>NC_082741.1:10131666-10870833 GCF_016772045.2 Ovis aries | reverse complement strand
CCCAGTGGATGAACAGAATCATTGCAAGTACCTTGTTTTACAAGGTTAGAGTTCAGTAAGCACTGAGAAGGACTAACCAAAGTCCATCTGGACATTAACAGGAATGCTTTCCTTGGCCAGGAAACCTACAGAGCATGTACCCCAAGGAAATTGACAGCCTCCCAATGCCCAAAGCACTGAATAACACTTCATCACCGAGAAAGAAGGGTATTGTTTTCATCTCTTCTAATTCCTTCCAGAATAGTCTCAGCATGGTCCTGGCACCTTGACACCTAACACTCAAGGCAACTCACACCAGGAACAGAACAATCCCCAGCAAAATGATATTTATGGAGAATTTAGAAGAGTTGCTTTTGTTTTGACTGCAGTTATCCACATTGCATCTTTTATTCCGAGCAAAAGTACTGTATTAACCTACTGTCAGGTAGTCAAGTTTATGTCCAAAATTGAAATCATTCTTTTTTTGTTTTTCAAAAGAGCTGCTGCTTCAGATAAAAAATATATTACGGCAGTAATTGCATGATCACGTCTTGGGAATGCCAAAAATAATAAATACAAGTGACTAGAGTTTGAAAAACACTGCCCTTCAGAGTGTATATACTGTGAGGAAATGGGCTATGAGTGTGGAGAGCAGGATTTCAACAGGCAACAGGGCAAATTTGGAGAAGAGTTTTAGCCAAGACATGCCCAGGAATAGGCAGAATTTCGGTGAACGAGGACAGACAGTGAGCAGGGCTGGCCAGAATGCAAGTTAGAGCCAGAATCATTGAGCAGTGGAGAAGGGGTGACCACAAGAATATTCATCTGTGAGGGGAAGAAGGCCAGTTCTGACTGCAGGGGCTCCAGTAACTGGAGAGATGACCGTGCATCCCCAGAGAGGATCCTCTTGTGTTCACACATTTTTAAAAAGGACTGAAAGTGAAGTCACTAAGTCATGTCTAACTCTTTTCCAACCTCATGGACTGTAGCCTGCCAGGCTCCTCTGTCCATGGGATTTCCTAGGCAAGAATGCTGGAGTGGGTTGCTATTTCCTTCCCCAGGGGATCTTCCTGACCCAGGAAAGAAACATGGGCCTCCAGGACTGCACGCACATCCTTTAGTATCTGAGCCACCAAGGAAGCCCTTAACACCTCTTTTAGGGCCCAGCTTGTTTCTGCTGCATGACTCCATGCCTGTCATCTTTAGATTTCTATCACACAGAAAAGACAGGAGTTCTTGATTACTCTAGGGGAAAGTGTCAGTTAACTGTGGGACCGTGACAACCAAGGAGTGTGAAAGGAAAAATGTGCTGACAGGCTGATTTTTCTGCCTGGGGCTGGGGTTGTCTTGGTCGTTACACAACTGACTCTCCCTCTTGCTCCTCTGGGGAAGAATTCAGCCAACGTCCTGGGCAGGAACACAGATCTGGGGGCTGGGAGCAGATCTCTACCTAGAGTGAGGAGCCCCTATCCTTGCCTAGGACAAGCTTTTGGATATCAGCCACAGCCACTGCCCCTTCCCCTTGCAGGGGCAGAAGTGGCTTTGAGCTTGGCCCTTCTGAAAGGCAGAACTCCCACAGGCAAGGCTTCTAACCTGCAAAAGCACTTTAGCCCCTCTCATTTCGGTCATGTGATTAAATAATATTCTATCTTTGTTGTTATGCTAGCCCCATAGCTCCATAGGCAAAGGGCAACCATGAAAAGATCCTTTTCCTCCCTCATCTTGCAAAAGCAAATAGCTGGCTTTCTGGCATGTTTACCACTCTGATAGTCCCACTGGAACTCTTTTCCAATTAAAACAAATAAACAAACAATAACAGAAACAGAAGTATGCAATCTGAAAACATTCCAGGCTTGACACACCCTTGGGCAGTTTTAATTTAAACACTAAAATATTTTAATTTCTGAAGGATACTTGCAAACGTCTTGTCCTAGAGTTTTATTGGGTTTCCCTGTAAACCAAGTTATTCAGCATCTTTTCTCCACTTAATTTTCCTACTATACTATTCCTTCTTAATCTCTTTTATATTTCTAATTAAATAAATAAGCTTTCCTTACCTACGCCATTCACCCTTCAAATTTTCCTGGATCCACCGGGGCTGGACCCCTGCAAGTGGCGCTCGCAACAGGCTATTCGAAGGCAGGTTCTTCGGAGCAAATGCTCCCCCCGGAGCACTCTCTGTTGCTCCCCGTGGAGTGATTAAGTCACTCCCCCCAGAGTACTTTCGGTTACTCCCCCAGTGTTGAGTTTTCGGGATGACTAGGACCCCACTCAGGGGGCTGAAGACCCCCCTGTAGTATAGACAGGGTGAGTAGGAGTGGGAAGTGTTGAAGGGTTTAAGAGAAACCTGGTTTTGTAGAGGTTGAACGAAACCTTTCTTTGGGTTGAAAAGAAAACCCACCTTGCCAAAGGTAAAACCCTTGACGAGGCAGATTTTTCTATAAGGCTTACTTTTGTGACATGGGTAACAGTGAATCAAAAGAAAGACAGCTTTTTATAGGAGTAATCTTGAAGTTGCTAACTAAATGAGGAATTAAAGTTAAGAAATCCAATATTCATTCCTTTTTTTTTTTTTTTTGTACAAGAACAGTGTCCTTGGTTTCCAGAAGAGGGCACTGTTAACTTAGATACTTGGGAGAGCATAGGGAAACAATTAAAAACTTACCATGCTGAACATGGCTCAGAAAAGGTGCCTACTGAGGCTTTTTCCTTATGAAACATAATTAGGGATGCTCTAGACCCTGCCCCTGAATCTGAAAAAGCACATCTTAAAGAGGAAAGTGCAGACGAAAAGGTATCTATCAAAGAGGAGGGTGAGGAAAAGGAGGCTATACCTAGCCATCAGCAGTTGAACAAAATGCTGGCTGCAATGACTGCTCAGGAAAAGGCAGAAGATAGAGATGAGAAAAAAAGATCAGGTTTTTGATGATGAAGACTTCGAAGAAAAAGTAACTCAATACCATTGTAATGAGGATTGGCCTTTGTTAAATAAAGATGCTCCAAGGAGTTTAAGGGAAACATCCCCTATCAGATTAACCGCTCCTAGAAATTCAACAGAAACTTCCCAATTAGGCCTTCTGCTCTCAGGAGCTCAAGAGAAACGTCTCCTATTAAGCCATATGCCCCTAGGAGCTTAAGGGAGATATCTTCAGTTAATACATTCATAAGATCTAAACATCAGATAGTTTGAAGATCTTTGAAATACAAAGACAAAGTTATGGCATATTTTGGCCCTCTTCTTCCCCCCTTCCCTCTAGGGGCAAAGGGGCCTGCACTAGAAGTTCCCAGGAGAAGTGTCCTTTGTAGCCCTAACGATGATTTTGACCCTCACCTGGAAGCTTGCTTTCCTGTAATATTTGATAGCAAACAAGGGGAAAGGGCAGGAGCCATCCAATGGGAACCCATTCAAATGAAAATGGTAAAATAATCAAAACATGCTTGTGCTTCATATGGGCCTATGGCCCCATACACTTTACAATTATTAGAAATTTTAGTGGCCAGCTGGATGACACCCTATGATTGGAAGGCAGTTGCTAAAGCTTGCTTATCTGGAGCACAATTCATACTTTGGAGAACTGAATATGAGGACCTAGCCCAAAAAAAGGCTGATAGCAACCTAATATAGGGTCCAAATATATGGTCCTAATGTGTGGTCCAAAACATATTGTAAAAAAATATATTGATAGGGAATAATGAATATGCCTTACTTACAGAACAAATGAAACTAGATAAAATGACCCTGCAACAAGTAGCCGCCTGCGCTACTGCGACTTGGTGATCATTGCCTGAAGGAAATGAATCAACCTCCTCCTCCTTCTCTAATATCAAACAAAAACCTGAAGAGCCATATGAGGATTTTCCTCTCATGGCTCACAGAGGCGGTAAACAGAGTAATTTCTGATTCTGAGGCAGCTAATATAGTGACAAAACAACCGGCATTTGAAAATGCTAACTCTACCTGCCAGGCTATTTTACATCCTGTAAAGAAAACTGGAACTCTAAAAGATTATATCAGGCAATGTGAAGACATAGGACCCTCAATGATGCAGGGTGTTGCCATAGCCACAGCAATGAAAGGAAATTCTTATCAGCAGACAGTACAATCCTTCTTTACAAATAAGAATGACCCAGCGCAGAGCAATTTCAGTAACCAACGTAGAGATACCTTCCCCAAAGCCTGTTTTTCCTGTGGCCCAGAGGGACATGCCTTCCATAACTGTCCTCAAAAAAAAAAAAAAACACAACAAAACAATCAGCTCTTATCAGGCAAAGACCGCCCCACCAGCTGCTTCCACTTTGCAAAATTTTCCCGTCCCCAAATCTCCTTGTCCTCATTGTCAAATAGGATATCATTGGGCAAAAGAATGAACGTCACAATTCCATAGAAAATGAGCCTTTTGGGGCCTTAACCAGCAGTCGGGAAACGGATTGAGGGGCCAGCCTCAGGCCCCAACAACAATTGGGGCAGCCTCATTAAACCCATTCATTCCCTTCGTCCCGTCACAGAACTCATCAGAGCAACCCCAGGCAGCGCAGGACTAGACCTCAGTTCCATCACCTCAACAATATTAACACCAGATAGCCCCACTATAAAAGTCCCTACAGGAGTTAAAGGCCCATTACCGGCAGGTTTAATGGGAATTATATTAGGCAGAAGTTCCTTAGCTATGCAAGGTCTCACAATTATCCCTGGAGTAACTGACTCAGAATATACAGGAGAAAATCAGATAATGATTTCACCCCCAACTAAAACTTTCCAAATCCATCAGGGACAAAGAATAGCACAGCTTTTACTTTTGCCTTGTCGCACTGCCATATGGCACATTACTACTCAGAGCGAAAGGCAGAAGAAAGGACTAACAGAAATTACTCAGAAACGTCCTATGAAAACTATTCTGATTAATGGCAAGTCTATTGTGAGGTTATTAGACACAGGAGCGGATGTTTCTTGCACCTCAGGAAAAGACTGGCCCAGCTCTTGGCCCACACATACTACTGAAAATGACTTGGTGGGGATAGGAAGAGCCCCCAGAGTAGCTAAAAGTGCAAACATTTTAGATTGGCAATTTCAGGATACCTGTGGACCTTTGCAACCTTATGCCATTCCTTCACTCCCCTTTACCCTGTGGGGGAGGGACATGCTGCCTCAAATGGGAGTGTTACTTTTCAGCCCTGATGATAAAGTGTCTTCTCAAATGCTGCAAATGGGCTATGATCCATCGAAAGCATTAGGTAAACAACAGACAGAAATAATTGAGTCAATTTGCCCAACTCCTCAACAGTTACATACTGGATTGAATTATCCAAATTTATGATGGAGTCCATTATTTTTGCTGCTGACCCCATTACATGGAAATCTCAAGATCCAGTGTGGGTAGAACAATGGCCTCTGCCTAAAGAAAAATTACTGGCAGCTAAAGTGTTAATCTTTGAACAACTAGAATTGGGACATATTGAGCCCTCCAATAGCCCCTGGAACACTCCTATTTTTGTTATTAAGAAAAAATCTGGCAAATGGCGGCTTTTACAGGATTTAAGAGCAATTAGCGCCATCATGGAAGACATGGGAGCCTTACAACCTGGGCTCCCTTCCCCAGTAGCCATTCCAGAGGGATATAATATAATTGTGCTTTATTTACAAGACTGTTTTTTCAATATTGCCCTAAGCCCTGAGGATAAAAAGTGATTTGCCTTTAGTCTGCCACCAGAAAATCGTAAACAGCCTTACTTCTGGTTTCAGTGGAAGGTTTTGCCTCAGGGAATGAAAAATAGCCCCACCCTATGCCAGAAATTTGTTAATGCTGCTCTAGAAGATACTAGGATTAAATATGAACAGGTATATATGATTGAATATAGGGATGATATTTTAATAGCCTATCCTGATAGAGCTCATTTGCAATCTGTCCTCCAAGATTTGACCCAGGCATTGACAGATAAAGGTCTAAAAATTGCCCCAGAAAAAATTCAAATCAATCTGCCTGTAACTTACTTGGGAAGAGTCATAAATTCAGAAATAGTGACTCAGGCCCCGCTACAATTGAGAAAAGACCATCTTATTACTTTAAATGATTATCAAAAACTCTTAGGTGAAAGAAATTGGATTAGGCCATATTCAAAATTAGCCACTGCCAAATTGAAACATCGTTTTAACATTTTACGTGGGGATCCCGATCCAACCTCTAAAAGACAATTAACTGCTGAGGCTCGAGAGGCCCTAGGCAAAGTAGAAGCAGCCTTATCGAATAGTTATGTAAAAAGGATTGATTTGACGGTGACTTGGCAGTTCCTCTGTCTAGCTACTCCAACAGCACCTATGGGAGTTCTGTGGCAAAGCGGCCCTCTAGAATGGGTCCATCTTCCAGCCCAAGCTAAAAGAGTTGTGGTTTCTTATCCCGGTCTAATTGCCATATTAATACTAAAGGAAGGAAGCGGAGCGTTGAATTGTTTGGTAAAGAGCCATCAGAGATTGTAATTCCATATAATAAGGAGCAGCCTGATGCTCTTCCAATGTTTGATGAAGACTGGCAGATTGCTATAGGGAATTATTGTGGTCAAATTTTGCATCATTTACCCTCACATGTTTTTCTAAACTTTATGTCCAAACATCCAGTTATTTTTCCTGTTAGGTGTAAACAGTTCCCTATTCCAGATGCTCAAATAGCCTTCACTGATGGGTCAGCAAATAGCAAAGCCTCCATAGTTACAAGAAATCATCAGAAAGCTTGTGAAACACAAGAAACTTCAGCTCAAAGAGCTGAAATCACAGCTCTTACAGAGGCCTTTGTTATGTTTGCACAGGAGGAATTTAACCTTTACTCTGACTCTCAGTATGTGGTCAGGCTGTTTCCACACATTGAGACTGCAGTTCCAGCCAAAAACAAAACTGCTATCTTTCTTTTGTTAACTAGATTAAAGCAGCAAATTTGGGAAAGAAATCGACCATTTTTTATCGGCCACATTCGGGCTCATCCCGGTCAGCCTGGCCCTTTAAATGCTTTCAATGAATTGGCAGATTCACTAACCAGGATTTCAGTGGCTTCTGTTTTCCAAGAAGCCCAAGCTTCTCACTCACTTCATCATCAGAATGCCAATGCCTTATGATACCAGTTTCAAATTCCATGAGAATCTGCCCAAGAGATTGTTTGTTCTTGTTCACATTGTCCTACTACCATGAATACTTTGCCTCTGGGAGTTAACCCTTGCGGTCTCAAACATAATGCACTCTGGCAAATGAATGTAACTCATGTCTCTTCATTTGGAAAATTATCTTCTGTTCGTGTTGACTGTGGATACCTTTTCTCATGTTATTATTGCAACTGCTCATACAGGGGAAGCATTTAAAGATGTACAACATCTTTTTACATGTTTTTCATATCTGGGCCTGCCAAAAGCTTTAAAAACTGATAATGGCCCTGCTTACACTTCTAAATCTTTTCAGCAATTTTGTACAAAGTTTCAAATTAAACATAACACCGGCATCCCTTATAATTCGCAGGGACAAGCCATTGTGTTAAGAGCACATCAAACACTAAAGATCCATATTCAAAAACTAAAAGAAGGGGAAATTAAATACAGTTCCCCCCATCAGATTTTGCAACATGCTCTTTTCATAATAAATAACTTAAATGCTGACTCATCCGGAAACACTGCAATGCTTTGCCATTGGTGCCTGGAGCAATCGAATGCAAAACCACTAGTAAAATGGAGGGACCTATCTGGACAATGGAAAGGTCCTGAGCCTTTATTAACCAGGAGTCGAGGGTATGCTTGTATTTTTTCACAGGACGCAGGCTCTCCGATTTGGGTTCCAGAAAGACTGATTTACCATGTCTCAGCTCCCCAGATGCCAGATTCCCCCACCACCGCGATCTCTAAAAAGAAGTCGCCGTTGCCCCTGCTCCCTCTGCCAGCACAGGACACGCTGCTGACCCTGGGACAGCAGACATCAGAGATTCCAGATGAGCAAGGAATGGAGCCACCCACTAGACAGATGTCACAACTTCATATATGGGTATTGCTCCCCCTAATTCTTTGCCTCGCAGGAAATCACCAGGACGCCCAGCTCAGTCTACCCAACTAGCCTCCGTACCCACCTGGGGACAGATTAGGGAGCTCTGTCACCAGGCACAGGGGATAGTTTCCCTACAGGGGTCTTCAGTCTCTCCTGAAAATGTGTTTATCGCCATGCTTGCTTTGCTCTCTTGCCAGGTAAGTACCTCTCCCATTCCAACAAAATATTGGGTGTTTCTCCTGGATCCTCCAACTTTCCAAGTTGTTACTTGGAACAGTGACCCTATACAGGTTAATACAGACCAATCTTGCCTTTTGGGAGGATCTTATACTTTCTATATAAAAGACCAATACCCTATTAATTTTAATTATACTTTTAAGAGACTAGCAGATGATTTTCTTGTTTACTTTAATTTTCCTTCTGGCCATACAGGAAACTTTATTACCAAGAAAGGATGTGTTGGAGCCTCTAAAAGAGCAGTTATGACAGACTCCCCAACCTCTAAATTTGCATCTAAAGGGGAGTGGTCTCTTTGGATATTGCAAGCTCCTATGCCTTGGGTCCTTGACCCCTATAAGTCCTTGTTTCTCAAAGCTCCATCAGAATATCCAAATTGTGACGATGTTGCTCCCTCAGATATCATATGGAAAACTATAGATGATCATTTAGGATATCCTACTTGGAAATCTTGTACTTATAATTCGAGAATTGATCACAGAATACCGGAGGAAGAAATTATACAATTCAGGACTGGAGCAACCCAAATCCAGGTCAGGACCCAGTGTCTGACGATGACTTTATCAATAGATTGGACAATTGGAAAGAATATTCAGTTTCTTGGCCATTAGCTGCCACTAGATGGCATCATAATCAATTCGTTCCCTCTATGCTATCTTATACTGCTAAAGGCAAAACCTTTCGGCAGCCAGAAACTTGGAGAACCCTTGCCGCTACAGCCCCTATTACTTTAACCAGACCAGAAAATAACTCTATTTACTCTATTTTAACTTGTCTACCCTCCCCTTATGTTTTTCTTTATACTAATGACTCTGGGCTACTTAATATATGACTGAATTATGCAGGAGGATTCAATGTACTGTCTTGTGAACAATGTATGCTATCTTGTTTAACTCCTCAATATAATGTCTGTTCTTTTGTGATTTAAAAACGCCCACCCTATCTCATGGTGCCTGTAACTGTAAGCATGTTTTGGTATGATAACCATGGCCTTGCTGTACTGCAACAGCTACAAGATTTAATGCGGACATGACAGTTTGTGGGCTTACTTATATTGGGAATATCAGCTTTGATAACTGCAATTACTTCTGGTACTGTGGCAGCAATAACGAGCACTCAACAAGTGCACACTGGCCAATATGTGGATACTGTGTCCCAAAAATGTTGCTTTAACGCTGGCAACACAGGAAGTTATAGATAGGAAACTAGAAATGAGGGTTGATGGTCTAGAAGAATCAATAATGCATATTAGGACTGAATTACAGAATCTAAAAGTAAAAATGGCCCTTTCATGTCATGCTGACTACTGGTGGACATGTGTTACGTCCCTGAAAGTAAATGAGGAAGATTTTGAATGGGAAAGAATAAAAAATCATATTTTGGGTGTTTGGAACAGCTCAGATATTAGTTTAGACTTAGGGAGATTTCATAGTCAGACACAGACCTTGGAACACTCCTGATTAGATTTTACTGCCACAGGAGAAGCCAATGACTTTTCCCACACCTTCTCTAACTTCATTTCTGGAAAGACTATTCTGTCTACTGTTTTCAGCTATGTTGCTGTGGGTGCTCTAATCTTGCTCCTCATAATCATTCTTCCTTGTATTGTCAGGATTCTTTGGCAGAGCGTTCAGAATCTCACAACTGTACTGCACCTGACTGTTTTAAAAAAATAAAAAACGGGAAGATGCTGGGAGCCAGCACGGGAGGTCCCACCCATGATAAGTTCATGTGGAGAGGCCTGATGGGCAAGGCGATTCAGGCCTCAGGGGTTCCCCATGGATTTTCTGAGCATCTAACCCCCAAAAACCAGACTTTGCCTGCCTTATTGTACTGTGCTTTTCCGCTCTTCTGACACTCTCTGGAAAAAGTTAACTTAGGGCTTCAGACTTCTGCCTTTGAAAGGAATGTTTCAGCTCAAACCCTCTCTGATGTCTCTCTAACTTGCCTAACAGGTTCCCTGGACTTTTTTTTTTTACAACTTGAGAATTGTTCACAGGCCCCTAACAGCAAGAGGCACGAAGCTTAAAGCATCTTAAAGATACAGAGCCTTTTCTAAAGAGCTAAAAATCATATTTTAGCTTTTCACTTTTCACTTTTGAGTCAATGACTGCTGCCAGACCTCCATAATTTTTATCTTTTAGGCACCTGAAGGATATTAATAAATGTAATGGGGATACAGAAATAGGAATAGAGTAGTTTTGATGTTAGCAACACTAGACTTTTGAGTAAATTGCTATTCTTTGTTATAAATCACTGTACTCCGTTTACTTGTTATAAATTGTTGTACCTTTGCTATGTAAGAATGTAACTTTATTTAGTGCTTTCTGAGAGTGGCACCAAACTTTGTGAAGAACAACATAAATAAGTCTGGTTCACTCATTCAGTTCAGTTCAGATGCTCAGTCGTGTCCGACTCATGAATCTTGAGACCTTGAGACCTCATGAATCTTAGCACACAGGCCTGCCTGTCCATCACCATCTCACGGAGTCACTCAGATTCACGTCCATTGAGTCCTTGATGCCATCCAGCCATCTCATCCTCGGTCGTCCCCTTCTCCTCCTGACCCCAATCCCTCCCAGCATCAGTGTCTTTTCCAGTGAGTCAACTTTTTGCACGAAGCGGCCAAAGTACTGGAGTTTCAGTTTTAGCATCATTCCTTCTAAAGATATCCTAGGTTTGATCTCCTTCAGAATGGATTGGTTGGATCTCCTTGCAGTCCAAGGGACTCTCAAGAGTCTTCTCCAACACCACAGTTCAAAACCATCAATTCTTCAGCACTCAGCCTTCTTCACAGTCCAACTCTCACATCCATACATGACTACAGGAAAAACCATAGCCTTGACTAGATGGACCTTGGTTGGCAAAGTAATGTCTCTGCTTTTGAATAAGCTATGTAGGTTGTTCATAACTGTTCTTCCAAGGAGTAAGCATCTTTTAATTTCATGGCTGCAGTCACCATCTGTGGTGATTTTGGAGCCCCCCCCCCCCAAAATAAATTCTGACATTGTTTCTACTGTTTCCCCATCTATTTCCCATGACGTGATGGGACTGGATGTCATGATCTTCGTTTTCTGAATGTTGAACTTTAAAGCCAACTTTTTCGCTCCCCTCTTTCACTTTCATCAAGAGGCTTTTTAGCTCCTCTTCACTTTCTGCCATAAAGATGCTGTCATCTGTATATCTCAGGTTATTGATATTTCTCCCGGCATTTTTGATTCCAGCTTGTGTTATTTCCAGTCCAGCGTTTCTCATGATGTACTCTGCATATAAGTTAAATAAGCAGGGTGACAATATACAGTCTTGACATACTCCTTTTCCTATTTGAAACCAGTCTGTTGTTCCATGTCCAGTTCTAACTGTTGCTTCCTGACCTGCATACAGATTTCCAAGAGGCAGGTTAGGCGGTCTGGTATTCCCATCTCTTTCAGAATTTTTCAGTTTATTGTGATCCACCCAGTCAAAGGCTTTGGCATAGTCAATAAAGCAGAAATAGATGTTTTTCTGGAACTCTCTTGCTGCTTCCATGATCAGCAAATGTTGGCAATTTGATCTCTGATTCCTCTGCCTTTTGTAAAACGAGCTTGAACATCAGGGAGTTCATGGTTCATGTATTGCTGAAGTCTGGCTGAGAATTTTGAGCATTACTAACTAGCTTGTGAGATGAGTGTAATTGTGTGGTATTTTGAGCATTTTTTGCATTGCTTTTCTTTCGGATGGGAATGAAAACTGACTTTTTCCAGTCCTGTGGCCACTGCTGAGTTTTCCAAATTTTCTGGCATATTGAGTGCAGCACTTTCACAGCCTCATCTTTCAGGAGTTGAAATAGCTCAACTGGAATTCCATCACCTCCACTACCTTTGTTTGTAGTGATGCTTTCTAAGGCTGACTTCACATTCCAAGATGTCTGACTTTAGATTAGTGATCACATCATCATGACTATCTGGGTCATGAAGATCTTTTTGTACAGTTCTTCCGTGTATTCTTACCACCTCTTCTTAATATCTTCTACTTCTGTTAGGTCCACACCATTTCTGTCCTTTATAGAGCCCATCTTGGCATGGAATATTCCCTTGCTATCTCTAATTTTCTTGAAGAGATCTCTAGTCTTTCCCATTCTGATCTCTTCCTCTATTTCTTTGCATAGATCGCTGAAGAAGGCTTTCTTATCTCTTCTTGCTATTCTTTGGAAATCTGAATTCAGATACTTATATCTTTCCTTTTCTCCTTTGCTTTTCACCTCTCTTCTTTCCACAGCTATATGTAAGACCTTCCCAGACAGTCATTCTGCTTTTTTTTCATTTCTTTTCCATGGGGATGGTCTTGATCCCTGTCTCCTGTACAATGTCACGAACCTCATTCCATAGTTCATCAGGCACTCTATCTATCAAATCTAGGCCCTTAAATCTATTTCTCACTTCTACTGTATAATCATAAGGGATTCTATTTAGGTCATACCTGGTTGTCTAGAGGTTTTCCCTACTTTCTTCAGTTTAAGTCTGAATTTGTCAATAAGTAGTTCATGATCTGAGCCACAGTCATTTTTTGTTGACTGTATAGAGCTTCTCCTTCTTTGGCTGCAAAGAATATAATCAATCTGATTTCAGTGTTGACCATCTGGTGATGTCCATGTGTAGAGTCTTCTCTTGTGTTGTTGGAAGAGGGTGTTTGCTATGACCAGTGCATGTTCTTGGAAAAACTCTGTTAGTCTTTGCCCTGCTTCATTCTGCATTCCAAGGTCAAATCTGGCTGTTACTCCAGGTGTTTCTTGACTTCCTACTTTTGCATTCCAGTCCCCTATAATGAAAAGGACATCTTTTTGGGGTCTTAGTTCTAAAAGATCTTGTAGGTCTTCATAAAACAGTTCAACTTCAGTTTCTTCAGCATTACTGGTTGGGGCATAGACTTGGATAACTCTGATATTGAATGGTTTGCCTTGGAGATGAACAGAGATCATTTTGTCATTTTTGAGGTTGCATCCAAGTACTGCATTTCAGACTCTTTTGTTGACCATGATGGCTACTCCATTTCTTCTGAGGGATTCCTGCCTGCAGTAGTAGACATAATGACAAACCCTTATCAGAGAAAAGGCCGTAAAATGCTAATTGGCTCTCTGTCCAGAAGATGATGTAAATCACCTAACACTTATGTATACAAATAGGTATGCAGAGAGAAAACCTTGGTTTTGATAAGAGTCAGGCCTGTTGATGCTGTGTAACTTTGTATTACCCATTGATCTCCATGTACAATGAAAAGTTGAAAAGAACGCATGTAAGAATTAAAGATTTTAAAATTTAGAAAATAAAAAAAAAAAATTTTTTTTAAATTAAAAAAAGAAAAAAAGCCTTCTGAACAATAAAGGATGGACCGGTTTCTTGGACTAGTCTCTCAAACTAGTTTCTTGGAAATCTGGTTTCCCCCGTGTTTCGCTCTCTCTCTTTCTTTCTCTCTCTCCCTTCCTCTCCTTTTCTGACTGAATTCCCATCTGGAGCAGGGAGGCTCACCACGTCTACTAGCTTGCCCTGGCTTTTAAGTCCCGTGAGAGAGGGAGCCCAAGGCGGGGCTCCCTCCACTGTTCAAACGAGTGCCGGTGCCCTAATGTATGTGATGCAAACTTCTTGTCCAGGAGTTTTATTGGCTTTCCCCATAAACCAAGTTATTCAGCCTCTTTTCTCCTCTAAACTTCCCTGCTATATTATTTCTTCTTAATTTCTTTTATATTTCTAATTAAATAAATAACTTTTCCTTGCCTACGCTGTTCACCCTTCGAATTTCCATGGATCCACGGGCTGGACCCCGGCAGATACTGATGGTTTACTGGGGGCAGTGGTGGTGGGGGAAGGAAAGGCCATGTAAAGTTTCATTTGTCCTAAAAGTTTAGGGGTATATATCACTACAGATGGTGACTGCTGCCATGAAATTAAAAGATGCTTACTCCTTGAAATAAAAGTTATGACCAACCTAGAAAGCATATTCAAAAGCAGAGACATTACTTTGCCAACCAAGGTCCATCTAGTCAAGGCTATGGTTTTTCCAGTGGTCATGTATGGATATGAGAGTTGGACTGTGAAGAAGGCTGAGTGCCGAAGAATTGATGCTTTTGAACTGTGGTGTTGGAGAAGACTCATGAGAGTCCCTTGGACTGCCAGGAGATCCAACCAGTCCATTATAAAGGAGATCAGCCCTGGGATTTCTTTGGAAGTAATGATGCTAAAACTGAAACTCCTGTACTTTGGCCACCTCATGTGAAGAGTTAACTCTTTGGAAAAGACTTTGATGCTGGGAGGGATTGGGGGAAAGAGGAGAAGGGGACGGCAAAGGATGAGATGACTGGATGGCATCAATGACTCAATGGACGTGAGTCTGAGTGAACTCCGGGAGATGGTGATGGACAGGGAGGCCTGGTGTGCTGCAATTCACGGGGTTGCAAAGATCAGACATGACTGAGCGACTGAACTGAATTGAATCACCTGTAGTCTCATAAAGAAGTGAACCTCTTAAACCTCAACACTCCAAAGTGATCCCACCCAACTACCCTACTTATATTAGATTTAGGTAACTGTCTTGTACATTAATTAAGGACTTTTAAAGAGAAGGCTGGAAATGACAGATGTGATACAGGTTAAGTGTAGTCACGGTCCTGAAGTGAGCTCACTTAACCTCTGCTCTGGGATCTCTAGCAAGAAAAGCCATCTTTCTATTTGAGGATTCCGATTCTGTGTATAAACTGCACTTAACTGAAGATCAGTTGGAGGTTACCAAGCACTCTCCAAAACACTCATCACTTAATAAATTATGAGTCAAAGCATACCTTTGAAAAGATGCTCAACTGCATTCTGACATGAAGTCTATTCTTTAAGACTGAACTCATACTCATGTTGCTCTGGATTTCAACCTGTGCGAAGTTCCTCTATCTGAGTTATTGTTTCAAAATCATGTATTGCATAAAAGCCCCACTCACTTAGAGGTTTCTAGAGAAACTTCAGTCAGCCGCCAGTGAAAGGAAAAGCTCAACTTCATTTTATCAACTGGAGTACTTTTCTATTTAGGGTGTGAAACATGAGCTCTATTCACGCACTCATATGTTTTTCCATTTTCACTTTGACTGCCAGGAAGCTCGGAGCCAAATGGAAGCCTGACGGTGCTAATTCTGAAGGCAGAAATAGTTATTCTCGTGTACAAACATTCCCCCAGATCTCTCACTATTCTACTTTCATCTTTCTCACTGTCTTGATTTCCATTTTATCAGTATATCACAAATCCTTTCTGGAAGGGGTGAAAACAACCACCAAACAAAACATCTATTTCAGAAAGAGAGGAATAGTATAAATGAATCATTCATAGGAACACCGTCACGGGCTGCTGCTGCTGCTGCTGCTAAGTTGTATCATTCGTGTCCAACTCTGTGCGACCCCCAGCAGCCCACCAGGCAACTCTGTCTCTGGGATTCTCCAGGCAAGACTCCTGGAGTGGGTAGTCATTTCCTTCTCCTGTGCATGAAAGTGAAAGTGAATTTGCTCAGTCATGTCCGACTCGTACTGACCCCAGGACTGCAGCCTACCAGGCTGCTCCATCCATGGGATTTTCCAGGCATGAGTACTGGAGTGGGTCACCATTGCCTTTGGGACACAACAATTCCACAAACTTCATGGAATAAATGCCACCCCCGTTGCTTTCTACAACATCAGATGTGGTCCCTCAAACCCCAATCCACACAGAATTGGATGTTTCAGATGCCATTCATAATTTTAATGGATGGGGTGGTGATCCATCCTTCCTGACTGACTCAACTGCCTCTCTCTCTTGCTGCCCTGTGTCACTGAGAGATATTCCATCCTCTTTCAATGAACTGCTGAACTGAGGTTCTGGAACAGTTCACAATGATACAAACACAGAGGAAAAAATGCTCAAAACCCATCCCCCCTCTTGCTTTAAGCAGCCAGACTAGGAAAGCCCCAGGGGACACAAAACTGAGAAGATAGCTCCTGTCAGAAGTTGTATGTTGTCTGTTTAGTCATTAAGTCGTGTCCAACTCTTTGGTGACCCCAGAGACTATAAAGCCCACTAGACTCCTCTGTTCATGGAATTCTCCAGGCAGCACCACTGGAGTAGGTTGCCATTCCCTTCTCCAGGAGATCTTGCTGATCCAAGGATCAAATTCGTGTCTCCTGCATTGGCAGATGGAGTCTTTACCACTGAGCCACATAATGAAACCTGACTATCCCTGTATGTAACTCACAAAGTACAAGAGGTTTTATGGCTATAATCTCCAATTTGTCTTTAAGCCATGTCCCTTTGGGCCCTTAATTAATTCTTATCTTTCTTGGGCATACCATCTCCCGCTTGCCAAGCCAGCTGAGAAATTCATTAATTGTTTCGCCAATGGGCCAAATATCCTTCAAATATTCCTGTTCTGTGGGGGGTCTGCCTGCATGCCTGGGGTGTGGCAGGTTTGAGAGTAGCCACTGCTGATTCAGTCCCTAACAGCAGCAAAGGGGAAACTGCTAAGACTCAGGCAGCAGTTCACAGCTAGGGAAGATTTCGCTTTGTCAAGACAATTTTGCAGGCCACCACTGGGTAGATGCTACTGATATCCAGTTGGTAAAGGCGAGAGATACTGCTAAAGGTCCTTCAATACACAGGACAAAGATTTAACTAGAATAAAAAGTCAATAGTGCCAAGGTTGAGAAACATCAGGCCCATATCAGTTACATGAAAATATGGCAGACCATGGGTACACACGGTCCCTTGGATTTCTAGAGGCCTAAAGAAGAACTCAGCAGTCTGGTCCCACCTACCTGAAAGGGCTTATAGTCTAGTAAGAAAATGTATTTTGAGATGCCTGGGCAGCGTGAGGGGAGGTAAGGTAGAATAAATTCATCAAGGTCTTTGACCTGAACACTTTCATCAGTGTCAGTCTTGTCCAGTGTCTTAACATTGACAAACTCTTTAGGCATGTATGTGAACATACTGGAAAAAGAAACTGCTTAGGTTCAAAATGACTTGACTGCTAGAAGCAACTGTTTCTTTCTAACAGACTTCTTTTCCGGTGCTCAAGGTCAACCACATTGGGTATCAAAAAGGTAAAAGGTAGGCAGGGCCAGCTTAAGTCCTTGTCCTGCTCAGTAACTAGCTAGGTGACCAGGAGCTAATCCAAGCTTTGTTGTGCCACACTTTATGATGTCAGAGGGTGACATGATATGTAACACTATAAATGGCAAGGTGACATCCTCAGACCAAATCAAGAAGCCAGAAACTGGTACAGTCACTCACCCTCCTCATTGGGAGACTGTTCTTTGGCTTCCTTCCTAGATTTTTGACCCTCCTACACTGAATGGTCTTTTCCTAAATCTATTTGAATCAGAATCCAGTCCCAAATGCACTGTTGGAGATTCCATTTCACCTTTTCCCTTCAGCTTATCCTTTGTGGGATGAGGCAAGGGTTTTGCTTTGTCTGAAAAGTCCTCAAGCTGGGGGCTTGTCTTCTCCTAGACTGCTCTTGGGTCCACTTTCTCACTGGCTGGTGACATGCTTTCAGCTCCTCTTCCATCTCCACTGGGTTCAGCAATTTGGTCTTTTTTCTTGACAGCACATGGCTTTTTGTATATCTGAGTCCCCTCTTTTCTTCAGCATCTTCTGGCTGAGACCTCTGCTCCTCATCACTCATAGAGTCATTTCAATTACTATCTGACTTCTCAGAATCCCTTGAATTGCTATGCTCCACAGGCATATAAATATCTGCTGAGATTTCATGTATGCCTAAGCAAACAAACAGATAAACCTGGGGAAAAAAAGAACAAAAAACAAAAACCAAAAAATAAAAACAACAGCATGTGGTGTAGTCACAGAATAAAGAGCAGGACCCAAACCCCACAAATATTTTCCATGCTCACTGCTGGAATTAAAAGGGATATACATGGCATCATACTGGCCTGGTGAGGTTAGCAGTAGACTCAAGTTGCAGCTGACTAGAGGGAACAAATGGAACTTGCCGGGAGAGCATCATTTACAGACATTCAAAGATGACATAGGACCAGACCATATGAATTTCTGATTTATCCAGAGCTCAATCTTGCCCACCTATGTAACACACCGGGACACAAAGAATGGGAGGCATGGAAGCAAATGCTACATAGAAGTTGTTAAAACTCATTTAACATTTAACTGGACATTTTCAGTTCAGTTCATTTCAGTTGCTCAGTTGTGTCTGACTCCTTGAGATCCAATGAACTGCAGCACATCCAACTGCTTTTCTATTTGTAATTAAGTCCAGAGGAAAGTCACCCATTTCCATGCCACAAGCAAAAGGAAAAATGATAAAACAGTAGGAGTTTCCTACATATACAAGCAAAAATGGGAAAATCTCTTTTCTAACGAGAATTTCATTTAACCCATGCAGGGGGCACTCCGCAGAGAAAGAGAGGCAGTGGAACTTCCCTCAGCAAAGCTGAGGGGTCCTGAGGAGAGGTGAGCCTGCTGCCCGCCAACCCAGCCCCTCTGAGCAAGAGACAATCAGACATGACAAGGGTTCTGTCTGAGCAGTTCCACTTTATTGCCACAAAGTCTTGGTTTATATAGGCAAGCATGGGGGTTCTGTGAGGGACTTCCCATAGTTGCACCAATCACATTAAAGGTCAAATTATAATATGCATATAAGGTCAAGTCAAGAGCTTAACAGGAGTCTATGGTAATCACACACTGTCCATGTGTACAGAAGTCAAGAGAGCCAATCAAACACTTTAACATAGACCACGCCCCTATCTCTTCTGTTGGACGCCATCTTGGCTTCCAACCGCAAAAGCTAGCCCCTTTTTTTAAGGTTTCCCACATAGGGCCCCTCATTTCCTCTTTTTTTTATTTTCTTTAAGCCCTCAAGACATTTGTATTGATGTTCTGTAGAGCAAGGCGTAGAGCTGTAGGTGGCCAACCTTCAGCCTCGCCAGCCCCTCTCACGGCTGTGCCTGTCTTAGGTTGCCCTCCTCTGAGGGTCTTACCCGTCATTGGCTATCCAGCCACCTTCTGGGGGCTAGGTGGAATTTCTCTAGATGATGGGTATCTAGAACTCTATTTATCTGTCTCAGTTAATCTCTTGAAGGGCTAAATTAATCCAGGGGTTTTGTGGGTGCCTAACATGGGGCTCCTTTTCCATGATCTGGGCAAGCATAACTATTTTTTACTGTAAGCGCCTATTGCGGGCTCTGAGTTTTACCTTTAACATTACAACAAACAGAATAACAAAAACAAGCAAATAGAAAGCATTTTTAAACCAGGTAAATGGACTTTGTACCCAGTCCCATAGGTCCATTGCTCCCTTTTTCACCTATTAGAGTCTCATTTAACACTGGAAAAGCTGTCAAACAAAAGCTGGGGTATCTCACATCACAGTCTATGTGTACCAAGACACTCAATGTCTCAATCGCTCTGGCGTGAAGATCAAGCTGTTGCTGGAGTCCCATTATGGTGAATCTCAGGTGTTCGAGCTGGTTTGAAATCCTTGAGCAGGGACAGTGGATATATTGTTTATAAGCTCGATGGTCTGAGCTTGTTGAACTCTCAACACGGATGCTGACACTGTTGCACCCTCATGGTTGATGGCCTTGTGTGTCGTTAAACCCAGACTTTAAAGATTCTAAAAACTGTTGCACAGCCATGGCAATGACAAAGGTCAGCAAGGAGAGGATAGGTAATCCGACAATTGCCAGGAGCAGTGTCCACCAGGGTCGCCACATCGATGATCTGAAAGAAAAGAAAAGATCACTTTAAGAACTTTTTGTTCTTGGGCTCAGTATGTGAGTGTCTCTTTAATCTGTCAGATTTTGAGATTTGACCTCTCTCTTGTGGTGTAAATTTAAGATTCCTTGCTGGCACCCATATAGGGCTGGGGTCCCCAATGGGGAATATGCATCCGAATCCTCTTCCCATTGTAAGGAGTGGATGGGGCCCCTTCCACTGGCCAGTGATGGGGTCTTTCCATTTCACTTGTATGTCAAGTTTTATTTCTTGGTTAGGCCAATGTTTCTGAAAACATGGTATCGGTTCATTTTTTAAAAAATTTAAAATGTTTAGAATAAAGAGTGCCAATTCCAAGTTGCTGGTGAGGGCTTATTCCCTCTTTTTGTTTTTGTAATTGAGCCTTTAAATTTTGATGGTGCCACTCAATTATGGCTTGTCCCTGGGGGTTATGTGGGATTCTGGTGTTATGACGAATGTGCCATTGTTGGAAGAATTTCTGTAACCTCTGGCTGATGAAGCAAGGGCCATTATCTGTTTTTATTTGATGGGGAAGGCCCAACGTCACAAAGCATTGTAAAAAATGGCTTTGAGCATGTTTTGCTTTTTCTCCTGTGTGGGCAGTAGCCCAGCAGACATGAGAGTAAGTGTCAATAGACACAAAAACATACTTAAGTTTTCCAAAAGGAGAATAATGGGTCACATCAGTTTGCCACAGCACATTGGGTTTTAGCCCTCGAGGGTTTACTCCTGGGGGCTGTAAAGGCAGTACTTGTAAATAAGGAAGACAGGATTTACAAGTATAAATACAAAGTATATATAAATACAAAGTGTATATAAATACAAGTATAATTTTCTTTAATTCTCTAATAGGGATCTGTGGAAACCTTTTATGTAGCCTTCTCCAATTTATATGAGTAAGATCGTGAAGATCTTAGATCTTGCATCTTGTAAGTTACAAGCTTGGATTGTAAGGGAGGCTGCTCTATTGGCCAGGGAACTTCCCATTGAAAGCAATCCAGGTAAATGTTGATGACCCCTAAGATGGTGTACATAAATGGGGTTAACCCGTTCAAGTAACAGGGTACATGCTTGTATCTTAAGGGGAGTAATAGGATTGTTATCTAGCTGTATGTGAGAATTTAGCAATCCTGGAAGCAAGTTTACTACATAAAGACTGTCAGAAAACAGATTCATGGGTTCAGGGACTTTTGTGAGAACCATGACAACAGCAAATAATTCTTTAAACTGTGCGGACCCCTCACAAGGCCCCAACTCTCCTATATGTTCATCTGGCTGTTGTGATTGCTGTGGTGGCTGGAACACGACGACTGCTGCACCATTCTTTCCTCCATCAGAAAAAACATTGAAGGCATCTGGTATAGGCTTAAAGAGAAATAGTTGGGGCGCCTTCCAATCTAGGTGACCAAAAGAAGTAACCCATTTGTGTGGCCCATAATGACAGGCAAGGATGCCTAAGTACCCCTCCAGGGCTAAAGCTATTCTCCCATTGTTTCTTTGAATCCATTCAAAATCTGATAGTCTATGTGGGATAACAATCTTATTGGGTTCATGTGCATGGCATCAGACTGCGATATCTCTTCCCTTCTGTATTAAGTCAGCCATTTGATCTGTACAGGTATAGACTCGGGGAGTTCCCCCCAAGGATATGTGAACCCATTGTAGAGGCTTCCCCCACCCCTCCCCGGACCAAGGCTGCCATAATTAAGGACGGACTAGGCAGGACCCACAATTGTAGACTCTCTTCAGGAGTATACCTGGTAAGCTGGGCCACAATTAGGGCCTTTTGTCTTGAAATATCTTTTTATGGGAAGGTAGAAGGGTTATCTCATCATTGGGCAGTCTATCTTGTAATAGATCAAAGAGGAGCAAGAGTTGACCTGTCGAAACAGGGGTCCAGCATCGTAGCCAATTCAGTTCTCCCAAGACCCATTGTAGGCCAGTCAGGGAGTAGGAATCTTAGATGTATAGCTGAGGTTTTAGGGGGATCACACCTTCTAGGGACAGCTGAGATCCAAGAATCTTAAAAGCCGGGACAACCTGGACTTTGTCAGAGGATATATGGAGTTTCCCTTTTGATAGACACTTTCGTAAATTTCATATGCTTCTGACATCTGTTCAGCAGTAGGGGCACCCAAGATGATATCATCCATGTAAACATACAATTTAATACATGTCAGACCTCTAACTGTCTGGAGAAGATCTTTTACATAATTTTGACAATAAGCAGGGGTGTTTGCCATTCCCTGTGGTAAAACTGTCTATTCAAAACGCTCATCAGTCCCCTCAAAGTTAGTGGAGGGTACTGAAAAGCCAAACTTTTCACAATCTTGGGATTGTAGAGGTATAGAAAAGAAACAGCGTTTAATATCTATTACCATAAGACATAAATTACATAGATTACTAGATTATTACATAGGTAGCTGGTATCCAGGGTAACCCCCTTAGTGGTGTCCCTTGGATGATCATTCTGTCATTGATCTTTCTAAGATCTTGTAACATCCTCCATTTTCTTGAGGATTTCTTAATTACAAATATCGGGGTATTCCAAGGGCTAGTAGAAGGGCGGATATGTCCCAAATTTAGTTGTTCAGAGATGATTCCTCTAAGGTCTTGTAGCTTAGTGGATGGAAGAGGCCACTGCTCCACCCATATTGGGGGTCCAGGTTTCCATTGTATAGGAGGGACCTGGGGGACAGTGGCCCTTAGGATTGGGGGGCACCTTCCATTGGGTTAGAGGCTCTCCCTTGTGAAGTTGATCAAATTCAGGATCTCTCCTATAGTTTGGTATGGGAGAATGATTATAATGTTGATATTTTTCCTCGTTAAGGTCATCATAAAAGCCCTTATAATCAGTGGTAACATATACATCTGCTTGTCCCAAAATATCCTGGCCAAGCAGATTTGCATTCAATCAGAAGCTATCAGGGGGCCAAACCTCTCCTGTAGAACCATCAATATCTTTCCAGGGGAGCTACTCAGAAGTCTCCTTAGATTGAGTGTTCCCCCCAACACCCAATAATTGAGGCCCAGGGACCAATTTCCATCTAGGTGGGACCTCCTCTGCCCTGAGGATAGTCTGATCAGCTCCTGTGTCGATCAGACATTGAAATCTCTTTCCTCCCATGGTAATATCCATTTTAGGCCTTAATCCAGGCACAATAGGCACAGTCCAATTGGCTCTGGGGGGCTCTTTGGCCTTAGTGATCCCCATTAGCCCTGTAGGGGGTTGGAGCGAGCTGCATCTAGGGAAGGGTTTTTGAAGGAACTTCTGAATATAATCTGGAGAGAAATGAGGTCCCCTTTTGGGTGATGGGGCTAGGGGTTGCCCCTAATCTAGCTTAAAGGCTTGCCTTCGTTCTCAAATTTAGATTTGCACTCAGCCCTCCAGTGATATCCCTTCCTACATCGCAGGCATGGAGTAGTGGGGGGTCTCTGACCAGCAGGCCCTCTCCCGCCTTGAGGGCACTCCCTCTTAAAGTGTCGCTCTTGTCTGGAGCCAAAGCATTGACCCAATTTTGGTCCCCCCAGAGGCTGTCATAGTGGAGAGGGCCTTGGTCATCACCTCGGTAAGAGCTTCAGTCTGAGCCTGAAGGGCAGTCGAAATAGAACGGGTCTGATGGCTCTGTGTCCCCACGTCTTTGGTGGCTACAATCCATCACTCCATAGAGTGGTCTTTCTGTCCTGTGCAAGCCAACTTATGGTCTGAGTTCATCCCTTCCCAGACTAATAGCCTATCAAATTGATCTCTCAGGGGCCCCGGAGGGAATTTCCTCTGTATACCCTTTTCCACCCAATTTATGAAGGTGGAGAGGTCTTCATTATTTTTTTGAGTGATGCCTGATATAGGGGGCTCACTGGGGCCCTCCGCAAGCTTTTTCCAGGCGGCCAGGCATATGGACCGCACCTGATCTGTATAAGGAGCAGGAATGGTGGCCTGTTGAGGTCCCATACTCCATTGATCTGCCATCCCTGACAACATCCCAAATGTCACCGGGATAGCAGGGTTGGCAGCTTGATTTCTTTTTGCCTGAGCATGACAGTCTTCCTTGAGAAAGGCACACCATTTGATATAGGTGTTCCTGGGGAGCACTGCCTTACATAGCATCTTCCAGTCCTGGGTCGTACAAGGTTGATGAGCCAGGCCCTGGAGAATAGTTTCTGCCCACGGGGAGTTCAGGCCATCCTCTGCCACTGCCTTTTTGAGCTCTTTTAAATCATTGGCCTCCCGGAGGTACCAGGCTTCCGGCCTATTCCACCCCGGGTTAACATTTACAGGAAACGCTTGAGTTGGGCCGGTAAAGGGCAGCGAGCATCTCCAAGGGTTCCTGGGATAGGTCCTCCCTTTCCAAAGTGACCTCATTGTCTTTCCCACCCAAGGTGCTCCCAGAATTTCCTCAAATGGGGGAGGCAGGGAGGGGCACAGATCTCTCCCCTGGGCTCCTGGTCTCGGGACATCAGAGGGGTCTCTATTTTCTTCCACCCCTTTATCATTCCCAAAAGGCTCCCATGGCCCACTATTCGCTCTAGAGTCTTTATCCCCTACAGTCTCTTTTACTATATTTTGGTCGGACATGACTCGTTCCTCGCCTAACTTTTCCCATTGTTTTTCTGATTTTGAATTGGGGGTACCTGTATCAGTGGCTTGCTCCTCGCTCCGTGAAAAGCAGAGCTTGCAGGCCGAAATGGTCAAACAGAATCCTAAGGGGGGCTCCTCACCGTTTTGAACCTCTCGCTGCCTATCAAGGGTTTGTACTCAATACCAAGTGTCCCAAGAGAACAGATTGGTCGAAGCAACCCAGGGGGCTAACTGTACAATGGTCCCCCAGACCTTAATAGCCTGGGGGTCAGAAATCTCAAGTCCCCTGCTTATGAGCATATATCTCAGTGCCCTGAGTGCAGGCTCATCAGATTTCCTGATATTATTTCCCATGCTGCCGAAAGAGAATAGAAGAAAAGTCACTGAAGACAACCACCAAAATTCCTACCGGGAGTGGTGGTGGCCAGAAAGCTGGGCTTGCGTTATGCTTTTGAAACTGTTTATGTACCTGCATTGTTGCACGGAAGTTTTCTTGCTGGGGCGGGCACCCTAGAGGTTTCTAGCCCATTCCATGACCCCCTTATCCTGTCATGGGAGTCTTCAAGTGGCAGGTGCCCTAGTGGCCTTTAAGTGCCTGACCCGTGCCCACAGGGAAGATTCTAGGACATGTCCTCAGTTAAGAAAGAATAAAGGGGAGTTTCACCCGGTCGGGCTCTAGTTACTGAGGCTCACTTGTTGCGGGGCCTTCAAAGTCCTCCAGAGTGTGGCCCTAGCCAGGACTTAACAATTGCCTCCACAGCTGTTTGCCTGTTCACTGAAACTCCAGAAAAAGGAATTAAGGAGAGATCAGAAAAAAAAGAAAAGACAGAAAATAAGTCAGGAGAGTTTTTTGCCACTTCCCTCGAAGGAGAGGGGGACTCACCTTGAAATCCGGATTACCTCGGGTGATACTCCTCTAAAGGGGAGCTCTGCGCTGCGACAAGCCTAGGGTCCTTCATCGCTCCTCTATCAGAGCCACACTGTGACACCACCTCCATCCGTCCGCTTCACACGCCCCACGTTGGGAGCCAGTTTCTGGGGGGGGGGCGCTCCACAGAAAGAGAGAGGCAGTGGAACTTCCCTCAGCAAATCTGAGGGGTCCCGAGGAGAGGTGAGCCTGCTGTCTGTCTGCCAACCCAGCCCCTCAGTGAGTGAGAGACAATCAGATGTGACAGGGGTTCCATCTGAGCAGTTCCGCTTTATTGCCACAAACTCTTGGTTTATATAGGCAAGCAAGGGGGTTGTGTGAGGGACCTCCCATAGTTGCACCAATCATGTTAAAGGTCAAATTATAATATGCCATAGTTACACCAATCATGTTAAAGGTCAAATTATAATATGCATATAAGGTCAAGTCATCATGAGCTTAACAGGAGTCTATGGTAATCATGCACTGTCCATGTGTACGGAAGTCAAGAGAGCCAATCAAAAACTTTAACATAGACCAAGCCCCTATCTCTTCCACCAGACACCATCTTGGCTTCCAACCGCAAAAGCTAGCCCCATTTTTTGAGGTTTCCTACGTAGGGCCCCACAAACACATGTTTTCTGCTCCTGGTAGTGAGTCTCATCCATCTGTAGGTAAATAATCCGATACCCTTCAATTTTGAAAAGAAGAAGTCCCCATCAACTCTGTATTGTCTTCATTCTAGAGCAATGGTTACCCTCTGTGGGATCACTGAAGAGAAAACCATAAAAGGGTAAGAACCACAAACAGCCCAGCGGGATCAGGAGTGAACGACATCCACCTCCTCCAGGACTCAAATGGAAAGAATCTAAAAACCAAATCTGGTTTAATTTCTGGATCTCAGGGCTGGTGCAATTAGTAACTAAAGGTTGGCTAACAGAATGACAAGCATGGCCGCACATGCTTCGATACTGGAGCCCAAAGTAGGTGAATTCAGATCCTGCTCCTCTGCTTCTATTAGTTGTGTGACCCTGAATGAGTAAACTACCTATCTGAGCCTCTGTCCCTTCCCCTGGATAATGGGTTTGATAATAGTATCAACCTTCCAGGACAATCTACACACAGTGCAAGGGGCATAGGAAGTCCTCTGTAAATCCTTAATAACAATAACAAAATGAGGACCTAGACAAGCTACCTGCAAGGACCCAAGACACACACCTCACTGTGCTTTGCAACTCTCTATGTCTTGTCGAGATTTGGCTGGAATCTGCTGTGAATCTGCCCCTTGGGAGAGAGAAGAAGAAAAGGAGCAGACTGCTGCTGGACAGACTCACTCACCTCCATCAGGTCCAACTCAGTCTTGCTTTGATCGATCTTGAAGACACCACCACACTCTTGTGAGATCAGGAACTGGAGGGAAATAGCAAATAATACTCATCACTTGGCTTCTTCTAGAAAACACGTTCTTGCATTCAGGAGGAAAAAACTTCTTAAATACCTCTATTGTTTATCCCAACAATATTATCTACTCGACCACCTGGGGTGACTTGGACATAAGAGGCTGAGAGAACATTTGGCAGGTTTCTACTGAACTATCACCTGGGTTGCTTTCAATACAGAAAATGCACTACTCCAGCCAGATGGTTGGTTTCCATGAAGCTCAGCAACATTGTGGATCCTCCAAAGTCAAAGATTACACTATTTTCAACCTCAACAACAGCTAAAAAAGTGATACTGAGTCGGGCCACTTTGCTTTGAATTTCAAGCCCAGATCAGCATGGGTTTGTAACCTAAAGCAGTGCTGAGCCTCACAGAGAATATGCTGATAAAAGATGGGGAGCTTAGCTCATTTACCCAGAGACTTTGTTCTTTGTCAACCTGGTCTGAAGCTCAATATAGAAAGAAAGGGAAAATAGGCATTTCCCTGGTGGTACAGACGTTAAGACTCCATACTCCCAAAGCAGGGGACCCCGGTTTGATCTCTAGTCAGGGAACTAGATTCCATAGGCCATGGCTAAGAATTTGCATGTCACCATTGATGGTCAAACATCCCGCATCTCACAAATAAGACCCTGCCTAACCAAATAAATATTTAAAGAAAGGGTAAATAGAAGATAGGCACACACTCCAGCTGGTATGCTGTACCTCCCTTTGGCTCCTGGTATCTATCTGAGGAATAGGGACTGATTAGTCTTGGACAGGAAACTGTGTCTTCCTGCTCAGGAAAGATGTCAACTCCTCCTCAAACTGGCCATGGGCAAAGGCCTCTACTTAATGACTCAGGTCCAAAAGCCCTGCCTGCCCCTACCACCACCCCAACCCCCGCATGTCTGCTGTGGATCCTTGTTTGACCAAGCTGGCCCAGAATCCTAAGGATCCATGAGCATGCATTTCTTGAATTTCTTCTGCACATCCTCTGCTGCTGCCTCTGCTGCTGCTGCTCCTAAGTCACTTCAGTTGTGTCCGAATCTGTGCAACCCCATAGATGGCAGCCCACCAGGTTCCACCATCCCTGGGATTCTCCAGGCAAGAACACTGGAGTCGATTGCCATTTCCTTCCTCCAATGCATGAAAGTGAAAAGTGAAAGTGAAGTAGCTCAGTCGTGTCCGACTCATAGCAACCCCATGGACTGCAGCCTACCAGGCTCCTTCGTCCATGGGACTTGCCAGAAAAGAGTTCTGGAGTGGGTTGCCATTGCCTCTCATTTCAGTTCAGTCGCTCAGTCGTGTCCAGCTCTTTGCAACACCATGAATGGCAGCACGCCAGGCCTCCCTGTCCATCACCAACTCCCGGAGTTCACTCAGAGTCACGTCCATCTAGTGACCCCCAAAACATAAAAAGGGGACAAAATGGTGAAAGCAGCAAAGGCCCAGAAAACAGTGAGAGACTCTGCAGGCAGGAAGCATGGGCTTTCATCCTGACATCCCCTCCAATAGACCCAAATGCGCTTGGGGTCTGATAAGGTGTGCGAAGTTCCTCTGACTGATCCCTGAAAGCAGGTCAGGAAGGATGTGGGATCCCTCAAGGATCCATCAAGGACAAAGATGAGCCATCTCTGAGCTAGGTCCACTGGCTATGAACTCACTATCTGCTTCTTCCATCTCTTTGCTACCCCCACCCAGAATGTCACCTCCAACCACCAACCTGGTACAAAGACCAAGATACAGACTGAGTGCTGGACTGCAGGGCTCCTCCAAAGCCTTCATTCTCCCCCTTAACAGGACCCTTGCACTCTGCCCAGCACCCAAGAAGGAGGGATGCTCCTAATACCACACATCAGAGATTTACCCTTTTAAGGGGCCACAGGTAGTCACCCCAAAGCCACACCCAACCCACTCATAGAAGACTGGAGCCACAAATCGCTCCAACTTCACTCATCACCATAACGAGGGGAGATTAGGAAGGGCCCTGCCCCAAGGATACACTTGGGTTTGGCCACCAGGGAGATTCCAAAAGTGAGCTTTCAGAGCACACTGGGAAAGCATCCTTGTCAGTAAAGAAATGGCTCTAAAAACCCTGAACCAAGGGTGCACGTGTGAATGCATGTGTTTGTCTGGTGTGTGTGCATATGCTGATCGGGGGCCTTTCAGAGAGCCTCTCAGGGCTAGGACTGAAGATGCTTGCAAGGAGAATGGCTGAATGCACAACTCCTTTTGAGGGCAAAGAATATTCATTCAATTTTACTGGAGAGGCATCTTACAAAGTGAACAGACAGCATGAAAGAGGGAAAAAAAGAGTAAAAGAAGAAGGAGGAGGAGGAGGAGGACTGAAGAACATGGAAAAGAGGAAGGTCCAACTAAACAGCCACGTGATTAGGACTTCAACAGCTGAACTGGCAATATGACAGTAAAAGGGGGGAAACAGGAGGCCCATCTCATCATTTCTACTCTCAGAAATGAGGAACCACTGCATCCCAAACGGAAAACACAGGCGGACTTTTCATGCAAAATGTTGGAAAAGAAGTATCTCACAAAAATACTTCCCATGAAGCAGAGTAGCAGCAGATAGTGGTGTTGTCCATGTTAGAGGAGGACATCCTACTCTCTACAACATTCCTATGTGGTTAACAGATTCCAAACAGCTGTCACCAAAAAACACAAATGACCATATCAGGTAGGGGTCAATCAATTTTTTCCATAACAAGCCACAGAATAAGTGAACTTTTTCAGGAGTATAGGCTCTACTCCAAAAGTGCCATAATTTAATGCGTGAAATGAATGTGGTTGCATTCCAATAAAGTTTTATTTACAAAAACAAGTTGGGGGCCAGATTTGGTCCACAGGCTGGAAACTGTGCCAGCCCCTGGCTGCTAACCTTGGCTTAACATTGAAATCGCTCCCTGTCCAGTCCAGAGGTTTAGAAGAATAACCCTGACTGCTTGAGCACACTCCAAGAGACTAAATTCACTGGCATGTGGGAAGGCCTAAGCATTGTCCATATAAATGTTCCTCAGGTGTTTACAACTGGCAGGTAAGGCTGTAAGCCCCTGTATTGGACCAATGTTGTCTGTGAGTAAAGACAATGCCTCATGATTTGCGTTAACCCTTGTGCACCTTGTGTAAAACCTTCGGGTTCATACAAACAGATCTACACATCACCGTAATAATCAAGTATGAGCATGTGTGTGTAGCTGTGTGTGTCTACACTGCGTTTTTAGTTTGTTTTTGCTCTTATTTTGGCTTGTGTGCTCAGTCATGTCTGATTCTTTGAAACCACATGGACTGCAGCCCACCAGGCTCCTCTGTCCATGAGATTTCCCAGGCTGGAATATTGGAATGGATTGCCATTTGCTTCTCCAGGGGATCTTCTTGACCCAGCGATCGAAACCACGTCTTCTGAATTTGCAGGTGGATTCTTTACCATGAAGCCACCTGGGAAGCCTAAAGGGCATGTTGCCGCCCCGTGTGTGTCTACACTAAGTGCAGTCTCTTAATTTTAGCCTAAAAACTGAATATTCATAATCAAGGGGAATGAAAAACAAAGCACTTCTTTTCACAATATATGGGGTCAATGAGCTATTGTAATGTTTATCCGAATGAGAAACCACCAAAAGCCAGGGAGGCAACTTTTCTAGGGTCGCTGGGAGTGGACCTTTAGGAGTTAAGTGTCTCAAACTTTCCACTGTGTATGGACTCAACTGTCCTCCACAGAAAGAAAATTGTGAGTTTATCAGGACTTGTCAGAAAATTAGCTTATCAAGACTCCTTCTACCTCTGACCTTCTATATCTGAAATATCTGCAGAATCCAAACTGGCTGTCAACATTTGAACTTCTCAGCTGATAGGAAGACAGCATAGGCTATAAATACAAATCAGGGATTAAAAGAGAAAGAAAGAAACCTACCCACTTTAGAGAAATGAGGTATGAATCTTACATTGCTGAAGGGAACATAAATCGGAACCACCCCTGAGAGGGCAATCTGGCAATATCTCTCCCAATAACAGCAGCACAGAGCCTGTGACCCGCAGCTCCACTTCTAGGAACATATCCTGTGGATTCACTCTCACCTGGGAGGTAGGGTCGCCATCAAAGATGTTTCCAACAGAAAAATGGGAAACTACTGAATAACTAAAGTGTCAGGATGTATAAGTTACTGTTCACCTTTAAAAGGAATAAAATACAACCACTAAAATAACACCATGATAGCTCTGTGTGCGGTGATATGGAAAGTCCATCTGTTTAAGGAAAATAGTAAAGGACATTAGTGCTGGAGTGGGGGAGAAAAGGAAGAAAGGAAATGCAGAAATATTCTTGATCTTCTTATGTGGACATTTGGGCCTAGCTGCTGCTGCTGCTAAGTCCCTTCAGTCGTGCCAGACTCTGTGCAACCCCATAGACGGCAGCCCACCTGGTCCCTGGGATTTTTCAGGCAAGAACACTGGAGTGGGTTGCCATTTCGTTCTCCAATGCATGATGAAGTGAAAAGTGAAAGTGAAGTCGCTCAGTCGTGTCTGACTATGAGCGACTGATAGACTGCAGCCTACCAGGCTCCTCCATCCATGGGATTTTCCAGGCAAGAGTACTGGAGTGGGGTGCCATTGCCTTCTCTGTGGGTGAGGGTAAAAGGCCAGGAGCAGTTATGTCACTGAAAAATATTTGACAGCAATCCTGACCTCCACCCACTAGATGGAAGTAGCACTTACATCCCAGCTGGGACAATGAAAAGGGCTCCAGGGGATTCCCTGGCGGTCCAGTGGGTAAGACTCCATATTGCAACTCTGAAAGCACAGGTTTGATCCCGGGAACTAAGGTCCCACATGAGGCACACAGTGCAGCCCTCCCCTGGACTCTCTGCTTCAAAAGTGTCTGCATCCTTGTTCAGTCATATCCAACTCTTGGCGACCCTATGGACTGTAGTACACCAAGCTCCTCTTTCCATGGGGTTCTCCAGGCAAGAACACTGGAATGGGTTGCCAGTCCCTCCTCCAGGGGATACCTCAAAAGTATCTAAACATTGCTAAATGGGGACCAGATCACACAGACTGAGGTTGAAAAGAACTCCATAAGGAGGCTAACTAGAGCCAACAGGGACAGAGGATGGACAGGTTAAAAAAAAAAAAAAAAAGACCCAACACTGGTCACTCTATTTTTTTCCACAGGCTGGGGCGGGGGAGGGGGTGGTGATAAAGTGGAACAAATGATCAGAGGTTACAGGTATAGCCTGGCTTTTCATTAATCGTCTTTCTGTACTTTGTCTTGGAGAAGGGGATGGCAATCTGCTCTAGTCTTCTTGCCTTAAGAATTCCATGGACAGAAGAGTCTCGTGGACTACAGACCTTAGGATCGAATTTTGACTGCTTGTTCCCTTGTGCATTCAAAGCATATAAAAACATGCTTTTTGTTCAATTATGTGATTCCGCAAAAATCAGAACACACTACCGAACAGCCAATTCATCCTTGTGGTGTCTCTGTAGAAGAGAACCTAAGGCTCCAGCCATAAGAGGAACAGTGGTTAAGACCTTGCTTTCACTACAGGTGGCACAGGTTCCATCTCTGGTCAGGGAACTAAGATTCTGCATGCCATGAGTCATGCCACACCTGCAAAAAAGTTTTACAACAAAAATATAGGCACTTCTTTTTAAGTTAAAAAAAAGAAGAAGAAGAAGAAAAAAAAAAAAAAAAAAGAAACCACACTTCTGAGAACTCAGAGTGCACCTGAGGGTACCAACGGGTCCTTGCATGTTCAAATCAGGAGTTCCCACCAGGCAACCTGAGTTGGAGCCCCTCAAGCCACTGCCCCATCACTTCTAGGCTGCAAGACCAGGTGACTGTGATAAACGAGGGCTCAGCCTCTGTGGGGAGAGAGACTGACTCCAGCTCCACCACCTCTGCTTCTGCAGTCCCATCACTGGGGTCTCCTCTCCAGTTCTCAGTTCCTCCATCTGAAAATGGCATCCCAGGACAAGATGAGCCCAGAGGGCAATGACCACCAGGGTCTATGGCTTTAGGCTGGTTCACTCTATCCATACCGGTGGCTTCCCGTTCATCCCTAAAACCTGGTATATTCAAAGGGCTCCAGAAAACACACCCTCAAGTGTTTCTTCTCTGCTTGTCTCCTGTTCCTTTCTCAGCCTCGTCTGCTCATGTTTCCTAGTGCCTACATGCACAACTCAGCTGCCTGATGGCAAAGAACCCTTCTGCTAAAGCAAGAGACACAGTTTCAATCCCTGGGTCAGGAAGGTCCCTGGGAGATGGAAATGGTGACCCACTCCAGTATTCTTGCCTAGGAAATCCCATGGACAGAGGAAGCTGGGGGCTACAGTCCATGGGGTTGCAAAGAGTCACACAGTACTGAGCAACTAAACAACAACATGGGCAAGTGGCTCAGTCCTCTCACTTTCCCTTTATGCTCTGGGCCAGGGTCTCTGAACGTTAGCACTACTGCCATCACGGCTGCATAATTCTCCATCATAGGGACTGTTCCATGCACTGCAGAAATTTAGCAGCATCCCTGGTCAGCAATCACTGCCAGCAGCATCCTTCATTCCCCACTTCCCCTAAGTTATGAGACCTACTGCTTTGAATCCAACCCCATGAATAAATCTATATTCTCAGAATTACATGTTCTGCCCTGACCTGGCCTGATTCAAGACTCCAACTGCCCTCATGTCCTCTCCAACTAGGAATCTAGCAGGCAGCTCAAACTTGCAAAATTGAAAGCTGAACCCATGGCCTTTTCTTGTGCCAAACCAAATCTGTCAACCCAGGCACGACGCAGCAAATCTCTGTTGCAGGGCCTGCTCCAGATGTAGCAACAGCCTCTTCACCAGGCAGCAACAATGGCTCCAGAAATCATAAAGTGGCTGGACCAAAATAGAAATGTAGCTCCACCAGGGATGTATCTGGAGATCAATGTAAAGATCTGACTCTGTAAAGAACGGCACCGTATAGGAATCTGGAATCAGATGTACATGAATCAAGGTAAGAAGGATGGGGCAACAGGAGAGAACAAGAGTAAACCTCAACATCTTAGGTTTCAAGGAACTAAAATTGATTGGGATGAGCAACGTGCAGGTAAATAACCCAGATAAGTATGATGGTGTGATCCTTCACCCAGAGCCAGCCATTGCGAAGTTTGAAATCAAAGGAGGTGATGGAATTCCAGCAGAGCTACTTAAAATCCTAAAAGACAATGGTATCATGGTGGTGCTGCACTCAAGACATCAGCAAATCTGGAAAACCTAACAATGGCCTGGAAAAGATCAATTCTTTCCCCATTTCCCAAGAAGGGTAGGACTAAAGAACATTGAAACCACCACACTATTGTGCTTCTCTCCCATGCTAATAAAAGTATCCTCAAAATCCTTCAGCTAGGCTTCAGCTTTACATGAACTGAGATATTCCACATGTTCAAGGTAGGTTTAGCAACATCAGAGGAACCAGAGGTCAAGTTGTCACCATTTGCTGGATCACAGAAATAGCAAATTAATTCCAGAGAAACCTCAACCTCCTTTTCACTGCCCACTCGATAAAGTCTTTGGTTGTGTGAAGTATAACAAATTATGGAAAACTCTTCAACAGGTGAGAATCCAGGACCATCTTTACCTGGATCCTCAGAGATCTGTAGGCAGGTCAAGAAGCAACAGTTAGAACCAGCTATGGAGCAACTGACTAGTACAGGATTGAAAAAAGATGACAAGACTGTTGATTGTCACCTTGCTAATTTAACTTAAGTGCATAGCACATCATGAGAAATGCCAGGCTGGATGAGTTACACCTAGAATCATGATTGTGGGGAGAAATGTCAACCACCTAAGATATGCATATGAATACCACTCTAATGATGGAAAACGAAGAGGGACTAAAGTACTTCTTGATGAGGGTAAAAGAGGACAGTGCAAAAGCAGGCATAAAACTCATTATAAACACACACACACACACACACACACACACACACACACACAAAAACAACCAAACAAAAATAATCACAATATCCGATTCCATCACTTCATGGCAAACAGAAGGGGGGAAAGGGAAAGCTGTGCCAGATTTCCTCTTCCTGGGCTCTCAAAGTGCTGCAGATGGTGACTGCAGCCATGATATTAGAAAACAAATGCTCAGGAAAGCTATGACAAACCTAGACAGTATGTAAAAGAGCAAAGCTATCACTTTGCTGAAAAAGGTCCATACAGTTGAGGCTATGGTCTTTCTACAGGTTACATATGGTTGTGAGAGATGGGTCATAAAGGAGGAAGAACACCAAAGAAATGATGCTTTCTGAACTGTGGGGCTGGAGAAGACCCTTGAGAGTTCCTTGGACAGCAAAGAGAACAAACCAGTCAATCTTGAAGGAAATCAACCCTGAACAGCCATTGGAAGGACTGCTGCTGAAGCTGAAGCTCTAATACTTTGGCCACCTCCTGTGAAGAGCCAACTCACTGGAAAAGACCCTGATGCTGGGAAAGAAGGAAGGCAGAATGAGAAGCCAGAGACAAGGATGAGAAGGTTGGATGACATCACCGAGGCAGTGGATATGAATTTGGCAGACTCTGGGAGATGGTGGAGGACAGAGAGACCTAGCCTGCTGCCATCCATAGCTACACGAAGTGTCATACACGACTTGGCCACTGGACAACTAGAAGGGAGTGACATAATTTCATTCTTTTACCTCTAGCTGTCAAGATTTTCCAGCATCACTTATAAAAGAGCTTATCTTTTCTCCATTGCACATTGCTGCCTCCTTTGTCATAGATGAAGGGGCCATTTCAGCATGAATTTATCTCTGGGTTTTCTATTGTGTTCCATTGGTCCATATTCCTGTTTCTGTTTCAGTTCCATGCTGCATTGATTACTATAGCTCTGTAGTAAAGACTGAAGTCAGGGAGTCTGAATCCTCCATCTCTTATTTTTCTCTCTCAAGACAGCATACTTCTTTAAGGTCTTCTCTATTTCCATACAAGTTGTAAAAAATTTTTTTTTCTATTATCCGTGAAAAATGCCATTGGTACTTTCATAGGACTGGCACTGAATCTGTAAACTGCATTTTGTAGTGTAGCCATTATCACAATATTTGATTCCTCTAGTACATGAGAATTGTATCTCTCTCCATCTCTTTGTGTCACCTTTGTTTCATCCATGCCTTATTCTTTTCTGTGCACCAGTCTCTTCCCAGCCTATGTAGGTTTATTCTCAGGTATTTTACCCTTCTTTTTGCCATGGTGAATGGGACTGCTTCCTTAGCTTCTGTTTTTGATTTTTTGTTTTTATTGTAGAGGAAAGCAAGAGTTTCTGTTTGTTAATTTCATATCCAGCAACCTCCCTAAAGTCCTTGATTAGTTCTAGTCATTTCCCATTAGCATCTTTGGATTCTCTGGGCATAGTATCACGTCGTGTGCAAACAGTGACAGTGTCACCTCTTCCTTTCCACTTTGAAAATTGTTTTCTTCTTCTCCTCTGATTCCTGTCACTCGGAGTCCCAAGACTATACTGAATAGCAATGGTGAGAGTGGGCATCTTTGGCTTAATCAGAACCTTAGGAGACATGCTCTCAGTTTCTTACCATTGGGAATCATGTTTACAGTGGATTTATCCATATGTGGCAGCCTTTATTAAGAAGATTGAAGATTTCCTCTGATCCCACTGCCTGTCCAGGTTTTCCCATACACCCATCAGAAATGGGTGTTGAATTTTGTCAAAAGTTTTTTCTGCATTTGTATCCTAAACAATTTCAGGACCTCTCCTTGGAAAACTTAGTTATCTTTCAGTGTTCTTTCTTCCTTTTATTCCCTAATGCAAAGAGCTGACTCATTCGAAAATGCCCTGATGCTGGGAAAGATTGAAGGTAAAAGGAGAAGCGGTCAGCAGAGGATGAGATGGTTAGATAACAACATCCACCCTATGAAGATGAATCTGAACAAATTCTGGGAGACAGGGAAGGGACGTCTGGCAGGCTAGAGCCCATGGGATTCCAAAGTGTTGGGCATGACTTACTGACTGAACAACAACACAAATTCTCTCATTCTGTGATTCACACTAGTATTTATTCTTGACTACTTCCTTTTCTAACCCACTTCACCCTATCCATATCTCAGTTATGTTTAATTTTATTCCTTTTCATGCATGAAGATTCAGCCACAAACCACTGTCTTTATTGCCACCCACCTGGCCCCAAATGTGTGGGTTTCTCAACTGGAGGTGACTCAGTGGTCTCCTGTCCATTCTCTAGCATCCACATGTGTTTCTGGCACAGTCTACCTTGCTACAATCACCAGCTAAGCCATATGACAGAAATCAGGATCTTGAGAAGAGCCTATGAAGACTCTGAATTATATCTTACTCTCAATTTTCACACTGTTCCTTTCACTCTATTCTGCAATCACAGTGACCTTTCAGTCTGTGCTCTGTTCTTCTTGTTCTCACTGTCTTCTATGTCATTTGTTTGGCTTCTCTTGCTTTTTCGTTTTTGTTAATGCCTATGGGATCACTGCAAATGGTGATTGCAGCCATGAAATTAAAAGACACTTACTCTTTGGAAGGAAAGTTATGACCAAACTTGATAGCATATTGAAAACCAGAGAATTTACTTTGCCAACAAAGGTCTGTCTAGTCAAGGCTATGGTTTTTCCAGTGGTCATGTATGGATGTGAGAGTTGGACTATGAAGAAAGCTGAGTGCCAAAGAATTGATGCTTTTCAACTTTGTTGTTGGAAAAGATACTTGAGAGTCCCATGGACTGCAAGGAGATCCAACCAGTCCATTCTGAAGGAGATCAGCCCTGGGATTTCTTTGGAAGGAATGATGCTAAAGCTGAAACTCCAGTACTTTGGCCACCTCATGGGAAAAGTTGACTCATTGGAAGAGACTCTGATGCTGGGTAGGATTGGGGGCAGGAGGAGAAGGGGACAACAGAGGATGAGATGGCTGGATGGCATCACTGACTCGATGGACAAGAGTCTGAGTGAACTCCAGGAGTTGGAGATGGACAGGGAGGCCTGGTGTGCTGCAGTTCATGGGGGTCGCAGAATCCAACACAACTGAGAGACTGAACTGAACTGAACTGATGAGATCTTATTTTAACTTCCTCATCAGCTTTTTCTGACTTTACAGATTGTTATTAGATTACTGTTTTAGATTGACCTGTTCTATGTGCTTTGATAACTGCCTTCCCTGACTGGAGCAGTCAGTCAACTCCCAAATCTATTTTGCTTCTGATTTTATTCCATCCTCTTCGGGAGTAGAGGTCTGTATTTGAAACTTATAACCTACATAATGGAATCGATAAGAAACATGTTTGTTTAACTTGCTAATCTAAGAAACTTAATAAACTCTGGAGTCACAGACAGATTATTGAGATCCTATCCCTCCAAAAAAGAAGAAGAAGAACTATTGCCAGGGTCCAGCCCCGGTGGATCCAGGGAATTCGAAGGGTGGATGGTGTTGGCGTGAGAAAACTTATTTATTCGTTGATATAAGAAATATAAAATTAGATTAGGAAGACATAGTATAGTAGGAAGATTAAGTGGAGAAAGAGGGCTGAATAGCTTGGATTACATGGAAGACCAATAAAATTCCAGACAAGGAATTGGCACCATCTAAGTTGAGCCACCGGTGCTCACTTGAATATCTAAGGGTACCTCGCCTTAGGCTCCCTTTCGCGTGGGTCTTAACAGCCAGGGCAAGTAAGTAGACCTGGCGAGCCTCCGTGTCCCAGATGGAAATTCAGCCTGAAATTAAAGTAAAGAACAGAGGGAGGGGAAGGGAGAGAAGAAGAGAGAGAGAGACACGGGGGAAACCAGTCTAGCGACTGGCTCCATCCTCTATTGTTCAGAAGGCCTTTTATACTTTTGATAAAACATGGAAATCAATGGGTAACACAAAGTTATGCAGGATTAGCAGTCCAGACTCTTATCAAAACCAGGCTTTTCTCTCTGCATACCTAATTGTATACACAAGTCTTAGGTAATTTACATCATCTTCCAGCCAAAAGAGCCAATTAACATTTTACAGCATCTTTTCTGTTAAGGGTTTGTCAACCAGAAGACTTATTTGTGTTGATCTTCCCAAGGTCTGGTGCCACTCTCAGAAAGCGGAAAATAAAGTTACATTCTTACACAGCAAAGATACAGCAACTTATAACAAGTAGAGGGCGTTCAGTGATTTAGAGAAAAAGAGAAGCAGTTAACTCAAAAGTCTAGTGTTGCTAACATCAAAACTACTATGTATCTTTTTCTAAATCCTGCTTACATTGAGTAACATCCTTCCAGGTGCCTAAAAGATAAAGAATATGGAGGCCTGGCAGCAGTCATTGAGTCAACAGTGAAAACCCTCTACCAATATAAGTTTTAACTCTTTAGAAAAGGCTCTGCATCTTTAAGATGCTTTCAAGCTTTGTGCCTCTCGCAGTTGGGGGGCTGTAAGCAATTCACAAGCTGTAAGAGGTCCCAGGAACCTGTTAGGCAACCTAGAGAGCAATCAGAAGGGGTTAACTGAAACATCCCTTTGCAAATGCAGAAGACTAAAGCCCTGAATTGACTTTTTTCCAGAGAATATCAGAAGAGTGGAAAAGTAGGCAGATTCTTATTTTTTGGGGGGTGGATGCTCAGGAAATTCCAGGGGGGAAACCTGAGGTCTGATTAGCCTTGCCATCAGAGCTCTTGCCGCATGACCTTGTCACAGGTGGAATTCCTCACACTGGCTCCTGGCAAACTATATTGTTTAGAAGTTAAAACAACCAAATTTGGGTGTCTATCCCAAGAACAGCTAAAAAGAAATATCATCAGATTCCAAGAAAAGCATATCTTTCCATGGCCTGTGACCAAGGAACATCAAAAAGGCCTCTGATATAACTTTTTTTTTTAAAAGTAATATCAGAGGCCTGAAAAAAAAAGTTATATCAGAGGCCTGTATCAAGCATAGTAAATAGCAGCAAACAGTGGCATTTCACCTTAAGAAAAATTGAAACCAGAGTGTGAATATGTGTCATTTTCCTTTTCTTGGCAAATGGTAGTAGCTCTTCTGTGGTGGGAAAAGTTTCCATCGAATTCCCTATAAGAAGAGTCCATGTTTGCTACTCACAGGACTAAATGGTGAGAGTCTTCAGGAGAAATGGAATGAGGGAAGCAAGATTTAGCACGGGGGAAAAATCTAATCTCAAGCAGAAACCAAGCTGCACCATGTTTTGTCTCACTTTGTATTACATCACTTGCTTCCATGTCACAATGGGTCAAAATTTCACCCATAGATGTGGGATTTTCACCTCTGGGATGAGGAGGCTTTCATGTGACAAAGGCAATTTTCCATACCAGGGAACTTTTCAGAAAGATTTGTGGCCAGGATGTAAAGTTGACGGATGCCTAGTCAAAGGGACCTGGGTGGTGCACTAAAAGAGGTATAGTCTGGTGCAGTCTTCCCAGCAGGCCACACTGGCTCTTTTTTACCACTGGTCTTCCTACTTATTGTATGCCTGATTCAGAGGCTACCTCTGACTCTTGGACCACTAGAATTTGCCATGAAGCAATTCTCTAATCCAGGCTTCTGCAATACGTGTACCGTGAACTTCCAGATGTTCAAGGTGGTTTTAGAAAAGGCAGAGGAACCAGAGATCAAATAGCCAGCATCCACTGGATCATCAAAATAGCAAGAGAGTTCCAGAAAAACATCTGTTTCTGCTTTATTGACTATGCCAAATCCATTGACTGTGTGGATCACAATAAACTGTGGAAAAGTCTGGAAGAGAGGGGAATACCAGATTACCTGAGCTGCCTCCTGTATGCAGGAGCTACCTGATCTGTATGCAGATCAGGAAACAACAGTTAGAACTGGACATGGAACAACATACTGGTTCCAAAGAGGAAAAGGAGTGTGTCTAGGCTGTATACTGTCACCCTGCTCATTTAACTTAGATGCAGAGTACATCACAAGAAATGCTGGGCTGCAGAAAACACTAGCTGGAATCAAGACTGCTGAGAGAAATATCAATAACCTCAGATATGCAGATGATACCACCCTTATGGCAAAAAGTGAAGAACTAGAGAGCCTCTTGATGAAAGTGAAAGACGTGAGTGAAAATGTTGGCTTAAAGCTCAACATTCAGAAAAATAAAAGCATGGCATATGGTTCTGTCACTTCATGGCAACAGATTGGGAAACAGAGGAAACAGTGAGAAACTTTGTCAGGGAATCTTGGCAAAGGGATCCAACCTGGCTCTCCCACGTTGTAGGCAGATATCCTATTTTCTGAGCCGTGCACATCAAGGACAATGGAATACCGTGAATTTCACCGACTAACGGCCATGTTCAATGTCCAGGTCCTGGGTCCAATTGTCCTATTGAATGGTTCCTTTAATGGCTGCTACTAGTAATCCAGGATCTTAAGTGAAAGTGAAAGATGTTCAGTAGTGTCTGAGTCTTTGCGACCTCATGGACTCAGCAGTCCATAGAATCCTCTAGGCCACAGTACTGGTCTGGGTAACCTATCGCTTCTCCAGCCAATCTTCCCAATTCAGGAAGTCTCCTGCACTGCAGGCAGATTCTTTACCAACTGAGCTATCAGGGAAGCCCATTCTAGGCAGTGAGGACAACCTCTAAAATGCATCCCCTATGCAAAGTGTTGCACACAGAATTAGATACTTATGAGTAAGAAGGCTTCTAAGGAAGAAAATAGCCAAGTGCTTGGTATTGAAAATATCTATATATGAAAGAGTTTAGAGGTTCCAGGGGGATGCCTTGATTATGAAGCTTGCAGGGAAAGGAAAAATTAGAATACAGAGATTTGCAGGCCCACATTCATCCCACAATTCAGCTTCAACAGCTAAAATATTATCGATTGTATACACTGTCCTCTGAGGCAGAAAAAGTTAAAGCTTAGAGTTGTGCAGTTGCTAACCTGATCCAGTATCTTAATTACATAGATGAAGAAATAGACATACAGGAATGTTGCTTGTTTAAGCCCAGTAAGTTATTAATATGAATCTTCCTCAGACAAGTTCGACCTGAGAAAATTGCAGCAAATCTCCAAGCTACTGTAAGGCTTATGTTTCCATAAGGCTGGACAAGGGAGTACCCTAAGCAATCTGATACTATATATAAGCCACTATTATCATTGTCATCATTTTCCATATCATTACTATTTTTTTCTCCTCAGCAGCAGTAACTGGCAGTTACATGCTATTGATCACACTCCGATTAGGCAGAGCTTTTCAACAGTAGTCCAGGGCTCTTGATGTCTTGATGTCTCTTGATTTCTTGGATGAATAAGTCAAAGATGAGCAGTAAGTTATAGGTCAGATTTTTGTCCTACCTGAGGCTATTCATCAGAAAGAGAGAACCTATGTATAACTATGTCAGGAATTTGTAAGGGCTATGAATAAATACGCTTAAGTGCTCTTCACACTATTAACAGCTTAGTCTAAATAGAAATGATAGTGAAAAATGACTGTAATGAGTATACAGACCCCAGCCGGACTATAGGTCATGATGTATTTGTTGAAGCTTCTAGATGTTTCTGTAAGCTTCTGAATATGAAATTACATGTGATTTGCACGTGTAAATATGATCAGGATTTGGTAGCAGAGACAGGAAAAGAAGGGAAGGGCAATTCAGGCACAAGGAAGAATACTGACATGGTACAGAATAGGGAAATAATAAACCATGGAGACTCAGGGCACCTGAATTACAGGTTATGTCTGGACATGTGCAATGGGCAGGTACAGCAAAAGAAATTTAGAAACATCATAATATGTAGGTAGTGAAACTCATTAGAAAAGCTTCCGTGGAGGAGTGATGTTATGATATCTCTTCTGCGGAGTAGCGATAATAACAAACGGACTTTTCAGGACCCACTGCTCTTTCATCTCAGAATGCTGTACCTTCAACTTGCCTAAATTAGCAGTAACAATGGAAGAGACTGATGGTTGGCCTAGTCCCTAATTCAGGACATAACAGCAGCTCCAGCTGCAGGGCAGCAAACTAGTGGAATTTTCTCCTCCCTGAACATTTCTTGAAGGGTTAGGATACAAGATGGAATAGGTATTAGGACCAAGTGAGGGAACATTTTGCAGCCATCCTTGAAATTCTGCATCAGCAGCCATAGTTCTGCATAGTTCTAGCAGCATGATTAAAAGCTTATTTACTTTCTTCAGCTGTTCACTACTGGAATTTGACACCAACAGCTCCTGTAAGACTTCCTCATGGGCACCGGTGCTTCTAGATACACACCAGCCCCTCTCCAACCCAGCAGCAAGCTGCATTTATTATTTTAACTGTAGGTACAAAGACTACCACTGTGTCTTATACCTATTGATCTTGTTGCAGACCATGTCCAGGAAAGGTAAGTTCTAAGAACTTCTTAATCTGCAGTTGGTTCTACATGCTTATGGGTTCTGTGTTCATTTGAGACTTGCCAATACGTGGTCTCTAGAATCTATGACAAAGAACATAAACCCTAGACGTATTGGCTTATGCCTGGAACCCTAAGGGGATATCAGTGCCACTAGCTCATGGGCCTGATACTACCATCCCCAAGGCAACACAAGATCTGCAGCATCATTATCTTTGTGTGGAAGTTTTGGGAGATGAAGTCTAGGAAAAAGAAATATGAAAACATAAAAAATTAATTGTGTTGGACGCAGAAATTCACATTCCTCTTCTCTGCACCCTACTCCATCTATCTGCCTATTTCTCCTCCTTCAGGTATTGGATGATGGGAAAGAATGGATTTTTCTGTTTGTTGGTGTGTTGGGTTTTTTTTCCCCCATTTCTTTTTTTTTTAAATGGGACTCAATGAATTGAGAGGTAAGCCAGATTTCTAGAGTTTAAGCTTTTTTTCAATCTGTCCCTCTATGCTTTGACTCATCCCAGTCCACAAGATCATAAAACTGTCTCATTCACAAGTGTACCTCTGGAATTTCAGAAAGACTCTCTGTAGCAAAGAGATTGTACAGGTTACTTTGTCTTGAAAGAGATGCAGGAAAATACATGGGTTAAAGTTTTCTTTAGCTCTAAATATCTAACTTAATAGAGTAGGGAATAGCAAACCACTCCTGTTTTCTTGCCTGGAAAATCCCATGGACAGAGTAGCCAAGCAGCTTACATTCCATGGGGTTGCACAGTCAAACATGACTGAACAAGCGCACATGCACGTGTGCACACACATGCACGCACGCACACACACACACACACACACACACACACACAGACATCTAATTTACATTAAGATACGAAACTGTCCCGTTTTAGAAAGTGTTACATTCAGTTCACATTGATGGATGAAGCCTTTTCTCTAAATTACCTCTGTTCCTTTTTTATGGACTGCTGTCTGTTTCTTTTCCTTGAAGAGAAAGAATTAAAAAAAAAAAAAAAAAAAACATTTCTTCCTACATGGAGAGACTTTTGCTTTATTTCCTGTATAAACATTTTGGAATTTCTTTCCTGTTACCTGAAATAAGGATTTCTACCTTGTCTTGGCTTTAGGGGCTCTGCTCCATTCGTACATTTCTATTGGGATCTGTGAATAATGATGTCTAATGTAATGTTTCCTGTGTCTAGAGCAATAGGGAGTGAAATGGAAGGCTCTACAACTGAGACACAATGGTAACCTTAAGAACCCCATATATCTTCCTCATCTAGGAGCAGCAGGCTACTTTACAACTTGAACAGATCTCTCAAAGCACTAGAGAGCCACAAGAACTCATCTCCCAAGTGTATGTTGCTCTGTTTCCCGTTTTTGCCATGCTGTCGTGCCTACTTTTATGTCACAAGTAAAAGAAGCTTTCGATTCCATTGTATTCCACAATTATTTCCATAGCAAGAATGTGAACCTCCCACATATTCCTTTCTCCAAGCTAATATACCCTGTCCAAGAATGTATCAAGAAGGCTGAAAGTCCATTCTCTGAAGGAGTTCCCGAGTGTTAGTGAAGTTTTCACAGGCTTTTCACATATTTGCCTATTTCATACGGTAATAAGATTCATAAGAAGTCATGAGGTCACGATTGTCTCCAAGAGAAACACATCAGAAGTACTTCTTGAGGTATCTGGGTGCTCAGGAGAAGCTGACATTAGCAAGATGAAAGCATGGACTCCACAGTGACATATGTGAAGGTGTCAGAAGCAATGGGCTAGACTGATTGATAGTTATAGTAAAACAAAAAGGGATGGCCAGTAAGATTAAAAGTGATCCTGTCAAGAGTCTAAGCAAGAAGTTGAAATCTGTGGTTTCCATTTGACAGCAAGCAGGATCGTCATATGCAGGCAGTGAGGGGGAAGAATTAACAAGAATTAACTGAAAGGAATAGGATCTTATTGATATCTATGACAAATGAACTATGTATAAGGGTTGCTGATTTCTCCTTAGAGCTTACCTCACACTGTTAAGCCAATCAGCAAACTCACAGCCCACTTTCCCATGGCCTTTCTTTATTTACAACAGTCCTCAGAAGGTTGGCATGTCTGGACTTCTGCATTTTACCTCCCTTTACATTCACTTGTGCACGCCTGGTATGGTAGGAGGAGTTACTATAAAATGGCCCATGTTTAGTGGCAGGAAGTCATTCAGCACAATCGTTTCAGATGGAGAACTGAGAGAAAAGTCCTAACACAAAAATGTGGCTTCCAAGTTAGTGTTATCTTCGTTTTGTGTAAGGAGAGATGTATTCAAAGATAAAGGAAGAGAAATCCCAGATAGGTGTTTATATGATCTCGTAATTGAAATGTCATGAGGATGCTCCAACAAACCTCTCATCCTTATGCACTGGGAAACAGGTGGAATGGAAACCACAGTTACAGAAAACTAACCATACTGAAAACTTGAAACTTAGCCTTGTCTAACTCAGTGAAACTGTGAGCCAGGCCAAGCCAGGCCATGTACAGACATTCAAAAGGAACTGGTCTTGGTGGAAAGTTCTGACAAAATGTGGCCTGCTGGAAAAGGGAATGGCAAACCACTTCAGTATTCTTGCCTTGAGAACCTCAGGAATCATCTGAAAAGGCAAAAAGATAGGACACTGAAAGATGAACTCCTTCGGTCACTAAGTGCCTAATATGCTTGGAACAAAGACAGGGGTTCATAACATTGTACAGGAGGCAGTGATGAAAAGCATCCCAAGAAGAACTGTAAAAAGGGAAATTTTTGTCACTCAATAGCTGAGTGAAGAGACAATGAAAAGCAATAGAGAAAAGGAAAGATATATCCACCAGAGTGCAGAGTTCCAAAGCATATCAAGGAGAGAGAAGATAGCCTTCCTAAGCATTGAATGCAAAGAAATAAAGGAAAACCATAGACTGAGAAAGACTAGCGATCTCTTCAAGAAAGTTAGACATACCAAGGGAACATTTCATGCAAAGAGGGGCACAATAAAGCACAAAAATGGTACAGACCTAACGGAAGAAGATATGAAGAAGAGGTGCCAAGAATACACAGAAATATTGATAATGACTGAGATAACCACGATGGTGTGCTCACTCACCTAGAGCCAGACTTTCTGGAGCAAGAAGTCAATTGGTCCTTAGGAACCACCACTATGAACAAAGCAAGTGGAGGTGATGGAATTCCGGTGGAACTATGTCAAATCCTAAATGATGAGGCTATGAAAGTGCTGCACTCAATACCCAAGCAAACTTGGAAAACTCAGCAGTGGCCACAGTATTGGAAAAGATCAGTTTTCATTCCTATCCCAAAGAAACGGCACATCAAAGAATGTTCAGACTACCAACAATTGCACTCATCTCACACACTAGCAAAGGAATGCTCAACGTCTCCAAGTCTTCAACAGCAAGTGAACCAAGAACTTCTAGATGCTCATGAGGAATTTAGAAAAGACAGAGGTTCCAGAAAGCAAATTGCCAACATCTGCTGGATCACAGAAAAAGCAAGAGAATTCCAGAGAAACATGAAGTTCCCCTTTACTGAGTATGCTAGAGCCTTGGACTACAAGGATCACAAAAAACCTGAAAATGCTTAAGAAATTGCCAACACCAAAACATCTTACCTGCCACCTGAGAAATCTGTATGCAGGTTAAGAGGCAACAGTTAGAATCGGAAGTGGAAGAATGGACTGATCCCTAATTGGGGGAAAGGAGTACGTCAAGGCTGTCTATGCCACTTTGCTTATTTAACTTGAAAGCAGAGTACATCATATGAAAGGCCAGACTCAATGAAGCACAACCTGGAACCAAGATAGCAGGAAGGAGCATCAACCTCAGATATTCAGATATGCATAACTCAGATGTGCATATGACAACCTCAGATATGAGGATGTCATCGCCATTTGTCAGAAAGCGAGGAGGAACTGAAGAGTCTGTACTATGAAAGTCAAAGTGGACAGCTGGCTTAGAACTCAACATTCAAAAAACATGGGGATGATCCAGAGAGACAATATGGGGTGGGAGGTGGGAGGTGGGAGGGGGGGATTCAGGATTGGGAGCTCGTATACACCCATGATGGATTCATGTCAATGTATGGCAAAACCAATATAGTATTGTTAAGTAAAATGAAGTAAAAAAAAAAAAAAAAAGAACAGAAAGAAAGAAAAGAAAAGAAGAAAAAAGATTAAAAAAAAAAACCAAACACCTAAGGTCATGGCATCCAGTCCCATCACTTCATGCTGAATAGAAAGGCACACAGTGGAAACACTGACAGACTTTACTTTCCTCCACTCCAAAATCATTCCAGATGCTGAATGCAGCCATGGAATTCAAAGGCGCTTGCTCCTTGGAAGAAAAGCTATAACAAACCTAGGCAACATATTAAAAAGCAGAGACACTAACCTACCAACAAAGATCCATCCAGTCAAAGCTATAGCTTTTCCTGTAGTAATGGATGGGTGTGAGAAGGCCATAAAGAAACCTGAATGACAAAGAACTGATGTTTTTGAACTGTGCTGTTGGAGAAGACTCTTGAGAGTCTCCTGGATTGCCAGAAGATCACCCAGTCAATCCTAAAGAAATCAGTCCTGAATATTCATTGGAAGAAGTGATGCTGAAGCTCCAACAGTGTGGCTACCTGATACAGAGAACTGACTCACTGGAAAAGATGCTAACACTGGGAAAGATTGAAGGCAGAAGGACAAGGGGATGACACAAGATGAGATGGTTGGATGTTATCACTGTTTCAATGCACACGAGTATGAACAAGCTAGGGGGAGCTGGTGATGAACAAGCAAGCTTGGCATGCTGTAGTCAATGGGTCACAAAGAGTCGCACACGACTGAGTGACTCAACTGAACTGAATGGAATAATGCTCATGAGAACCGTCCACTATATGGCTATGAAGTAGATCAAGTGTGGGAACAAGTCTGATATAAAACATCTCCACAAGCGCTGCTGCTGCCTCTGCTGCTAAGTCGCTTCAGTCGTGTCTAACTCTGTGTGACCCCATAGACAGCAGCCCACCAGGCTCCACCATCCCTGAGATTCTCCCGGCAAGAATATTGGAGTGGGTTGCCATTTTCTTCTCCAATGCATGAAAGTGAAAAGTAAAAGTGAAGTCACTAAGTCATGTCTGACTCTGTGCGACCCCATGGACTGCAGCCTTCCAGGCTCCGCTGTCCATGGGATTTTCCAGGCAAGAGTACTACACTGGGGTGCCATTGCCTTCTCCAACAAGTTCCACAGCACCCCCCAAATAGCTCTTGAATTACTAAGTGGTGACACTGCACTTGTCTACTCTAGTACGCTGAGGCATTAATATTGTAAAAGCTCGGACACCATATGTCCCCAAGGCCTTCAGGCATGTCTGAAGCAGCTCCCACCCTCAAGAAGTCAGACCGTAGCTCAGAAATCTCCTCTTCATTCTCCTTTCCAACTTACTACATATCACCCACTAGTAGTATTCTCTGTCCCTGGCCTGGGAAAGACTCTCTGTTCTTTCAGCCTTCACTGAATTCCACAAGTACCCATGCATTGTTCATATTTTGAGCTGCCTGCTGACTAACTGGAAACATTTGAGGAATGGAAATAAGAGACTGGAAACAGGTCTACAGTGAAATTTATTAAGTTCCATAGAGGGCATCTGTACTTCTTTTCAGCTAAGCTGAGTGCTGTTAGTGATTTGAATCCTATTAACCTCATCATCGAGGAGATGATCATTTTCTCTCTGAAACTGGTACTAAAGGCTTATAAATGGCTTCACTTTGGGTTTCCCTCTTCTCCAAAGGCCTACTCTACGTGTACTGTTACATCCAAATATTCTCAGTTGAGTATGCCTTGGGCCTGATGTACTGCAGTACAAAGTCTTCCAGGTGTGACTAAGGTGGATGGTGGAGAGGTCTTGCTAGCATAGTTTCTCAAGTTGGTAGATGACTTGAAGTCTATAGTCTTTATCAGTCCTGGGGACGTGTCCCTGGCATGGCTCAATGTGTTGATGGTGAGCTTGCCCTCAGCTGTGGTTTTGCTGCTCACAGGGGCCCTTGTTGGGGTTGAGGACCATGTACCTCTACATGGGTTGGGACCCTTCAGTCTGGACTGGATTGTATTCCTGTTTTCTTTTCTTATTTTCCAGATATGTAGTTAGGAAGCTAGAATGGTGGCCTCTTCGGGGTCTCAGGAATCCAGAGGACTGGAGAGAGGCATGGCAGCCATAGACAACAAACTCTGCGTGGACAAGGTGACACCAACACGCCCACCTGGCCAACTGTGTGGGGGGCAGGCCCAGGTGGCTCCAATGGTTTGAGAGGGCTTGAGATCCTCTAGACTGCCTCATGGCTACTGCAGCCTAGAGTCTTGGTGAAGGGAGGTTTAGGGAGGCCTAGACCTCCCTCCTTACCATGATGTCATGGTGATCATGACATCACAGCTTTGTGATTTCACTACAGCAATGGGCAGCAATGCCTTGGTCACTACCATTTGCCTCCTCGGATTTAAAAAGAGATGTATGGGAAGGATAAAAGGAACGGACTCTATCTTTTTAACGAGGTCAGACTGCCTTCCTGATGTGTTTATTTTCTTCTGCCACTGCCTGTGAAATATGCTCATTCTAATATTTCCTAGGTCAAATTCACCCATGAAATAGGATTACTTTCTAGCCCAGCTAAATCTCTAAAGAGACAGTGAAAGCTTTTAAGGAGGATGAGGAATCTGTGAGGATTATCAGTTGATGGGAAAGCAAGCTCTTTACCATTCTCCATCCCCTGAAAATATGTGTAAGAAAAGGATGCCTCTTTTGGAACGGACAGCTTCTTTTCAAGAAAAAGTGCATGTACTGGTTTGCTAGGGTTGCCATAACAAAGTGCCCCATACCAGGTAGCTTCAATAAATGTTTTCTCCAACTCCTGGGGATCAAGTCAGTAATCAAAGGGTCAGCATATTTGTCTTCTTCTGACCTCTCTTTTGGATTGTGACTGGCCCTTGTTTGCCGTTATCTTCACATAATAATGTCTCTGTGTTGTTTGCAACTGATCTTTTCTTATAAAGTGCCAGTCATATTAATCCAACTACCTATGTAGAGGCCCTATTTCCAAAAAAGCTCAGAAAGAAATTATGTCTTTTGGAGTTTTACTACATATAAAGTATGGAATTCCAAAATACCTCGAATAGTCAAAGCAATCTTGAGAAAGAAGAATGGAGCTGGAGGTATCAGCCTGCCTGACTTCATGCTCTACTACAAAGCAATAGTCATCAATACAGTATGGTACTGGCACAAAGACAGAAACATATATCAATGGAACAAAACAGAAAGCCCAGAGATAAATCCATGCACCTATGGACATCTTATCTTTGTCAAATGAGGCAAGAATATACAATGGAGAAAAGACATCTCTTCAACAAGTGGTGCTGGGAAAACTGGTCAACCACTCATAAAAGAATGAAACTAGAACACTTTCTAACATCATACACAAAAAATAAATTCAAGATGAATTGAAGATCTAAATGTAAGACTACAAATTATAACACTCCTACAGGAAAACATAGGCAAAACACTCTTTAATGTAAGTCACAGCAGGGTCTTCTATGACCCACTTCCCAGAATAATGGGAATATAAGCAAAAATAAAACAAATGGGACCTTATTAAACCTAAAAACATTTGCACAATGAAGGAAACTATAAGCTAGGTGAAAAGACAGCATTCAGAATGAGAGAAAATAATAGCAACTGAAAACAGTTGCTGACAGCAGTTGAAAATGAAGCAACTGACAACAAGTTAATCTGAAAAATATAAAGCAACTCCTGCAGCGCAATTCCAGAAAAGTAAGTGATGCAATTAAAAAATGGGCCAAAGTACTAAACAGACATTTCTCCAAAGAAGACATACAGATGACTAACAAATACATGAAAAGATGATCAATATCACTTAGTATCAGAGAATTGTAAATCAAAACCACAACGAAGTGCCATCTATTCATTGTCACAAACATCTGTTTTTACCACAAATATCTATTTATTTAATGTTTATTACCAAACCTCTATTTATTACCACAATGAGGTACCATCTATTTTTTGTCTACAAACAATAAATGCTCAAGAGGGAGGAAAAAAGAGAAATCCTCTCACTCTGTTGGTGTGAATGCAAACTAGTACAGCCACTATGGAGAACAACATAAAGATTCCTTAAAAACTGGGAAATAGAACTGCCATGTGACCCAGCAATCCCTCTGCTGGGGATACACACCGAGGAAACCAGAATTATAAGACACGTGTGCCCCAGTGTTCATCACAGCACTCTTTACAATAGATAGGACATGGACGCAACTTAGATGTCCATAGGCAGACGAATAGAGCTGAAAGTTGTGGTATATATATACAGTAGAATATTACTCAACTATTTAAAAGAATGCATTTGAATCAGTTCTAATGAGGTGGATGAAACTAGAGCCTATCTTGCAGAGCAAAGGAAGTCAGAAAAAAAAAATTTAAGCATATATATGGAATTAAGAAAGATGGTAACAATGACCCTATATGCGAGATGGAAAAAGAAACACACATGTAAAGAACAGACTTTGGGACTCTGTGGGAGAAGGCAACAGTGAGATGCTTTGAGAGAATAGCATTTAAACATGTGTATTATCATATACGAAATAGATCGCCAGTCCAGGTTTGATGCATGAGACAGGGTGCTCAGGGCTGGTGCACGGGGATAACTGAGGGATGGGATGGGGAGAGAGGTGGGAGGGAGGGTCAGGATGGGGAACGCATGTACACCTATGGCTGATTCATGTGAACATACAGCAAAAACCACCCCAATAATGTAAAATAATTAACCTCCAATTAAATAAAATTTTTTAAAAGTGGTAAAAAATTAAGATTAGAAAATATTTTAATTGTGATAATAAAAACAGTATATCAGAATGCATGAGATGCATATCTAGAAATGCTTATAATTTTAAATGCTTGTATTAAAAAATAATAAAGGCTTAAGCCAATGGGGGAAAAAATAAACGCAAACTCCCTTGAAGCTTTCCACAAAGGCCACATATAGAAAATGTGAGGGAAGGGTATGATAAGCTGTTGCACACCTCTTGCTGTCAGATATTGTGTTCTTGAGATAAGGTAGTGGTCAGCTAACTGAGTTCCTGTAAACCTCAAGGGAAAACAAATATTATTCCCTATGCCCTGAAATGGATTCCAAGATTGACTTTCAGCCTCCATGGTCCTGGCTGCAAGGAGGGGGTCCCTGTGCAGGCCGATTATCCTGTCTGGGAGCATTCATCTAGCACCCAATCTTGTTACTTCCAGAAGTGCCCCATCGCAGCTGAAGAGGCAGTTCTCAGTTCTCTGTGTCCTCCTCTTACCAAGGCCCCCACACACTGCCCAGCCACCTTCAATGAGGGAGTTATGCACCCAGGATGAAGCTGGCTCTCAGCTTCCTCAGTCTATCCAAATGGAGAGCTGGGTCCTGCACACTGTGACCCATGGAGATTGCCACAACCATTGGGACATGGAGGTGGGGATGGGAGACGTTGGCCATTGCTTTGAAACCTGGGCCAGGCCAGTGAGTGGATCCAGCAAGGGCTCCAGGACTCTGTAAGACACAGACTGTCCTGAAGCTTGCCCAAGCTCCACAGTTCATTACCCAGCCCAAGGCCCAAGGGCCTGGAGGGCCCTGTGGGAAGTCTGTAATATATCTTTCAGTACATTCTGCTGAGAGGCTTTCTGTTGGTGGTGTTGGGTTTTGTAACTTCCCTAATGGTCTTGGGCTGAGGCCTGCAGCTCTGATTTACATCCTGCCTCTATTACAATATCTTCCTTGGTGAGCTTATTGCACCTGTGAGTCAAAGTTGGTAACTTGGGCCATCATGGGCCACTTCCACTAGCCCGATGGCCACATTCTACACTGTGTCTGTAACATAGGCTTTCAACTTTTCAATGTCATGTGATGTAAAACTGTTTGCCTTCCTCTAACTGAAGTATTTAATTCAGCATAAAGTTATGACCAAGCTGGATAGCATATTGAAAAGCGGAGATACTACTTAAGGTCCATCTAGTCAAGGATATGGTTTTTCCAGTGGTCATGTATGGATGTGAAAGTTGGACTGTGAATAAAGCTGAGCATCGAATAATTGATGCTTTTGAACTGTACAGTTGGAGAAGACTCTTGAGAGTTACCTGGACTGCTTGGAGATCCAACCAGTCCATTCTAAAGGAAATCAGTCCTGGGTGTCCTTTGGAAAGAATGATGCTGAAGCTGAAACTCCTGTACTTCGGGCACCTTATGCGAAGAATTGACTCACTGGCAAAGACTCTGATGCTGGGAGGGATTAGGGGCAGGAGGAGAAGGGGATGACAGTGGATGAGATGGCTTGATGGCATCACTGACTCAATGGATGTGAGTTTGCGTGAACTCCAGGAGGTGGTGATGGACATGGAGGCCTGGCGTGCTGCAATTCATGGGGTCACAAAGAGCCAGACAGGACTGAGCAAATGAACTGACTGAATGTCCCCAAGGACATATATTGCAAATGGGTATACCATTTATTTATTCACTTCTGGAATTATAGTTGATATGTAATTAATTTCCAACATTATTTCTGGGATAAAGTTGTATTACAGTGTTGTTTTAGTTTTTGCTGTACATATGTCAAAATGAATCAAGTTTAGGTGTACATACATCCCGTCAATTTTGTATTTTCTCCCCATTTAGGTCACAACAGAGCAGAATTGAGTCCCCCTGTTCTTTTATTTTTCTCAAAAGAAAGTTGTTGTTGTTGTTTTTGTTGTTTTTATAACTGGGGGTTAATTCCTATACAATATTGTGATGGTTTCTGCCATGCATCAACATTAATAAGCCATAGGTATATAGGGGTTCCATCTATCCTGGAGCTTCTCTCAAATCCCTTTTTATGCTATTCTTCTGGGTTGTTCTAGAGCACTTCCTGCATGCCCTGCTTCATGCAGATGAAAACCTAAAATATGATTTTTCTGCACGAAATATGTAATTTTTCTCCATTTCCCATGTGAAAACATGGGTGCAGATATTTCTATCTGAAATAGGAAGCCTGTATCTCATGCATGAAAATCTACTTGTATACTTTGCTTCATCATGTATGGAATCTTGTCTGTTTAACATATCGATATCTGTGGACACGTTTTCCTACATGAATGGGGAATTCTATATATTTCAGATATGAAAATTTGAGCATACACTTCCCTGCTTGAATTCTGAAATTGTATACATTTCCTACATGAAAATCTCAGTGACAGTTTACCAACATGAAGTATGTAATTAATACCTGGGGAACAAATATGGGATTGGAATGATGTCTACTTCATAAGTGAAATTTTGGGCACCACTGTTTCTTGTTGAAATACTTAATTCTTTGTATTTCCCATGTATAAAACAAGGACTGTCCACCATGAAATATGGAGTTCTTTATATTGCCTGTATCAAAATTTAGACATCATTCTCCTTCATGAAAGTTGGACTTTTTTATATTTCACATCTGAAATCAGAATGAACATTTTCCTGTGAGAAATAAAGAAATTTATGCATTTTATGTGAACCACTAGTTCCGTCTCTGAATCGCCTGTTTGCGTTTGTGTCTCTGTGCATTGCACATGGGTGTGTACATGTGTGTACTTGTGTCACATGTGTGTGTATTTGTGTGTGTGTGTGTGTGTGTGTGTGTGTGTGTCTAGGAGGAGCTCTGTTCCTCTGCGAAGTGCATCCACATGCGCACAACCTTAGCCTCCCAGGTGCCTGTTCTTAGCCGCAGGCCAGGGGAAAAGGCCAGGAGCTCCAGAAGGCAGGCCAGGGGCTCCAGGGTGGTTTGGCATGGGGCTGCGTTGTGCGGCCTGGAAAGCAAGAAGAGGAGAGTGCTCTGCTTCTTCCCCTGAGCATGCCTGCATTCCTGCCACTATTCAAGCATAAGGCACAAGTTTAGGGATGATTCTGCAGCAGGTGCACGGCGGTGACGTCGGTGTAAGCCCACACCCTGCCCCCTCCGTCCTCATCCCCACCCCCTGCCCGTGGCATTCACTTTGTATCCGAGGTAAGTACCTCTGTCCCTGAGGTACCCAGGAACCCTGTCTCACCTTTGTAGATCCCTGAACACATGGAATTGCCGGCTGCCCCAGAGGCAATTTCAAGCTTGAGGATGATTGCAGCGGCAGGTGGCCTGGCTATCCCAGTCACTGGTCAGGCACTGCTGCACTGTTCGTCAAGCAAACGGCTTGCGTGGACCCACCCACTTGGCGCTAGGATGTGTTTGGCCACTGGGTCACCGGCTGCCAGAAGGCCCAGAATTCTAAGGGGCGTGTCCCAGGAGCCAACGCCTTTAGACTTCATTTGATTGGTTCCTCGGTGAGGTCTGGAGGTCAGGGTGGAGATTTCAGCCCCATCCCGCTGCCATGCTAGGCATGTGTGGTGGCGCAGGATTTTGTGCATGCGGGTCTCCCTTTCCCTGCTCATTGGCTGTGGGCAAGTAACCTCTTAGTACCATGTAAACTGAGGGCGGGGGGTGGACTGAGAGGGCTTTCTGCTGTGCTCACGTGTCCAGCTTGTTTGCAGCTTGGGGCTACGGCTAGAACAGCATCGAGAGTGAGACGGGGCCAGAGGAGGGCGGCAGCACCGCAGGATCCTGGATCTTAGTTGTGAGCCCGGGTCTTCACGAGGGAGGGGCCCTGGGGCCTACAAGCCTGGTGGGGGCGGCAGAGGCGATGCAGGCCCCAGGTGGTGCATCAGGCGAGGAGCCCGCCCTGTTTTGGGTGGAGGCAGTGGAGGAAGGTGCGGCCCTGGAGGAGGGAGAGGTGGCAGGAATCGGGCAGGAGTTCCAGCTACTGGTGTAGACGTCATGGAGGAGGTGGAGGTGGTGGTGTACGAGGAGCAGGAGCAGGTGTCCTCGGAGGAACAAGGCCAAGAACATCAAGGCCCAGAGCCCAGAGTGACTGGCCTGTACTGAAGTCACTGGTGGCCCTGCAGCTGGAGTTGGATCCCATGAATAAGAAAGCCCAAAGGGCACATGCTCGCCTGAAACATAAGAATTGCCAGAGGCGGAGGGTGCATCTAGAACACAGAAGTGCCATCATCCAGGGAATCCCTGGCTTCTGGGTCAAAGTTGTATCCCTTGGTGTGGTGCTTATGAATTTTTTTTTTTTTAACCTGGGCTATTGCAGGAGCAGTTTACAGATCTAGCAGTTCTGGTACAAAATTTACTGTTTGAGATGATGGGTAATGGTTTCTGTCCTGCATATCTGTCTCTGATATTAGGTGTGATGTCCTTGCTGTTGCATACTTATATTAGGTGTGATGTCCTTACTGTTTAGGCTAGCTTTGTTCTTCCAGCACTTTTCCCTCTAGCATCTAGAGGCTCCTTGACCTACAGCAGTTTATGAACCATCCCAAATGCCAGTTATGATGAGCAACCAAGATGCAGACATGGTTCACTTCATAACCAACTTGAAGGTCAGGCAGGGGAAACTGATGATTGTTGAAGGGAAGTGATTGGGGAGGGAGAGAACATGGTTTATCCATGAAAACAGAAAAGGACAGCTCTTTTGTAAACAGGTTTCACACCCAGGCAACCACCCACCCCCTCACACTTTGTCCTGGCAGGTGGAGGAATACAGGCATCCCACCCATCACTGCAAGATCACATTGTCCTATCGGAGGAATAGGTATTTCAAGAATGAAATGATTATTAAGGAGTATCTAATTAATATCACTGGTAAGAGGCAGCTCCCTGGATTTGGGGGGTAGGGGCAGAAAAGTGTAGGTTGAATTGAAAAGCAGTTTAGGTCTTTCTCCCATATGCCTTTTCCTGCAGGATACTGAGCATCTCATTCCACTCCAGTTCAGTGGTACCCGGGATTGAATGTAAGGCATACAGCTTCAGGCACCACAACAGCAGCGTTAACTTCTTCAACTTGTTCTTTGACCACAACTTCACTGGATCTGACTGGATTGCTGAATTGCTGTCCCATGTGGCCACTGAGCCAGAACTGGTGATTTATGTTGGAGTTGTTGGCTGTGCATGAGAGGGCTCATGGTCTGGCCAGCCTTGTGCTGACCTTGCTCGTTTCCCTGGCAGATCATTATAAAGGATCTGTGGCCCAATCCTTTACAGTACTATGTGACAAGGAAGGCTCTACCATGAGAGGTACTGGGAGGACAAGAGGTGAGTTGCCCAGGGGCTCAGCATTGGCATAAATGTTGTCCAGGAACTTGGGTCATTTATTTCACTTGTGGATAAAGTGAGACTCTGTGGAATAGAGTGACACCAGGGCATGAGAGAATCAGCAAGAGACAGCAAGGGTAGAGAACTGTAGTGAAAATCAGGTTCTAACTAGAGAAACTTGAGTTAGATGAAGTGGCCTGTCCAGGCCAAAGTCACTCCAATTTATATCTAAGTCAGTTGCACATCTCTGAACTGTCATTCCATGGCCAGCAAGTCCACCCTCAGGCTCCCCTAAATTGGGGCCCACCTACTATTCCTCATGAACTCCCCTTTCCAAAAGGTCTGTGAGTCTCCTTTGTGCAAGACGGTTCCCCCACTGACCCATCATTTGATTCCATTTTGATCTTCACAATTGTTTGTTTGTTTTAATTTCTTTCACCTGGTACCCTCATTCTGAGAATACTGACCACTGTACAGGATTATGGAGAATAGTCTTTTATTTATTTTAACTGTAACAATACCATTTTAACTTTACAATACCATGACAGGTTTTGCTCTACATTGGCCAACATTAATTACCCATATTATACACATATCCCCACAAATGCTAAACCCTCCACCCACTGCTCTCCCTTTCTTGTCTTTCTGGGTTGTGCCACACATGACTTTGGTTGCCTTGCTTCATGCATCAAACTTGTGCTGGTCATCTGTTTTATATGAGGTAATATAAATGTTTTAGGGCTATTTTCCCAAATTAACCCACCATCACCATCTCCCCCTGAGACCAAAGTCTGTTCTTTATATGTCAGTGTCTTATTCGCTGCCCTGCATGTTGGATGTTCAGTACCACCTACAAGGTCCTCAACTCCATATATTTGTGTTAACATACAGTGTTTGTTCTTCTCTTTCTGACTTACTACACTCAGTATAATAGGCTCCACGTTCATTACATCTCATTAGAAATGACCTCAATGTGTTCATTTTCAGAGCTGAGTAACATACCCTTGTGTATCTGTACTCAAACTTCCTTATCTCTTCATCTGCCAATGGACATATAGGTAGCTTCCATATCCTAGCTATTATAAATAGTTATACGGCGAAGACTGGGATGTGTGTTTTTTAGTATGTGCTTAGAGAAAATGTAAAAGTTCACAGAGTTTCTCCTCTGGAAACTAACTTGAAAGATTAAAGTTGTCTTTAATGTTTTCAGAAAGGGTAGGTTTACATATCTGTGTCTCTCTCTGTTTGGAAAGGAACCCCCTTACCCCTGACTTTGGGAAACTTATGATGGAGTGTCCAACTTTACCTAAAAAAGAAAACCAAAGAAGCTGCTTCATGTGAAGATCAGTGGCCAGCATAGGATGGGAAAGTAAGTAATGAAGAGTGTTCTGGTGGTGAAATGGATCAACAAGGAGACACAAATAAACCGGAAATAATTTCAAAAGCTAAATAAAAAGCATCTAGCATGTGTCTGCATATTTTTTGGACAGGTCCTTAGAACAAACACTTCAGCTGCATGTAGGATTCTCAGTTTACCACATGGTAATTACCAGTCCATGGAGATTTATACAGGGGGTTAAGTCACATGTTGAGATTGTGTCAGGGGATGCAGTTCTTACTGTGGGGTGGGAGTGGTGGAGGATGGAGAAAGAAGATGAGGGACTCGTCAACTGTGTTTCTGGCAGTTTTACAAGGGGAATGTGGATGTTCATGGAAAGGGTCTGGTGAAAAATGGCCAGAGATCGAAAGAGTGGAATGCAATTTTGTTGGAAGGTGGTGCCCCAGGGATCCACTCTGTTGCATATCGTCAGGTTTTAACAGTACATAACAGGAGAAAGCCTTAACATTCAACTCAGTATCAACCTAGAAGGCCATATGTATAAGAATGTGTATATGAGTACATGGTCAGCTTTGCTGAGATCCGCTTTCTGGAGCTAGATTTCCAGGTAACATTTTAGGGGGTAGGGGAATAAGATATATGGAAGGCGGCTGTGGCCTGGGGAGAAAGTGCGGGATGGGAAGGCCATAAGAATATTAGTTTCTGACAAAAATGACCAGGGGAAAAAAAACTGCCAGGAAACAGATAAACAAAGGAAAACACATCCCATCATAGATGTTTGAGCTCATGTGAACTTTGTTATTTTTTTTTCCCCAGGAACTCAGTTTAGGTACAAAGTGAGCAGAAGCAGAAGTGAGAGGAATGAGGATGTTAGGGCCAACCTACCCAGCCATGTGCTCTGTGTCCCATGCTGCTGCTGTTGCTGCTGCTATGGCGCAGTGGTTAATATCTCTTTTTCAAAGAAGGCTTAAGCTCTTTGCCCAAGGCTGTCTATCCAGCCAAGGTGTAGAAATAACATTTTTCTCACGAGCCCTCTGGTGTCAGTGTCTCTTCCTTGCTGAATGGCTCAGCACAGAATGTTTTCAACCACAACGGACCTGTCCTTTATCTAGGGCTATGTCACCACTCTGTTCAAGGGCCACTGGGAACACCTGGAGCATATGGAGCTCACTGAAGGACTGCTCAGCACTTAGGGTGGTCCTTCTGAAGTAGATGACTGCTTTCCGGAATTGCGTCCACCTCTGGATTGGGCAAAGGACAGACTGGCACAAATGGGGTAGGGAGAGTTCAACATCTGTCCCCCCAGTGTTGGCTTCTCATCCCAGATACAATGGTTCCAACGTGGACATGCCTGAGTGTGATGTCCCGCATGAAGTTCTGTCCCACATGAAGTTCTCACTCTACAACTTTTCTCCTTGAAGCAGCATCTCTTTGGAGGGCAAGGGGTAAATTTTTAACGTGAAAGTTCATGGGTTTATGGATTTCCCTTATACATGCCCTGAATGAGATCTCCTTCTCAGGGCCAGCTTCTCATTTGAACATCTACACCCCAGTTTACCCCTTCTACAGAGAAGCAGCTATAGCTCTAGGAGGCAAGGCTTGGCCTTCTCTGGGTGATTTCTGGACAACCAGCCCAGGAGACACTGGAAACATGTTTTCTTTTTTAATCTATAAACTTCAAAGAACCCTCAAGGCCCTTTCAGGCTGGTACCTGTCCTTCTCAGTGCTAGTTCAAAACAAAACAAAACTGAAACTATGGTGTAATAACTCTGCAGTGGGTGTGAGATGGCATATTGGGGCATAGCTTTCAGGATCTTGCTGCTGCTGCTGCTGCTAAGTCACTTCAGTCGTGTCTGACTCTGTACGAACCCATAGACAGCAGCCCACCAGGCTCCCCCATCCCGGGGATTCTTCAGGATCTTAGACTCGGCTTATTCTAGGGACTGCATGGTATTTATCCACATTCAGAAGTTTTAGCAAGGCATTGCAAAGAAGTTAAAGAAAAAACAGTTTAGAACAGTGTCCCCGAATGCCTAATATTTCCTACCAGTGCTTCAGGGCCAGGGGTGGCTTTAGCTCTAACCTGTGCTTGGTGAAGACTGCAGAGATAATCATGAATTGGTTAGTAAACTTAACTGTGGATGGTTGACTGGATGGTCATTCTCTGGAAACTTGCCATGACTTGTGTCCCAGTCTCTTTATGGCTTTCACTTGGGCCCTAAAGTCTAGGTGCTATTAGATTTGAGTGCACACTTGACTGTGTTGTGTAAGGTATTTTTCCACTGAATATCAATGCATGTGAAACTTTGCAGATTAGTGATGAATTCATGAGCATTCTGGCTCAATCACCCTGAGCTGCATTTGCTTCCTGTTCCTTGGATGTGTTCATGTTTTCTCTGTATAGAATGAAGCCTGGATGTCTCCATCGTGTTTGCCCATGAATGTGAGTTGATGTTTCTTCCTGTGGGTCTGCCTATGCCTCCTGTCTTCTTTCATGATGCACACATGCTTTTCCATTAGGCACAGCCCTGCTGCCGTAGCTGTCTGAGTTCCTGCCCATCCCTATTCAACACACATGCATTGTGTTGCTCGTATTCACTCATTTTTTAAAAAGTTTGTTGATCTTTGTTAGATTGCCTGTGAATTTCTGGATCAAGTGCTTCCAACATCTTGAATTGGACTTCTTAAAAGAGTTCCATGATATTTGTGCACAGCAAGGAATGTTTACAGCAGGAATAGTTAACAGTGATCCACATGTGGAAACAAGAATACCCATCAGTTCAGTTCAGTTCAGTTCAGTCACTCAGTCATGTCCGACTCTTTGCAACCCCATGAATCGCAGCATGCCAGGCCTCCCTGTCCATCACCATCTCCCAGAATTCACTCAGACTCATGTCCATCGAGTCCGTGATGCCATCCAGCCAACTCAGTAATCCACATTGAGCAAGAATATCACTTGCTGAAGTGAGAATATTAATTAGTATCAGAGAGGGCAAAGATGTTGCAGGAATGCATCTGTCAGGAAATTTTTTATCCATCAGGAAAGATTTGGGGTTGACTGGTTAAGTGTTCTATAAACACTGTTTCAGGATTGAAATACACTGACTTTTACCCCTACAAATGTATTCTTGCATTGATCATTAAACTGATATTACCCATGCAGAAGTTTTTCATGATTGTCAGTAAATTATCACCCAAGTGATAGGACTTGGGTCTTGCCTCTCTGTAAAGAGAAAGTTGTTAAGGAATTCTTGTTCCAGGGAAAAGGGGTGCATGATCAATTTCAAGTTCAAACTCCCTTGCAATTTCTGTGTCCTTTCTTGGAGGAAAGCACAGGGAATGGAATCACACCAACCTTATTGGCACTGTGAACCAGTCCAAGGCGACAGAAGTAGAGAACACAGGCATATGTCACTCAACTGTCCACAGTGAGGACTTCAAACCCTGCTAACCTCTTTGCATGTCAATCACCCTTATGAGCAAGTACCATTCACCATCCAGGATATATCATAGAAGTAGAAAAGGGCACTGAGTTGATCAGGTAGCGAGTGAAAAAAATTAATTGGGACAAAAAACAGGGATGCTTCCAAAATCCATAATACTGGACAAGTAAACCAACGTTTCCCCATGTGTGAAAGTTCCGTTTCAGAATTGTGTGTGTGTGTGTGTGTGTGTGTGTGCACGCGCACACATGTGCACTGGAAAAAATGCACGTGTGAGCTCTCTGAACTGGCCTGGCTGGGAGATGGAAGAATGGACACTGAACACATAAAAGAGCTTGTGTAAGGTACAAAGATCTTGGGGCAGCAGAAGCACTGACATCCTGGCAAATGGCCCCGGGATCTCACCAATGGAGCAAGCTGTACGTGTAAACAGGCATGTAAGTGTAAACATGGATTCCTGAGCAGAAAGGTGAGGCAGGCAAAAAGCACCCGGGGGAAGTCCAGGAGGATGCCAAGGATCACAGAGACAGAGTGGGCCAGATTCCCAGGCACAGAAGAGGGGTTATGTACAGCCCCTAAGACACCTGATTTTGTTTTGAATTCAGTTATCCATATTGCATCCTTTATGCAGAGCACAAAATATTATTATGTTGGTGGGTCAGCTGCTATAGAATCTGTCTACAATGTGGGAGACCTGGGTTTGATCCCAGGGCTCGGGAAAATCTCTTGGAGAAGGGAAAGTCCACCCCCTCAAAAGTCCACCCCCACCAGTATTCAGGCCTGAAGAATTGCAAAGATTGTATAATCTATGGGGTGACAAAGAGTCAGTCACGACTGAGTGACTCCACTTCACTTCACTTTAGTTTTACTTTTTTTTTGTATTTGAAATATTTGAAATGTATTTTTAATATTCAGACAACAGAGAATTATTAAACATTTGCTTCAACAACCGCTAGATCATGAAAAAAAGGAAGAGAATTCCAGAAAAATATTTATTTCTGCTTTATTGACTATGCCAAAGCCTTTGACTGTGTGGATCACAATAAACTGTGGAAAATTCTGAAAGAGATGGGAATACCAGACCACCTGACCTGCCTCTTGAGAAATCTGTATGCAGGTCAGGAAGCAACACTTAGAACTGGACATGGAACAACAGACTGGTTCCAAATAGGAAAAGGAGTACAACAAGGCTGTATATTGTCACCTTGCTTATTTAACTTCTATGCAGAGTACATCATGAGAAACGCTGGAATGGAAGAAATACAAGCTGGAATCAAGATTGCTGGGAGAAATATCAATAACTTCAGACATGCAGATGACACCACCCTTATGGCAGAAAGTGAAGAGAAACTAAAAAGCCTCTTGGTTAAAGTGAAAGAGGAGAGTGAAAAAGTTAGCTTAATGCTCAACATTCAGAAAACGAAGTTCATGGCATCTGGTCCCATTACTTCATGGGAAATAGAAGGGGAAACAGTGGAAACAACGTCAGGCTTTATATTTTTGGGCTCCAAAATCAGCAGATGGTGACTGCAGCCATGAAATTAAAAGACGCTTTCTCCTTGGAAGAAAGGTTATGAGCAACCTAGATATATACAAAATCAGAGACATTACTTTGCCGACTAAGGTCCATCTAGTCAAGGCTATGGTTTTTCCAATAGTCATGTATGGATGTGAGAGTTGGACTGTGGAGAAGGCTGAGCATCAAAGATTTGATGCTTTTGAACTGTGGTGTTGGAGAAGACTCTTGAGAGTGCCTTGGACTGCAAAGAGTTCCAACCAGTCCATTCTGAAGGAGGTCAGCCTGGGATTTCTTTGGAAGGAATGATGCTAAAGCTGAAACTCCAGTATTTTGAGCACCTCATGAGAAGAGTTGACTCATTGGAAAAGAGTTTGATGCTGGGAGGGATTTTGGGCAGGAAGAGAAGGGGACGACAGAGGATGAGATGGCTGGATGGCATCACTGACTTGATGGACATGAGTGTGAGTGAACTCCAGGAGTCGGTGATGGACAGGGAGGCCTGGCCTGCTGAGATTCATGAGATCGCAAAGAGTCGGACACGGCTGAGTGACTGAACTGAACTGAACTGAACAGTTATATGCACTTTAAATAACATATTCATGCCATTCCAGTTTCTCAGTGCTCACAAGTCTTAGATTTAGGATCAGAAAACTTATCAAGTTACTTTATACACATGTCTTATACCATTTTTCAGCTTTTCTTGGAAGTTTGAAACGGTGTTTCTTTGCAGCCCAAGTTTATGTATTTACATATCAATGGTCGAGTCTTGAAACTGTTTTCGAATCTCAGAATAATTTCAAATATTTCCATTTTTATGTTAAAATCTACTTAGATTTCCTCCATCTCTCTTTTTTAACTTTATTTTACTTTACAATACTGTATTGGTTTTGCCATACATCAACATGAATCTGCCACAGGTGTACATGAGTTCCCAATCCTGAACACCCCCTCCCACCTCCCTCCCCATGCCATCTCTCTCTCCCTCCCAGTACCAGCCCCAAACATCCTATATCCTGCAGCAAACCTAGACAGGCGATTCATTTCTTAGAGGATATTATACGTTTCAATGCCTTTCTCCCAAATCATCCCACCCTCTTCCTCTCCAAAAGAGTCCAAAAGTCTGTTCTATACATCTGTGTCTCTTTTGCTGTCTCTCATACCATCGTTACCATCTTTCTTTCTAAATTCCATATATATGTGTTAATATTGTAAGGCTGGACCCTGGGGGCCATGATGGGCTGCCCCTCCTCTCCCTCCCGCCTGCAGGGGACGTCCCTAATGGAAGAAGCCTCCCAGATCCCGGGGACCAATGACAGCACAATTTGCCAGCTAAAGCCGCCCCATCCCAGCCACATAGAAGGACCTATGAACCTGAGATGCCTCGGCCCGGTGACCTATCTGAACCCCAGTCCATTAACCTGACCATCCCTCTCAATGAATGTATATAAGCCACCTCCAACATGGTCTGGATGCAGACTTCCTTGACCTGCCCCGTTCCGGTTCGGGAACACCGCCCAGGAGTGCTTCACCATTAAAAAGCCTGTTAGACACTCTTTTCAGTGTCCTGGTCATCTTTACCTAACATTTGGTGCCCAATGAGGAGCCTGAAACAAGGGGCCATCCCGTGGCGAGTGGGATTTGTGGTCCCCTCGGGTCTGGCCCGCGCTGGAACAGGTCACCCCATCACCCCTCTGGGACCATGCAACCTTCTGGCAGGATATGGGGTAAGTTCCATTGGTCGGGTTCTGGGGGTTGTTGCTCCCATGGTGATCATGCCTAGGGTTTCTCAGTCCTTTTAAATCGCGGATGCATCTGTACCCCTTCTCTACAGGCCAGCCCTGCTATTCCTTGGCACCAGACATCTCGGAGATGTCTGTCTTGGCTGAGTGGCTCTTTCCTTGCTGGGCTGATGACCCGTTCAGGGACTCCTGATTGGACCACTCCCAGCCCTGCTAATGATTGGTCTAGGACCTCTGTTTCATATTCGCCATGGGAATGGCTGCCTTCAGGGCCAACCAACCCTGATCTACACCACTAAAATGTTTACTCGCCAACCTCAGAACTCTACATATCTCTGGAAAAATTCACTCCAAATGCTTAACCTTTCTTTGTTCTGATGCATGGCCCCAATATTCTTTAGATAATGGCTCACAACAGCCACCAATCAGAACTTCCGATTTTAACATCCTCCGTGACTTAGGTAATTACTGCCAGAGGATGGGAAAATGGTCTGAGGTACCCTGTGTACAGGCTTTCTGGCTGTTGTGCTCCCGTCCCATCCTATATACCCACTGTTTCCCTTCTGAAATTCTCGTAACCATGGCCCTTCCTAGCCCTACACCAACTCCCCCTCTATTGTCCTCACCAACTTCCTCTATATCCAGCCCTTCCCCATCATCCTCACAGCCCAGCCCTCCTGTGACTATGCCTCCCACAGCTTCCTCAGCTCCACCTCTATATCCACCCCTTCCTCCATGCCCACCCCTTTCTGACTCACCGATCAGCTCACGCACAAGTTCCCAGACCGCTCCCAATCTACTGCCAGCTCCCCTGCTTCCTCTCCACCAGGCGGCTGGCCTGAAGGGTCTCGCCCATGTCCATGTGCCTTTTTCACTCCAATATCTCGCCCATATTTAACAACGTCTAGGCTCCTATTTGGCCAACTCCTCTAACCACATCAAAAACTTCACCAGCTGCCTCAGCCTTACGCCCTTATCTGGCAGGACATATTTGCCATTCTGGGGTCCACCACTACCCTAGAGGAGAGAAAGCCTATTTGGGCTGTGACAAAAGTGGTGGCTGGCCCAAAATATCTAGCTAACCCAGCAGACCCAGCCTAGCCACCTGGAGCAGCTGCTATTCCAGACGTAGACCCAGACTGGGACTATCAGGAGGGACAAAGAGGAACAGCCAACATTCAATGCATGGCAAAATGCCTATAGAAGCAAAAGGAGACCACCTCCCTCAAGGTAATAAACCTACTTGAACTAGATGAAATAACCCAGGGCCCTGATGAGTACCCAGCGGCCTTTCTTAACAGGCTGACAGAGGCTCTCACCACCTGGATTGCCCCAGATTCTCTGGAGGGGGTTACTACCCTAGCCAACCATTTTATATTCCAATCAGCTTCAGACATCAGAAAAAAACTCTCCAAGGTTGAGGATGGGCCTCAGACCCCCCTCCGAGACCTGGTAAAATGGCCTTTAAGGTTTATAACACCCGAGAGGAAGCCAGAAAAGTCAGCTGCAAGGCAAAGCTTAAACAAAAAGCCTAACTACAGGCTAACCTCCAGGCTAACTTCCTTGGTAAACACACCCAGGCACTAGTAGAAGCCCTGTGGCTGGCCACAGGACACAAGCTGGCTCCTCAGAAGCCACCACCAGGAGCCTGCTTCAAATGTGGTCATGAGGGCCACTGGGCCTGCCAATGCCCAAACCCCCAGCTCCCGACGAAGCCATGCCCTCGTTGCAAACAACCAGGACATTGGGCGAGTGATTGTCACCAGGTGACTGAGGCCCCAGCCTTACTGGGCCGAGGTCTGGGCTCCCAAAAGGACATTTCCTCCCTGCACCCCACCTTAGAACTTCTCTCCTTGATGAAGATTGATGGCACCCAGACTCTGGGACCCCCATAACCCAAGCCGAGCCCAGGGTAATGCTTCAAGTGGTGCGTAAGTCTATCAATTTCTTGATAGATACAGGGGCTACTTACTCGATCTTTCCCTCCTTCGGGGGCACCTTGCATCCTTCGCAGGTATCAGTGGTGGGTATAGATGGTACGTCTTCAAGACCCTTGCAGACTGGGCCACAGCCCTGTCGGTTTGACCACTCCTTGTTCACACACTCTTTTCTGATAATCCCTTCATGGCCCACTCCCCTGCTGGGGCGGGACATTTTAGCTAAGCTTAGGGCCACCATTCACCTACCTCTCTCATTTTCCCAATCTCTCACCTTGTTGCTATTCCTCCTCTGCTCCCCTGAGGCTCCAGTTGTTGAGTGTTCATCTAGGACACTGAAATCCCACTGGTCACAACCCATCACACTCCCATCCTGATTAAACTACATGATCCTTCCAACTTACCAAATAACCCTCACTTCCCCATCTCTCAGACTCACCTACATGGTCTTAAACCAATCATAGCCCATCTCTTATGCCAGGGCCTCCTAGCCTCCATGGCCTCGCCCTACAGTACCCCCATTCTCCTGGTATGGAAAGCTGCTGGCGGATACCAACTGGGCCAGGACCTTCGACTGAAAAACGAGGCCATGATCCCTGCTCATCCGATTGTCCCCAATCCCAATACCTTACTTTGTGACATCCCTAGCAGTACGACTCACTTTACTGTCATAGACCTCAAAGATGCCTTTTTCACTATTCCCTTACACCCAGACAGCCAATTCCTCTTTGCTTTCACATGGACCGACCCAGAAACCTGACAGTCCTCCTAGCTAACATCGACAGTCCTCCCCCAAGGGTTTAGAGACAGCCCCCATATTTTTTGCCAGCCTCTGGCCCAGGATCGCGCTACGTGCCCTTTGGCCCCCAGTGTCCTCTTACAGTATGTGGATGACCTTCTGCTCTGCAGCCCCTCACAAGCTCTCTCTCAGACATGTACCACTATTCTTAACTTCCTGAGCTCTAAAGGATACCGAGCATCTCAACAAAAGGCCCAACTCACCCATACCTCTGTAACTTTCCTAGGTCTAAAGATTATCCCAACAACTAAAGCTTTGACTACTGACAGACTCATCCTTCTCCGAGACCTCTGCCCCCCTTCCACTGGGGAACAAATCTTATCCTTTTTTGGTGTTAACAGGATTCTTCTGGCACTGGGTCCCCAACTATGCTTCACTGGCTAAACCCCTCTACACGGTCGCAAAAGACACCCCTACTAGACCACTCTCTTCAAAATCGGAGGTCAAAAAGGCATTCTACAACCTCTGCTCAGCTTTGTTGTCATCTTCTCCACTGTTCCTGCCCAATCCCAACCTCCCCTATCACCTATACACTGATGAAAAAGGGAGCATAATTTTTAGAGCCCTCATACAGCCTGCGGGCCCTGAAATGCTGCCAGTGACGTTTATCTCCAAACAGTTAGACCCCACCGCTCAGAGATGGTCCCCCTGTCTACGTGCCCTGGCAGCAGCAGCTTCTCTATATGCAAATGCAAAAAAGAAAGAGGAAATTCCTCACAACCAAGGGGTCACCCATTTCTAATGCCCCCCTAATTGCAAACCTCCTGGAGGCCATCTCACAGCCCACCCAGGTAGCCATCCTGCACTACAAAGGACATCAGACGACTTACGACATGGTTTCCCTAGACAACAACGAGGCTGACCAGATGGCCAGACAGATAGCCTTACAACAGGGGTCTCTGCCTATACTATTTCTTAAGACCTCCCTTACACCTAACTACTCAAAGGCCAAAATGGAGGCCTTCTTCTCACAGGAGGGCACTTCCAAACACCCCTCGGGATGGATCATGCTCCAGGACAAACTAATCTTTCGTGAAAGACAGACAATGTCCATTATCACCCTGATCCACGACTTTACACATTGGACCCCACACACTTTTGACCTTCCTTAGCCCTCTCTTTCCCCCATTACACCTCCGACCTACCATTCAGGCAGTCCATCATCGCTGCCTAATGTGTGCCAAGACCTTTCCTCAAGGAGGACTCAGGCCCCCACAAGAAACTCACCAGCTGAGGGGACACCTGCAGGGCCAGGATTGGAAGATAGACTTTACTCACATGCCTAGACATCAGACCTTCTGGTATATGCTGGCCTCGGTCCTCAGGCAAGGTAAAATGGGCTAACGGCATCCTGAAGGCTCATCTGACCAGGTTAATGGCAGAACTTTGTCTCCCTGGGTTGATCTCCTTCCAGCAGTCCTGACCTACATACGGACAACTCCTCATGTCAAGACTGGTCTGACACCTTTTGAACTGCTGTACAGTAGGCCATATCTGCTGACTAAACTTCTGGATCCCCCAACCCCCTTCTAGAGACTTACTTGTCCTGTTTCACTCTCCTGAGGTCTCTACTTAGAAAACATGCTGACCATGTCCTCCCTCAACCTGTCAGAGACCATGCCCAGGCAATCCCATCCCCGGCTTTGGCACCAGGAGATCAGGTTCTCCTAAAAACTCTGATGCTTCAACTCCTTCAACCCCGATGGACTGGGCCTTTCACGGCGGTCCTCACCACCCCTACAGCAGCCAAACTGTGGGGACACGAGCCATGGTATCACATCACATGGCTCAAGCGGGCTCCACTACACAGCTACCTTCTCCCAAACCGCTGGAGACTTACACACCTCTAAAATCTTGGGACCTACCAAGATCACCATTACTAAGGCATCCTTGCCTCCCACCTGTGACTGACACACCCCATCAAATGCTTGTCTGGCTTCATCTGCTGTGGTTATTGCCAATTGCAACTCTGGCTATACTCTTTGCCATTAGACTGGCTGTCACAGCCCCCCAGGACTGGCCGCTCATACGTTGACTTTTGCTGGCCCTTGCTTACCTTATTATCTGTTCACTATTCCTGGGATGCTACTCCACTGGGACAGCATGACCTGGCCATATGTCTCTCACGCTGGCCTGCCCAAGACTTTATCCTGGTCACCCAAGACTTTTTCTTGGCCCTACTAACAGGACCTTTGGCTGGCTACACCAGTCACTGACTGTGACTCTTTCTTTCAGGCAATTTCTGATCTACACTTGCAAGGGACCTTCCTCCTTTTACAGAAATTCAAATTGACTTCTTCACTTTTATCACTCTTCTTCTAATATTATAGCTTAACATGCTTTGACCACTATTCCTCCTGGCCATGATAATAGGGGTGGGGCAACCTATGCCCTGCCCCCGGGGCTGCACCAAACAAGACTGCTGGGGCACTGGGTTCACAGCCAACACTTATGTCCACCGAGACCGTCATGTCTCACCCACCCAGCCATACTCCCATAGGGGTAAGTGTTATTGGACGGCCAAGAGCCTTGAAACGGCCAAATCAAGCTCAGTCTCTAACTGCTATAAAGCTAGGGACAAAGAGCTCTGTTTTACCATGCAAACTCACTACGGAATGACAGAGACGGGAACAAATCCAACATAAGGTCCAAGAGGACTTCATAAAGTTGGCAACTGAAGCCTCTGAACCACACCATGATCCCAACAAACTCCTAGACCAGGTTCATCAGGCACTCAAACCCCTAGATTTTTCACCCCAAACTTTCACCAGCCTCAATGACACCTATCAGACCCTGACTGAAACCTCGCCAAAGCTCTCATGATGGCTCTATCTTCCCTTGAGGCCCCAACCATTCCTTGCTCAACCGATCCCCAGCAAATGGATACAGGCCCAAAATCTCACTCGAAATGTCACTGAAGTAACCATGCCAATGGGGCCCTTGACCACTGAGATACTGTACCTTCCAGCCAATGCCTCTTGTATTCTGGCCAACCACACCTCATTAACCACAGTGGCCTGTGATGGCTTAAGACAAGACCCTCTATCCCCAAACCCTCCGATATGCGGAAAACCCGGGATATTCTTTCTCTGTAATCAAACCTCCTTATTACAATGTTTCCCGCCCAACTGGACTCAGCCTTACACCCCAGTCTTCCTTACTCCCTACCTGACCATTCTGACACCGCAGGCAATGGAAGACCAGATCCAGCCAAACCCGCCGCCACCGGAGGACATTGGCTGCAACTCCCCTGCTCCTCAGGGGAGGTCTATTCACAGCCTTATGACTGGGAGCAGAAGGATTGGGACCAGCCACACACTCCGACTAGAAGCTGTCCGCAGACCTCAATCGAGACCTGGACAAGGTGGCAAATTCCCTAGTGGCATTATAGACCCAGATAACCTCTCTGGCAAAAGTGGCTCTCCAAAATCGAAGGGCCTTAGACCTGCTAACGGCTGAAAAAGGGGAACGTGTCAGTTCCTAAGGGCAGACTCTTGTTTTTTTGTTAATGTCTCAGGGATAGTTCAGAACAAGGTCCGAGAGCTGATAGAGAACATCAGACGTAGACAAGCAGAGTCAGGCGGTTTCAGTTTCTTGAGATAGTGGAAGTGGTCTTGGGCAAAATGGCTTCTCCTGCTTCTCAGACCCCTCACAGCCTTGTTCCTCATCCTGTCAACAGGACCTTGTGCTTTTCAGATCGTCCTCTGCAGGGTCAGGGAGATGACCCAGACGGCTACTGGACAGATGTTGATGGTGGCTACATACTCCAAACTCCCATACAGAGACCCTGAGGCCCCCTAAAGGTCACCAGGATCTGGCCTTGATCCTCAGCCCCAGTGGCACCCCATTTCAGCAGGAAGTAGCCAGGAGCAATAATGGCACCCCTTATCCTATCAAAAGGGTCAAAATGTAAGGCCCGACCCCAGGGGCCATGATGGGCTGCCCCTCCTCTCCCTCCTGCCAACAGGGGAAGTCCCTAATGGAAGGAGCCTCCCAGATCCCGGGGACCAACTTTCAGCACACTTCACCAGCTAAAGCTGCCCCACCCCAGCCACGTCAAAGGACCTATCAGCCCGAGACACCTCGGCCTGGCGACTGATCCGAACCCACATCCATTAACCTGACCATCCGTCGCAACGAATGTACATAAGTCACCTCCAACACGGTCCAGGCACGGACTTCCTCAACCTGCCTTGTTCGGGTCCGAGAACCCTGCCCGGGAACGATTCGCCATCAAAAAGCCTGTTAGACACTCTTTTTTTTGTGTCTGGTCATCTTTACCTAACAAGTGTATTGTATTGGTGTTTTTCTTTCTCGCTTACTTCACTCTGTATAATCGGCTCCAGTTTCATCTACCTCATTAGAACTGAGTCAAATGTATTCTTTTTAATGGAGTAATACTCCATTGTGAATATGTACCACAGCTTTCTCATCCATTCATCTGCTGATGGACATCTAGGTTACTTCCATGTCCTGGCTATTATAAACAGTCCTGCAGTGAATACTGGGGTACATATGTCTGTTTCAATTCTGGTTTTCTCAGTGTGTATGCCCAGCAGCGGGATTTCTGGGTCATAAGGCAGTTCTATTTCCAGTTTCTAAAGGAATCTCCACACTATTCTCCATAGTGGCTGTACTACTTTGCATTCCCACCAACAGTGTAAGAGGGTTCCCTTTTCTCCACACCCTCTCCAGCATTTATTATTTGTAGACTTTTGGATTGCAGCCATTCTGACTGTTTTGAATGGCACAAAGACAGAAATATAGATCAGTGGAACAAAATAGAAAGCCCAGAGATAAATCCACACACCTATGGACACCTTATCTTCACTTTAGTTTATAAAGAGACATCTCTGACAGTTCTACCTCCTCCTGGCTCACTAAGGGAGGGTGACCCTAGACTAGGAGACTCTAGTCCATGAAGAAGAATGAGTAAGCGTGAAAAATTATAGGGGTGTGATTTTTGACTGTTGTCATGATATGGAATTCACTACACATGGGGGAGAAGGCAATGGCACCCCACTCCAGTGCTCTTGTCTGGAAAACCCCATGGACAGAGGAGACTGGTAGCCTGCAGTCCATGGGGTCACTAAGAGTCAGATATAACTGAGCAATTTTATTTTCACTTTTCACTTTCATGCATTGCAGAAGGAAATGGCAACACACTCCAGTGTTCTTGCCTGGAGAATCCCAGGGATGGGGGAGCCTGCCGTCCACACTCATAGCCCAGTTCCTTCAGGTAGATACATTCTGGAAGGCAGTGTTATGCAAACTCTAGTCACTCGTATTCAATTTTTTTTTTCTCATTCCCAACCTGCTGGTACAATTACTGCCCTAATATATGTTTTATCTGAAGCAGTAGCTCTTTAAGAAAAATTTATTTCAATTTTGGAACTAAACTTGACTACAAGACTTTAGGTAAAATAGTATTTTGTGCTCTGCATAAAAGATGCACTATAGATAACTGCAGTCAAAACAAAAGCAATGCTTCTAAATTCTCCATAAATACCATTGTGCTGGGGATGGTTCTATCCTTGGTGTGGAGTTCCCTTGAGTATTACGTGTCAAGGTGCCAGGCCGTGCTGAGACTATTCTGGAAGGAATTAGAAGAGATGAAAGACAATACTCTCCATTCTAGGTGATTCATTGTTATTCAGTGCTTTGGCCATTGGGAGGCTGTCTGATTTCTGTAGGTTTCCTGGCCAAAGAAAGCGTTCCTGTTAATGTCCCGATGGACTTTGGCTAAGTCTTTCTCAAATTGCTTAGTGAACTCTAACTTTGTAAAACAAGGTACTTGCAAGAATCTGTTCATCCACTGGGTCGTCGACTAGCAGGTGGGAAACTCCAGGAAAGGGACTGGGTCATATTGGCCTTAGTCAGTCAGAGGCCTTGTCAAGTATCTCAAATGTGAGGAAGCATGTAACCCAAGCAGGCTGATGTTTTAAGCTAGAACATGCTGCAGAATTGGCCTACACATATAAAGTGAGAATGTGCTAATTTTCAGGGAGGTCCTTGGCATGGTATCCTGGGATGGTGACTTAGAGCTCACTTGCCTGGAGACCCTGCAGGTCAGCCTGAGTCTCATCTAATTTCTGTTTTGCTTTTTCATGTGTTGGCTTCAGTTGCAGGTAAAGCTCCACCATCCACAACAGCGGGCAGCCAGTCTCCCCTGGAAATGCTGGTACTCAACCACTCATCCTCCCAAACTCCCAGGGCTGGCATAACGGCCACCACCATCACCACCTGCACGGCCACCATCACTACCACCAGCACCACGAGAAACCCAGTGAAAAAGCAGAGGCCACTTTTGCCAAAGGAGACTGCCCCGACCATGCAGCAGGTTGTGTGGAACTCATCAAGGAAGTTTCAAACGCCCTTCCGAAAGCGGCACATGGAGAAGATGCAGTGTCTGCAGCAGCAGCAGCAAAGCGAGCAGCAGCAGCAGCAAAGCGAGCAGCAGCAGCAAAGCGAGCAGCAGCCTCAGTCTTCCCAGGGGACGAGATATCAGAACAGACAGGCTGTGAAAGGTCCCGAGCCTACCCGCTCTGTTCTCCACAGCACCCGGTCCTTCTTTGCCACATGGACAGGAGAAAAATAGTTCTTGTTTTCTTTGTTTAGTTCCTGTGGTTGCCCGCCCACTGTATCCTGGAGGCCTGACACGTATCATTTGGTATTATTTTTAAAAATTATTCTGCAGCTTTGTTTTGAACTTTTCTTTTTTCCTGTTCATTTTATAAACAGTATGTACACATCTTCTTAGAACGGGGTGAAATGGATGTCTAGACAACAAAAATATGTTGTCTTTATTGACTTTTTATTTCATTCTCCATACTTTCTCAAAGGTAATTTATGTATGCATATATATTTATCTATATATATGACTTCATAAAGGTTAGTTGGTGTTTTTTTTTTGTATTTGAAAACATCAAAATGGTAAATTCCCTGCCATTTTCTCCCCCCACCTTTCAGCATGTTTTGGAGGTTAATCCATGTCAGTGCATATAGCTCTCCCTTTTTCTTTTGCACTGGTGTACAATATCCCACAGTTTATCTAAAAAAAGTATTCACCTACAGATAGACATTTAGGTTGCTTCCAGTTTTTACCAGTTGTACCCAGCCCTGCAATGAATACCTTTGTGTAAGTTTCCTTGTGCATGACCGTGAACCATTAGGCATAATTTTTGAAAGAGTACAGTATGAGAAGTGGAAGGTAAATGATACCTTCATAACTAGGGATTAGCACCAACCAGCCAATGCAAGAAGAGCAAGCATCAAACCATTGCCAAAGTGCAGAATGACAGCTCCCAGCAGGGGTCTCTTTCTGGGCTGATGAAAGCCAAACAAAGTGCTGATCTGATGGGGACTAGTTTGCCTGGCTCTCATGAGGACTGGTACTGGTCTTGTTTCATGGGGAAACCTGCAGTGAGATTCTTCATTACTGGGCTCTTGGATTTAACGTCTCACATATTGAGTGCGCTATCAGGAGGAGAACTGGTAAGAGTTGCAGCAGGTTGTGAAATGAAAGAGTAGCCAGATATTGAACTGGCTCCCAGTGAAACTCTTCAAAGACTGGGGTGGAGGAAGACCACAGGATTGGACACAGAGTATGGGAGTACAGCCGGATTGATCCTGCTGTCCAAACTGTTGCTAGGCCAGAACCGGGTCTGGGATCTTTCAGGCTGGGATGGGGAGTTCCAGGCGGCTGAATCACAGCCCTTAAATATAATGAGCCTTCTGGGGGAACTTGGGAGCTGGCAAAAAGGAGCTCATTGATGATATGGTTCCTAATTCCCAGATTATCCTGTTAAAGATAAACAAAACTGGCCAGAACTAGTTGAAGTAGTTAGGATAGATTTAACTTGCCATTTACTATTGCAGTAGGGCAAAACGTCCTGCATGAACTGAAGCCAATTTCAGTGTGTACACAGGGGACTGGGGTTTTCAAAGGAGATTAGGGAATACGGAGGGGGAATCATGGGAACTCTATAGAGTCAGAAAATGACAATTTTACACAAAGTGGAAAGGGGATGTTGGCCCATGTGAAATATCTGAGGTTGCTAACTCAGTTACCTCTTAAAGGTAGGCTTCTGCCCTCTCATAGAGACAGGGCAAATGGCCCTATCCTTAGGTATTGACTGGAGCAAATAGACAATTCTATTGGCAGCCTTGAGTTTTCTTGGTGGGACTTTAAAGGAGTGTGGGTCATCCTAGGGATGCAGCCTTGAGCTGCTTGAAACTGTATTAGTCCTTTTTTGTTTTTAATTTCCAAATTATGTTTATTTTTTTATTTTTTATTTACTATATATATATATATATATATTTTTTTTTAATTTAAAAATCTTTAATTCTTACATGTGTTCCCAAAAATGACCCCCCCTCCTACCTCCCTCCCCACAACAACTCTCTGGGTCATCCCCATGCACCAGCCCCAAGCATGCTGCACCCTATGTCAGACATGGACTGGCGATTCAATTCTTACATGATAGTTTACATGTTAGAATTCCCATTCTCCCAAATCATCCCACCCTCTCCCTCTCCCTCTGAGTCCAAAAGTCCATTATACACATCTGTGTCTTTTTTCCTGTCTTGCATACAGGGTCGTCATTGCCATCTTCCTAAATTCCATATATATGTGTTAGTATACTGTATTGGTATTTTTCTTTCTGGCTTACTTCACTCTGTATAATCGGCTCCAGTTTCATCCATCTCATCAGAACTGATTCAAATGAATTCTTTTTAACAGCTGAGTAATACTCCATTGTGTATATGTACCACAGCTTTCTTATCCATTCATCTGCTGATGGACATCTAGGTTGTTTCCATGTCCTGGCTATTATAAACAGTGCTGCGATGAACATTGGGGTACATGTGTCTCTTTCAATTCTGGTTTCCTCGGTGTGTATGCCCAGAAGTGGGATTGCTGGGTCATAAGGTAGTTCTATATGCAATTTTTTAAGGAATCTCCACACTGTTCTCCGTAGTGGCTGTACTAGTTTGCATTCCCACCAACAGTGTAGGCAGGTTCCCTTTTCTCCACACCCTCTCCAGCATTTATTGCTTGCAGATTTTTGGATCGCAGCCATTCTGACTGGTGTGAAGTGGTACCTCATTGTGGTCTTGATTTGCATTTCTCTAATAATGAGTGATGTTGAGCATCTTTTCATGTGTTCGTTAGCCTTCCGTATGTCTTCTTTGGAGAAATGTCTACTTAGTTCTTTGGCCCATTTTTTGATTGGGTCGTTTATTTTTCTGGAATTGAGCTGCAGAAGTTGCTTGTATATTTTTGAGATTAGTTGTTTGTCAGTTGCTTCATTTGCTATTACTTTCTCCCATTCTGAAGGCTGTCTTTTCACCTTGCTTATATTTTCCTTTGCTGTGCAGAAGCTTTTAATTTTAATTAGATCCCATTTGTTTATTTTTGCTTTTATTTCCAGAATTCTGGGAGGTGGATCATAGAGGATCCTGCTGTGATTTATGTCTGAGAGTGTTTTGCCTATGTTCTCCTCTAGGAGTTTTATAGTTTCTGATCTTACATTTAGATCTTTAATCCATTTTGAGTTTATTTTTGTGTGTGGTGTTAGAAAGTGATCTAGTTTCATTCTTTTACAAGTGGTTGACCAGTTTTCCCAGCACCACTTGTTAAAGAGATTGTCTTTACTCCATTGTATATTCTTGCGTCCTTTGTCAAAGATAAGGTGTCCATATGTGTGTGGATTTATCTCTGGGCTTTCTATTTTTTTCCATTGATCTATGTGTCTGTCTTTGTGCCAGTACCATACTGTCTTGATGACTGTGGCTTTGTAGTAGAGCCTGAAGTCAGGCAAGTTGATTCCTCCAGTTCCATTCTTCTTTCTCAAGATTGCTTTGGCTATTCGAGGTTTTTTGTATTTCCATACAAATCTTAAAATTATTTGTTCTAGTTCTGTGAAAAATGTGGCTGGTAGCTTGATAGGGATTGCATTGAATTTGTAAATTGCTTTGGGTAGTATACTCATTTTCACTATATTGATTCTTCCGATCCATGAACATGGTATATTTCTCCATCTATTAGTGTCCTCTTTGATTTCTTTCATCAGTGTTTTATAGTTTTCTATATATAGGTCTTTAGTTTCTTTAGGTAGATATATTCCGAAGTATTTTATTCTTTTCGTTGCAATGGTGAATGGAATTGTTTCCTTAATTTCTTTTTCTACTTTCTCATTATTCGTGTATAGGAACGCAAGGGATTTCTGTGTGTTGATTTTATATCCTGCAACTTTACTATATTCATTGATGAGCTCTAGTAATTTTCTGGTGGAGTCTTTAGGGTTTTCCATGTAGAGGATCATGTCATCTGCAAACAGTGAGAGTTTTACTTCTTCTTTTCCAATTTGGATTCCTTTTATTTCTTTTTCTGTTCTGATTGCTGTGGCCAAAACTTCCAGAACTATGTTGAATAGTAGCGGTGAAAGTGGACACCCTTGTCTTGTTCCTGACTTTAGGGGAAATGCTTTCAACTTTTCACCATTGAGGATAATGTTTGCTGTGGGTTTGTCATATATAGATTTTATTATGTTGAGGTATGTTCCTTCTACTCCTGCTTTCTGGAGAGTTTTTATCATAAATGGATGTTGAATTTTGTCAAAGGCCTTCTCTGCATCTATTGAGATAATCATATGGTTTTTATTTTTCAATTTGTTAATGTGGTGAATTACATTGATTGATTTGCGGATATTGAAGAATCCTTGCATCCCTGGGATAAAGCCCACTTGGTCATGGTGTATGATCTTTTTAATGTGTTGTTGGATTCTGATTGCTAGAATTTTGTTGAGGATTTTTGCATCTATGTTCATCAGTGATATTGGCCTGTAGTTTTCTTTTTTTGTGACATCTTTGTCAGGTTTTGGTATTAGGGTGATGGTGGCCTCATAGAATGAGTTTGGAAGTTTACCTTCCTCTGCAATTTTCTGGAAGAGTTTGAGGAGGATAGGTGTTAGCTATTCTCAAAATTTTTGGTAGAATTCAGCTGTGAAGCTGTCTGGACCTGGGCTTTTGTTTGCTGGAAGATTTCTGATTACCATTTCAATTTCCGTGCTTGTGATGGGTCTGTTAAGATTTTCTATTTCTTCCTGGTTCAGTTTTGGAAAATTGTACTTGTCTAAGAATTTGTCTATTTCTTCCACGTTGTCCATTTTATTGGCATACAACTGCTGATAGTAGTCTCTTATGATCCTTTGTATTTCTGTGTTGTCTGTTGTGATCTCTCCATTTTCATTTCTAATTTTATTGATTTGATTTTTCTCTCTTTGCTTCTTGATGAGTCTGGCTAATGGTTTGTCAATTTTATTTATCCTTTCAAAGAACCAGCTTTTGGCTTTGTTGATTTTTGCTATGGTCTCCTTTGTTTCTTTTGCATTTATTTCTGCCCTAATTTTTAAGGTTTCTTTCCTTCTACTAACTCTGGGGTTCTCCAACTCTTCCTTTTCTAGTTGCTTTAGTTGTAGAGTTAGGTTATTTATTTGACTTTTTTCTTGTTTCTTGAGGTATGCCTGTATTGCTATGAACTTTCCTCTTAGCACTGCTTTTATAGTGTCCCACAGGTTTTGGGTTGTTGTGTTTTCATTTTCATTCGTTTCTATGCATATTTTGATTTCTTTTTTGATTTCTTCTGTGATTTGTTGGTTATTCAGAAGTGTGTTGTTCAACCTCCATATGTTGGGATTTTTAATAGTTTTTCTCCTGTAATTGAGATCTAATCTTAATGCATTATGGTCAGAAAAGATGCTTGGAATGATTTCAATTTTTTTGAATTTATCAAGTTTAGATTTATGGCCCAGGATGTGATCTATCCTGGAGAAGGTTCCATGAGCACTTAAAAAAAAAGGTGAAATTCATTGTTTTGGGGTGAAATGTCCTGTAGATATCAATTAGGTCTAACTGCTCTATTGTATCGTTTAAAGTTTGTGTTTCTTTGTTAATTTTCTGTTTAGTTGATCTGTCCATAGGTGTGAGTGGGGTATTAAAGTCTCCCACTATTATTGTGTTATTGTTGATTTCCCCTTTCATACTTGTTAGCATTTGTCTTACGTATTGTGGTGCTCCTATATTGGGTGCATACATATTTATAATTGTTATATCTTCTTCTTGGATTGTTCCTTTGATCATTATGTAGTGGCCTTGTCTCTTTTCACAGCCTTTGTTTTAAAGTCTATTTTATCAGATATGAGTATTGCCACTCCTGCTTTCTTTTGGTCTCTATTTGTGTGGAATATCTTTTTCCAGCCCTTCACTCTCAGTCTGTATGTGTCCCTTGTTTTGAGGTGGGTCTCTTGTAAGCAGCATATAGAGGGGTCTTGTTTTTGTATCCATTCGGCCAGTCTTTGTCTTTTGGTTGGGGCATTCAACCCATTTACGTTTAAGGTAATCATTGATAAGTATGATCCCGTTACCATTTACTTTATTGTTTTGGGTTCGGGTTTATACTCCCTTTTTGTGTTTCCTGTCTAGAGTATATCCTTTAGAATTTGTTGGAGAGCTGGTTTAGTGGTGCTGAATTCTCTCAGCTTTTGCTTGTCTGTAAAGCTTTTGATTTCTCCTTCGTATTTGAATGAGATCCTTGCTGGGTACAGTAATCTGGGCTGTAGGTTATTGTCTTTCATCACTTTAAGTATGTCTTGCCATTCCCTCCTGGCCTGAAGAGTTTCTATTGAAAGATCAGCTGTTATCCTTATGGGAAACCCCTTGTGTGTTATTTGTTGTTTTTCCCTTGCTGCTTTTAATATTTGTTCTTTGTGTTTGATCTTTGTTAATTTAACTAATATGTGTCTTGGGGTGTTTCGCCTTGGGTTTATCCTATTTGGAACTCTCTGTGTTTCTTGGACTTGGGTGATTATTTCCTTCCCCATTTTAGGGAAGTTTTCAACTATTATCTCCTCAAGGATTTTCTCATGATCTTTCTTTCTGTCTTCTTCTTCTGGGACTCCTATAATTCGAATGTTGGAGCGTTTCATATTGTCCTGGAGGTCTCTGAGATTGTCCTCGTTTCTTTTAATTCGTTTTTCTTGTTTCCTCTCTGATTCATTTATTTCTACCATTCTATCTTCTATTTCACTAATCCTTTCTTCTGCCTCCATTATTCTACTAATTGTTGCCTCCAGAGTGTTTCTGATCTCATTTATTGCGTTATTCATTATATTTTGACTCTTTTTTATTTCTTCTAGGTCCTTGTTAAACCTTTCTTGCATCTTCTCAATCTTTGTCTCTAGCCTATTTATCTGTGATTCCATTTTTTTTTTAATTTTTAGTTTTTTATTTTTTAAATTTTAAAATCTTTAATTCTTACATGCATTCCCAAACATGAACCCCCCTCCCACCTCCCTCCCCATAACATCTTTCTGGGTCATCCCCATGCACCAGCCCCAAGCATGCTGCATCCTGCGTCAGACATAGACTGGCGATTCAATTCACATGATAGTATACATGTTAGAATGTCATTCTCCCAAATCATCCCACCCTCTCCCTCTCCCTCTGAGTCCAAAAGTCCGTTATACACATCTGTGTCTCTTTCCCTGTCTTGTATACAGGGTCGTCATTGCCATCTTCCTAAATTCCATATATATGTGTTAGTATACTGTATTGGTGTTTTTCTTTCTGGCTTACTTCACTCTGCATAATCGGCTCCAGTTTCATCCATCTCATCAGAACTGATTCAAATGAATTCTTTTTAACCACTGAGTAATACTCCATTGTGTATATGTACCACAGCTTTCTTATCCATTCATCTGCTGATGGACATCTAGGTTGTTTCCATGTCCTGGCTATTATAAACAGTGCTGCGATGAACATTGGGGTACATGTGTCTCTTTCAATTCTGGTTTCCTCGGTGTGTATGCCCAGAAGTGGGATTGCTGGGTCATAAGGTAGTTCTATATGCAATTTTTTAAGGAATCTCCACACTGTTCTCCATAGTGGCTGTACTAGTTTGCATTCCCACCAATAGTGTAGGAGGGTTCCCTTTCTCCACACCCTCTCCAGCATTTATTGCTTGCAGATTTTTGGATCGCAGCCATTCTGACTGGTGTGAAGTGGTACCTCATTGTGGTCTTGATTTGCATTTCTCTAATAATGAGTGATGTTGAGCATCTTTTCATGTGTTCGTTAGCCTTCCGTATGTCTTCTTTGGAGAAATGTCTATTTAGCTCTTTGGCCCATTTTTTGATTGGGTCGTTTATTTTTCTGGAATTGAGCTGCAGAAGTTGCTTGTATATTTTTGAGATTAGTTGTTTGTCAGTTGCTTCATTTGCTATTATTTTCTCCCATTCAGAAGGCTGTCTTTTCACCTTGCTTATATTTTCCTTTGTTGTGCAGAAGCTTTTAATTTTAATTAGATCCCATTTGTTTATTTTTGCTTTTATTTCCAAAATTCTGGGAGGTGGATCATAGAGGATCCTGCTGTGATTTATGTCTGAGAGTGTTTTGCCTATGTTCTCCTCTAGGAGTTTTATAGTTTCTGATCTTACATTTAGATCTTTAATCCATTTTGAGTTTATTTTTGTGTGCGGTGTTAGAAAGTGATCTAGTTTCATTCTTTTACAAGCAAGATTTTGGATCATCTTCACTATCAATATTCGGAATTCCTTCTCCGGTAGATTCCCTATTTCTTCCTCTTTTGTTTGGTGTGGTGGGCAACTCTCCTGTTCCTTTACCTGCTGTGTATTCCTCTGTCTCTTCATCTTGGTTATATTGCTGCGTTTGGGGTGGCCTTTTTATATTCTGATAATTTGTGGACTTCTCTTTATTATGGAGCTTCCTCACTTTGGGTGGGGTTCTATCAGTGGCTTGTCAAGGTTTCCTGGTTAGGGAGGCTTGTGTTGGAGTTTTGGTGGGTGGAGCTGGGTTTCTTCTCTCTGCAGTGCAGTGGAGTAACCCGTAATGGGTTACAAGGCATCAAAGGTTTTGGGATAATTTTGAGCTGCCTGTATATTGAAGCTCAGGGGAGTGTTCCTGTGTTGCTGGAGAATTTGCGTGGTATGTCTTGTTTTGGAACTTGTTGGCCCTTGGGTGGAACTTGGTTTTGGTGTAGGTATGAAGGCACTAGATGGGCTCCTATTGCTTAATGTTCCCTGAATTCAAGAGTTCTCTAATGTTTTCAGGCTTTGGATTTAAGCCTCCTGCTTCTGGTTTTCAGTTTTATTTTTACAGTAGCCTCTAGACTTCTCCATCTATACAGCACCAATGATAAAACATCTAGGTTAAAGATGAAAAGTTTCTCCACATTGAGGGACACTCAGAGAGGTTCACTGGGTTATAAGGAGAAGAGAAGATGGAGGAGGTAGTTAGAGGTAACTGGAATGAGATGCTGTGAGATCAAAAGAGAAGAGAGCAAGCTAGCCAGTAGTCACTTCCTTATGTGCGCTCTATAGTCTGGACCGCTCAGAGGTATTTACAGAGTTATACGGGGAAGAGGAGAGGGAGGAAGTAGACAGAGGTGACCAGGAGGATCAGAGAGAGGAATGAGTAGGAGAGAGACAAATCCTGCCAGTAACCTGTTCCTTAGGTGTTCCCCACCGTCTGGAACACACAGAGATTCACAGAGTTGGATAGAGGAGAGATGGGGGGAAAAGAGACAGAGGCCACCTGGTGGAGAAAAAGGAGAGTCCAGAGGAGGAGAGAGTGGTCAAGCCAGTAATCTCGCTCTCAGGTAAACTGGGGTAGTGAAGTTTGGGTTTTTAAACGTACAAAATTGGCAATAAACACCTAAGAGCAAAGATTAAAAATCTATAGTAGAGGTTGGATTTTCAAAGATACAATATTAAAGAGAAGCAGAAGGAAAAAGGAAAAAAAAAAAAGAAAGAAAAAGAATTATTAAAAAACAAACAGGCAAATAATCAAAAAAAAAAAAACCCACAAAAAACAAAAAACCATCAACAACCATCCAAAGACCTTAAAAAAAAAAGTCTTAAAAATAGTAATAATAGGTTATAGAAATAAAAATTAGAGGAGAAATAGAAGACTTAACAATTTTAAAAAAAGTTAGAAAAAAAGGCAAAAAAAAAGGAATGATTTTAAAAATATTAAAAATATATATCTGGCCCTTCCTGGTGTTATGGGCCGTGTGGGATCACTTCCAAGGTGGTTCCCTCTGTTTAACTTCTTCTGTTTGCTGGTTTTTTAGGCTCACTAGTTCAGTCACGCTGTGGGGAGAGGGGATGCTGCAAACAAATAGCACTGTCGTGTGCACACAGTATCTCTGCCCCGCTTGACCTGTCCTTTCTCGCGGCACACAAACCACTCCGATTCTAGGATGCTCAGCCGGGAACCGTCTGGGGCCGACCCTAGGTTGCGTGCACTTCCCCGGTCCAAGCTGCTCAGGTTCGGCGCTCAGGCAGCCCTCAGAGGCACAGATTTGGCTGGAACTGCGCTTTGTGCCCTTCCCAGGTCTGAGTAGCTGAGGAGTTTGGCGAGCGCGATCGCCGCAGCTTGTCACCTTTTCTGCCGCTGCTGCTCAGCTTTCTGGGTGGACTGCTGGCGCACCCCGTGAGGCAGATTGTGACTGTCCAGCACCCCCAGAAGTCTTAGCAAAGGAGCCTGCTTGCAGTTAGGTAAGTAAAGTCTCTCCGGGTCTGCAATTGCCCCTTTCCAGACCTTACGGCTCTGGCTGCCTGTCCCCGGTGGATGGTCTGCAGCCGGCTTTTTCCGCTCCGTCCTTTGTTCTGTGCTCGGTCCAGGCGGTGTCTTATGTTCGAGCTTTTCGCGTGGTAGCTATCCCACAGTCTGGTTTGCTAGCCCAAGTTAGATCGTTCTGGTTGCGTGTGGGGCGTTCCTGCCTGATTCTTACAAAGCCCTGCAGCCCGCGCCTCCCGCGCGTCCCTGCCCTGCCCCCACTTCCCAGTGGCGGATACAGGCGTCTGTGCTGCTTTTCCGCTGGGGGAGTTACTGGTGGGCTTGTAATCTGTTGGTTTTAATTATTTATCTATTTTTCCTTCCTGTTATGTTGCCCTCTGTGTTTCCAAGGCTCGCCACAGACTCTGCAGGGAGAGTGTTTCCTGGTGTTTGGAAACCTCTCTTCTTAAAATTCCCTTCCTGGGACGGGCTTCCCTTCCCGGGACGGAGCTCCCTCCCCACCTCCTTTGTCTCCTTCTTCGTCTTTTATATTTTATCCTACCTGTTTTTGAAGACAATAGTCTGCTTTTCTGGTTGCCTGATGTCCTCTGCCAGCCTACAGAAGTTGTTTTGTGAAGTTTGCTCAGCGTTGAAATGTTCTTTTGAGGAATTTGTGAGGGAGAAAGTAGTCTTCCCATCCTATTCCTTCGCCATCTTTTTCCATGTTGCTGTATTAGTCCTTAAAGACCTACGTGGAGGCCTTGCTAAGAAAGGGAACTTTGCTCAAGTTTGGCCAATGGGAGAATCATTGTCTCTTGAAAGCAGAGAAACTTGAGAGTGTGGATTGGCCCCTGCTCCCACCAGAGCTTTGAGCTGGGACAGCCTTCCCCAGGCAGTGGGGTGACCAAGAAACATTTGCTTTCACAGCTGTCCAGCAGAAAGGGATCACACAGAACCCATCCACCTCCACCATCACCCTGGTGACCAGCACCTAGTCGTCGCCCCTCGTCACCAGCTCAGGGTCCACGAGCACCCTTGTATCTTCATTCAGTCCTGCCCATCACCACCGCTTCCTCTGATGTGGCTGCAGACACTACCAAATACACTAGCCAAGTGTCAGTGGCAGGATAGTGGAGGGCCAGCCTTGGATCTTTCCAGAAATTAAAGGGGACCAGGAAGTGGTGGAGTCCTTCCCTGATTCGCCTGTCCTCATGGCATGGTCCTTGTTAGGGATGTGGCAGGCAGCCTTGCCTACTCTATGTTCACTTGTGGGAAAACTCTCCATTTAGATTCTGTCTTCTGTCTTTTAAAATTTATTTTATTAAAGTATAGATGATATACAATGTATTAATTCTTACTGTAAAAGAAAATGATTCAGTTATATACACATACATTTTTTCATATTCCTTTCCATTATTGTTTATCACAGGATATCACAGGATTGTAGTTCCCTGTGCTATTAAAGAGGAGCTTGTTGTTTATTCTATGTATAATAGTTAGCATCTGCTAATCTCAGATCCCCAATGTGTCCCAGCTGCCCACACCCCAGCCCTCGTCTCTACTTCTCTCTTAATTTTCCAAGTGCTTTTTTGCTCACCGTTGAGCCTGAGCAAGTAAAGTTGCAGATCTCCTTGCTGTCAGATGAGAGTGCTCTGGAGTGATATGCAGTTCATATCGTAGCGCTGAGGGACTCAAAAGCCCCACCAGAATTGCAGGTCTCTGGGGAGTCCCTTCTGCTCCCTGCTGGGACCTAGAACCGCGATTGCTACATAGTTGTAGAATGAAAGCAGGTTGCTGCCTCATGTCTCCTTGGGCTCCTTATCAGTAACTTTTTTTTTTAAATGTGTACAATTTTTAAAGTCTTTTTTGAATTTGTTGTAATATTGCTTTATTTCCCTTCTTTTTTAAATGTTTTGGGTTTTTTTACTATAAGGCGTGTGGAATCTTACCTCCCTGGGTAGGGAATCAAAGCCGTACCCCCCACATTGGAAGGCAAGGTCTCAACCACTGGAGTTCCAGGGACATCCTCACACCTATTTTATAGATGAGCACACTGAGATCTGGCCAGGTAAAACATCTTTTCCAGGGTCACATAATCTGTGGATGTCTAATCGTCATTTGAATGGTAGTAGCCTGGATCTAGAATACCCTCTTGACCTGGCTTTGAGCTCACTTGTGAATTCACATCAGGCCTACTGACTACAGCTCTCGGGTGTCCACAGACTGATTGTTCTTTCATGTGGCTTTTTAAAGCAACCTCGCTGAAGTGTCAGTGTGGCTAAAGAGATAAAATCCAAGTCTTGGGCTTATGTCTCTTATTTAGTGTATTTAACCTCTCACTTTGAATAAAAGGAGAATTTTTATCAAGTCTCTGAGTTTCAGAAGAAGAAGGGTTCAACTATTAGGTTTGGTCACATCCTCAAGTGTTTTAGAATTGCCTCTGGGTCAGCTGGTGACTCCATGTATTCAGGGATCCACACAGCTGACACAGAGTTCCTGGTTACCTCAGTTACAGAGGTGCTCACCTTGGATCCAAAGTGCAAGCCACCGGCAGGGGTGGGATTTGGGGTGAGGGGTGAGGGAGGGGCGTGCTTACACCAGCCTCACAGATGTGCACCTTTTGCAGAGTCCATCCCTAAAGTTGTGCCTTAGGCTTGAGCAGCGTCAGGAATGCAGCCATGCTCTGAGCAAGAAGCAAAGCACTTTCCTCGGTTTGCTGTCTAGGCCCCCCACTGCAGCCCCAGGCCAAACCACCCTATGGTGTGAGCTCTTGGCCTTTCCAACCCCGCCCTCCACCCACCCACCTTGGCCTGAGGCTTAGAGCAGACTCCTGAGTGGCTAAGGTTGTGCACATGGGGATTCACTTCCCACAGGAACAGAGCTTCTCCCAGACACACACACACACACACACACACAAACAGATGACACAAGTACACACGTGTGCACACATGCATGTAATGCACAGAGACACAAATGCAAACAGGCGTTTCAGTGACTGAAGGCCCAGTGGTTCTCCTGAAATGCATAGATGTCTTTATTTCGCACAGGAAAATGTTCATTCTGATTTCAGATGTGAAATATAGAGAAGCCCAACTTTCATGAAGAAGAATAATGCCTAGATTTTGATACAGGCAATATAAAGAACTCCATATATAACAGTGGACAGTCCTTGTTTTATATGTGAGAAATAGGGAATTAAGTATTTCACAAAGATACAATGGTGTCCAGAATTTCATTTATGAAAAAGAGATAATTCCAATTCCATATTGGTTCCCCAGATCTTAATTACATACTTCATGTCAGTAAAGTAGCTTTGAGATTTTCATATAGGAAATGTATACAATTTCAGAATTCAAGCAGGGAAGTGTATGCTCAAATTTTCATATCTGAAATATATAGAATTCCCCATCATGTAGCAAGACGTGTACCGAGATATCCATATGTGAAACAGACAAGATTCCATATATGATAAAGGAAATTATACCAGTAGTTTTTCAAACATGAAATACAGGTTTCCAGTTTTATGTAGAAACATCTGCACCCATATTCTTACATGGGAAATAGAGAAAAAATCATCGTTCAGGTTTTCATATGCACAAAGCAGTGCATGTAAAGCAAGTGCTCTGGAACAACCCAGAAGAATAGCATAGGAAGGGATATGAGAGTGGTTCCAGGATGGGTGGGACCACTATATACTTTTGGCTTATTAATGTTGATGCATGGCAGAAGCCAGTACAATATTGTGTAGAAATTAACTCCCAGTTAAATTAAAACAAAACAAAACTAAACTAAACTAAGTTTTGAGAAAACTAAACTAAACTAAGTTTTGAGAAACTAAAACAACAACAGGATTCAACTTTGCTCTGTGGTGACCTAAATCGGAAGGAAATCCAAAACTGATGGGATGTATGTACACTTAAAATTGATTCACTTTGACATACATACAGCAGAATCTAAAGCAACACTGTAATATGACTATAATCCAAAAAGAATTGTTGGAAATACATTACATGTCAACTATAATTTCAGCAGTGAATAAAAAATTTTAACACTGTTTGCAATATATGTCCTTGGGGGCATTATGTTAAGTTAAATACTTCAGGTAGAGGAAGATGAAAGTTTTTACATCACATTACATTTTTAAGTTGAAATGCCTATGTTATAGATACAAGTACAATTTTATCATCAGGCTAGTGGAAATGGCCCATGATGGCCTAAGTTACCAACTTTGACTCACAGGTTCAATAAGCCCACCAAGGAAGATATTGTAATAGAGGCAGGATGAAAAATGAAGCTGCAGGCCTCAGCCCAAGACCATTAGGGAAGTTAGAAAACCCAACACCACCAACAGAAAGCCTCTCAGCAGAATGTACTGAAAGATATACTACAGACTTCCCGCAGAGCCCTCCAGGCCCTTGTGCCTTGGGCTGGGTAATGAACTGTAGAGCTCAGGCAACCTTGGGGACAGGTTGTGTCTTACAGAATCCCAGAGCCCTTTCTGGAGCCACTCACTGGGCCTGGCCCAGGTTTCAAAGCAATGGCCAACATGTCCCATCCCCACCTCCATATCCAAAGAGTTGTGGCAATCTTCATGGGTCACAGTGTATAGGACCCAACTCCCCATTGGGTAGACTGAGGAGGCTGAAGGCCAGCTTCATGCTGGGTTCCTGGCTCCCTCATTGAAGGTGGCTGGGCAGGGTATGGGGGACCTGGCAAGAGGAGGGTACAGAGAACCAAGATCTGCCTCTTCCAGCTGGGACTGGGCACTTCTGGAAGTAACAAGACTGGGTGCTCGATGAATGCTCCCAGACAGGATAATCAGGCTACACAGAAACCCCCTCCTCGCAACCAGGACCTTGGAGGGTGGAAATCAATCTTGGGAATCTCCTTTCAGGGAATAGGGAATAATATTTGTTTTGTTTGAGGATTGCTGCTGCTGCTAAGTCACGTCAGTCATGTCCGACTCTGTGCAACCCCATAGACGGTAGCTCACCAGGCTCCCAGGGATTCTCCAGGTAAGAATACTGTATTGGGTTGCCATTTCCTCTCCAGAGGATACAGGAATACAGTTGCCTGACCACCACCTTACCTCCAGAAAACAATGTCTGACAGCAACGAGTCTGCAACAGCTAATCACACCCCTCCCTCACATTTCCTATATATGGCCTTTGCTGAAAGCTTTGAGGGAGTTTGTGATTCCTCCCCCGCCATAGGCTTAGGCTTGCATTCTTTTTTAATACAAGCGTTTAAAATTATAAGCACTTATAGACATGCATTTCACGAATTCTGACATGCTGTGTTTTTATTATCACTCTGTTAAAATATTTTCTAATCTTTTTATTTTTTACTTCTTAAAAATTTTTATTTTAATTGGAGGTTAATTACTTTATATTATTGTGGTGGTTTTTGCCATAGGATCACGTGAATTAGCCATGGGTGTACATGCGTTCCCATCCTGACCCTCCCTCCCACCTCCCTCCCCATTTCAACCCTCACGGTCATCCCCGTGCACCAGCCCTGAGCACCATGTCTCATGCATGGAACCTGGACTGGCAATCTATTTCATATACAATAATATACATCTTTCAATGCTATTCTCTTAAAGCATCTCACCCTTGCCTTCTCCTACAGAGTCCTACCCAAAGTCTGTTCATTACATCTTATTTCTCTTTTGCTGTCTCACATATACGGTCATTGTTACCATCTTTCTAAATTCCATATATATGCATTAATTTTTCTTTCTGACTTAGTTTGCTTGGCATAATAGGCTCCAGTTTCATCCTCCTCATTAGAACTGATTCAAATGCATTCTTTTTAATAGGTGAATAATATTCCACTGTCTATATGTACCACAACTTTCAAGTCCATTCACCAGCTGATGGACATCTAGGTTGCTTCCATGTCCTATCTATTGTAAACAGTGCTGTGATGAACACTGGGGGACACATGTCTTGTAATTCTGGTTTCCTCAGTGTGTATGCCCACCAGAGGGATTGCTGGATCATATGGCAATTTTATTTCCAGATTTTTTAGAAATCTTTATGTTGTTCCCTGCTGGGGTCCAGCCCCAGTGGATTCAGTGAATTCGAAGCTGGGACTGAGTCGGCATGTGGGAAAGGACTATTTAATCAGAAATATAAAGAGATTAGGAGAGAATAATGTAGTGGGAAATTTAGAGGAGGAAAGAGGCTGTATTCCTTGGTTTATATAAAGCCAATAAAGCCCCAAGACAAGGGACTTGAACTGTCTACATAGGGCCATAGGCACCCGCTTGAATAGCTGAGGGTGCCCTGCCTTGTGCTCCCTCTCACGTGGGTCTTAGAACCCCAGGCAAATTTGTTGACATGGCTAGCCTCTACGCCCCAGATGCGAATCAGCCAGAAAATAGAGTAAGAAAGGAAAGAATACATGTGGGAACTAGTCTTTCCAGGAACTGGCCCATCCTTTATTGTCCAGAAAACTTTTTATACTTTTGGTTGTACATAGAGATCAATAGATAATGCAAAGTTATGCAGCATCAGCAGCCCTAACTCTTATCGAGACCAGGCTTTCTCTCTGCATACCTATCTGTATAACAAGTCTTAGGTGATTTACATCATCTTCTGGCCAGGAGGCCTTTAGCATTTTATGGCCCTTTTCTGATAAGGGTCCATCAACCAGAGAACTTATTTGCCTTAAAAGTGTTGTTCTTCCCAAAGTCTGGTGCCACTCTCAGAAAGCACTAATTAAGGTTACATTCTTACATAGCAAGGACACAACAATTTATAACAAGGAAAGAGGAGTACAATGATTTATAATAAAGAGAAAGTTCACTAACTCAAAAGTCTAGTGTTGCTAACATCAAAACTACTATATTCCTTTTTCTATATCCCAATTACATTGATTAATATCCTCCAGGTAGCTAAAAGATAAAGAATATGGAGGCCTGGAAGCAGTCATTGACTCAACAGTGAAACCCATCACCAATATAATTTTTAGCTCTTTAGAAAAGGCTCTATATCTTTAAGATGTTTTAAGCTTCATGCCTCTCGCAGTCAAGGGGCTTTAAACTATCACAAGTTATAAAAGTCTCTAACTGTCAGGCAAGTTAGAGAGCTGTCAGAGGGATTTGAACTGAGACACTCCTTTCATATGCAGGAGACCAGTAGGAGCTCTAAGTTAACTTTTTCCAGAGAAAGGTGGTCAGGGATAGCCCCCTGTAATGTCAGAAGAATATAGTATAGCAGGCAGTAAACAGACAGATTTTGTTTCAGGGTAGATGCTCAGGCAGAGAACCCCTTGAGACCTGACTTTCCTTGCCCCGTCAGGTCTCTCTGCATGACCTTGTCATGGGTGGGAACTCCCATGCTGGCTCCCGGCAGTTCTTCATAGTGGCTGTACTAGTTTGAATTCACACTGAGTGGGGTTCCTTTTTCTCCACACCTTCTCCAGCATTTATTGTTTGTAGACAAGGAGTAGATGGTACCTATAGATGGTACCTCATTGTAGTAATAAATAGATGTTTGGTAATACAAAATAAATAGATGTTTGTGACAATAAATAGATGGTACCTCATTGTGGTTTTGATTTGCATTTCTCTGATAATGAGTGATCACCTTTTCATGTGTTTGTTAGCCATCTCTATGTCTTTTTGGAGAAATGTCTGTTTAGTTTTTGGCCGATTTTTTTTTGCTTGGGTTGCTTACTTTTCTGGAGGTGAGCGGCAGGTGTTGCTTGTATATTTTTGAGACTAATTCTTTGTCTGTTGCTACATTTGCCATTATTTTTCTCCTATCCTGAATGCTGTCTTTTCCCTTTGGTTATAGTTTCCTTTGTTGTCCGAAAGCTTTTAAGATTAATTAGATCCCCTCCCCCCACTTTTTTTTTTAGTTTTCCTTTATTCCCATTATTCTGGGAGGTGGGTCATAGAGGATCCTGCTGTGATTGACATCAGAGGGTGTTTTGCCTTTGTTTTCCTCTAGGAGTGTTATAGTTTATGGTCTTACATTTAGATATTCAATCCATTTTGAGTTTCTTGTGTATGGTGTTAGAAAGTATTCTAGTTTCATTCTTTTATGAGTGGTTGACAAGTTTTCCTAGCACCACTTGTTGAAGATATTGTCTTTTCTCCACTGTATTTTCTTGCCTCCTTTGTCAAAGATAAGGTGTCCATATGTGTGTGGATTTATCTCTGTGCTTTCTATTTTGTTCCGTATATCTATGTTTCTGTCTTTGTGCCAGTACCATACTGTATTGATGACTATTGCTTTGTAGTATAGTGTGAAGTCAGGCAGGCTGATTTCTGCAGTTCCATTCTTCTTTCTCAAGATTGCTTTGGCTATTGAAGGTTTTTTTGGATTTCCATACAAATGGTGAAATTATAGGTTCTAGTTCTTTGAAAATTACCCTTGGTATTGTAATAGCGATTGCATTCAATCTATAGATTGCTGTGGGTAGCACATTCATTTTCACTATATTGATCCTTCCATTCCATGAATCTGGCCTATTTCTCCATCTATTTTTGTCAATCATCAGTGTTTTATAGTTTTCTACATATAGGTCTTATGTTTCTGTAGGTAGATTGCTATTTTTAAAGGCATAAGCCACATATATCTTTGCATGGATCTGCAATAAAGCATAACTCTGCTTTAAACTCCAATGTTTCAATATTGCTTGGCCTAAGGAAGTTCGGTGCGTGGTTATTTTGTTACAGTAGCAAGTTATCTCTCAAGTCTATGGAAGGTAACAGACTCTCTGAGAGAATGACTCATTTCAAAACCACATACACTCAGAAATGTATGAGCAGTTTTTTCCTTCTGTGTAAAGAAAATTAGCAGACATTTATAGCTCTCCCAATCGCCAGGTGAATTTAGGACAAAGTGTGACAAAGTTGTCATCAGGTCTTACTCGAGGACCACTTACTATTTTGAAAATTTTGTAATGAGCTGATTGGCTAGGTGGTATATGTAGAATATATATTTTGTCTTGTCAGTCTTTTAGTAGTTTGCTTATCATGTGTATCACATTATGGTTTAATACATGCTCCAAGATAGAAATGCTTATTCCATGGAGAAGAGGGGCACCCAAAGTGAAATCATGTAGAAGCCTTTAGTGCCAGTTTCAGAGAGAAAATGCTCATCTCTCAGATGATCAGGTCAGTAGGATTCAAATCACTAACAACACACAGCTTAGCAAAAAGGAAGTGCAGGTTCCCTCTATGGAATTTAATACATGTCAGTGCAGGCCTGTCTTCATCCTCTCATTTCAATTCCTCAAATGTTTCCAGTCAGTCAGCAGGCAGCTCAAAATATGGACAATGGATGGGCACTCGTGGTATTCAGTGAAGCCTGCAAAACAGAGAATCTTTCCCAGGCCAGGAACAGAATGCTACAGGTGGGTGATATGCTGGGTGGAATTGAAAAGGAGAATGAAGGGGAGATTTCTGAGCTATGACCTAGCTTTCTGAGGTGGTGGCAGATGCTTCAGACGTGTCTTCAGGAAATATGGGGACATATTTCCTAATTTAATAAAGAAATGTAGCCACTGGTCTCCGAGCTTTTACCGTTAATGCCTCAGCATACTAGACTAGACCAAGTGCAGTGTCACCAGTTAGAAATTTAGGATATTTAACGAGTTCTGTGGAACTTGTGAGAGACTTGCTGTATCAGATTTGTTCCAACACTTTGGATACTTCATAGCGCTGGAGCCAGGGCTCAGCTATAGTGGTTGGATCTCATAAGCATTATTCAGTTCAGTTCAGTTGAGTCGCTCAGTCATGTCCGACTCTTTGTGGCCCCATGGACTACAGCACCACAAGCTTCTCTATTCATCACCAGCTCCCCACCAGCTTGCACAAACTCGTGTGCATTGAATCAGTGATGCCATGCAACCACCTCATCCTCTGTCATCCCTTTCTACTCCTGCCTTCAGTCTTTCCCAGGGTTAGCATCTTTTCCAGTGCATCAGTTCTTCACGTCACACAGCCACACTGTTGGAGCTTCAGCATCAGTCCGGCCAATGAATATTCAGCACTGATTTTCTTTAGGATTGACTGGCTGATGCTCTGGAAATCCTGGGGACTTTCAAGAGTCTTGGCCAACACCACAATTCAAGAGCATCAATTCTTTGGCTTTCAGTTGCTTTATGGTCCAGTTCTCACACCCATCCATGACTGTGGGAAAAGCCATAGCTTTGACTGGATGGACCTTTGTCGGTAGATTGAATGTCTCTGCTTTTCAATGTGTTCTCTGTGTTTGTCATAGCTTTTCTTCCAAGGAGCAAGTGTCCTTGAATTCCATGGCTGCATTCAGCATCTGGAGTGACTTTGGAGTTGAGGAGAGTAAAGTCTGTCAGTGTTTCCACTGTTTGCCTTTCTATTTAGCATGAAGTGATGGGACCGGATGCCATGACTTTCGTTTTTTGAATGTTGAGTTCTAAGCCAACTTTTTCACTGTCCATTTTCACTTTCATCACTACAGACTCTTCAGTTATTCCTCACTTTCTCACAAAAGGTGGTATCATCCTCATATCTGAGGTTGTCATATGCACATCTCATAGGCCTATCTGTGGTTGATATTTCTCCCAGCTATCTTGATTGTGGGTAGTGCTTCATTGAAGCTGGTCTTTCTTATGATGTACTCTGCATATAAATTAAATAAGCAAAGTGGCAATATATAGCCTTGACATACTCCTTTCCACCAATTTGGATCCAGTCCATTTTTCCAAGTCCAATTCTAACTGTTCCTTCTTCACCTGCATACAGATTTCTCAGGCTGCAGATAAGGTGTTTCGGTGTTGGTTTTTCCTTAAGCATTTTCCAGTTTGTTGTGACCCACACAGTCCAAGTCTCTTTTGTACTCAGTGTAGGAGAACTGCATGTTTTACTGGAATTTTCTTCCTTTATCTGTGATCCAGCAGATGTTGGCAATTTACTCTTAAGTTCCTCTGCCTTTTCTAAATCGCGCTTGAGTGTCCTGAAGTTCTTGGTTCACTTGCCGTTGAAGACTTGGAGACTTTCAGCATTCCTCTTCTAGTATGTGAGATGAGTGCAATTGTTGGTAGTCTGAAATTCCGTTTCTTCGTAGGAATGAAAGCTGAACTTTACCAGTACTGTGGCCAAATGCTGAGTTTTCCAAGTATGCTGGCCTACTGAATGCAGCACTTTCACAACCTCATCATTTAGGATTTGAAATAGCTCAGCCAGATTTCCATCACCTCTACTAGCTTTGTTCTTATTGGTGGTTCCTTAGGACCAACTCACTTCTCATTCCAGGAAGTCTGGCTCTAGGTGAGTGAGCACACCATTGTGGTTATCTTGGTCATTATCAATAGCTCTTCTGTGTATTCTGTCTCCTCTTAGTATCTTCAGCTTCTGTTCGATCCATACGGTTTTTGTCCTTTATTGTGCTCCTCTTTGCATGAAATGTTCCCTTGGTATTTATACCTTTATAAAGAGATCTCTAGTGTTTCTCAGTCTATGGTTTTCCTCTAATTCTTTGCATTGAAAGCTTCAGTTCAGTTCAGTTCAGTCGCTCAGTCATGCGTGACTCTTTGCGACCCCATGAATCACAGCATGCCAGGATTCCCTGTCCATCACCAACTCCCAGAGTTCACTCAGATTCACATCCATCGAGTCAGTGATGCCATCCAGCCATCTCTTCCTCGGTCGTCCCCTTCTCTTCCTGCCTTCAATCCCTCCCAGCATCAGAGTCTTTTCCAATGAGTCAACTCTTCCCATGAGGTGGCCAAAGTACTGGAGTTTCAGCTTCAGCATCATTCTTTCCAAAGAAATCCAGGGCTGATATCCTTCAGAATGGACTGATTGGATCTTCTTGCAGTCCAGGGCATTCTCAAAAGTCTTCTCCAACACCACAGTTCAAAAAGCATCAATCCTTCGGCTCTCAGCCTTCTTCACAATCCAACCCTCACGTCCATACACGACTACTGGAAAAAACATAGCCTTGACTAGAGGGACCTTAGTTGGCAAAGTAATGTCTCTGCTTTTGAATAGGCTATCTAGGTTGATGATAGCTTTCCTTTCGAGGAGTAAGCATTTTTTAATTTTACAGCTGCAGTCACCATCTGCAGTGATATATACTACCAATGTTTTAGGGCAAATGAAACTTTACATGGCCTTTCCTCCCCCCGCTACCACTGACCCCAGTAAACCATCAGTATCTGCCAGGGTCCGGTCCCAGTGGATCCGGGGAAATTTGAAGGATGAACGGCATAGGTGAGGAAAACTTATTTATTTAATTAGAAATACAAAAGAAATTAAGAAGAAATAGAATAGTAGGAAAGTTTAGTGGAGAAAAGATGCTGAATAACTTGGTTTATGGGGAAAGCCAATAAAACTCCAGGACAAGAAGTCTGGACCATCTATGTTAGGCCACTGGTGCTCGTTTAAGTAGCGGAGGGTGACCTGCCTTGGGCTCCCTCTCTCACGGGACTTAAAAGCCAGGGCAAGTTAGTAGACGTGGTGAGCCTCCTCACTCCAGATGGGAATTCAGCCAGAAAAGGAGAGGAAGGGAGAGAGAGAAAGAGAGAGAGAGAGAGACATGGGGGAAGCCAGATTTTCAAGAAACTGGTTTGAGAGACTAGTCTGAGAAACTGGTCCATACTTTATTGTTCAGAAGGCTTTTTATACTTTTGATTGTACATACAGATCAATGGGTAATACAAAGTTACACAGCATCAGCAGGCCTAACTCTTATGCAAACCAGGCTTTTCTCTCTGCACACCTATTTGTATACACAAGTCTTAGGTGATTTACATCATCTGACCAGACAGCCAATTAGCATTTTACAGCCTTTTCTCTGATAAGGGTTTGTCAACCAGAAGACTTATTTGTGTTGTTCTTCCCAAAGTCCGATGCCACTCTCAGAAAGTACTAAATAAAGTTACATTCTTACATAGCAAAGGCACAACAATTTATAACAAGTAAAAGGAGTACAGTGATTTATAAAAGATAAAAGTAATTACCTCAAAAGTATAGTGCTTCTAACATCAAAACTACTATATTCCTATTTCTATATCCCAATTACATTGATTAATATCCTTAAGGGGCCTAAAAGATAAAGAGTATGGAGACCTGGCAGCTGTCATTAACTCAACAGTGAAAACCCGTCAGCGATATGATTTTTAGCTCTTTAGAAAAGGTTCTGTATCTTTAAGATGTTTTAAGCTTCATGCCTCTCGCTGTTGGGGGGCTGTAAAAAATTCACAAGTTGTAAAAAAAAGTCCGGGGGAACCTGTTAGGCATGTTAGAGAGGCATCAGAGAGGGTTTGAGCTGAAACATTCCTTTCAAATACAGAAGACTGCAGCCCTAAATTAACTTTTTCCAGAGAGTGTCAGAAGAGTGGAAAAGTGCAGTACAATAAGGCAGGCAGAGTCTGTTTTTTGGGGGGTAGATGTTCAGGAAAATCCAGGGGGAACCACTGAGTCCTGACTCGCCTTGCCCATCAGGCCTCTCTGCATGACCTTGTTATGTGGGATCTCCCATGCTGGCTCCCGGCATCTCCCCCTTTTTTATTTTTTAAAACAGTCAGATGCGGTTCAGTTGCAAGATTTGGAATGCTCTGCCAAAGAATCCTAACAATACAAGGAAGAATGATTATGAGGAGCAAGATTAGAGCACCCATAGCAACATAGCTGAAAACTGTAGACAGAATAGTCTTTCCAGAAATGAAGTTAGAGAAGGTGTGGGAAAAGTCATTGGCTTCTCCTGTGGCAGTAAAATCTAATCGGGAGTGTTCCAAGGTCTGTGTCTGACTATGAAATCTCCCTAAGTCTAAACTAATATCTGAGCTGTTCCAAACACCCAAAATATGATTTTTGATTCTTTCCCATTCAAAATCTTCCTCATTTACTTTCAGGGACGTAACACATGTCCACCAGTAGTCAGCATGACATGAAAGGGCCATTTTTACTTTTAGATTCTGTAATTCAGTCCCAATATGCATTATTGATTCTTCTAGACCATCAACCCTCATTTCTAGTTTCCTATCTATAACTTCCTGTGTTGCCAGCATTAAAGAAACATTTTTTGGACACAGTATCAACATATTGGAAAGTGTGCACTTGTTGAGTGCTTGTTATTGCTGCCACAGTACCAGAAGTAATTGCAGTTATCAAAGCTGATATTCCCAATATAAGTAAGCCCAGAAACTGTTGTATCCAAATTAAATCTTGTAGCTGTTGCAGTACAGCAAGGCCATGGTTATCATACCAATAGATGGTTAGTTACAGGCACCATGAGATAGGGTGGACATTTTAAAATCACAAAAGAACAAACATTATATTGAGGAGTTAAACAAGATGAAAGCATACATTGTTCACAAGACACTACATTAGGTCCACCTGTATAATTCAATCGTATATTGTCTTCCAGAGTCATTAGTAAAAAGAAAAACATACGGAGAGGGTAGACAAGTTAAAATAGAGTAAATAGAGTTATTTTCTGGTCTGGTTAAAGTAATAGGGGCCGTGACAGCAAGGGTTCTCCAAGTTTCTGGCTGCCAAAAGGTTTTGCCTTTTCCCGTATAAGACAGCATAGAGGGAACGAATTGATTATGATGCCATCTAGTGGCAGCTAATGGCCAAGAAACTGAATATTCTTTCCAATTGTTCAATCAATGATAAAGTCATCGTTGGACACTGGGTCCTGACCTGGATTTGGGTTGCTCCAGTCCTGAATTGTATAATTTCTTCCTTCCAGTATTCTGTGATCAATTCTCGAATTATAAGTACAAGATTTCCAAGTCTGGTATCCTAAATGATCACCTATAGTTTTCTATATGACATCTGAGGGAGCAACATTGTCACAATTTGGATATTCTGGTGGAGCTTTGAGAAACAAGGACTTACAGGGGTCAAGGACCCCAGGCATAGGAGCTTGTAATATCCAAAGAGACCGATCCCCTTTGGATGCAAATTTAGAGGCTGGGGAGTCTGTCATAATGGCTTTTTTAGAGGCTCCAACACATCCTTTCTTGGTAACAAAGTTTCCTGTATGGCCAGAAGGAAAATTAAGGCAAACAGGAAAATCATCTGCTAGTCCCTTAAAGGTATAATTGAAATTAATAGGGTTTTGGTCTTTTATATAGAAAGTATAAGATCCTCCCAAAAGGCAAGATTGGTCTGTATTAACCCGTATGGGGTCACTGTTCCAAGTAACAACTTGGAAAGTTGGAGGATCCAGGAGAAACGCCCAATATTTTGTTGGAATGGGAGAGGTGCTTACCTGGCAAGAGAGCAAAGCAAGCATGGCGATAAACACCTTTTCAGGAGAGACTGAAGACCCCTGTAGGGAAACTATCCCCTCTGCCTGGTGACAGAGCTCCTTAATCTGTCCCCAGGTGGGTACGGAGGCTAGTTGCATTCACTGAGCTGGGCGTCCTGGTGGTCTCCTGTGAGGCAAAGAATTAGGGGGAGCAATATCCCATTTATGAAGTTGTGACGTCTGTCTGGTGGGTGGCTCCGTTCCTTGCTCATCCGGGATTTCTTTTTTTTTTTTAAGATTTTTTTTTTTTTAATTTTAAAATCTTTAATTCTTACATGCGTTCCCAAACATGACCCCCCTCCCACCTCCCTCCCCACAACAACTCTCTGGGTCATCCCCATGCATCAGCCCCAAGCATGATGTCAGCTGTCCCGGGGTCAGCAGCACATCCTGTGCTGGCAGAGGGAGCAGGGGTAGAGGAGGCTTCTTCCTTTTTAGAGATCGTGGTGGCAGGGGAATCTAGTATCTGGGAAGCTGAGACATGGCAAATCAGTCTGTCTGGAACCCAAATCGGAAAAATACAAGCATACACTCGACCACTGGTTAATAAAGGGTTGGGGCCTTTCCATTGTCTGGAGAGGAGGTCCCTCCATTTTACTAATGGTTTTGCATTTGATTGCTCCAGGCACCAATGGCAAAGCATTGCAGTGTTTCCGGATGAGTCAGCATTTAGGTTATTTATTATGAAAAGAGCATGTTGCAAAATCTGATGGGGGGAACTATATTTAAATTCCCCTTCTTTTACTTTTTGAATATGGATCTTTAGTGTTTGATGTGCTCTTTCCACAATGGCTTGTCCCTGCGAATTATAAGGGATGCCGGTGTTATGTTTAATTTGAAACTTTGTACAAAATTGCTGAAAAGATTTAGAAGTGTAAGCAGGGCCATTATCAGTTTTTACAGCTTTTGGCAGGCCCAGATATGAAAAACATGTAAAAAGATGTTGTATTACATCTTTAAATGCTTCCCCTGTATGAGCAGTTGCAATAATAACATGAGAAAAGGTATCCACAGTTACATGAACAAAAGACAATTTTCCAAATGAAGAGACATGAGTTACATTCATTTGCCAGAGTGCATTATGTTTGAGACCGCAAGGGTTAACTTCCAGAGGCAAAGTATTCATGGTAGTAGGACAATGTGAACAAGAACAAACAATCTCTTGGGCAGATTCTTGAGGAATTTGAAACTGGTATCATAAGGCATTGGCATTCTGATGATGAAGTGAGTGAGAAGCTCGGGCTTCTTGGAAAACAGAAGCTACTGAAATCCTGGTTAGCGAATCTGCCAATTCGTTGAAAGCATTTAAAGGGCCAGGTAGACCAGGGTGAGCCTGAGTGTGGCCAATAAAAAGTGGTCGATTTCTTTCCCAAATTTGCTGCTGTAATTTAGTTAACAAAAGAAAGATAGCGGTTTTGTTTTTGGCTGGAACTGCAGTCTCAATGTGTGGAAACAGTCTGACCACATACTGAGAGTCAGAGTAAAGGTTAAATTCCTCCTGTGCAAACATAACAAAGGCCTCTGTAAGAGCTGTGATTTCAGCTCTTTGAGCTGAAGTTTCTTGTGTTTCACAAGCTTTCTGATGATTTCTTGTAACTATGGAGGCTTTGCTATTTGCTGACCTATCAGTGAAGGCTATTTGAGCATCTGGAATAGGGAACTGTTTACATCTAACAGGAAAAATAACTGGATGTTTGCACATAAAGTTTAGCAAAACACGCGAGGGTAAATGATGCAAAATTTGACCACAATAATTCCCTATAGCAATCTTCCAGTCTTCATCAAACATTGGAACAGCTTCAAGCTGCTCCTTATTATATGGGATTACAATCTCCGATGGCTCTTTACCAAACAATTCAATGCTCTGCTTCCTTCCTTTTAGTATTAATATGACAATTAGACCGGGATAAGAAGCCACGACTTTTCTAGCTTGGGGGGGAAGATGGGCCCATTCTAGATGGCCACTTTGCTGCAGAACTCCTGTAGGTGCTGTTGGAGTAGCTAGACAGAGGAACTGCCAAGTCATTGTCAAATCAATTCTTTTTACCTAAGTATTCGATAATATTGCTTCTACTTTGCTAGGGCTTCCTGAGCCACAGCAGTTAATTGTCTTTTAGATTAACTAAAAGATCCCCGTAGGATCCCCGAGTAAAATGTTAAAAAAAAGGTTTCAGTTTGGCAGTGGTTAACTTTAAATATGGTCTAATCCATTTTATATCACCTAAGAGTTTTTGATAATCATTTAAAATAATAAGATGGTCTTTTCTCAATGTAGAGGGGCATGAGTCACTATTTCTGAATATATGACTCTTCCTAAGTAAGTTATGGGCAGATTGATTTGAATTTTTTCTGGGGCAATCTTTAGACCTTTATCTGTCAATGCCTGGATCAAATCATGGAGGACAGTTTATAATTGAGCTCTATCAAGATGAGCTATTTAAAAAAAAAAAGGATGAGCTATTAAAATATTATCTGTATAGTGAATCATATATACCTGTTCATATTTAATCCTAGTATCTTCTAGAGCGTCACTAACAAATTTCTGGCCTATGGTGGGGCTATTTTTCATTCCCTGAGGCAAACCTTCCACTGGAACCATAAGTAAGGCTGTTTAAGATTTTCTGATGGCAGACTAAAGGCAAATCGCTTTTTATCCTCAGGGTTAAATTCCCTTAAGGAAATATTGAAAAAACAGTCTTGTAAATAAAGCACAATTATATTATATCCCTCTGGAACAGCTACTGGGAAAGGGAACCCAGGTTGTAAGGCTCCCATGTCCTCCATGATGGCATTAATTGCTCTTAAATCCTGTAAAAGCCACCATTTGCCAGATTTTTTCTTAATAACAAAAATAGGAGTGTTCTAGGGGCTATTGGAGGGCTCAATATGTCCGAATTCTAGTTGTTCAAAGATTAACACTTTAGCTGCCAGTAATTTTTCTTTAGGCAGAGGCCATTGTTCCACCCACACCGGATCTTGAGATTTCCATGTAATGAGGTCGGCCTCCATTATAAATTTGGATAGCCCAATCCAGTATGTAACTGTCTTGGAGTTAGGCAAATTGTCTTAATTATTACTGTCTGTTGTTTACCTAATCCTTTTGATGGATCATAGCCCATTTACAGCATTTGAGAGGACAGTTTATCATCAGGGCTGAAAAGTAACACTTCCATTTGAGACAGCACATCCCTCCCCCACAGGGTAAAGGGGAGCGAAGGAACAGCATGAGGTTGGAAAGGTCCACAGGTATCCTGAAATTGCCAATCTAAAATGTTTGCACTTTTAGTTACTGTGGGGGCTCTTCCTGTCCCCACCAAGTCATTTTCAGTATATGTGTGGGCCAAGAGCTGGGCCAGTCTTTTACTGAGGTGCAAGAAACATCTGCTCCTGTGTCTCATAACCCCGCAATAGACTTGCCATTTATCAGAATAGTTTTCATAGGACATTTCCGAGCAATTTCTGTTATCCAAAAAACCATATCACTAGACCCAAATCCTTTCTCCTGCCTTTCACTCTGAGTACCTGTGTGCCCTAGGGCAGCACAGAAGGGTAGAAGTAAAAGCTGTGCTATTCTTTGTACCTGATGGAATTGGGAAGTTTTAGTTGGGGGTGGAATCATTATCTGAATTTCTCCTGTATAATCTGAATCAATTGCTCCAGGGATAATTGTGAGACCTTGCATAGCTAAGGAACTTCTGCCTAATATAATTCACATCAAGCCTGCCAGTAATGGGCCTTTAACTCCTGTAGGGACTTTTATAGTGGGGCTATCTGGTGTTAATATTGTTGACGTGACGGAACTGAGGTCCAGTCTTATGCTGCCTGGGGTTGCTCTGATGAGTTCTGTGATGGGATGAAGGGAATGAATGGGTTCAGTAAGGCTGCCCCAATTGTTGTTGGGGCCTTAGGCTGGCCCCTCAATCCGTTTCCCAACTGCTGATGAAGGCCCCAAAAGGCTCCTTTTCTATGGAATTGTGACCTGCATTCTTTTGCTCAATGATATCCTTTTTGACAACGAGGACAAGGAGATTTGGGGACGGGAAAATTTTGAGGAGTGGAAACAGCCAGTGGGGCAGAATTTGGCTGATAAGAGCCAGCTGTTTTTTGAGGACAGGTACGGAAGACATGTCCCTCTTGGCCACAGGAAAAACAGGTTTTAAGGAAGACATCTCTACATTGGTTACTGAAATTGCTCTGTGCTGGGTCATTTTTATTTGTAAAGAAGGATTGTACTGTCTGCTGATAAGAATTTCCTTTCATTGCTGCGTCTATGGCAACGCCCTGCATCATTGAGGGTCCCAGGTCTTCACATTGCCTGACATAATCTTTTAGAGTTCCAGTTTTCTTTACAGGATGTAAAATAGCCTGGCAGGTAGAGTTAGCATTTTCAAATGCCAGTTGTTTTATAACTATATTAGCTACCTCAGAATTAGAAATTACTCTGTTTACCGCCTCTGTGAGCCATGAGAGAAAATCCTCATATGGCTCTCCAGGTTTTTGTTTGATATTCGAGAAGGAGGAGGTTGATTCATTTCCTTCAAGCAATGATCGGCAAGCCACAGTAGCACAGGCGGCTACTTGTTGCAGGGTCATTTTATCTAGTTTCATTTGTTCTGGAAGTAAGGCATATTCATTATTCCCTGTCAACATGTTCTTTTTACAATATGTTTTGGACCATACATTAGGTTGCTATCAGTCTGTTTTGGGGCTAGGTCCTCATATTCAGTTCTCCAAAGTATGAATTGTGCTCCAGATAAGCAAGCTTTAGCAACTGCCTTCTACTCATAGGGTGTAATACAGCTGGCTGCTAAAATTTCTAATAATTGTAAAGTGTATGGGGCTGTAGGCCCATACGAAACACAAGCATGTTTTAATTCTTTTATCATTTTCATTTGAATGGGTTCCCATTGGATGGCTCCTACCCTTTCCCCTTGCTTGCTATCAAATATTACAGGAAAGCAAGCTTCCAGGTGAGGATCAAAATCATCATTAGGGCTCAAAAGGACCCTTTTCCTGGGAACTTCTATCGGGGGGTCCTTCACCCCTATAGGGAGGTGGGGGAAGAAGAGGGCCAGAATATGCCATATCTTTGTCTTCATATTTTGAATATCTTTTAACTGTCTAATGTTTAGATCTTACCGATTTATTAACTGAAGATGTCTCCCTTAAGCTCCAAGGAGCATATGGCCTGATTGAAGACATTTCTCTAAGCTCCTGAGAGCAGAAGGCCTAACTGGGGAAATTTCTCTTGAATTTCTAGGAGCAGCTAGTCTGATAGGGGATGTTTCTCTTAAACTCCTTGGAGCATCTTTATTTAATAAAGGCCAATCCTCATTAGAAATGGTATTGAGTTACTTTTTCTTCGAAATCTTTGTCATCTAAAAACTGATCTTTTTTTTTTCTTCTCATCTCTGTCTTCAGCCTTTTCCTGAGCAGTCATTGCAGCTAGCATTTTGTTCAACTGCCAATGGCTAGGTATAGACTCCTTTTCCTCACCCTCCTCTGTGATAGATACCTTTTCGTCTGCACTTTCCTCTTTAAGATGTACTTTTTCAGATTCAGGGGCAGGGTCTAGAGTGTCCCTAATTATGTTCCACAAGGAAAAGGCGTCAGTAGGCACCTTTTCTGAGCCATGTTCAGCATGGTAAGTTTTTGATTGTTTCCCTATGCTCTCCCAAGTATCTAAGTTAACAGCGCCCTCTTCTGGAAACCAAGGACACTGTTCTTGTAGAAATGAAAAAAAAAAAAAAAAGAATGAATATTGGATTTCTTAACTTTAATTCCTCATTTAGTTAGCAACTGCAAGATTACTCCTATAAAAAGCTGTCTTTCTTTTGATTCCCTGTTATCCATGTCAGAAAATTAAGTCTTATAGAAAAGTCTGCCTTGTCAAGGGTTTTACCTTTGGCAAGGGGGGTTTTCTTTTCAACCCGAAGAAAGTAGGCTTCTTTCAAACTCTACAAAACTAGGTTTCTCTTTAACCCTTCAACACTTCCCACTCCTACTCACCCTGTCTATACTACAGGGGGGTCTGGAGCACCCTGAGTGGGTCCTAGCCATCCAGAAAACTCAACACTAGGGGAGTAACCAAAAGTACTCCAGGGGGAGTAATTAAATCACTCTAGGTGGAGCAACAGAGAGTGCTCCAGGGGGGAGCATTTGCTCCGAAGAAGCTACCTGTTCCGGGCGCCACTTGTTGTGGTCCAGCCCCGGTGGATCCAGGGAAATTTGAAGGGTGAACGGCGTAGGTGAGGAAAGCTTATTTATTTAATTAGAAATATAAAAGAAATTAAGAAGAAATAGTATAGTAGGAAAATTTACTGGAGAAAAGAGGCTGAATAACTTGATTTACAGGGAAAGCCAATAAAACTCTAGGACAATAAGCTTGCAAGTATCCTTCAGAAATTAAAATATTTTAGTGTTTAAATTAAAACCGCCCAGGGGTGTGTCAAGCCTGGAATGTTTTCAGATTGCATACTTCTGTTTCTGTTGTTGTTGTCTGTTTGTTTTAATTGGAAAAGAGCTCCAGTGGGACTCTATCAGAGCGGTAAACATTCCAGAAAGCCAGCTATTTGCTTTCGCAAGATGAAAGAGGAAAAAGACCTTTCAATGCTTGCCCTTTGCCTACAGAGATATCAGACTAGCATAATGAAAAAGAGAATATTTTTTAATCACATGGCCGAAATGAGAGACACTTAAGTTGCTTTTGCATATTAGAAGCCTTGCCTGTGGTATCTCTGCCTTTTAGAAGGGCCAAGCTCAAAGCCACTTCTGCCTCTGCAAGGGGAAGGGGCAGTGGCTGTGACTTGTCCTAGGCAAGGATGGGGGCTTGTCCTAGGCAAGGATGGGGGCTCCTCACTCTAGGTAGAGATCTGCTCCCAGCCCCCAGATCTGTGTTCCTGCCCAGGACATTGGCTGAATTCTTCCCCAGAGGAGCAAGAGGGTTAGTCAGTTGTGCAACGACAAAGACACCCCCACCCCCAGGCAGAAAAATCAGCCTGTCAGCACACTTTTCCCTTCACACTCCTTGGTTGTCATGGACCCACAGTAACTGAAACTTTTGCCTAGAATAATCAAGAACTCCTGTCTTTTCTGGGTGATCGAAATCTAAAAATGACAGGCATGGAGTCATGCAGCAGAAACAAGCTGGGCCCTAAAAGAGGTGTTGTCATTAAGGGCTCCTTGGTGGCTCAGATAGTAAAGGATGTGCGTGCAGTCCTGGAGGCCCAGGTTTCTTTCCTGGGTCAGGAAGATCCCTTGGGGAAGGAAATGGCAACCCACTCCAGCATTCTTGCCTAGGAAATCCCATGGACAGAGGAGCCTGGCAGGCTAAATAAAGTCCATGAGGTTGGGAAAGACTTGGACACGACTTAGCGACTTCACTTTCAGTCCTTTTTAAAAATATGTGATGATGTGTCCAGACACATCTTCTGAGATCAAGGATGCTGACTTGCACCAGTATTTCTTGTGTGAACATGAGAGAATCCTCTCTGGGGATGCATGTTCATCTCTCCAGTTCCTGGAGTCCCTGCAGTCAGAGCTGGCCTTCTTCCCCTCACAGATGAATATTCTTGTGGTCACCCCTTCTCCACTGCTCAATGATTCTGGCTCTAACTTCCATTCTGGCCAGCCCTGCTCACTGTCTGTCCTCGTTCACCGAAATTCTGCCTATTCCTGGGCATGTCTTCGCTAAAACTCTTCTCCTCCAAATTTGCCCTGTTGCCTGTTGAAATCCTGCCCTCCACATTCATAGCCCAGTTCCTCACAGTATATACACTCTGAAGGGCAGTGTTTTTCAAACTCTAGTCATTTGTATTTATTATTTTTGGCATTCCCAAGACCTGATCATGCAATTACTGCCGTAATATATTTTTTATCTGAAGCAGCAGCTCTTTTGAAAAAACAAAAAAACAAAAAAAAAACAACACCTGATTTCAATTTTGGACATAAACTTGACTACCTGACAGTAGGTTAATACAGTACTTTTGCTCGGAATAAAAGATGCAATGGAATCTTCTAAATTCTCCATAAATACCATTTTGCTGGGGATTGTTCTGTTCTTGGTGTGAGTTGCCTTGAGTGTTAGGGGTCAAGGTGCCAGGACCATGCTGAGACTATTCTGGAAGGAATTAGAAGAGATGAAAACAATACCCTTCTTTCTCAGTGATTAATTGTTACTCAGTGCTTTGGGGCATTGGGAGGCTGTCAATTTCCTTGGGGTACATGCTCTATAGGTACCTGGCCAAGGAAAGCATTCCTGGCCAAGGAAAGCATTCCTGTTAATGTCCAGATGGACTTTGGTTAGTCCTTCTCAGTGCTTACTGAACTCTAACCTTGTAAAACAAGGTACTTGCAATGATTCTGTTCATCCACTGGTCATCAGCTAGCAGGTGAGCAACTCCAGGCCAGGGGCTGGGTCAGTTGGCCTCAGAACCTCAGAGGTTTTGGCAAGTATCTCAAATGTGAACAAGCATCTGACCCAAGGAAGCTGATGTTTTAAGGTAGAACATGCTGCAGAAGTGGCCTAAGGATATAAAATGAGAATGTTCTCATTCATGTGGAAGTCTTTGGCATGGCAGCCTGGGATGGTTACATAGAACTCAGTGGCACGGCGACCCTGCAGGTCAGTCTGAGTCCCGTCTACTTTCTGTTTTGTATTTTCATGTATTGGCTTCAGTCGTAGTAACGCTCCACCATCCACAACAGCGGGCAGCCAGTCGCCCCCTGAAATGCTGGTCCTCACCTGTTCATCCTCCCAAACTCCCACGGCTGGGGTCACAGCCACCACCATCACCACCTGGAAGCCCGGTGCAAAGGCTGAGGCCGCTTTTACCGAAGGAGACTGCCCTGGCTATGCAGCAGGTTGAATGGAACTCATCAAGTAGGTTTCAAACGCCCTCCTAAAAGTGGCACATGCAGAAGATACAGCGCCAGCAGCAGCAGCGGCCTCAGTCTTCACAGGAGACAAGATATCCGAAGAGACAGACTGTGAAAGGTACGGAGCCTCCCCGCTCTGTTCTCCATGGCACCCTCTCCTTTTTTGCCACATGGACAGGAGAAAAATAGTCCTTGTTTTATTTGCTTAGTTCCCCTTGTTTGCGTGGCCACTGTATCCTGGAGGCCTGACACATTCCATTTGGCATTATTTTTAAAAATTCTTTTGCAGCTTGCTTTTTTTCTTTTTCATTTTCATTTTATAAACAGTATATACACATCTTCTTGAAACGGGGTGAAATGAATACCTAGACACACAAAAATCTGTTGTGTTTATTGACTCTCTCTTTCTTTCTGCACTCTTTCTCAGAGGTATTGTTAACCATGAGATCTTTTTCTAATTCATGTATGCATATATATTCATCTATGTGTGTTTATATATATATACACACATATATATGCATATATATACATATATATACATAAATGACTTCATAAAGTTATTACTTTTTTTCTCTTTGAAAATATAAAAATTGTACTATCCTTGCCTTTTTCTCCCCCCACCTATTAGCATATTTTGGAGGTCAATGCATTTGAGGACATATTACTCTTTCTTTTGGACTGGTGTGTAATATTCCACAGTTTATTTAATAAAATATTTGCCATCTGATAGACATTTCAGTTGCTTCCAGTTTTTAACTGTTGTAAGCATTGCTACAATAAATATCTTTGTATAAGTATCTTTGTGCATGTTGATGAACCCCTGGGCATTATTTTTGAAAGAGTAGAGTGTGTGAAGCGGATGATAAAGGATACCTTAATATGAAGAGATTAGCACCTGCCTCCCAGTGCAAGAAGAGCCAGTGTCAAGAACCATTGCCAAAGTGCCCAATGACAGCTCCCAGCTGGAGTCTCTTTGTGGGAGGACGAAAGTGGAACAAAGTGCTGATCTGATGGGGACTAGTTTGTCTGGCTCTCGTGAGGACTGATGCTCATCTTGTTTCATGAGGAAACCTGCATTGAGATCGTTCATTATTGGGCTTTTGGATTGAAACTCTCACATACTGAGTGCACCATCAGGAGGAGAACTGGTAAGAGTTGCAGCAGGTTCTGAAATGAAGGAATAGCCAAATATGGAACTGGCCCCCAGTGAAACTCTTCAAAGATTGGGGTGGAGGAAGACCCAAAGATTGAACACAGAGCACAGGAATACAGCCAGATTTATCCTGCTGTCCAAAATTTTGCTTATGGCCGAATCGAGTCTGGGATCTTTCAGGTTGGGATGGGCAGTTCCAGGCTCCTGAATTTATAACCTTAAGTATAATGAGCCTTCCAGGGGAACTTGGGAGCTGGCAAGAAGGAGCTCACTGATGGCATGGTTCCTAATTCCCAGATTGTGCTGTTAAACATAAATAAAACTGTCCAAAACGAGTTGAGGTAGTTAGGATAGATTTTAATCTGCTATTTACTATCGCAGTAGGGCAAAATGTCCAGCATGAACTGACATCAACCCCGATGTGTACACAGGGGACTGGGGTTTTAAAGGGAGAATTTGGGAATAGGCAGGGGGAATCATGGGAACTCTGTAGAGTCAGAAAGTGACACTTTTACACAAAGTGGGAAGGGGGTGTTCATCCATGTGAAAAATCTGGGTTTGCTCTTACCTCTTAAAGGTAGGCTTCTGCCCTCCCATAGAGACTGGGCAATGGGCCCTATTCTTAAGTGCTGACTGGAGCAAATAGTCAATTCTATTGGCAGCCTTGAGTTTTCTTAGATGGAAACTTTAAAGGGGTAGTGGGGTCATCCTAGGATGCAGCCTTGAGCTGTCAGAAACCTAAAGACCCAGGTGGAGGAAGTACTGAGAATGGGCTCCGTGGAGCCTTGCTCAATTTAGCCAATGTGACAATCTTTGTCCCTTGAAAACAGAGAAACTCGAAGAGTGTGGATTGGGCCCTGCTCCCACCATAACTTCCAGCTGGGACAGCCTTCCCCAGGCGGTGGGTGACCAAGAAACTTTGCTTTTTCTGGTGTCCAGCAGAAAGAGATCACACAGAACCCATCCACCTCCACCATCGCCCTGCTGACCAGCACCTATTAGTCACCCCTGGTCACCAGCTCAGTATCCATGAGCACCCTTGCTTCTTCGGTCAGCACGCCCATCACTACTGCTTCAGCTGATGTCTCTGCAGACACTGCCAAGTTCACTAGCAATGTGAGTGCCAGTGGTTGCATAGGGTAGGGCCAACCTTGGATCTTTCCAGGAATTAAAGGGGACCGGGAAGTGGTGGAATCCCTCTCCAACTTGCCTGTTCTCTTGGCATGGTCCTTGTTAGGGATGTGGTGGGCAGGCTTACCTGTTCTATGTTCACTTGTAGGCACACTCTCCATTTAGGTTCTGTCTTCGGTCTTTTAAAATTTATTTTATTGAAGTATAGGTGATGTACAATGTTGTATTAATTTTGACTATATAAGAAAATGATTCAGTTATATACACACATACTTTTTCATATTCCTTTCCATTATGGTTTATCACGGGATATTGATTGTAGTTCCCTGTGCTATACAGAAAGACCTTGTTGTTTGTTTTATACATCATACTTTGCATCTGCTAATCCCAGTTTCCCAAAGGGTCCCGTCTGCCCGCCCCCCCACCCCCACCCCCAGCCCTCCTCTCTACTTCTCCCTTAATTTGCCAAGTGCTTTTATGCTCACTGTTTAATCTGGGCAAGTGAAGCTTGCAGATCTCCTTGCTGTTGGATGAGAGTGCTCTGCAGTGAGTTGCAGATTCAAGTCTGTAGAACCCAAGGAGTGAAAATCACCACCAGAATTGCAGGTCTCTGGGAAATCCCTTCTGCTCCCTAGTGGGGCCTAGAACAGTAATTGCTACATAGTTGTAGAATGAAAGCAGGTTTTTGAATGAAAATCTAATGTCTTTTGAATGAAAGTCTAATGTCTCATTGGGCTCCTTACCAGTAACATTCTTGTTTAATGTGTACAATTTTTAAAGTCTTTATTGAATTTGTTGTAATATTGCTTTATTTTCCTTCTTTGAAAATATTTTTGTTTTTTGACTACAAGGCTTGCGGACTCTTATCTCCCTGACTAGGAAATCAAAGCCGCACCCCCCACATTGGAAGGCAAGGTCTCAACCACTGGAGTTTCACGGACGTCCTCACACCCATGTTATAGATGAGCACACTGAGATCTGGCCAGGTCAAACAGCTTTTCCAAGGTCACATAATCCTTGAATGTCTAATTGGCATTTGAATGGTAGCAGCCAGGATCTAGAATACCCTCTTGACCTGGCTTTGAGCTGACTTGTGAATTCACACCAGGCCTGCTGACCACAGCTCTCAGGTGTCCACAAACTGATTGTTCTTACATGTGGCTTTTTAGAGCAACCCTGCTGAAGAGTCAGTGTGGCAAAAGAGATAAGATCCAAGTCTTAGGGGTATGTTTCTGATTTAGTATTTCCGTCCCCCATTTTGAATAAAAGGAGAATTTTTATCAAGTCTCTGAGTTACAGAACAGGGAGGGTTCAACTATTAGGTGTGGTCGCATCCTCAAGGATTTTGACTTGCCTGTTCATCACCTTGAACTGCACTGACTTCATATTTTAATTTATAGTGACTTCATACCTCAAGTATGAAAATCACTTTATGTATGAAATAGAAAATTCTGTATTTATTGTAGGAAAATCAATGCCAATTCTTTCCATTGTTAAATATACAGTATTCTGTACTTCATGAAGGAAAGTCAGCACACAGATTTTCAAATGAGAAATTTGAAAAATTCCATATTTCATGTTACCTAGTTTATCCCCGATGCAATGTGAAATAGAAGAATGTCATATTTCATAGGAAAAAGCTCTGAGCCTAGATGTTCAAATGCCAAAGTAGAGAAATCCAAATTTCAGGTAGGAAAATCAGTGCCCAGATTTTCATTCATTAAATACAGACACATGCATATTTCATGTAGGAAAAAAACTACCCAGATTTTCCTAAATGAAATATAAAAGTTCATTATCTCATGGATTAAGTCTCTGCCAAGATTTTCTTATGTAAAATATAAGGAACTCCATACTCAACAGAGGAAAATCACTGCCTCAAATTACATATGTAAAATCAGCAAAATTCCATATTTTTTATACTAAAATCAGTGGCCTGATGTTCATAAGCGAAATAGAGAAAATTCCAGATTTCATGTGGAAAAGTCAGCACCCAGTTTTTCATATGTGAAATACATAGAATTCCAACCTTCATATAGGAAAATAACATGTGCATACATTTTTATATAAATATAAAGAATTTCATTTTAGTTTTGGAAGCTTTGTGGTGAAATTTTCACAGGTGAAATACAGAGAATTGCACATTTCTTTCAAGAAAACTTAATGCGTGTATTCTTACGTGAAATAGAGTTCCATGCTTCAAAAGAACACATTTGGGCACATGTCAAAATGTGACACAAATTCTCTGTGTAGAGAGAGATTTTCAGATGAAACATCTCTAAATACAGAGATGCTAAGAAGAGTGTCCCACTAAGAGGCATGGCTCACCAGTGCCAGAGGAATTGAAGTCTGCCCACTTATTGTGCAGAGGCCCTTTCAAAGTAGTTCTGTTTTCATCCAGCCTCCAGGTGAGAACACACCCCAGCCTACCCCATCAGCTCAGGCCTGTAGGACTGGGAGGGGTGAGAGGATCAACCAAAGACACCCGTTTAAGGAGTGATATTTCAAACTGGCAAACTCTGAATGTAGCAGCTGCTTATGCTACAGACCATCAGTCCCCCAAACCTTACAGAAAACAGCAAGCTGTGTTCATATCGCTGGTCTTGTCGCAGAAAGAATGCTCCTTCACTTGAGAACAGAAAACCCTTTGTAGCCGGGTATCTTGGGGCGTGTGTGGCCCCTCTTCTGTGTCTTGGAATCTGGCCCTCTCTGCCTCTGCTTCTTCACATCCTCTGTGACTGCCCCTAGGTGCCTTTGGCCTGCCTCTCCTTTCTGATACATGTTTACACTTACATACCTGTTTACATGTACGGCTTGCTCTGTGAGTGACATCCCTGGGCTTTTCTCCAGGGCATCAATGTTTCTGCTGCCCCAAGATCTCTGTACCTTACACAAGCTCTTTCATGTTTTCAGTGTCCATTCTTCCATCCCTCAGCCAAACCAGTTCAGAGAGTTCACACACTCATTTTGGCAAGCGCACATGTGTGCATGTGCCTGTGTGCATGCACACACACACACAGAGACACAAAAAATTCTGAAAAGAAACATGCAGACATGCAGAACTATTGGTTTATTTATTCAGTATAACGGACTTTGGTAAGCACCACTCTCTTTTTGGCCCCGGTTAATTTTTCACTCGCTAGTTGAGCAAGTCAGTGTCCTCTTCTACTTCTATGATATATTCTGGAAGGTGAATGGGATCTGCTCATGAGGGGGATGGACATGCAAGGATGTGGCAGGGTTGGAAGTCCTCACTGTGGACGGCTGAGTGACCTGTTCCTGTGTTCTCTACTTCTGTCACCTTAGACTGGTTCACAGTGCCAATCAGGTTGGTGTGGTTCCATTCCCTGTGCTTTCCTTCCAGAAACACAACAGAAATAGCAAGGGACTTCGAACTTGAAATTGATCATGCACGCCTTTTCCCTGGGACAAGTATGCCTTAACAACTTTCTCTTTACAGAAAGGCAAGCCCCAATTCCTCTCACGTGGCTGATGATTTACTGACAATCATGAAGAAATTCTGCGTGGGTAATGTCAGTTTAATGATCAAGGCAAGAATACATGGGTAGGGGTAAAAGTCAATGTATTTCAGTCCTGCAGTAGTGTTTTTAGAACACTTAACAAATCAACTCCAAATCTTTCCTGACAGATAAAAAATTTCCTGACAGATGCATTCCTGCAACATCTTTGCCCTCTGTGATCCTAATTAATATTCCCACTTCAACGAGTGATATTCTTGCCCATCAGGCATTACTGTAAGTGTATGGGTATTCTTGTTTCCACATGTGGATCACTGCTAACTGTTCCTGTGATAAAGCATTTCTTGATGTGTGCAAATATCAAGGCAGTCTTTAAAAAAGTCACAATTCAAGATGTTGGAAGCATTTGATCCAGGAATGAAGAATAGGTCAAATTCACATGCAGTCTAACAAAGATACACAAACTTAAAAAAAGAAGGAGTAAATATGAGCAATACAATGCATGTATGTTGAATAGGAACGTGCAAGACAGATATAGCAGCAGAGCTGTGCATAATGGCACAAGCATGGGTGCAACATGAAAGAAGACAGGAGGCACAGGCAGACTCACAGGAAGAAATATCAACTCACAATCATGGGCAAACACAATGGACACACCCAGTCTTCATTCTAAACATAGAAAAACATGAACACATCCAGGGCACAGGAAGCAAACGCAGCTCAGGCTGATTGAGCCAGAATGCTCATGAATTTATCACTAATCCGCCAAGTCTCACATGCATTGATATGCAGTGGAAGAAAACCTTACACAACACATCCGAGTGTGCAGTCAAATCTAATAGCAACTAGACTTTAGGGCCCAAGTGAAAGCCTTAAAGAGTCTGGGACACAAGTCATGGCAAGTTTCCAGAGAATGACCATCCAGTCAACCATCCACAGTTCAGATTTACTAACCGATCCATGACTATCTCTGCACTTCACTCCAGGACAGGTTAGAGCTAAAGTCACCCCTGGTCCTGAAGCACTGGTAGGAAATATTAGGCGCTGGGGGACACTGTCCTAAACTTTTCTTGTCTCTATCTTCTTTGCAATGCTTAAAACTTCTGAATGTGGATAAATGCCATGCAGTCCCCAGAATGACCCAGTCTAAGGTCCCGAAATCCATGCCCCAATATGCTATCTCACACCTGCTGTAGAGTTACTACACCATCATTTCTGCTTTGTTTTGTTTTGAACTAGCACTAAGAAAGACAGGTACCAGCCTGCCAGAGCCCCAAGGATTCTTTGAAGTTTACAGATTAAGAAAGTTAAGAAGACATGTTTCCAGTGTCTCCTGGGCCGCTTGTTCAGAAATCACCCAGAGAAGGCCACGCCTTGCCTTCTAGAGCTGTAGACGCATCTCTGTAGGAGCAAAGCCGGGGTGTAGATATTCAAATGGAAAAGCTGGCCCTGAGCAGGAATCTCGTTCAGGGCATGTTGAAGGGGACATCCATAAACCCGTGAACTTTGACGTTCAACATTTACCCTTTGCCCTCAGAAGAGATGCTGCTTCAGGGAGAAAAGCTGTAGAGTGAGAACTTCATGTGGGACATCACCCTCAGGCATGCCCATGTTGGAGCCATTCTATCTGGGATGAGAGGGCAACACTTGGGGTACAGATGTTGAACTTTCCCTACCCTACTTGTGCCAGTCTGTCCTTTGCCCAATCCAGACATGGACACAATTCTGGAAAGCAGTCATCTACTTCAGAAGGACCACCCTAAGTGCTGAGCAGTCCTTCAGTGAGCTCCATATGCTTCAGGTGTTCCCATTGGCCCTTGAACAGAGTAGCGACAAAGCCCTAGATAAAAGACAGGTCTGTTGTGGTTGAAAACATTCTGTGCTGAGCCATTCAGCACGGAAGGGAAACTGTCACCAGAGGGCTCGTGAGAAAAATGTTATTTCTACACCTTGGCCTGATAGAGGCCCTTGGGCAAATAGCTTAAGCTTTCCTTGAAAAAGGAATATTTACCCGAGCCATGGCAGCAGCAGCATGGGACACAGAGCACATGGCTGGGTAGGTTGGCGCTAACATCCTCACTCCCCTCACTTCTACCCCTGCACACTTTGTACCTAAACTGAGTTCTTGGAAAAAACAACAGAGTTCACATGACCTCAAACATCTATGACGGGATTAGTTTTCCTTTATCTGATTCCTTGCAATTTATCTTTTCCCCTGGTCACTTTTACCAGCAACTAATATCCTCACTGCCTTCCCACCCCTCACTTTCTCCCTAGGCCACAGCCCCCCTCCATATACCTTATACCTGATGCCCTAAGATGTTACCTGGAAACCTAGCTCTGGGAAGCGGACTCTCAGCAAAGCTGACTGTGCACTCATATACACGCTCATATACATATGGCCTTCTAGGTTCATAGTGAGTTGAATGTGAAGGCCTTTTCTTTGTCCTGTACTCTTAAAATGTCTGATGATATGCGACAGAGAAGATACCTGGGGCACCAGCTTCCAACAAAATTTTGTGTTCCACTGTTTCAATCTCTGGTCCTTGTTCACCAGACCCTCTCCATGAACATCCACATTTCTCTTGTAAAACTTCCATACACACAGTTAATGGGCCCTTCATCTTCTTTCTCCATCCTCCCCAACCCCCTCCCCATAGGAAGAACTGCGTCCCCGACACAACCCCAACATATGACTTAACCCTCTCTACAAATCTCCATGGATGGTAATTCACGCGCAGTAAACTGAGAATCCTACAGGCAGCTGAAGTGTTTGTCGTGAAATCCTGCACAAACAATGTGCAGACACAGGCAGTAGATGCTTTTTATTTATCCTTCACAATTATTTCAGGTTTATTTGTGTCTCCCGCTCAATCCATTTCAGCACCAGACCACTCTTCATCAATTTCCCATCCAAGAGAACTATGCTGGCCATTGATCTTCATGTGAAGCAGCTTCTTTGGTTTTCTATTTTAGGTAAATGAGGACACTCCATTGTAAGTTTCTCAAAATCTGGGGGGAGCGGGTTCCTTTCAAAACAGAGAGAGAAAGAAATATGTAAACCTATCCTCTCTAAAAACACTAAAGACACCTTGAATCTTTCAAGTCAGTTCCCAGGGAAGAGTGTCTGTGACCTTTTACATTTCCTCTAAGCACAGAGTAAAAAACACACACATCCCAGTCTTCACCATAGGACTATTTACAACAGCTAGGACATGGAAGCAACCTACATGTCCATGGGTACATGAAGGGATAAGGAAGTTGGAGTACAGATACACAATGGTATGTTACTCAGCTCTAAAAAGGAACAAATCTAGGTCAGTTCTAATGAAATGGAATGAGTGCGGTGCCTATTACACTGAGTGTAGTAAGTCAGAAAGAGAAAAACAAACACTGTACGTTAACACAAATATATGGAGTTGAGGACCTTGTAAGTGATACCGAACATCCAACATGCAGGGCAGCAAGTAAGACAGAGACATATAAAGAACAGACTTTCGACTCAGTGGGAGACGGTGATGGTGGGTTAATATGAGAAAATAGCCCTAAAACATTTACATTAGCTTATGTAAAACAGATGACCAGTGCGAGTTTGATGCATGAAGTAAGGCAACCAAAGTCATGCTGTGGGACAACCCAGAAAGACAGGTAGGGCAGGTCGGTGGGTGATGGGTTCAGCATTTGGGGGGACACATGTTGGCCAATGTAGAGCAAAACCTGTCATGGTATTGTAAAATAATTACCCTCCAGTTAAAATAAATAAAAGACTCTTCTCCATAATCCGGCACAGTGGTCAGTATCCTCAGAATGAGGGTGGCAGATGAAAAAGGTGTGAAAGAAATTTAAAACACATAACAAGTGTGATGATCAAAATGGAATCAAATGATGGGTCAGTGGGGGAACCGCCTTGCACAAAGGAGACTCACAGACCTTTCTGGAAAGGGGACTTCATGAGGAATAGCAGGTGGGTCCCAATTTAAGAGGAGCCTGAGGGTGGACTTGTTGGCCACGGAATGACAATTCAGAGATGTGCAGCTGACTTAAACTGGAGTGACTTTGGCCTGGCCAGGCCACTTCCTCTGCCTCAAGCTTCTCTAGTTAGAACCTCTTCTTCACTACAGTCCTGTCTCTTGGTGATTCCTTCATGCCCTGGTGTCACTGTGTATTCCACGGAGTCTCACTTTCTCCACAAGTGAAATAAATGACTCAAGTTCCCGGACAACACATATGCCAGTGCTCAGACCCTGGGCGCCTCACCTCTTGTCCTTCCAGCACCTCTTGTGGTGGAGCCTTCCTCTTCACATAGTACTGCAAAGGATTGGGCCACAGATCCTTTATGATGATCTGCCAGGGAAATGAGCAAGGTCAGCACAGGGCTGGCCAGACCATGAGCCCTCCCATGTACCACCACCAACTCCAACATTTATCACCAGTTCTGGCCCAGTGGCTACATGGGACCCCACCTCAGCAATCCAGTCAGACCCTGAGAAGTTGTGGTCAAAGAACCAGTTGAAGAAGTTAACGCTGCTGTCATGGTGCCTGCGGCTGTATGCCTTACGTTCAAACCCCTGGTACCACTGAACTGGAGTCGAACAAGATGCCTGATATCCTGCAGGAAAAGGCATATGGGAGAAAGATCTAAATCACTTTCCAATTCAACCTACACTTTTCTGCTCCCACCTCCCAAATCCAGGGAGCTGCTTCTTACCAGTGACGTTAATCAGATACTCCTTAACAATCACTTCATTCTGGAAATACCTATTCCTCCGAAAGGACAATGTGATCTTGCAGTGATGGGTGGGGTGCCTGTATTCCTCCACCTGCCAGGACAAAGTGTGGGGAGCTGGGGGGTGGGGTAGGTGTGCAACCTCTTTACAGAAGAGCTGTCCTTCCACGTTTTAGGGATAAACCATGTCCCCGCCCAGTCACCTCCCCTCCACAATCATCACTGTCCCCTGCCTGACCTTCAAGTTGGTCATGAAGTGAAGCATGTCCTCATCTTGGTTGCTCATCAAAATCGACATTTGGGGGTGGTTCATAAACTGCTTTAAGTCAAGGAGCCTCTAGATGCTAGAGGGAAAAGTGCTGGAAAAACAAAGCTAGCCTAAAGAGTAGAATGGCATTGTTTGACTTCAACTTGCTACTAGTTAACTCGTCACATTTCTGTTGACGCAAACTGTATGAATGCTGAATAAGGTCCAAGGCTGTGCCTACGCATGCACTATCCGGAGGTTCTCTTCCTAAGAGCATAAGCTTCATCGCAGCCCCTTGAAAGTTAGCTTACTTGTGCAAAACAAGCACTCCTAGCTAGAACAGGTATGACCACTTACTCATCACAACCTCACCCCCAAATTCACTCAGCTTTTCGGAGAAGAACTGGATTCCAGACAAGCCTTTTCTCTGAAGAGTCCCTGGTGCTAATGACAATTGTGATTGAGACCTCTGCAAATAAAGCCCAAGTATAGGTTGTGCTAACCAGAACGCAAGGACATCACACCTACTTTCAGGAACAGATATGCAGGACGGTAACCAATACACATTATCCAAAAAAGTAAATTTTGTACCAGAAGTGCCAGATCTGTAAACTGCTCCTGCAGTAGCCCAGGTTAAAAAAATAAATAAATAAATTCACAAGCACCACACCAAGGGATACAACTTCGACCCAGAAGCCAGGGATTCCCTGGATGATGGCACTTCTGTGTTCTAGATGCACCCTCCGCCTCTGACAGTTCTTATGTTTCAGGCGAGCATGCGCCCTTTGGGCTTTCTTATTCACAGGATCCAACTCCAGCTGCAGGGCCACCAGTGCCTCCAGCGCAAGCCGGTCACTCGGGGCTCCAGGCCTTGGATGTTCCTGGCCTTGCTCCTCCGAGGACACCTGTTTCTGCTCCTGGTACACCACCACCTCCGTGTCCTCCATGATGTCTTACACCAGCGAATCCTGTCTAATTCCTGCCCGATTCCCACCATGTCTCCCTCTTCCAGGGCCGCACCTTCCTCCACCCAGAAAAGGGCGGCCTCCTCGCCTGGCACACCACCTAGGGCCTGCAACGCCTCTGCCGCCCCCACCAGGCTGGTAGGCCCCAGGGCTCCTCCCTCGTGAAGGCCCGGGCTCACAACTAAGATCCAGGATCCTGGAGTGCTGCCGCCTTCCTCTGGCCCCGTCTCACTCTCCATGTTGTTCTCGCCGTAGCCCCAAGCTGCAAACAAGCTGGACACTAGACCACAGCAGACAGCCCGCACAGTCCGCCCACCCGCCACAGTATACGTGGTACTCGAACGGGTTACTTGCCCACAGCCAACGAACAGGGAAAGGAAGAGACACATGCGCAGAACCCTGTGCCACTGCGCACGTCTAATATGGTGGCGGGAAGGGGTTGAACTCTCCACCCTGACCTCCAGACCTCATCACAGAACCAATCAAATGGAGCCTAAAGGCGTTAGCTCTTTGGACACGCCCCTTGGAATTCTGGGCCTTCTGGCAGCAGGTGAAGAGCGGCCAAACCCGGTCCAGTGCAAAGGGGGCGTGTCCTCGCAAGTCGTTTGCCTGCCTAACAATGTAGCAGTGCCTGAGGAGCGACTGGGAGAGCCAGGGCACCTGCCGCTGCAATCATCCTCAAACTTGAAATTGCCCCTGGGGCAGTGGGCGACTCCGTGTGCTCAGGGATCCACACAGGTCAGACAGGTTTCCTGGGTACCTCAGGTCCAGAGTTGCTCACTTCCGATCCAAACTGCAAGCCACGGGTTGGGGGTGGGGGGAGTAGGAGGGAAGGGGGCAGGGTTGGGGGGTTGAAGGGGAGTGCACGGTGGAGGGGGTGGGGGAAGGTGGGCGGGTTGGGGGAGGGCTTATGCCAACCTCACGGATGTGCACGTGCTTTAGAGTCATCCCTAAACTTGTGCCTTAGGCTTGAGCAGTGTCAAGAATGCAGCCATCCTCTGAGGAAGAAGCAGTGCACTTTCCTCGGCCAGCTGTCTGAGCCCCACAGTGCAGCCCCTAGCCTAGCCCCTCTGGAGCCCCTGGCCTACTGTCTGTCAGCTCTTGGCATTTACCCCCGGCCTGCGGCTTAGAGGAGGCACCTGGGTAGTTAAGGATGTGCGCCTGGGGATGCACTTCCCAGAGGAACAGAGGTATTCCTGTAAGTGTTTCAAGTGGCCCAAAGTGCCCCTCCTGACCATTAGTTACTCTACCTCCAGGCCCCATAGTTAAGGTGGGCACACTCAGGTTAAGTGCCTGGACAGTTTCCACTGCTCACACTCTGTCTCCTAGGATGTCTGGTGTTTCACACTGAGCACCTACCTTAGGCCTGACACACTCACAGACCCACACACACAAACAGGTGATACAAGTACACACATGTACACACACATGTGCAACACACAGAGACACAAATGCTAACAGGTGTTTCAGAGACTGAAGAACCAGTGGCTCCTGAAATCTATGAAATGCATAGATTTCTTTATTTCTCACAGGAAAATGTTCATTCTGGTCTTCAGATATGAAATATAGAGAAGTCCAACTTTCATGAAGGAGAATAATGCCTAGATTTTGATACAGGAAATATAGAGAACTCCATATTTCATGGTGGACAGTCCTTGTTTTATACATTAGAAATACAAAGGATTAAGTATTTCACAAGGAAATGGTGGTGCCCAGAATTTTGTTTATGAAATTGAGATAATTTCAATTCCATATCGCTTCCCCAGATCTTAATTACACACTTCATGTCAGTAAAATTTCATTGAGATTTTCATATAGGAAATGTATACAGTTTCAGAATTCAAGAAGGGAAGTATATGCTCAACTTTTCATATCTAAAATATATAGAATTCCCCATTCATGTAGGAAAACATGTGCACAGATGTACCTCTGGGAAACAGATAAGATTCCACATATGATGAAGAAAATTACACAAGTAGATTTTCAAATGCGAAATGCCAGTTTCCTATTTCATGTAGAAACATCTGCACCCATTTTCTCACATGTGAAATAGAGAAAATTACATATTTTGTGTAGAAAAATCATCATCCACGTTTTCATCTGCACGAAGCAGGGCATGTGAAGCAAGGAGTCTGGAACAACCCAGAAGAATAGCGTAGGAAGGGATGTGGGAGCGGCTCCAGGATGGGTGGGACACCTGTGCACTTACGGCTTATTAATGTTGATGCATGACAGAAACCATCACAATATTGTATTGTAATTAACCCCCAGTTAAATTTTTAAAACTACTATGTTTTGAGAAAAGTAAAAGAAGAGAGGGACTCAACTGCTCTATGGTGGCATAAATGGGAAGGAAATCCAAAATTGACGGGATGTATGTATGGATGTGAGAGTTGGACTGTGAAGAAGGCTGAGCACCGATGAAATGATGCTTTTGAACTCTGGTGCTGGAGAAGACTCTTGAGAGTCCCTTGGACTGCAAGGAGATCCAACCAGTCCATTCTAAAGGAGATCAGACCTGGGATTTCTTTGGAAGGAATGATACTAAAGCTGAAACTCCAGTACTTTGGCCACCTCATGCGAAGAGTTGACTCATTGGAAAAGACTCTGATGCTGGGAGGGATTGGGGGCAGGAGGAGAAGGGGACGACCGAGGATGAGAAGGCTGGATGGCATCCCTGACTCGAGAGACGTGAGTCTGAGTGAACTCCAGGAGTTGGTGATGGACAGGGAGGCCTGGCGTGCTGCAATTCATGGGGTCACAAAGAATCGGACACGACTGAGCATCTGAACTGAACTGAACTGATGTACACCTAAAATTGATTCAGTGTGACATACGTACAGCAGAAACTAAAGCAACACTGTTATGCATCTGTAGTCCAAATATAATTGTTAGAAACACTTTACATGTCAACTACAATTCCAGCAGTGAATAAATAAATGGTAGCCCCATATATGTCCTTGAGGGCATTATGCTAAGTTAAATAGTTCAGTTAGAGGCAGACAAAAGCCTTTACATCACATGACATTGTGAAGTTCATATCCCTGCGTTACAGAAACAGAGTACAATGTGGTCGTCAGGCTAGTGGAAATGGCCCATGATGGCCCAAGTTACCAACTTTTACTCACAGGTTCAATAAGCTCATCAAGGAAGATAGTGTAATAGAGGCAGGATGGAAAACAGCCCAAGACCATTAGGGAAGTTACAAAACCCAACACCACCAACAGAAAGCCTCTCAGCAGAATGTACTGAAAGATATATTACAGCCTTCCCACAGAGCCCTCCAGGCCCTTGGGCCTTGGGCTGGGTAATGAACTGTGGAGCTTGGACAAGCTTGAAGACAGGCTGTGTCCTGCAGAGTCCTGGAGCCCTTGCTGGATCCACTCACTGGCCTGGCCCAGGTTTCAAAACAATGTCCAACATGTCCCATCCCCACCTCTGTGTCTGAATGGTTGTGGCAGTCTCCATGGGTCACAGTGTACAGGACCCAGCTCCCCATTTGCGTAGACTGAGGAGGCTAAGGGTCAGCTGCATGCTGGGTACCTGGTTCCCTCATTGAAGGTGGCTGGGCAGTGTGTGGGGGCCTTGGTAAGGGAAGGGCACAGAGAACTGAGATCTGCATCTTCCAGCTGGGACTGGGCACTTCTGGAATTAACAAGATTGGGTGCTAGACGAATGTTCTCAGACAGGATAATCAGGGTATACAGGGACCCCCTCCTTGCAACCAGGACCTTGGAAGGTAAAAGTGAATCTTTGGAATCTCCTTTCAGGGCATAGGGAATAATATTTGTTTCCCTTGAGGATTATAGGACACAGTTAGCTGACCACCTCCTTACCTCAAGAACACAAGATCTGACAACAAGAAGTTTGCAACAGCTAATCACACCCCTCCCTCATGTTTCCTATATGTGGCCTTTGCTGAAAGCTGTGAGGGAGTTTGCGATTTTTCTTTGCATTGACTTAGGCTTTTATTCTTTTTTAATACAAGCATTTAAAATTATAAGCACTTCTAGATATGCATCTCACAAATTCTGATATGCTGTGGTTTTATTCTCAGTTACAATATTTTCTAATCTTTATTTTTTACCTCATTTAAAATTTTTATTTTAATTGGAGGTTAATTACTTTACATTATTGTGGTGGTTTCTGCCATACGTTCACATGAATCACATGGGTTTCCCCATCCTGATTCTCCCACCCACCTCCCTCCCGATCCCATCTTTCAGGGTCGTCCCCGTGCACCAGCCCTGAGCACCCTGTCTCATGCATAGAACCTGGACTGGCGAGATCTGTTTCATATATGATAATATACATGTTTCAATGCTATTCTCTCAAACCATCGCACCCTTGCCTTCTCCCACAGAATGCTAAAGTCTGTTCTTTACATCTGTGTCTCTTTTGCTGTCTCGCATATAGGGTCATTGTTACCATCTTTCTAAATTCCATACATATGCGTTAATTTTTCTTTCTGACTTACTTTTCTCTGCATAATAGGCTCCACTTTCATCCACCTCATTAGAACTGATGCAAATGCATTCTTTTTAATAGCTGAGAAATATTCCGCTGTCTATATGTACCACAAATTTCATCTCCATTTGTCTGCCGATAGACATCTAGGTTGCTTCCATGTCCTATCTGTTGTAAACAGAGCTGCAATGAACACTGGGGCACACATGTCTTTTAATTCTGGTTTCTTCGGTGTGTATGCCCAGCAGAGGAATTGCAGTTATATTTCCAGGTTTTTGAGGAATCTTTACATTGTTCTCCATAGTAGCTATACTAGTTTCAATTCACACCGACAGAGTGAGAGGGTTCCTTTTTCTCCCCACCCTCTCAAACATTTATTGTTTGTAGATTTTTGGATAGCAGCCTTTCTGACCTGCCTGATATGGTACCTCATTGTGGTTTTGATTTGCATTTCTCTGATCATAAGTTGTGTTGAGCATCTTTTCCTGTATTTGATAGCCATCTGTATGTGTTTCTTGGAGAAATGTCTGTTTAGTTCTTTGGCCCATTTTTCGGTTGGGTCACTTACTTTTCTGGAATTGAGTGCAGGAGTTGCTTGTATATTTTTTAGGTTAGTTATTTTTCTGTTGCTTCATTTGCTATTATTTTTTTCCCATTCTGAACGCTGTCTTTTCACTTTGCTTATAGTTTCCTTCATTGTGCAAAAGCTTTTAAGTTTAATTAGGTCCCATTTGTTTTATTTTTGCTTTTATTCCCATTATTCTGGGAGGTAGGCCATAGAGGATCCTACTGTGATTTACATCAGACAATGTTTTGCCTATGTTTTCCTGTAGGAGTGTTATAATTTGTAGTCTTACGTTTAGACCTTTGATCCATTTTGAGTTTATTTTTTGTGCATGGTGTTGGAAAGTGTTCTAGTTTTGTTGTTATGTGTGGTTGACCAGTTTTCCCAGCATCAATTATTGAAGAGATTGTCTTTCCTCCATTGTATATTCTTGCCTCCTTTGTCAAAGATAAGGTGTCCATAGCTGCATGGATTTCACTCTGGGCTTTCTATTTTGTCCCGTAGATCTATATTTTTGTCTTTGTGCCAGTACCGTACTGTCAATGACTGTTGCTTTGTAGTATAGCCTGAAATCAGGCAGGCTGATTCCTGCACTTTCATTCTTCCTTCTCAAGATTGCTTTGGCTATTGGAGGTTTTTTGGATTTCCATACAAACTGTGAAAGTATTGGTTCTAGTTCTCTGAAAAATACCCTTGGTATCTTAATAGGGATTGCATTCAAGCTATAGATTGCTGTGGGTAGTATATTCATTTTCACTATATTAGTCCTTACATTCCATGAACACTGTCTATTTCTCCATCTACTGTTGTCATTCATCAGTGTTTTATAGTTTTCTATGTGTAGGTCTTTTGTTTCTGTAGGTAGATTGTGATTTTTAAAGGCATAAGCCATCCATCTCCTTGCATGGCTCTGCAACAAAGCATCTCTCTGCTTTAAACTCCAGTGTTTCAATATCGCTTGGCCTAAAGATGTTGGTTGCATGGGTATTTTGTTACAGAAGCAAGTTATCTTTCAAGTCTATGCAGGGTAACAGACTCTCTGAGAGAATGACTCAGTTCTAAACCAAATACACTCAGAAAAGTATGAGCAGTTTTTCCTTCTGTATAAAGCAAATTAGCAGAGACTGATAGCTCCCCCAATTACCAGGTGAATTTAGACCAAGTGTGACAAAGGTTGTCATCCAGTCTTACTCAAGGACTACTTACTCTTTTGAAAATTTTGTAATGAGCTGATTTTCTAGGATGCATATGTAGAGTATATCTTTTGTCTTGTCAGTCTTTTAGTAGTTTGCTTATTATGTGCATCAAATTATATCTTAATACTTACTCCAAGATAGAAATGCTTTCCTTCCATTATGTCTTTGAGGAGAGGATTTCTAGATTGGTTATAAATTCTGAAATTTGTCTTCATCAGTATTACCCCTGGACAATCCATTTTTCTTAACCAGTTGTTTTCTGTGTTGTGGAGACATACTTCATAGGGTGAACAGAGAGAGAAAGGTACAGCTGTGCCAAGTGAAAAGAAGAAACTTGATATTATGAATAAATGGTATTGTCTCAGAATGTGTATATTGAACCTCTAACAGTCTGTACTTTATGTATAGTCAAACTGCATAAATTATCATTTATTTCTGACCCCTTTTGGAAATAGGGTCTCTATATAGGTAGTTGGGTTAATAAGACTGGCACTTTTCCTCCTATTTTTTAAATTTTTATTTTTACTTTATTTTACTTTACAATACTGTATTGGTTAGGCCATGCATTGACATGAATCCACCACGGGTGTACATGCGTTCCCAAACTTGAACTCCTCTCCCACCTCCCTCCCCATAACATCTCTCTGGGTCATCCCCGTGCACCAGCCCCAAGCATGCTGTATCCTGGATCAGACATAGACTGGCTATTCGTTTCTTACATGATAGTATACATGTTTCAAAGCCATTCTCCTAACTCATCCCACCCTCCCCCTCTCCCTCTGAATCCAAAAGTCCGCTCTACACATCTGTGTCTCTTCTGCTGTCTTGCATACAGGGTCATCATTGCCATCTTTATAAATTTCATATATATGTGTTAGTATACTGTATTGGCGTTTTTCTTTCTGGCTTACTTCTCTCTGTATAATTGGCTCCAGTTTCATCCATCTCATTAGAACTGATTCAAATGTGTTCTTTTTAATGGCTGAGTAATACTCCATTGTGTATATGTACCACAGCTTTCTTATCCATTCATCTGCTGATGGACATCTAGGTTGTTTCCATGTCCTGGCTATTATAAACAGTGCTTGGATGAACACTGGGGTACATGTGTCCCTTTCAATTCTGGTTTCCTCGGTGTGTATGCCCAGCAGTGGGATTTCTGGGTCATAAGGCAGTTCTATTTGCAATTTTTTAAAGAATCTCCACACTGTTCTCCATAGTGGCTGTACTAGTTTGCATTGCCACCAACAGTATAGGAGGGTTCCCTTTTCTCCACACCCTCTCCAGCATTTATTCCTTGCAGACTTTATAAGAGCAGGAGATCAGTCACAATCAACACAGAGACATTACTATGTGAAGATAAAGGCAAAAATTGGCCAGTCACAATCCAAAAGAGACATCAGAAGAACGTCTGCCTACCCTTTGATTGCTGACTTGATCCCGAGGGTTTCGAGAAGATATTTATTGAAGCTACCTGGTATGGGCCCCTTTGTTATGACAACACTAGGAAAGCAGTACATGGAGTTTCTCTGGAAACGAAGCTGTCAGTTCCAAAACAGGCATCCTTTTCTTACTTTTTAAAAAAGTTTATTTATTTTAATCAGAGGTTAATTACTTTAAAATATTATATTGACTTTGTCATACATATATTTTCAGGGAATGGAAAATCCTAAAGAGCTCTTTTTCCAATCAACTGATAATCCTCACAGATTCCTCATGCTCCCTAAGAGCTTTCACTGTCTCTTTAGAGATTCAGCTGGGCTAGAACGTACTTCTCTTTCATGGGTCAAGTTGATCTATTAGAATGAGCATAATTCACAGGCAGTGGCAGATGAAAAAAAGCACATTTGGAAGGCAGTCTGACCTCATTAAAAAGACACAGTCCTCTCCTTTTAAATCCGAGGAGGCGAATGGTAGTGACCAAGGCATCGCTGCCCATTGCTGTAATGAAATCACACAGTTGTGATGTCATGGTCACCATGACATCATGGTAAGGAGGGAGGTCTAGGCCTCCCTAAACCTCCCCTCACCAAGACTCTAGGCTGCAGTAGCCATGAGGCAGCCTAGAGGATCACAAGGCCTCTCAAACCATTGGAGCTTGCCTGGGCCTCCCCCCCACACAGTTGGCCAGGTGGGCGTGTTGGTGTCACCTTGTCCACAGCAGAGTTTGTTGTCTATGGCCGGCACTCTTCTCTCCAGTCCTCTGGATTCCTGAGACCCCAAAGAGGCCACCATTCTAGCTTCCTAACTACATGTCTGGAAAAAAAAAAAAAAAGACAGGAATACAATCTACTCCAGACTGAAGGGCCACAACCCCTGGAGAAGTACATAGTCCTCAACCCCAACAAGGGCCACTGTGAGCAGCAAAACCACAGCTCCAGGCAAGCTCACCATTAACACTTTTAGCCATGCCAGGGACACATCCCCAGGATTGGTAAAAAGTATAGACTTCAAGTCCTCTACCAGCTCGAAAAACTGTGCTAGCAAGACCTCTCCACCATCCAAATTAGCCATGCCTGGAAGAGTCTCTACTGCAGCACATCGGGACCAAGGCATGCTCAAATAAGAACACTGGAGGTAACAGTAAGGTAGAGTAGGCCTTGGAGAAGACAAACACCCAAAGTTAAGCCACATAGAAGCCTTTAATGTCAGTTTCAGAGAGAAACTGCTCATCTCCCAGATGATCAAATCACTAACAATACTCAGCTTAGCTAAAAGGAAGTGCAGTTTCTCTCTACGGAACTTAATTAATCGCAGTGCAGGCCTGCCTTCAGCCTCTCATTTCCATTCCTCAATGTTTCCAGTCAGTCTACAGGCAGCTCAAAATATGGACAATGGATGGGCACTCATGGAATTCAGTGAAGACTCTTAAGAACAGAGACTCTTTACCAGGCCAGGGACAGAAAATGCTACAGGTGATATGATGGTAGGTGATATGATGGAGGAAGTTGGAAAGGAGAACGAAAGGGAGATTTCTGAGCTACGATCTGATTACCTGAGGTGGTGGGAGCTGCTTCAGACATATTTGGAGGGCTTGGGGACTTATTACCAAATTTATTAAAGAAATGTAGCCACTGCCCTCCGAGATTTTATGGTTTTAGTGCCTCAGCATACCAGACTCGATGGACGTGAGTCTGACTGAACTCCAGGAGTTGGTGATGGACAGGGAGGCCTGGCGTGCTGCGATTCATGGGCTCGCAAAGAGCCGGACACGACTAAGCGACTGAACTGAACTGAACTGATGCCAGATTAGACTAAGTGCAGTGTCACCACTTAGAAATTCAGGACATATTTCTGTTAGCCTTTCTATTCAGCATGAAGTGATGGGACTGGATGCCATGAGCTTAGGTTTTGAAGGTTGAGTTCTAAGCCAGCTTTTTCATTGTCCACTTTCACTTTCATCAGTACAGACTCTTCAGTTCCTCCTGGCTTTCTGACAAAGGGTGGTGTCATCTGCATATCTGAGGTTGTCATATGAACATCTGAAATATGCAGGTATTTCTGGGGTTGTTGGAACTTCCTGGAGATTTGCTGTATCAGACTTGTTCCAAAACCTTGAATGCTTCATAGAGCTGGAGCCAGGACTCAGCTATAGTGGACGGTTCTCATAAGCATTATTCAGTTCAGTTGAGTGACTCAGTCGTGACCGACTCTTTGTGACCTCATGGACTACAGCACACCAAGCTTCCCTGTTCCTCGCCAACTGCCCCTAGCTTGCTCAGCCTTGTGTGCGTTGAGTCAGTGATGCCATCCAACCATCTCATCCTGTGTCATCCTCTTCTCCTGCCTTCAGTCTTTCCCAGGATTAGCATCTTTTCCAGTGTGTCAGTTCTTCACATCAGGTAGCCACACTGTTGGAGCTTCAGCATCAGTCCGGCCAATGAATATTCAGGACTGATTTTCTTTCAGATTGACTGGCTGATCTTCTGGAAACCCAGGGGACTCTCAAGAGTCTTCTCCAACACCACAATTCAAAAGCATCAACCCATTCTTTGGCGTTCAGCTTTCTTTATGGTCCAGTTCGCAGACCCATCCATGACTACGGGAAACGCCATAGCTTTGACTGGATGGATCTTTGTCAGTAGACTAATGTCTCTGCTTTTTAATGTGCTGTCTTGGTTTGTCATAGCTTTTCTTCCAATGGGCAAGTGTCCTTGAATTCCATGGCTGCATTCAGCATCTGGAGTGATTTTGGAGTTGAGGAAAGTAAAGTCTGTGAGTGTTTCCACTGTGTGCCTTTCTATTCAGCATGAAGTGATGGGAGCGGATGCCATGACCTTCATTTTTTGAATGTTGAGTTCTAAGCCAGATTTTTCACTGCCCACTTTGACTTTCATCAGTATAGACTCTTTAGTTCCTCCTCGCTTTCTGACAAACGGTGTCATCTGCATATCTGAGGTTGTCATGTACACATTTGAAATACGCATATCTACATATCTGAGGTTGATGTTTCTCCCGGCTATCTTGATTCCAGCTTGAGCTTTATCGAATCCGACCTTTCCTTTGATGTACTCTGCATAGAAGTTAACTAAGCAAAGTGGCAATAGACAGCCGTGACATACTCCTTTCCTCCAATTTGGAACCAGTGCATTGTTCCACGTTGATTCTAACTGTTGGTTCTTGACCTGCATACAGATTTCTCAGGGGCTGGTAAGTTGTTCTAGCATTGGTATTTGCTTAAGCATTTTCCTGTTTGTTGTGATCCACACAGTCCAAAGCTCTAGCATACTCAGTGAAGCAGAACTGCATGTTTTTCTCAAATTCTCTTGCTTCTTCTGTGATCCAGCGGTTGTTGGCTGTATACTCTCTGGATCCTCTGCCTTTTCTATATCCCTCTTGATCATCTAGAAGTTCTTGGTTCACTTTCTGTTGAAGACTTGGAGACTTTGAGCATTCCTTTGCTAGTGTGTGAGATGAGTGCAGTTGTTGGTAGTCGGAACATTCTTTGACATGCCGTTTCTTTGAGATAGGAATGAAAACTGACCTTTTTCAGTACTATGGCCACTGCTGAGATTTCCAAATTTGCTTGGACATTGAGTACAGCACCTTCATGGCCTCATCATTTAGGATTTGACATAGTTCAGCCAGAATCCCATCACCTCCACTAGCTTTGTTCATAGTGGTAGTTGCTAAGGCCCAGTTGACTTCTTGCTCCAGGAAGTTTGGCTCTAGCTGAGTGAGTGCACCTTCGTGGTTATCCCTGTCATTATCGATAGTTCTTCTGTGTATTCTGGGCACCTCTTTTTAGTATTGTCTGCTTCCGTTAGGTCCATACCACTTGTGTCCTTTATTGTGCCCCTCTTTGCATGAAATGTTCCCTTGGTATGTCTGACTTTCTTGAAGTGATCTCTAGTCTTTCTCAGTCTATGATTTTCCTCTATTTCTTTGCACTGAATCCTTAGGAAGGCTGTCTTCTCTCTCTTTGCTATGCCTCAGAACTCTGCATTCAGATGGATATATCTTTCCTTTTCTCCTTTGCTTTTTCACTTCTCTTCTGCACTCAGATAGTTGAAAGGCCTTCTTAGACCACTGCCTTTTTGCAGTTCTTCTTGGGGATGGTTTTCACCACTTCCTCCCATACAGTGTTACCAACCTCTATCTGTAATTCCAAGCATATTTCACACCTAGTGACCTAGGGAATGCAGCGAGCCAGCCGGCAGTCTCCATCACAGCAGCGGGTGATGGGGCTGTAACTGACACCCTACCTAATCCCAGGCCTTACCTACTACTCTTTATTACTGATGTCATCATTTTATTTAATCCTCCACCCCCTTCCCCCACAATTTGGGTACCTTTCCAAGTTTGATGCATGAGACAGGGTGCTCAGGGCTGGTGCACTGGGATGACCTAGAGAGTCAGACATGAGCTGGTCTGTCTGCTTTGACACAACCCTTCAGCCAGATGGCTGCGGAGTGCAAACGGGGAAAATGAAAAGGCTTGAGCTCACAGTCCTGGTCAGGCCTCAAGGGACCTCCAACTCAGCTCACACTCTAGAGTAATACTGCAGCACTCACTAATACTGACAGTTCAGGATCTTTCCCTCCCCCACGCCCCTCACCCCATTTATCAGGCTCCTTGGGATGTTCTTCTCCCCACTCCACACTCTGCACCATGACTGAGCGACTAAACTGAACTGATGCCTTACTCCCACCTGTAATCTAGTGCAGTGTCCAGTGATCCTGTTCATGGTTTAGTATGCATTATTAAAAGCGTTAGTTTTCTTTAAATGCCTTAAGTTGGAAAATGGCGACATTGACCCACCAGCTCTCCAGTGCTAAGATCAGTAGCCTATTGGAGGTCAGGATAGTGAGCTGATGGGGTTGCACGGATTCAAGCTCTCTTCCAGACTGTAGCTCTCTGCCAGTCTCTGAGGATGCTGTACTATCTCCAGTTAGCAACAGGTGTGACACACAACATACCTCTGTCCCAACCACTATGAACGACCCGCCTCGACAAAACTACCCAGCCCAGAGGTATAAGTATGAACCCACCTCATGGCAGCCAACAGGGAACTTTTCCCAGCAGCCAAAGAGCTCTCCTTGTGAATGTCTCTGTGTGTGTTTTCTTTATGGGTGTGTCTTTTCCTGAGTGATGGGTCTTGGCTTTGCCTGGTTTCTTCCTCGCTGTGCCTCTCATGGCCACTGGAAGCTGCAGTAGATAATGAGAGAGTGAGGACGGATGGTCTGGTTTCTCTCTCTCTTTTTCTTTTTGACCACGCTCAGCAGCTCATGGGACCTTAGTTCCCCACGCATAGATTGAACCTGTAAACCTGTACCCTTGGCAGTGGAAGCACCAAATCCTAAACAGGACTTGCACCTGGTTGAAAGCACCAAGTCCAAACCAGCACCAATTCCCCTAACCAGGGAATTCCCTATCTGGCTTCTTGAAGGAGCTCCATCCTTGCTCTTTTCATGATGCGCCCTGGAGTAACACGCACTGTCCTCCACAGGGACTGGCTGAACCAGCCTGCGTGCCGTGTCCTGTCCGTGGGAGAGGTCAGGTTCTTTAGTTACTCAGGTGGCCAGCCTAGCTCTGGGGTGTGGTTTCTGTGCTAAGTAAGCTAAGCCCTGCTGCCTAGCTGGTCTCTGCCTTCAACAGAACTGGGGAGACTGAATGTAACTTCACTGCATTTTTGTCAGAGTTTCCATGTCGTGATGACCAGCTGCATCACTGACCTTCCAGAGGACTAACAGTGTGGGTGTCATGAGTAGGGAGGAATGTGTAAGAAGAGGTTGACAAGAACCATAAGAGAGCTTGACCGCAGACCCCAGCTCTGCCCTCCACAATAACCCCCCCTTTGGGTCCCAGATGGAAGTGATGAGGAAGTGTTCTCTCCTGAGTGATTATATAACTGGGGAGGTCCTTATCACTGTCTTTGCTTCTTCTCTTCCAGAACCAGAGCTCAGGAAATCACCATGCCTGCCTATCACTAGGTGATGATAAGAGTAGTCACCCTGCTAGGTGATGGTCTGGTCTCTTACTGCCTCACTCTGATTCTGTCTCTAAGCTTCACAGTTCAGTCAGTTCAGTTCAGTCGCTCAGACATGTCCAACTCTCTGTGACCCCATGAATTACAGCAGGCCAGGCCTCCCTGTCCATCACTAACTCCTGGATTTCACTCAAACTCAAGTGCATTGAGTCCGTGATGCCATCCAGGCATCTCATCCTCTGTCGTCCCCTTCTCCTCCTGACCCCAATCTCTCCCAGCATCAGAGCCTTTTCCAATGAGTCAACCCTTCACATGAGGTGGCCAAAGTACTGGAGTTTCAGCTTTAGCATCATTCCTTCCAAGGAAATCCCAGGGCTCATCTTCAGAATGGACTGGTTGGATCTCCTTGCAGTCCAAGGCACACTCAAGCGTTTTCTCCAACACCAGAGTGTAAAAGCATCAATTCTTCGCCATTCAGCTTTCTTCACAGTCCAACTCTCACATCCATACATTACCACTGGAAAAACGATACCCTTGACTAGACGGACCTTTGTTGGCAAAGTAATGTCTCTGTTTTTCAATATGCTATCTAGGTTGGTCATAACCTTTATTCCAAGGAGTAAGCATCTTTTAATTGCATGGCTGCAGTCAACATCTGCAGTGATTTTGGAGTCCAAAAAAATAAAATCCGACACTGATTCCACTGTTTCCTCTTCTACTTCACAGGAAGTGATGGAACCAGATGCCATGATCTTCGTTTTCTGAATGTTGAGCTTTAAGCCAACTTTTTCACTCACCTCTTTCACTTTCTTCAAGAGGCTTTTTAGTTCCTCTTCACTTTCTGCCTTAAGGGTGGTGTCATCTGCATATTTGAGGTTATTAATATTTCTCCCAACAATCCTGATTCCAGCTTGTGCTTCTTCCAGCCCAGCATTTCTCATGATGTATGCTGCATAGAAGTTAAATAAGCAGGGTGACAATATACAACTTTGACATACTCCTTTTCCTATTTAGAACCAGTCTGTTGTTCCATGTCAAGTTCTAATGCTTGCTTCCTGTCCTGCATACAGGCTTCGCAAGAGGCAGGTCAGGTGGTCTGGTACTCCCATCTCTTTCAGAATTTTCCACAGTTTATTGTGATCCACACAGTCAAAGGCTTTGGTATAGTCAATGAAGCCAACTTCTTTTGTTCAAATGTTATCATCCCACCTCAAGAAGTTAAAAAATGTTTTGTCCCAATCTGTCTAAACTTGGTAAATGATCTAAGGTTTGATGGGATCTTAGTGATGTGCTGATGGGTCTCAGAGTCAGCCATCCCACTGAGCCTGCAGGCTGGGTCATCTCCCAGCTGGACAGAAAACTTGTCTGGCTCTTCCTTCAGTGTTGTCACATCTTACTTATCCACAGTGTAGCTCCTTACAACGCACATGTCTTTGTAGCTCCCTAAGGTCTTACTCTGTTTCTTTCATCCTTCAGTTGGCCCTGTAGATTTTCCTTACCGGGAGCCAGTAGATCTTAATCGTTAAACCAGCTGGGTTTAACCATTCTGGTCCTCCCTCCTTTTCCTTTGGCTGGTTTAGGTATAAGTCTGTTTTCAAGTTGCCTATACAGTGATGAAAGAAACTCCATTAACAGAAGTAAGTAGAGAACGCCAAATCTCAGTGCCTTTTTTAGTGCCCAAGTTTGAACATAACAATGGCCTGGGGTACTTGATGTCTGCTCATGCAGCAAGGGTGCCTAAACCCAAGTACTGCATAAGAAACATCTTCCTTAATAAGTTAGTACCTTTCCCCACTAATCTCTTTTTTTTTTTTTTTTTTACTTCAAAACTCTTTAATATAAACACATTTGGGGATTTGTTTTCTCTGCAGCTTATTTTGTTAGTTTTTTTTCCTGGTTAGGCCTGAAAATTACTTTCAGTTGTTTTACATATCCAGTGCTATATGCTGACAGAACAACTGCATGACACAAAGAACAGATCAAAAAAAAAAAAAAAAACAAACCTCTAAACAGTGGTCAAACAAAAGCAGCTTTCACAGCACGCTGAGAAAGAAAATGTAGGCACTTCTGCTTCAGGAGGTTTTTCACGTTTTGATCACAGATCGCTTTTCCAAGACACTTTCTCTCACTGCAGGAAGTTCCCTCGAACCACCTAGTTCACTGGAAATCTTGTTCTCACAAGCACTGTTTGGTGTATTTATCTTTTTTCATAAAACTGTCTCCATTGATGCAGAGATCAAGTTCCTCCCAGGGCTAAGAGCAGCCCTGCTTTCCTATCAGCATGACTGAGTGGAGCTCCATGACCTTCCACCAAGCAAGGCTGCATGCTCTGCAGGATCAAGTTATCCACCAACAAAACATGAAGAGGAGTGCCAGGCGCAAGTTCTCTCCTGGAAGTAGTTAATCTGTCTGCCTCTCTCTTCCTAGATCCTCACTGTAATTCATTAAAGTGTTTAGAGTCTTCAAAACATTCTAAAGCTACTAGGCTACTGGGATTTTTTTTTTAATGACTACTGAAATAGTTTTTTTTTTTCTTTTTTTGAGAAAATCTGTGCTAAAAAGGCACTAGATAAAATGAACTTCCTTGCTCTTGTGTATGTAGTTATTTATACATTGTATTAGATTCTATAATTTAACAGAGGTGACACACACCTGGATAAAACATTCTAAATCTTCACTTGTCTACTTTCAGTTAAAAAAAACAAATCTGAAGTCAAAGAAACAGGAAGTCCCACTAATCTTTATTTCCTCTGAGCATGATGCCCTTCTGTTTTTTTCCAACCAGCTCTTGTTAAATCCTTAAAGACCCCAAAATTCAGTTCAGTAAATGGTGGCAGGATTTTTCCCCTGTGTGTTAGGGGGAGTCGGGAGAGGAAGGTGGCTTCCTGGGGGAGCAGGTGCAGATCAAGTAGAAGGGAGTGGGGAGGAATGGCCAGGGATGGTCAAGAATGCTAAAACCCTCTTTCCCCTTGGCTTCCCTCCTGCCCAGACCATTCCTGAAGCAGTAAATCCCGTTGTTGGAGAGGCAGTGAGGAGAAGCAAGGGTCAACCTGCTCTGAGCATAACACCAGTACCAGCTCAAAGAGCCTCATCCCAAAAGAGTCCCATCTGGACACGTTCTGAGACTCAGGACATACTGGGACACAATCACCCATCCTGTGGAGAGAAACAACCCAGACACCAGAGAAACTGGAACCAGCAAAAAGACGTGAGACAGGAGGACCGCCACCCTCATGCTTGGCCTCTGTACCTGGTATGCAGGGCAGGCCACACGGTCTCATGTCTGGCATTAACCTTGATGAAGACTGTTCCACCCATATGGAAATTTTACTTAAGATGTAAATAAATGTATGTACTCAATAGGAAATGCATTACATAGATGCTATCTCAAAAACAATAGAATGATCTCTGTTTGTCTCCAAGGCAAACCATTCAATATCACAGTTATCCAAGTCTATGCCCCAACCAGTAATGCTGAAGAAGCTGACGTTGAACGGTTTTATGAAGACCTACACGACCTTTTAGAACTAACACCCAAAAAAAGATGTCCTTTTCATTATAGGGGACTGGAATGCAAAAGTAGGAAGTCAAGAAACACCTGGAGTAACAGGCAAATTTGGCCTTGGAATGCGGAATGAAGCAGGGCAAAGACTAATAGAGTTTTGCCCAGAACATGCACTGGTCATAGCAAACACCGTCTTCCAATAACACAAGAGAAGAATGTACACATGGACATCACCAGATGGTCAACACTGAAATCAGATTGATTATATTCTATGCAGCCAAAGATGGAGAAGCTCTATATAGTCAACGAAAACAAGACCAGGAGCTGACTGTGGCTCAGATCATGAACTCCTTATTGCCAAATTCAGACTTAAATTTTGAAAGACATGAATGTTTGCATGTCTAATCATGTAAATTAGTTCACATCTCTTGTTTACCTTGTCACCCATATACATCCTCTACAAGTGGTTGTGCTTTGTGTGCTTTATTGTACACAGTCCAGTATTACAGTATCTTTATTTCAAACCCAGGATGTCCAGAAGCAAGCATTAAAGCAGTGGTGATGTCGCTGGTACTATACTGTATAGCTGATTGTGTTAGTTGGTCACTTAGGGTAAATTTGTTGGACTTTTACAAACAAACAAACTGGACTTATGAACACGCTCTGTACTAGTTATTTTGAAAATCTACTCTTCTTTTTCACTTTAAATGGCTTTTACTGGAGCATCTCTTAGAAAATATGGAGCATTTGTATTTGTTTTTCTTAAGCAGAATTTCTCATGAATTTGAATTAACTTACAGGCAACCATCTGGGGGAGGCCAGGAGAGACCAGGCTTCCCACCCTTTGACTCAGCATGTGACAATAACCCCATAGTGATAGCTGGAGCCTCCGAGCCCTATTTATTGGCAACAGGTACCCAGATGCACTTTGTGAGTCTTTCTGTCTCCTTACAGATCTACAGAGCTACAAAATCTCCAGTGGCTGTACCAACAGTTCTCGGACATGAAATACAACTTGGGTAAGTCCTGCTGACCTGGCCTGCACTGACAAAGGTTCTGGATAGGAGCTTCTTGGCATGTCTAGAGTTGGGCCCAGATGTGAACTGAGTCAAAAGTAGGCCGGGGCGACTTACCACTCCTAGGGAGAACACAGCATCCTGGGGATTCTAACCTGGAGAAACCAGGTATGAAGCAAGAGGTGGCAGGAACCCGTTTTCCTCTCTTCCAAATACCAACATCAGCAACAAATTCAACACAACAGCTGTGGTAGCTGCTCCTGCTTGTGAGCTCTGACTTGTTGTAAAATTGAGAGAGATCTCAGTAGTCTGAGCGGTTGGATAATTGTCCTGTCAGCCTAAGGATCCGGCCTGATGCCCTGTCTGGCAGATTAGATCTGCTGCCACTAAACACTTCAAGAAGGAAGTATATCTAAGTTGTTGCCCCAGCTCTGTTCATCTTAGCTGTATGTCTCAGTTTCCACATCTGTGAAATGGGTATGATAGTAGTATTCACCTCCTTAAGATTAGAGTAAGGATTAAAAGAGTTCTTTATAAAGTGTTTACAACAGTGCATACCAATCATAGGTGCTGTATAAGTTTTTAATAGAGAAAAAGGCTTATACAAATGGTAAATTTTGAAGTGAATTGAGTGGAAATTTTTTTGTGCATTTCTGTGAGCACTTCCTGCAGAATCGCCACAGGGCCCCATTGTCAGTATCCTCAGAAACCTGACATTCATAATCATGCTGACATTCATGGTCAGCAGGATGGATGGCCCTTTTACAGATGAAGATGTTGGAGTTCGGGGAAGCTGGGTGACTCTCTACACTGGCTCACGTGACCAGGGCATCTACAACCCTGGGGTTCCCGCCATTAGGATTCACCTTCTGACCTGGTGTGAATAATCCCATGGCCTGGGATGGGGATGAAGTTGGCATCCTCTTTCTCCCCACCCCTGGCAGAGCTGACCATGCAGAGATGTGGTCAAGCCTTGAGCAGGAGCAGGATCAGCTCATTGCTGAGGTGAAGAAGCAGCTGGAGCTGGAGAAGTGGCAGGCAGTGGATGAGACCAAGAAGTAGCAGTGGTGTGCCAACTGCAAGAAGGAGGCCATGTCCTACTGCTGCTAGAACACCAGCTACTGTGACTACCCCTGCCACCAGGCCCACTGGCCTGAGCACATGAAGTCTTGCACCCAGTCATATAGGGCCTTAGGAGTGCCCCCTGGCCCAGACTGTGGTGGATGGGCCCTTGGCTCCCCCTGGACCGCAGAGCACTTGCCACACTCACTCACCACCAATGACTCCTACATACATGAGAGCAGCAGGCAGACATAGGCGAGTCTCCAGGCACCATTGTCTCCAACCTCTGGTTTCCTTGGCAGCATTCACTTGTGTGAATGGAGCTTGTAATGATAGCCCAGATGACTTTAGTTTCATGTGGTTTGCTGTGGTTCTCTACTGGGGACAGTATTTGTTTCTGCCCAAACCAGTGTTGGCATCCCTCGTATCTAACATGGTAAAGAATCTGCCTGCAATGCAGGAGACCTGAGATCAATCCCTAGGTTGATAAGATCCCGGGGTTCAATCCCTAAGTTGAGAAGATCCCATGAAGAAGGAAATGGCAACCCTTTCCAGCATTCTTGCCTGGAGAATCCCACAGGCAGAGGAGCCTGGCAGGCTGTAGTTCATGGGGTTGCAAAGATTCGGGCATGACTGAATGACTAAGCAGACACACACACACACACACACACACACACACACACACACACACACAAATTAAATGCATCTTCTACCCCATTCTACAATGCACATTGTACAGTGCATAAGCCATGGAGCTCATCTTGGACTCAAGGCTATAAACAATCACCAGTTCTTTTGTGAAGGACAAAGTGTTGATTTGGAACTAATCTGTCTTTAAACTCTCTTTCTAATGAACCGCAAGCAGATCCCAGGCCAGGAAACTCTAGCTGGAAACAACATCTAGTTAGAATTTATTAATAATATGTATTTGTAATATTTTATAGTTAGTGCCTATTCATGGCCAATATTAGATTTCTGTGTTTAGAAGTAAAAGCATCCACTTCAAAGAATTTATTTAAATACAAATAACATAAATATTGTGACAAGGTAATGTGTAAATAGATTGCCACATTTTTCAAAGGTGGTAGATGAATGACCCAAGTTTGAGAAGCTCTAGGCTGGGGTTGGTAAGCTTTTTTTATAAAGGTCCAGAGAATGAATGTTTTAGGATTTGTGGTCCCTGTGGTCTGTCAAAACTTCTCAACTATGTTGTTACAGGGTGAAAGCAAGTGCATTGGGGTGAACACTGGCCTATATTTGGAAATTAGGAAATTGGAACAGCCGTACTGTTTGCTTCAGGAACATGCTTTTCTCTCCAGAATGATTTAATAAAACTTAAGTCACAGTTTGTTAAAAATGAACATAGCTTCACACACAGTCTGGAATTCCTGTCTGGGAAGGCTTTGATCCAACTACTCTGGGCTCTCACTGTAACCTTGGTGGGGCTGTGTGTCATCTCTTAACACGTGGTTTTCACAGAGCAGGGTTCCCTGCAGTCCTGGGAGCTATTATGCTCGGCTTATATGTGGCTTCCGTCCCCCTCTGCACTCAGCTACCACCCCTCAGCAGGACATAGACCCCGAGGTGAACACAGAAACAATAAATAAGTCATCCCAGGACACCTCCTCCAATACTCAGGCAGCAACCCCTGGAAACCAGTGCCTTGAATGAGAAGGGGATGCAAGCTGAGAAAAGCAAGGACAGTGGCCCAGTGAGGATCCATCCCACACACCTTGGGGCCAAGCAGAATCTCAGACCTGTACCCCTCCCAGCTCCATGGCAATTCCTATGCTGTGGGAGATTGTCTTCAGGCTGCAGGTAGAGGTGACAGAGTCTCTGCAGGTCTCCTCCCCAGGTGTTCAACAACTGGCCTCTTTTGGCACTTGAACTGTGAGCCTTTGAACGGGGGCTATTGTGACCAAGAACCTGGATTTCAGATGTTATTAAATTAGTTTAATAAGAATTATTTTAAATACAATAGCCATGGGTAGCTGGTGACTGCCATTGGACCCAGAGATCGAATCTCTTATATTCCAAGGGTGTGGTATATGGATAGTATGCAGACATTATTTTAGAGGATGCATTGGTCATATTTGACTTTTCTAGTCATTATGATTTTACTTCATGTGTATTGGAAAAACATCAAGTCATCCCAGAAGTCAAACGTCTTTGACTTCATTGATATCATTGCCTAGGAAGAGGTTATTGTGAAATAAAAGTGAATCAATGTAATATGATATAATATATAGACAGCCTTCGCTATCCATGGATTTCTCACCTGTAGAGGCAACCAACCAAATTTCCCTCTGTGTTTGGTTGAATCTGTGTATGTGAAACCCTCAGATACAAAGGCACAGTTGTGTTCATCCTTCTAGGCCATTTTATAGAGGGAATTTGCACATCCTTGGATTTTAGTGTCCTTGGGGGCTCCTGGAACCATTCCATCTTGGGTACTAAGGGATGGCTGCATTTCCTTTTGAGATAAAGTAGAAATCCAGAGAAGCAGTGGGTATGGGGGGGGGGGGACTTGAGGAACAGTGTTCTTGAAGGTGAGGCTCTATAGTTGAGTAAGGGGCCTCCCTATTTCTGTGTCTAGGGAGACAGAGCAAAAAGGGGCATAGGGTTAAGGTCACCCTGGTTGTCCTGGCCTTCCCTCCCTGAGCATGCCAGACAGGGGGCATGATGGTGTCATTGGAGCCATGTCCATGAATCCCTGGATTTCTGTCGGTTGAATGGTGGACGGGGGAAGTTTGGGGGGGGGGTGGGGATGGGGGGGGGGAAGGAGGGTGGCTCTATTTCCCACAGTGCCTTGCCTACATCTCTCTCTTTCTGTATTTTAGACCCTTGACCTCTCTGGCTCCAGGAAGATGCCCTCTCCTTTCTCTTAGGCTCCAATCTAGGCTCTGATATGTTGTCCCCTAATGGGTGAATGTACTCTTATGTTTTGCCAGGGTAGAGGGGAGCCATGTCCTCAGGGAAAGCCTGAAGGTTTAAGGTCGGTGGTTTTCAAACTGTGGCTCCTTAGGAATCATTCGGGGCACTCTGGGCCAGTCAGTAGAGGTGACAGATGGCTGGGCAAGCAGCTTTGTGGCATTTCTCCAAAGGGATCAGTATTTACCTTATTTGATTTTTTTTTTTTTTTTTGAGTTTTGAATCAAAGAAGACAGATTCTTTGCTGACCTTGGGTGAGGTAGAAGATACATTTGGTTTGGGCAGTTCTTCTGCCCCCAGAAATGACTGTAGTAAATGAAACTGTGTGAAACTGTCCCTGAGGTCCCAGCACCCACATTCCTTGGAGGCCTTCAGAGAAAAAAAGCATTTCTAGGTAAGTGATCTTTCTGTAAAAATCTTTCCTCTCAAGGGATAACCTGGCAGCCTGTTTCGGGTGGCACTAACTTTTCTAGTTTTCATCTTCTGTGGAGTTTATGCTGTCTTCTTTCCTAGCCCAATGGGCTTTCCATTGCATGCTCACACACCAGTTTTAGGGCATTCCAAAACAGTTCATCCACAGAATTATGCTTTTTCAGGGTCCTGCAGCTCCAGGATCTTTCTCTTTCCCAGATCATTTTCTTCCGCTGAAAACCAAACTTTTTTTTTTCCACTTCTGCATATTGAGTACATGGAGGAAGAAATGATGCCCCTTGTTTCGGTGGCTGGAGGTTTCCCAGTGGCACTGGAACTGGGATTTAGGTTCAGGAGACATGAAGGGAGAGTGGCATGAGCTGATTTTAGGAGGAATATGAATAGGAATAGGCATGGAATTATAAATGAATTGCCTGTCAATTCCCTTCTCACTCTCACTAGGTCTTGTGATTGCATCTTTAGCACACATTGATTTTGGAGCTGAGGCATCTTCCTCATCCCTTCTTCTAGCTTCTCTTTTTGACAAAGGCAGAGCAGATCTGAGACTTCAGCAGCAGCATAGCACCCACCTCAAGTTTCCTGCTACAGTTTGGTTTTCATTATGTTGATTTGTAGAGTCGCTGTCTGTGTATGGCAGGTATTATGCTTTCCTGCTTTTGGTGATGATATGACTTTCTGTTTGCTTTAAGTGCAAAGTGACTTTATAAACATCAGCTGAGGCATACATAGGGGGATTTTGGATGTTCAAAGCCACCGAGGTGGTTGCCCTGGGGAAGGGTTCAAGTTGGGAAAACACTGCTGCAGGCAGAGAGCGCTGTTGAAGTTTTGGATTAGCAAAGTGATGTGATCACATAGGAAGATGAGGATTGTGATGCTGTCAGGTATGGAATCTGGTGGGACAAGGAGGCTTGCATGTAGGAACGTGGTTGGGAGATACAGCATCTCCCAGTTGTGAGGTGCATGAGTGTCACGGTCTTCATGGACAGGGACCTGGGGGCTGTGTTCGACAAGAAAAGTGACGGAGGGGATGCAAGTCTCGAGTGAAACAAGGATACTTTATTTGCAGAAACGCATGCTTATATATCTTCAAAAAAAATGATTACTCAGCCATTAAAAAGAATGGAATTCCACCCTTAGCAACAAAATGGATCAGTTCAGTTCAGTCGCTCAGTTGTGTCCGACTCTTTGCGACCCTGTGAATTGCCGCATGCCAAGGCTCTCTGTCCATCACCAACTCCCGGAGTTCACTCAGACTCATGTCCATCGAGGCAGTGATGCCATCCAGCCATCTCATCCTTTGTGGTCCCCTTCTCCTCTTGCCCCCAATCCCTGCCAGCATAAGAGTCTTTTCCAAAAGTCAACCTTCGCATGAGGTGGCCAAAAAAAACTGGAGTTTCATCTTCAGCATCATTCCTTCCAAAGAAATCCCAGAGCTGATCTCCTTCAGAATGCATTGATTAGATCTCCTTGTAGTCCAAGGGACTCTCAAGAGTCATCTCCAACACCACAGTTCAAAATGGATAGTCATTTAAATAAAAGGTCACTGAAGAGAGTGCCTGAGGGGAGTCACTGAAGGGAATCCAAGCAGGTGCTCTTTCCCATGATCTCAGTCCTGACAACTGCCTGCAGCTCTACTCATTCCTGTTTTCCAGGGGCTGATAAGGAACAGAGAGTACTTGAGAAATGGCACACAAAGGAAGAAAACATACTGGATCCCTTAAAGTGAACATACCCTGACAATCCCCCCCCCTTTTTTATTTTAGTTTTTCATAATTGGGGATGACTGTATAGGAAAGATATAAGCATCTGAATGCAGAGTTCCAAAGAACAGCAAGAGATAAGAAAGCCTTCTTTAGCGATCAATGCAAAGAAATAGAGGAAAAGAATGGGAAAGACTAGAGATCTCTTCAAGAAAATTAGAGATACCAAGGGAACATTTCTTGCAAAGATGGGCTCGATAGAGGGCAGAAATGGTATGAACCTAACAGAAGCAGAAGATATTAAAAAGAGGTGGCAAGAATACACAGAACTGTACAGAAAAGATCTTAATGACCTGGATAATGATGATGATGTGATCACTCATCTAGAGCTAGACACCCTGGCATGTGAAGTCAAGTGGGCCTTAGAAAGCATCACTACGAACAAAGCTGGTGGAGGTGATGGAATTCCTATTGAGCTATATCAAATCCTAAAAAAATGATGCTGTGAACGTGCTGCATGCAGTATGCCTACAAACTTGGAAAACTCAGCAGTGGCCACAGAACTGGAAAAGGTCAGTTTTATTCTAATCCCAAAGAAAGGCAATGCCAAAGAATGCTGAAACTACCACACAATTGCACTCATCTCACATACTAGTAAAGTAGTGCTTAAAATTCTCCAAGCCAGGCTTTAGCAATACGTGAACGTGAACTTCCTGATGTTCAAGCTGGTTTTAGAAAAAGCAGAGGAATCAGAGATCAAATTCCCAACATCAGCTGGATCATCAAAAAAGCAAGAGAGTTCCAGAAAAACATCTATTTCTGCTTTATTGACTATGCTAAAGCCATTGACTGTGTGAATCACAATAAACTGTGGAGAATTCTTCAACAGATGGGAATACCAGATCACCTAACCTGCCTCTTGAGAAATCTGGAAGCAACAGTTAGAACTGGACATGGAACAACAGATTGTTTCCAAATAAGAAAAGGAATACCTCAAGGCTGTATATTGTCACCCTGCTTATTTAGCTTCTATGCAGAGTACATCATGAGAGACGCTGGACTGGAAGAAACAAAAGCTGGAATCAAGATTGCCGGGAGAAATATCAATAACCTCAGATATGCAGATGATACCAACCTTATGGGAGAAAGTGAAGAGGAGCTAAAAAGCCTCTGCATGAAAGTGAAAGAGGAGAGTGAAGAAGTTGGCATAAAGCTCAACATTCAGGAAACGAAGATTATGGCATCCGGTCCCATCACTTCTTGGAAAATAGATGGGGAAACAGTGTCGGACTTTATTTTGGGGGGCTCCAAAATCACTGCAGATGGTGATTGCAGCCATGAAATTAAAAAACGCTTACTCCTTGGAATAAAGGTTATGAGCAACCTAGATAGTATATTCAAAAGCAGAGACATTACTTTGCCGACTAAGGTCCATCTAGTCAAGGCTATGGTTTTTCCTGTGGTCATGTAGGGATATGAGAGTTGGACTGTGAAGAAAGCTGAGTGCCAAAGAATTGATGGTTTTGAACTGTGGTGTTGGAGAAGACTCTTGAGAGTCCCTTGGACTGCAAGGAGATCCAACCAGTCCATTCTGAAGGAGATCAACCCTGGGATTTCTTTGGAAGGAATGATGCTAAAGCTGAAATTCCAGTACTTTGAGCACCTTATGAGAAGAGTTGACTCATTGGAAAAGACTCTCATGCTGGGAGGGATTGGGGGCAGGACGAGAAGGGAATGACCAAGGATGAGCTGGCTGGGTGCCATCACGGGCTCGATGGATGTGAGACTGAGTGAACTCCAGGAGATGGTGATGAACAGGGAGGCCTGGTGTGCTGCGATTCATGTGGTCGCAAACAGTCGAACACAATGAGCGAGTAAACTAAACTAAACTAAACTGACTAAATAAATGTATAATTTGTGAATGTCATCGAGCCTAGAGTACTTTCCCCTTTTCACATTTGTATTAACTTTAACTTGAGAGAGAGAGAGAGAGAGAGAGAGAGAGAGAGAGAGAGAGAGAGAGAGAGAGAGAGAGAGAGAATAAGAAACAAAAAACACACCCAACAAGAAAGAGAATGTTTGGATACTGGAGAAAGGATGGCCAGCCAGACATCTGTCACAGGGGTACCAAGAGGGCACCAGGGTCACTTTGAAATGCACAGCTCCTCCTCTATGATGCCCCATGAGCTGTTTCCATCTGTATGGCTGTACACAGCATATTAGGATCATGAATTTCCAGCACAGAGTTCAGTGCTGCTATGGACACATCACATGTACCCATTGGCCCCTTTGAAATACTATGTTACCATGCTATAAAAGGGAAGCTCTCTGCACCGGAAGGGTACATGGAGGAGCTCATTAATTTGATGTGATTTCCATGATGACTCCATTCCAATAAAAGGGAAAAAAGAAAAAACAAAAACACTCAATCCTTGTTTACAGATGATTAACTAGAAGCAAGCCCCACTCAGCTCAGTTTGCAGAAGAGAAGACCTTAGAAAGTATTCAAGTGAGAAGCTGTGAAACAGTTTTTCTTTGCTTTGTGGTTCCTTTAAAGACACTCATAACTTCTTGGTAAGAGATGACCATGCTTCACAGAAGTGAGAAGTCAAAGGCGAGACACATGCAGAGGACATTTGAGCCTGAGATGAAGCATGTATGTAATATTTATATGGTGGAATTTTATGGTTTCATGTCGGCATGAAACAAAGGCAGTTTGACAGGAAGGAGACCGCCACTGTGCTGTTACATTACATGTGCTGTAGAACCATTTTGTGTGTTGTGTAAAACAAGAAGCATTGAACAAAGCAAAAGGGTGATGTATGTATATGAGAAAAATTAATTGTCCAATATCATTCCAGTACATTGTGTTGTACATTTTAGTTTTGTTTCCTTTCTCTTCATTATTGATAAGAGGATGTGAACTCTACAGTTTCCAGCTAGTTACTCATATTAGAAAAGAAATTAAGAAAAGAAAGTACTAGGAGGAAACAGGAAAGAACATCTGTCAACTGCAGTTGTCAAAAGAGCCAAAAAACAAACAAACAAAAAAACTAGCCTAGCTGGCCTTATTTGTGAAGCATAATTGCTTTTAGCATTTATTTTCTTCATATAACATTTGTATTAAACTTAAATATCTTTTTTGATGATGGTATTTCTTTGTAACTGAACCAGTGGATTCACATGGTATGCTCTTTTGGGTTCTCTCCACGCCCTAATTTTTTCAGATTCTTCACCTTTTTTTAATTAAACTGTTTTAGAAAAAAGGCCTTGGTCATCGTCGAATGTGCAGTTCTCCATTTGGTCGGGATGGCTGTATCAAGTTTGGACCAAAGATGGAGATGGGGCCACAAGAGGTCACGAACATTTTTCTCCACCTTATAAATAACGGCCCCCACTGGGAGCTTTCCTGGGAAGTCCAATTCTTGGGGATTTTCTGACAGAGATGGAGACAGAAGGTAAATCCTGGGTCACTCGCTGAAGAACACTGGGAGGGAGTGAATTTGTCTCTCAGTGGCCAAGATGGCAGCCTGGGCTAAAAGGAGCTCTGTGGGCAACATGTGACCTTGACTCTGCCCAGGCACACACTTTTCATTTCATCTTCATGGGTCAAAGTGGTGTTTTTTTTTTTTTTTTTTCCCAATCATTTGAAAAATGTGAACACCCTTCAGCTCCATGGCTGGACAAAAGCAGGGCATAGGCCCCTCAGGCCATCCCTGGCTAGTGCTGTGAAAGGAATGGAATGAGACTGATTGAGAGAGGACTTTACAAGAGCTTCCCTGTTCCGTTCTGTGTATGGGAGCCTGCCACGTGGAAGGTGACAGGTCGTGTCATGGCCCCCGGATGATGGATATTCAAGTTCCCTACAGACACCAGCGACAGCCAGCATACCAGCCTTGTGTGCAAGTCATGAGCTAGGTGAGAGGTCTGTGGGATTCATCCCAGGAGGTTATTTCTAGGGCTCAGGTACTTGCCAGGTAAGAGGGGAAGGGCTTGGAGGTTCTCGACTGTGGGGCACAACCTTCTCCCTCTGATTTTAGTCTGAGTTGAGTGTTTTCAGGGCTCAGTGGCTCAGAATCTAGAAATGAGGAGAAGAGGGAGTCCACTATGCTGTCTGCCATGGTTCTTGATCCTGTCCCTGAACAATGGCTTGGTGCAGGGCAGGATGGACGCCCACAACTACCTGATACCACTACTGCCCACTCCCCCACCTTGGCCCCACCACCCAGCCCTGCACAGGGGTGGGTCTAGGGATGACCTTTGATGCAGCCAGGCACTATCTCCACCTCATGGTCTTCATGGAGAACTCCAGCCCTTAAAGCTGGATATAGACCCAGGAGGGCACCAGTGGAGGTTCCTTCAGGCAACAGCTGTGTGCTGAGCATCTTTGTGAGCCGAGCACTGAGGACACAGCCTCTGCCTCCATCCATCTGACATTCTCACTGGGAAGCAGATTCTGTATATGATAGAATCCTAGATGGGATAGAATCAAATAAGTAGAGGATGGACGGGAGGTAGATGGTGTGATTGGAGACAGCCTCTTGCAGAACTGGCCTTTGAACTGAAACCTAAAGATGGTGGGGACTGAGCATGATGTCTTGGGCAGTGATTTCTAATGCTGGATGAATGTTAGAAGTACCTGGCTAGTTTTAAATCAACAATAAATGTCCAGGTGCCACCCTCTCTCCCCAAATAATGGTATCTGACTCTCTGAGGTGGGGCTGGGGCATCCATAAATCACTGGGTGATTCTGCTGGGCAGCTAGATCTCAGAGCCTGTACCCTGATTGGAAGAACGTCCCAGGTAGAAGGGAGAACAAATAAAAAAGACCTGAGGGGCCGTCTGGATCTTCAAAGAAGAGGAGAAGGGTTACTGAGGCCAGAATGAGGGATTTGGCATTGGAGATGGGGGTGATGAGATCAGAGAATGAAGAGCAGTCGAGGGGTATGGGGGTCCAATTATGATCCGAAGGAACTGGGAAGCCAGAATGGTTGGCATTTTTAAAAACCTGTATTGAAATAGTATTTAAAGGGTATAATTGTCTCTGGTAGTTTCTATTTTATTTTTAATGTGATAAATGGGATGTATCAAAAATTGTTCCTTTCATCACTTTTTAAGTGTGTGATTCACTGACATTAGTCAAAGCTGTGTTTAAAACATGTAAATCAGCAGGTAAAGGAACATGATAAATGCCCATCGAACCAGACAAAAGAGGAGATAGGGAGTCCACCTGAAAAATAACTCAGAAATAATAAAGAATCTTGAAAATAAAATGGAGTTACAGATAAATAGCCTGGCGACAAGGATTGAGAAGAGGTAAAAAATGTTTAACAAGGACCTAGAAGACATAAAAAGGAATCAATCAATAATGAATAATGCAATCAATGAGATCGAACACACTCTGGAGGGAACCAACATTATAACAAAGGAGGCAAAAGATAAGATAAGTGAGGTCAAATACAAAATGATAGAAATAAATGAAGTAGAGAGGAAAAAAGAAAAAAAAAATTTCTGAAAAATGAGGACAGCTTCAGAGAACTCTGGGACACTGTTAAATGCCCCAGCATTCAAATGAAAGGAGTCCCAGAAAAAAAAGACAGAGGCCATGAGAAGATTCTTGAGGAGATAATAGGATAACTTTCCTAAAATGGGGAGGGGAATAGTCACTGAAGTCCAAGAAACCCAGAGAGTCCCAAACAGGATAAACCCAAGGTGAGACACCCCAAAGCATACATTAATCAAATTAACATGATCAAACACAAAAAAATATATAAATATTAAAAGCAGCAAGAGAAAAACAGGAAATAACACACAAGGGGATTTCCATAAGGAAACCAGCTGGTCTTTCTCTAGAAACTCTTCAGGCCAGAAGGGAATGGCAGGACATGCTTAAAGTGATGAAAGAGAAAAACCTACAACCCGGATTACTGTACCCAGCAGGATGTCATTCAAATATGAAGGAGAAATCAAAAGCTTTACAGACAGGTAAAAGCTGAGAGAATTCAGCACCACCAAACCAGCTCTTCAACAAACGTTAAGGATCTTCTCTAGACAGGAAACACAGAAAGGGTGTATAAACCCAAAACAGCAAACTAAATGGCAATGGGATCATACTTATCAATAATTAACTTATGGAAGTGGGTTGAATGCCCCAATCAAAAGACAAAGACTGGCTGAATGGATACGAAAACTAGACCCCTATACATGTTCTCTACAAGAGACCCACCTCAAAACAACGGACTAATACAGACTGAAAGTGAAGGGCTTGAAAAAATATTCCATGCCAATAGAGACCAAAAGAAAGCAGGAGTAGTAGTACTCATATCAGATAAAAATAGACCTTAAAATCTAGTCCATGAAAAGAGACAAAAAATGTCACTACACGATGATCAAAGGATCGATGTGAGAAGAAGATATAACAATTATAAATATATACGCACCCACCATAGGAGCACCACCATATGTAAAGCAAATGCTAACAAGTATGAAAGGGAAAATTAACAATAGCACAAGAACAGTGGGAGACTTTAATACCCCACTCATACCTATGAATAGTTCAATGAAACAGAAAATTAACAAGGAAACACAAACTTTAAATGATATAATGGACCAGTTAGACCTAGCTGATATCTATAGGATAATTCACCCCCAAGACAATGCATTTCATCTTTTTCTCAAGTGGACATGGAACGTTCTCCAGGAGAGGTCACATCCCGGGCCATAAAACTAGCCTTGGTAAATTAAAAAAGATTGAAATCATTCCAAGCATCTTTTCTGACCACAATGCAATAAGATTCGATGTCAATTACAGGAGAAAAACTATTTTAAAAAATCCAATATATGGAGGCTGAACAGCACGCTTCTGAATAACCAACAAATCACAGAATAAATTTAAAAAGATATCAAAATATGTGTAGAAGTGAATGAAAATGAAAACACAACAGCCTAAAACCTATGGGATGCTGTAAAAGTAATGCTAGGGGGAAGGTTTGTAGCAATACAGGCTTACCTCAAGAAACAAGAAAAAAGTCAAATAAATAACCTAACTTTACACATAAAGCAACTAGAAAATGAAGAAATGAAGAACCCTAGGGTTAGGCGAAGGTACGAAATCATAAAAATTAGGGCAAAAATAAATGCAAAAGGAACAGAAGAGACCATAGAAAAAATCAACAAAGCTAAAAGCTGGTTCTTTGAGAAGATAAATTAAATTGACAAACCGTTAGCCAGACTCATTGAGGAAAAAAAAGGGAGAATATTCATGTCAACAAAATTAGAAATAAAAGTGGAGAAAAATCAACAGACAACACAGAAATACAAAGGATGAAAAGAGACTACTATCAGCAACTATATGCCAATAAAAAGGACAACTTGGAAGAAATGAACAAATTCTTAGAAAAGTACAGCTTTCCAAAACTGAACCAGGAAGAAATAGAAAATCTTGAAAGACCCATCACAAACACGGAAATTGAAGCTGTAATCAGAAATCTTCCAGCAAACAAAAGCCCAGGACCAGACAGCTTCACAGCTGAATTCTACCAAAAATGTAGACAAGAGCTAACTCCTATCCTCCTCAAACATTTCCAGAAAATTACAGAGGAAGGTAAACTTCCAGACTCATTCTATGAGGCCACCATCACCCTGATACCAAAATCAGACAAAGATGCCACAAAAAAAAATAGAAAACTACAGGCCAATATCACTGATGAACATAGATGCAAAAATCCTTAACAAAATTCTAGCCAGCAGAATCCAACAACATATTAAAAAGATCACGCATCATGAGCAGGTGGGCCTTATCCCAGGGAGGCAAGACTTCTTCGATATGCACAAATCAATGAACGTAATACAGCATAGTAGCAAATTGAAGAATAAAACACATATGATTATCTCAATAGATGCAGAAAAAGCCTTTGACAAAATTGAACATCCATTTACAATAAAAACCCTCCAGAAAGCAGGAATAGAAGGAACCCACCTCAGCATAGTAAAAGCTATATATGACAAACCCACAGCGACATTATCCTCAATGGTGAAACCTTGAAAGCATTTCCCTTAAAGTAGAACAAGACAAAGGTGCCCACTCTCAACACTGCGATTAAATATAGTTATGGAAGTTATGGTGACAGTAATCAGAGCAGAAAAAGAAATAAAAAGAATCCAGGTTGGAAAAGAAGTAGAACTTTCAGTTTGCAGACGACATGATCCTCTACATAGAAAACCCTAAAGACTCCACCAGAAAATTTCTAGAGCTAATCAATTAATATAGCAAATTTGCAGGGTATAAAATTAACACCCAGAAATCCCTTGCATTCCTATGCACTAACAATGAGAAACAAAGAAAGAGAAATTAAGGAAACAGTTCCATTCATCATTGCAGCGAAAAGAATAAAATACTTAGGAATATATCTCCCTTAAGAAACAAAAGACCTATACATAGGAAACAATAAAACATTGATGAAGGAAATCAGAGAGGACACAAATAGATGGAGAAATATACCATGTTCATGGATTGGAAGAATCAATATAGTGAAAATGAGGATACTACCCAAAACAATCTATAGAGTCTATACAATCCATATCAAGCTACCAACGGTATTTTTCAGAGAACTAGAACCAATAATTTCACAATTTGTATGGAACTACTAAAACCCTCGAATAACCAAAGAATTCTTGAGAAAGAAGAATAGAACTGGAGCTATCAACCTGCCTGACTTCAGGCTATATCTCAAAGCTACAGTCATCAAAACAGTATGGAACTGGCACAAAGACAGAAACATAGATCAGTGGAACAAAATAGAAAGCCCAGAGATAAATCCATGCAACTATGGACACCTTACCTTTCACAAAGGAGGCAACAATATAAATGGAGAAATCACAATGCCTTTAAAAAGTGGTGCTGGGAAAACTGCTCAACCAACTCATAAAAGAATGAAATAGAACACTGTCTAACACCATACACAAAAATAAACTCAAAATGAAATAAATATCTAAATGTAAGACCATAAATTATCAAACTCTTAGAGGAAAATATACGCAAAACACTCTCTGACGTAAATCACAGCAGGATCCTCCATGACCCGCCTCTCAGAGTAGGGGAAATAAAAGCAAAAATAAACAAATGGGACCTCATTAAACTTAAAAGCTTTCTCAGAACGAAGGAAACTATAAGCAAAGCGAAAAGGACAGCCATCAGAGTGGGAGGAAATAATAGCAAATGAAGCAGCTGACAAAGAATTAATCTCAAAAATATACAAGCAACACCTGCAGCTCAATTCCAGAAAAATAAACGACCCAATCAAAAAGTGGGCCAAACAACTAAACAGACATTTTTCCAAAATAGACATACAGATGGCTAACAAACACATGAAAATTGCTCAACATCTCTCGTTGTCAGAAAAATGCAAATGAAAACTACAATGAGGTACCATCTCTCACTGGTCAGATGGCTACTATCCAAAACTCTAGAAACAATAAATGCTGGAGAGGGTGTGGAGAAAAGGGAACTGTCTTACACTGTTGATGGGAATGCAAATTAGTACAGCCACTATGGAGATCATTCCTTCAAAACAAACAAACAAACAAACAAACAAAACACTGGAAATAGAACTGCCATCAATCAGTCAGTCAGTCACTTCAGTGGCTCAGTCATGACTGACTCTGTGACCCCATGAATCACAGCACACCACACCTCCCTGTATCACTATCTCCTGGAGTTCACTCAAACTCACGTCCATCGAGTCAGTGATGCCATCCAGCCATCTCATCCTCTGTCTCCCTCTTTTCCTCCTGCCCCTAATCCCTCCCAGCATCAGAGTCTTTTCCAATGAGTCAACTCTTCGCATGAGGTGGCCATAGTACTGGAGTTTCAGCTTCAGCATCATTCCTTCCAAAGAATACCCAGGGATGATCTCCTTTAGAATGGACTGGTTTGATATCCTTACAGTCCAAGGGACTCTCAAGAGTCTTCTCCATCACCACAGTTCAAAAGCATCAATTCTTCAGCACTCAGCTTTCTTTACAGTCCAACTCTCACATACATGACCACTGGAAAAACCATCGCCTTGACTAGACAGAACTTTGCTGGCAAAGTAATATCTCTGCTTGTCAATATGCTATCTCGGTTGGTCATAACTTGTCTTCCAAGGAGTAAGCGTCTTTTAATTTCACGGCTGCATTCACCATCTGCAGTGATTTTGGAGCCCCCCAAAATAAAGTCTGACACTGTTTCCACTGTTTCCCCATCTATTTCCCATGAATTGATGGGACCAGATGCCATGATCTTCATTTCCTGAATGTTGAGCTTGAAGCCAACTTTTCCACTCTCGTCTTTCACTTCCATCAAGAGGCTTTTCAGCTCCTCTTCACTTTCTGCCATAAGGGTGGTGTCATCTGCATATCTGAGGGTATTGATATTTCTCCCGGCAAACTTAATTTCAGCTTGTGCTTCTTCCAGCCCCACGTTTCTCATGATGTATTCTGTGTAGATGGTAAATAAGCAGAGTGACAATATACAGCCTTGAGGTATTCCTTTTCCTATTTGGAACCAGTCTGTTGTTCCATGTCCAGTTCTAACTGTTGTTTCCTGGCCTGCATATAGATTTCTCAAGAGGCAGGTCAAGTGGTCTGGCATTCCGATCTCTCTTGGAATTTTCCAGTTTATTGTGATCCACACAGTCAAAGGCTTTGGCATAGTCAATAAAGCAGAAATAGATGTTTTTTCTGGAACGCTCTCAGGCGGACACTTTATCCTCTAAGCTACCAGGCAAGCCCCAACGCACTACTCACTGCAGACTTGTCCAAAATCTGTTTATCAGTCGGGTCAGATTTCCAAAGGTAAATTCACCCTACTAATGAAACCAGAAGAGTTAGTAAGTCAAGTGGTCTGTGCTCCACTGTGTTAATTTGGCTAGGCTGGGGCTACATTTCCCAGAAACCCTTTCTTTGATTTCGAGTTCAGCCAGTCTACTCAGTGGCTTCGTTGTGTCCAATTCTTTGCAACCTCATGGACTGCTGCAAGACAGGCCTCCCTATCCATTACCAATACCTGGAGTTTACTCACACTCATTTCCATTGAGTCGATGATGCCATCCAACCATCTCATGCTCTGCTGTCCTCTTCTCTTCCCATCTTCAATCTTTCCCAACATCGGGGTCTTTTCTAATCAGTCAGTCTTTCGCATCAGGTAGCCAAAATATTGAAGTTTCAACTTCAGCATCAAAACTTCCAATGAATATTCAGGATCAATGTTCTTTAGGATGGACTGGTTGGATCTGCTTGCAATCCAAGGGACTCTCAAGAGTCTTCTCCAACACCACAGTTGAGAAACATCGATTCTTTAGTGTTCAGCTTTCTTTATACTCCAGCTCTGACATCCACACATGGCTACTGGAAAATCCAAAGCTTTGACTAGGTGGACTTTTGTTGGCAAAGAAATGTCTCTGCTTTTTAATAAGCCATCTAGGCAGGTCATAAGTTTTATTCCAAGGGGCAAGATCTTTTAATTTCAGGGCTGCTGTCATGGTCTGCATTGATTTTTGTGCCCAAACTATAATTTGTCACTGTTCCTGTTGTTTCCCCATCTAATAGTCATGAAGTGATGGGACCAGACACCATAATCTTAGTTTTCTGAATGTTGAGTTTTAAGCCAACTTTTTCCAAATTCCTCTTTCACTTTCATCAAGATGCTCTTTTGTTCTTGCTTTCTGCCATAAGGGTGGTGTCATCTGAATATCGGAGCTCATTGATATTTCTCCTGGAAATCTTGATCCAGCTTGTGCTTCACCCAGACCAGTGTTTCTCATGATGTACTCTGCATATACGTTAAATAAGCAGGGTGTCAATATGCAGCCTTAATGTACTCCCTTTCCTATTTGGAACTAGCCTGTTATTCCATGTCGAGTTCTAACTGTTCCAGTTCCATGTTCTAACTGTTGCGTCTTGACGTGCATGCAGGTTTCCCAGGAGGCAGGCCAGCTGGTCTGGTATTCCTCTCTCTTGATTTATTTCCACAGTTTGTTGTGATCCACACAAAGGCTTTGGCATAGTCAATAAAGCAGAAGCAGATGTTTTTCTGCAACTCTCTTGCTTTTTCAATGATCCAATGGATGTTGGAAATTTGATCTCATTCTTCTGCCTTTTCAAAATCCAGCTTAACATCTGGAAGTTCATGGCTCACATACTGTTGACGCCTGGCTTGGAGAATTTTGAACATTACTTTACTAGCGTGAGAGATGAGTGCAATTGTGCAGTATTTTGAACATTCTTTGGCATTACCTTTCTTTGGGACTGGAATGAAATCTGATCTTTACCAGTCCTGTGGAAAAATTTGCTGGCCTACTGAGTACACCACATTCACAGCATCATCTTTTAGGATCTGAAATAATTCAACTAGAATTCCATCACCTCCACTAGCTTTGTTTGTAGTGATGCTTCCTAAGGCCCACTCGACTTCACATTCCAGGATGACTGAGTCTAGGTGAGTGATCACAACATCATGATTATCTGTGTCATGAAGATCTTTTGGGTATTAATCTCTGTATTCTTGCCACTTCTTCTTAGAATCCTCTGATTCTGTTAGGTCCATGTCATTTCTGTCCTTGATCGTGCCCATCTTTGCATGAAAAGTTCCTGCATGCAAAGTTGCTATCTCTAATTTTCTTGAAGAAAACTTGAGTCTTTCCCATTCTATTGTTGTCCACTATTTCTTTCATGGATCCCTGAGGAAGGCTTTCTTACCTCTCCTTGTTATTCTTTGGAACTCTGCATTCAAATGAGTACATCTTTCCTTTCCTACTTTCATAGCTATTTGTAAGGCCTCCTCAGACAACCATTTTGCTTTTTTGCATTTCTTTTTATTGGGGATGGTCGTGATTGCTACGTCCTGTACAATGTCATGAACCCCTGTTCATAGTTGTACAGGCTCTCTTTCAGATCTAATCATTTGAAACTATTTTTCACTTCCACTGTATAATCATAAGAAATTTTATTTAGGTCCTACCTGAATGGTGTAGTAGTTTTCCCTACTTTCTTCAATTTAAGTGTGAATTTGGTAATAAGGAATTCGTGATCTGAGTCACAGTCAGCTCCAGGTCTTGTTTCTGTTGACTATATAAAGCTTCTCCCTCGTTGGCTGCAAAGAATATAATCAATCTGATTTCACTATTAACTATCTGTAGTGTAGAGTCTTCCCTTGTGTTGCTGTAAGAGGGTATCTGCTATGACCAGTGCAATCTTCTGGCAAGACTCGATTAGCCTTTGGCCTGCTTCGTTCTGTACTCTAAGGCCAACTTTGCCTGTTACTCCATGGACTTCTTGACTGCCTACTTTTGCATTCCAGTCCCCTATAATGAAAAAGACATCTTTGAGGGTGTTAATTCTAGAAGGTCTTGTAGGTCTTCATAGAACTGTTCAACTTCAGCTTCTTCAGCATTATTGGTTGAGGCACAGACTCAGATTATCATGATATTGAATAGTTTGCCTTGGAAACGAACAGAGATCTATTGGTCCTTTCAGAGACTGCATCCTAGTACTGCATTTTGGACTCCTTTGTTGACTATGATGGCTACTCCATTTCTTCTAAGGGATTCTAGCCCACAGAAGTAGATATAATGGTCATCTGAGTTAAATTCACCCATTCAGGTCCATTTTAGTTTTCTGATTCCTAAAGTGTTGGTGTTCACTCTTGCCATCTCCTGTTTGACCATTTCCTATTTGCCTTGACTCGTGGACCTAATGTTCCAGGCTCCTACACAATATTGCTTTTTACAACATTGGACATTACTTCCATCACCAGTCATATCCACAACTGGATGTTGTATTCACTTTGGCTTCTTCCCTTCATTCTTTTGGAATAATTTCTCCACTGATCTCTAGTAGCAGGTTGGGCACCTAGTGACCTGGGGAGTTCATAGTTCACTGTCCTACTATTATTTGCCTTTTCATACTGTTCATGGGGTTCTACAAAATGCGATCTCTATTAGAGAAGGGAATTGCAAACTACTTCAGTATTCTTGCCCTGAGAACCCCGTGAAAAGTATGAAAAAGTTCTGAGGTAGAACTGACCAAAAGGGTAACTTGGGAGAGAGTTTGAAAGTGGAAAGGGAGCAGCAGTCTCCTCTTGCAAGGTTTCTGTGTGGTGACAAATAGCTGCAGACACGCCTTCAGGTTCTAGCGTGTCCTTACTGTCCTCTGGGATGCATCCAAAACTTCCTCCTGGCTCCTGGGCATCAGCACCTGGCCTGTCACTGGATGCTTGGCTGCAGAGGCAGTGGTTCCCTATCCATTTCTCTACTGTTGGCCCTCGGCAGCTTCACTTTGGTGACTAGTTAGACCCTATGGCCTCTCAGGTTACCTGGTTGGTGGCTCCCTTTTCAGACCTCACTTCTCAACCTCCTCCCACAGCTGACCTATGAGGCCTATTAATAATTCCCATAATAAATTGTGCATGCATGTGTGTGTCCTAAGTCGCTTCAGTCATGTTTGATTCTGTGCGCCCCTAGGGACTGTAGCCCGCCAAGCTTCCTCTGGCCATAGGATTCTCCAGGAAAGAATACTGCAGTGGGTTGCCATGTCTATCCTCCTCCAGGGAATCTTCTCCACACAGGGATTGAACTCACATCTTTTGCATCTTCTGCACGCAGCTTCTTCATCACTAATATCATACCCCAAACACATGGGCTGGATCTAGCTGCTTCCCTGATTGTGTGAGACTGATTTTCCTTCAGTCACTGCTGCCGCTGTTAAGTTGCTTCAGTCATGTCCGACTCTCTGTGATCCCATAGATGGCAGCCCACCAGGCTCCCCTGTCCCTGGGATTCTCCAGGCAAGAACAATGGAGTGGGTTGTCATTTCCATCTCCAATGCATAAAAGGGAAAAATGAAAGTGAAGTCACTCAGTTGTGTCTGACTCTTAGCGATCCCATGGACTGTAGCCTACCAGGCTCCTCTGTCCATGGGATTTTCCAGGCAAGTGTACTGGAGTGGGGTGCCATTGCCTTCTCCACCTTCAGTCACTAAGTCTTTTCAATTCTTTGCACTCCAGTGGACTACAGCACCTCAGCCTCCTTTCTCCTCCACTTTGTCCCTGAGTTTGTTCAAATCCAGGGGTATGACTGATAACAGTATGAGTACTTACAGAATCACAGGAGGGCTGAGGAAGCCGCACTGTAGGACTGGACCCCAAGGGACCACTGCCACAGAATCAGCAGGCCCTCCTCATTTGCAGGCCAGTGTCCTCTGCCCAGCCCCTTTTCCTTTGTTAACTCTGCATAAGTACAGGTGTCTCATGGACACAGCTGATGAGTGGGCCCTTAAAGGCTTCAGATCCCTGGCTGCAAGGGAGTCTGGGAAATGGAATTTTCAGCTCTCTGGCCTCTTCAATTCAGGAGGGTGAGCAGCAAGAGGAATGCTTGGATGTTGAAAAGCCAGTTCTCACCCAGAGATGTGCCTGGGGATCGAATCTTTGATGTTGCCATCTGGCCCAGGGCTTCCTTTACAGGCCATGATGTTAACGGGAGACAGTTGCCTTTCTAGCCCTGCAGATAACCCAAGGCCAGGCTAACTGATCACCAGATGACTTGTTAACATGATCGACTACAGACCTTGGTTCAACTTGATGAAATGAAGGAGGAGAAGGGAACTTCATTTATCCAGCATTTTTCACATTCCTGGTCACTTACATACATGGTGCCTCATGACCTACATCTTGCAGCTGAGGACACATCAGGCCCAGAGAGACTGAGGAAGCTGCCTGAGGTCACACAGCTACTTCTGGCAGAAGCTGGACTTGAGCTATCCTATTGACCAAAGAATGCCTGCTCCTCACCATTACTGTATATCTGCTAATATTGGGAGAAGTTTTTGTATAAAAGCCACTCATTCTTAATTAGGCACTTTTTCTTGGCTGTCAGTTTCAGGTGCTGGGGACATGATGGTGGGCAAAACACGTGGAGATACATATTGGTTAAGGTGAGGGTTGTAAACTCTAAAAAAGTCAGGGAATAGAACAAGTGAAACAGATTTGGGCTTAAGCTGATGTTGCTGTGTTTTCTTTGTATTTCAATATGTGGGAAAAGATCTATGCATCTATTTTTTGTAAATGTAGGTCCCTTGCCTTAGTTTTTGTTTTGCCTTTTTTGAAAAAATATATTTATTTTGGACTCTGCTGGATCTTTGTTGCCATGAGAGAGCTTTCTCTAGTTGCAGTGCATGGGCTTCTCCTTGTGGCGGCTTCTCTTGTTCCAGAGTATGAGCTCTAGAATGCAAATTCAGTAGTTTTCACAGGCTTAGTTGTCCCAGATCATGTGGAATCTTCCCAGATTGGTGATCAAACCTGTGTCCCCTATATTGGTAGGCAGATTCTTAACCACTGAGCCACCAGGGAAGTCCTGTTTTTCCTTTTTTCCCCTCCATTCTGAAAATATTTCTCCATTCTGATAAAAAGCACAGACTATGACAATTGATGGTTTGTTTCCATGTCTGGGTCACAAAATGGCATGGTGATTGTTATTTTTTAGTTGCTAAGTCGTGTCTGACTCTGAGACCCGACTCTGAAACTCATGTCTGACTCTGAGTCTGTAACTTACCAGCCTCCTCTTTCCATGCATAGTGGGGACTGGGGCAAACTAATGAACCTGGAGAGCAGCTCAAAGTGGCAGCTCTGGTGTGGCACCTGCTGGTCAGGTACATACTGTGTTGCCAGACTGCCCACTTTTAGTGATAAGTTGAAAATTCATATTTTGTGTTATGTCTTCCAACTATGTTTTATATAGTTGTAATGAATTTGCAAACATATTGTAAAAAATAGTCAAACTTCTCTGTGGGTCAGTTCTGGCCTGTGAGCTGCCAGTTTGCATCTTGTGTGGAAGAGCCTTAATTTAGGCATCAGTGAGCCTGGGTTGGGGGCTGGGTTCTGCTACCTTCCAGCAGGTGGGGGTCACAGACAAGCAAATGACACTGTCTGGGCCTCAGTTTCCCCTGCTGTAAAATGGTACTTCTGAGAACAACATGGTCTGCAGAGCCTTTTACTAAACCAATATTTTCTAAACAGTGGGTCATGGAGTCAACCTGCATCTTTCAAATAGAAAACAGGACAGGATGGAAAATAGGAGGATGTGTCATAGTATTATAGGTCAGCATTGCTTTGTGGAACATATTTTAGTTTTACACACATAATATGCACACATACATATATCTGTGTTAAACTGGGTCTTGATGGAATAGGCATTTCTTATACAGAGAGACTGAAAAGGAAGCTTTCAAACAAAGTGTTGTTCACATCTGAATGCATTCAATGATGGAAACTTGTCGTTGAGGTGGCTTTTCTCTTCAATACCATTTTGCAGGTGAGAAAGCTGAAGTCCTGAGAGTGAGGGTCCCACAAACAGGAAAAGAAATAGCTGAGTTCTGACCCCAAGCCTCAAAGTGCTACACTCAATATGCCAGCAAATTTGGAAAACTCAGCAGTGGCCACAGGACTGGAAAAGGTCAGTTTTCATTCCAATCCCAAAGAAAGGCAATACCAAAGAAAGCTCAGAGTATTGCACAATTGCACTCATCTCACATGCTAGAAAAGTAATGCTCAAAATTCTCCAAGCCAGTCTTCAGCAATACCTGAATGGTGAACTTTCAGTTGTTCAAGCTGGTTTTAGAAAAGGCAGAGGAACCAGAGATCAAATTGCCAACATCCACTCGATCATCGAAAATGCAAGAGAGTTCCAGAAAAACATATACTTTTGCTTTATTGACTATGCCAAAGCCTTTGACTGTGTGAATCACAATAAACTGTGGAAAATTCTGAAAGAGATGGGAATACCAGACTGCCTGACCTGCCTCTTGAGAAGCCTGTATGCAGGTCAGGAAGCAACAGTTAGAACTGGACATGGAACAACAGACTGGTTCCAAATAGGAAAAGGAGTACATCAGGCTGTATATTGTCACCCTGCTTATTTAATTTCAACGCAGAGTACATCATGAGGAATGCTGGGCTGGAGGAAGCACAAGCTGGAGTAAAGATTGCCGAGAGAAATATCAATAACTTCAGACATGCAGATGACATCACCCTTATGGTGAAAGTGAAGAAGAACTAGAGAGCCTCTTGATGAAAGTGAAAGAGGAGTGTGGAAAAGTTGGCTCAAAGCTCAACATTCAGGAAACTAAGATCATGGAATCTGGTCCTGTCACTTCACAGCAATTAGATGGGGAAATAGTGTCAGACTTTTTTTTTTATGGGCTCCAAAATCACTGCAAATGGTGACGGCAGCCATGATATTAATAGATGCTAGTCGCTTGGACTGCTAGGAAATCCAACCAGTCCATCCTAGAGATCAGTCCTGGGTGTTCATTGGAAAGACTGATGTTGAGGCTGAAACTCCAATATTTTGGCCACCTGATGCGGAGAGCTGACTCATTGGAAAAGAGCCTGATGCTGGGAAAGATTGAGGGCAGCAGGAGAAGGAGACAGCAGAGGATAAGATGGTTGGCACCACCAACTCAATAGACATGGGTTTGGGGGGACTCTGGAGCTGGTGATGGACAGGAAGCCCTGGCGTGCTGCGGTTCTTGGGGTCTCAAAGAATCAGACAGGCCTGAGCCACTGAACTTGAACTGAACTGAACTGAATTCCGGTAAGTTCGGGCCAATGGCGGTGTCGCACTGCCCTCAGGTGGTCACTGGCGAGCACAGCTTCACAGGTGCTGAGCCTGCAACACTGTCGGTGCTGTGTACGCGGTGGAAGAACGCCTGAGCACTCTGAACTCAGATTTCCCTTTACCTGGAACGAACTGTCTCTACCCAAATCCTTGTGCATAGAGAGGCCCAGATGCATTCTGTGTGGGTCCATTTATAGGAGCTTGGAGATCTGAGGGGACCGAAATCAGGAGAGAGGTGGAAGGCTGGGGAGAGGTGAAGAAGGACCACGAGGGGCCCTTTAGGGGACCTGGGGATGCTGTCCCTCCTCATCTGCTTTGGGGAGAATGGTTTCCAGCCAGAGGGATGGAGGCAGGGTGTCTGGTCCAAAACAGCTGGTCATGGGCAGTCTCATGATTGTGAAGGTATTTTCTCATTTCATAACCTACACACAGTTTACTGAACAAAGCTCAAATGTGCATCATGATATTTTCTTACAGATGATTATACTTGGGTACCCATCGCCCAGATTAGCATGATTCTTAAAAATAGAAGCCAGATTATGCCCTTCTCCTGCTTTAAACTGTTTGGCGTCTTCTCACTGGATTTCAAATAAGATCCAACATCCAATGGAATAAAAAGTCCCACAGCCAGTAAATATCAGCCCTCTATTGATTGATATTCTGTTTGTTTTCATTCTTTGCTATTACAGACAGTATTGTAAAAAGTAACTCTATACAGAACATGCATCCTTACATAAATATATTTGTAGATAGATTCTCAGAAGTGGAATTATTGAGTCAAACTTACAAATTGGGTAAATATTGCCCACTTTCTCTCCTTAGGAGCTGTGCCAATTTCGGTCTTCACAAGTAATACGTGAAGCCCCACAGCTCCACCAGCACTGTGAGTCCTAAAACTTTCAAGCTTTTGTCAATCTGATGCAAAAAGTGATATCTCAATATATTTGCATTTCTCTTACTATGAGGGAACTTGAACATCTTTGTATACGTTTAACAACAAGTTGCACTTAGAAATATATATATTAAGATGTCTGTTCATGCCCTTTGATCGTTTTTATTTGTGTTGTTGGTCTATTATTTATTTCTAAGAGGTTTTTATATATCAAGAGGGATTAGCACTTGCTGTTGTCTGTGATTTGAATTTCAATTTGACTTTTGTCTCATGTTTTTATTTTTATAATAAGTATCTATTTATGGCTGTACTGAGTCTTCATTGCTGCCAGGGCTTATCTCTAGTTGTGGAGAGTGGGCCTCCTCTCTAGGTGTGGTGCACGGTCTTATCACTGCAGTGGCTTTTCTTGTTGTGGACACAGGCTGTAGGGCAAGTGGGCTTCAGTAGTTGGGGCTCCTGGGCTCTGAACACAGGATCAGTAAGTTGTAGTGCATGGGTCTAGTTGCCCCTCGACATGTAGTAACTTCCTAAACCAGGTATTGAACTGGCATTTACTGCAGGCAGGAAAGAAGTGCATGCAGCTTCTTTACCACTGAGCCACCAGGGAAGACTTACTTGTGTTTTTTAGTAAGTTTTTTAAGGTGGTCAAATTTCTCATTTGTTTGTTTGTTTGTTTGTTTGTTTGTTTGTTTTGCAAGCACCATGTCTTATTCAAATATGTGTCTGTTGTGCCTGGGACACTGCCAGTGCATTATACATGCTCAAGTAATATCTGATGGAAAAAATGTCCATTCCACTTGAATGATTGATTTCCTGAGTAGATATCTGAGTCCACGTGGTATAATACCATGACTATGGTTTATTATGTGCTATATATGCTGAGATGCATTTGGCTGCGAATAACTAAGGAAGAAAGAACTCAAGATATTTCAACCATAAGGACATTTTAATCTCATATAATAAATTTAACCAATCTTTCTAAGCAATTATCCTTCTAAGAATTAACCAATGTTCAATCAATAGAAATCTTTGTTGAATCACTCCTGCCATATTTTTTACCCCATGTGGATTATTGTCTACAAATGAAGCCAAGTTAGAGGAAACAATATGCAGGGATAGAGACAGAGACTGAATTTAAAGATATTTGTTGAATTCTGCACCTGGGGTGTTGGTGGTCATGGGGTGTGAGATCACTCATTTCTGAACCTTTCAGTCAAGTAGGCCAAATATCTTTTTTTTTTGTTCCTTATAAGCCATTTTGGTGGTATTTATGCTATTTGCAACTGACAAATTCCCATGTTAGTTCTGTGACTTCTAAGTCCCTTGTGAAACAAATACCGTCAGCCCTGGAGGTTGACCTGAAGACTTCTTTGATTTTCTGTCCTTCTCCTGAGCTGCCCAGGAAGTTCTGGTGTCATGCTCAGACGCCTAGAAGGCCAAAGGGTTTTTCTTTGGGAGTAGTCCAGCTACTCTCCTTATAAGAGGGTTCCAGAGGGCTGCAATATACTTTTGGATAAACAGTGAAGGCAAGAATCCTGGAACAAATGAATCTTAATTACCCATCCATCCATGTGTCCATTTATCCATCCATCTACCCACCATCCACCAGTCCATCCACCATCCATTCATCCATGGATCTATCATCCAACATTTATTAGTTGCTCTCTCTTACAGAATGAAAAAGATAGTATCTTTACCCACGGAGAGCTCTGAGTCATCCAGAATTCAGAATGAAACATTTACAGACTGGACTATCAGCACCAGCCTTCAACATTCAGTCATCACAATAGAAAAGTAGTTGACCACCCGAGTAGTTAATTTCAGGATTAAGAGACAAGTCTGTTTCACCCCAAACCTCTTTCTTTGTGGACAGCTGAAAGAATCCACTACTACTGCGACTAATGGAAGCCTTTTAAAATAAAATTTCTTGGAGGGGCAGTCCTAAGATGGCAGAGGAATAGGAAGACGAGACCACTTTCTCTCTCACAAATTCATCAAAAGAACATTTCAACGCTGAGTAAATTCCACAAAACAACTTCTGAATGCTGGCAGAGGACATCAGACACCCAGAAAAGCAGATCATTATCTTCAAAAACGGGTAGGAAAAATATAAAAGACAAAAAAGGAAACAAAGGAGGTAGGGAGCTCTGTTCCGGGAAGAGAATCTTAAGAAGAGAGGTTTCCAAACACCAGGAAACACTCTTGCTGCTGAGTCTGCGGCAAGCCTTGGAAGTGCAGAGGGCAACATAACAGGAAGGAAAAATAAATAAATAATTAAAACCAACAGATTAACAGTAACTCCTCCAGCGGAAAAGCAGCGCAGATGCCTGCATCTGCTACTAGCAAGTGCGGGCTGGGCAGAGAGGCGCAGGAGGCACAGGCTGCAGTGCTTTGTAAGATTTGGGCCCGAACGCCCTGTGCGTAACCAGAGCAGACTAACTTGGGCTAGTAAACCAGACTGTGGAATAGCTACCACCCAAAAAGCTCGAACATAAGACACCACCAGGACTGCACACAGAACAGAGGACAGAACAGAAATAGCTGTCTGCAGACCATCCCCCTCCTGTGACAGGCAGCCAGAGCCATAAGTGGAAGGGGGCAATTGCAGCCCAAGAGAGACATTACCTACCAAAATGAAAGCAGGCTTCTTTGCTAACTAACACAGTCATCAGCCACCGGAGAAAGGACGCCAGCGATACACCCAGAAAACTGAGCAGCAGAGATGGGAAAGGCAATAAATCACAGCGACTGTTCTCGCCAAACACCTGAGCTACTCGGACGTGGGAAGGGCACAAAATGCAGGCCCAACCGAATCTGTGCCTCTGAGGGCTACCTGAGTGCCAAGCCTGAGCGGCTTAGACCGGGGAGGTGCATGCAGCCTAGGGCCAGCCTCAGATGGTTCCCTGCAGAGCAACGTAGAGCCTGAGTGGTGTGCGCTACGAGCAGGGGCAGGTCCCACGGGGCTGAGACACTGCAAGCACATACCAGTGTTACTTGTTTGCAGCATCCCTCCCTCCCCACAGCGCGACTGAACAAGTAAGCCTAAGAAAAAGAAAAAAAACCTGTCCACCACTGCCCCCCCCCACCGCTCCCCATGACAGAGTAGAAATCAGACACTGAAGAGACCAGCAAACAGAAGAAGTAAAACAGAGGGAACCACCTTGGAAGTGACCCCACACTGCCCACAACACCAGAGAAAGAGCAAGTATATCTTTACTATTTTTACGATCATTTTTTTTAATATTGTTGTGTGATTGTCTTTTCTTTTCTTTTTCCTCTTTTTTTAACCTTTTAAATTTTTTAATCCTCTATTTCTCCTTTAATTTTTATTTTTATAACCTACTATTACTTTGCAAAAAAAAAAACAACACCCTAGTTTTAAAGCAAATGCTGTATATACACTTTGTGGTTGTTGTTATTGTTCTTGTTGTTGTTGTTGTTTAATTCTTGTGGCTTTTTTTTTTTCTTCTCCTTCTTCTTCTTTTCTTTAATATTGTATTTTTGAAAATCCAACCTCTACTCTAGATTTTTAATCTTTGCTTTTTGGTATTTGTTGTCAATTTTGTACATTTTAAAATCCAATCTTCAGTACCCAGTTTTATCTGAGAGTGAGATTACTGGCTGACCACTCTCTTCTCCTTTGGACTCTCCTTTTTCTCCACCAGGTGGCCTCTGTCTCTTCCCTCCCCCTTCTCTTCTCTACCCAACTCTGTGACTCTCTATGTGTTTCAGACAGTGGAGAACACTTAGGGAACTGGTTACTGGCTGGATCTGTCTCTCTCCTTTTCATTTCCCTCTGTTATCCTCCTGGCCACCTCTGTCTACTTCCTCCCTCTCTTCTTCCTTGTATAACTCCGTGAACACCTCTGAGCGGTCCAGACTGAGGAGTGCACATAAGGAAGTGACTACTTATTAGCTTGCTCTCTCTTCTTTTGATCCCACCTCTTCTCGTTCCAGTCACCTCTAACTACCCTCTTCCTCTTCTCTTCTCCATGTAACTCAGTGGACCACTCTGGGTGTCCCTCAATGTAAAGAAACTCTTCATCTTTAACCAAGATGTTTTGTCATCAGTGCTGTATAGATGGAGAAGTCTTGAGGCTACTGTAAAAATAAAACTGAAAACCAGAAGCAAGAGGCTTAAGTCCAAATCCTGAGAACATCAGAGAACTCCTGAATCCAGGGAACATTAATCGATAGGAGCTCACCAAACGCCTCTATACCTACACTTAAACCAAGCACCACCCAAGGGCCAACAAGTTCCAGAGCAAGACATACCAAGCAAATTCTCCAGCAACACAGGTACACACCCCTGAGCTTCAATATATAGGCAGCTCAAAGTTACTCCAAAACCACTGATGTCTCATAATCCATTACTGGTCACTTCATTGCACTCCAGAGAGAAGAAATCCAGCTCCAGCCACCAGCACTCCAACACAAGCCTCCCTAACCAAGAAACCTTGACAAGCCACTGATACATCCCGCCCACAGTGAGGAAACTCCATAATAAAGAGAACTCCACAAATTCCCAGAATATAGAAAGGCCACCCCAAACGCAGCAATATAACCAAGGTGAAGAGACAGAGGAATACCCAGCAGGTAAAGGAACAGGAGAGTTGCCCACCAAGCCAAACCAAAGAGAAAGAGATAAGGAATCTGCCTGAGATAGAATTCCGAACATTGATAGTGAAAATGATCCAAAATCTTGAAATCAAAATGGAATCACAGATAAATAGCCTGGAGACAAGGATTGAGAAGATGCAAGAAAGGTTTAACAAGGACCTAGAAGAAATTTTAAAAGAGTCAATATATAATGAATAATGCAATAAATGAGATCAGAAACACTCTGGAGGCAACAAATAGTAGAATGACGGAGGCAGAAGATAGGATTAGTGAAACAGAAGATAGAATGGTAGAAATAAATGAATCAGAGAGGAAAAAAGAAAAATGAATTAAAAGAAATGAGGACAATTTCAGAGACCTCCAGGAAAATATGAAACGCTCCAATATTCGAGTTATAGGAGTCACAGAAGAAAAGACAAAAAGAAAGACCATGAGAAAATACTTGAGGAGATAATAGTTGAAAATTTCCCTAAAATGAGGAAGGAAATAATCTCCCAAGTCCAAGAAACGCAGAGAGTTCCAAATAGGATAAACCCAAGGTGAAACACCCCAAGACACATATTAATCAAATTAACAAAGGTCAAACACAGAAAACAAATATTACAAGCAGCAAGAATAAAACAACAAATAACACACAAGGGGATTCCCATAAGGATAACTGCAGATCTTTCAATAGAAACTCTTCAGGTCAGGAGGGAATAGCAAGACATACTTAAAGTGATGAAAGAAAATAACTACAGCCCAGATTACTGTACCCAGCAAGGATCTCATTCAAATATGAAGGATAAATCAAAAGCTTTACAGACAAGCAAAAGCTGAGAGAATTCAGCACCACCAAACCAGCTCTCTAACAAATGCTAAAGGATATTCTCTAGACAGGAAACACAAAAAGGGCGTATAAACCTGAACCCAAAACACTAAAGTAAATGGCAGCGGGATCATACTTATCGATGATTACCTTAAACTTAAATGGGTTGAATGCCCCAACCAAAAGGCAAAGACTGGCTGAATGGATACAAAAACAAGATCCCTATATATGCTGCCTACGAGCGACCCACCTCAAAACAAGGGACACATACAGACTGAAAGTGAAGGGCTGGAAAAAGATATTCCACTCAAATAGAGACCAAAATAAAGCAGGAGTAGCAATAGTCATGTCCAATAAAATAGACTTTAAAACAAAGCCTGTGAAAAGAGACAACGCCACTACATAATGATCAAAGGATCAATCCAAGAAGAAGATATAACAATTATGAATATATATGCACCCAACATAGGAGCACCGCAATATGTAAGACAAATGCTAACAAGTATGAAAGGGAAATTAACAGTAACACAATAATAGTGGGAGACTTTAATACCCCACTCACACCTATGGATGGATCAACTAAATAGAAAATTAAGAAAGAAACGCAAACTTTAAATGATACAATACAGCAGTTAGACCTCATTGATATCTATAGGACATTTCACCCCAAAACAATGAATTTCACCTTTTTCTCAAGTGCGCACAGAACCTTCTCCAGGATAGATCACATCCTGGGCCATGAATCTAGCATTGATAAATTCAAAACAATCGATATCATTCCAAGCATCTTTTCTGACTATAATGCTTTAAGATTAGATCTCGATTACAGGAGAAAAACTATTAAAAACTCCGGCATATGCAGGCTTAACAACACGCTTCTGAATAACCAAGAAATCACAGAAGAAATCAAAAAAGAAATCAAAATATGTATAGAAACAAATGAAAATGAAAACACAACAACCCAAAACCTGTGGGAAACTATAAAAGCAGTGCTAAGAGGAAAGTTCATAGCAATACAGGCATACCTCAAGAAACAAGAAAAAAGTCCAATAAATAACCTAACTCTTACACCTAAAGCAACTAGAAAAGGAAGAAATGGAGAACCCCAGAGTTAGTAGAAGGAAAGAAATCTTAAAAATTAGGGCAGAAATAAATACAAAAGAAACAAAGGAGACCATAGCAAAAATCAACAAAGCCAAAACCTGGTTCTTTGAAAGGATAAATAAAACTGACAAACCATTAGCCAGACTCATCAAGAAACAAAGAGAGAAAAGTCAAATCAATAAAATTAGAAATGAAAATGAAGAGATCACAACAGACAACACAGAAATACAAAGGATCATAAGTGACTACTATCAGCAATTATATGCCAATAAAATGGACAACGTGGAAGAAATTGACAAATTCTTAGAAAAGTACGACTTTCCAAAACCGAATCAGGAAGAAATAGAAAATCTTAACAGACCATCACAAGCACGGAAATTGAAAATGCAATCAGAAATCTTCCAGCAAACAAAAGCCTAGGTCCAGACAGCTTCACAGCTGAATTCTACCAAAAATTTCTAGAAGAGCTAATACCCATCCTACTCAAATCCTTCCAGGAAATTGCAGAGGAAGGTAAACTTCCAGACTCATTCTATGAGGCCACCATCACCCTAATACCAAAACCTGACAAAGATGCCATAAAAAAAAGAAAACTACAGGCCAATATCACTGATGAACATAGATGCAAAAATCCTCAACAAAATTCTAGCAATCCGAATCCAACAACACATTAAAAAGATCATACACCATGACCAAGTGGGCTCTATCCCAGGGATGCAAAGATTCTTCAATAGCCACAAATCAATCAATGTAATTCACCACATTAACAAATTGAAAAATAAAAGACATATGATTATCTCAATAGATGCAGAGAAGGCCTTCGACAAAATTCAACATCCATTTATGATAAAAACTCTCTAGAAAGCAGGAATAAAAGGAGCATACCTCAACATAATAAAAGCTATATATGACAAACCCACAGCAAACATTATCCTCAATGGTGAAAAATTGAAAGCATTTCCCCTAAAGTCAGGAACAAGCCAAGGGTGCCCACTTTCACTGCTACTATTCAACATAGTTCTGAAAGTTTTGGCCACAGCAAATCAGAGCAGCAGAAAGAAATAAAAGGAATCCGAATTGGAAAAGAAGAAGTGAAACTCTCACTGTTTGCAGATGACATGATCCTCTACATGGAAAACCCTAAAGACTCCACCAGAAAATTACTAGAGCTAATCAATGAATATAGTAAAAGCTGCAGGATATAGAATCAACACTCAGAAATCCCTTGCGTTCCTATACACTAATAATGAGAAAGTAGAAAGAGAAACTAAGGAAACAATTCCATTCAGCATTGCAACGACTAGAATAAAATACTTGGGAATATATCTACCTAAAGAAACTAAAGACCTATATGTATAAATAAAACTATAAAACTACTGATGAAAGAAATCAAAGAGGACACTAACAAATGGAGAAATAGACCATGTTCATGGACCGGAAGAATCAATATAGTGAACATGAGTATAGTACCCAAAGTAATCTACAGATTCAGTGCAATCCCTATCAAGTTACCGGCATTATTTTCACAGAGCTAGAACCAATAATTTCACGATGTGTATGGAAATACAAACAACCTCGAATAGCCAAAGCAATCTTGAGAAAGAAGAATGGAACTGGAGGAATCAACCTCCCTGACTTCAAGCTCTACTACAAAGCCACAGTCATCAAGACAGTATGGTACTGGCACAAAGACAGAAATAATCAATGGAACAAAATAGAAAGCCCAGAGATAAATCCACACACCTGTAGACACCTTATCTTTGACAAAGGTGGCAAGAATATGCAGTGGAGTAAAGACAATCTGTTCAACAAGTGGTGCTGGGAAAACTGGTCAACCACTTGTAAAAGAACGAAACTAGATCACTTTCTAACACCACACACAAAAATAAACTCAAAATGGATTAAAGATCTAAATTTAAGACCAGAAACTATAAAACTCCTAGAGGAGTGCATAGGCAAAACACTCTCTAACATAAATCACAGCAGGATCCTCTATGAACCACCTCCCAGAATACTGGAAATAAAAGCAAAAATAAACAAATGGGATCTAATTAAAATTAAAAGCTTCTGCACAACAAAGAAACTATAAGTAAGGTGAAAAGATAGCCTTCTGAATGGGAGAAAATAATAGCAAATGAAGCAATGGACAAGGAACTAATCTCACAAATATACAAGCAACTTATGCAGCTCAATTCCAGAAAAATAAACGACCCAATCAAAAAATGGGCCAAAGAACTAAATAGACATTTCTCCAAAGAAGACATACGGATGGCTAAGAAACACATGAAAAGATGCTCAACATCACTCGTTATCAGAGAAATGCAAATCAAGACCACAATGAGGTACCATGTCACACCAGTCAGAATGGCGGTGATCCAAAAGTCTACAAGCAATAAATGCTGGAGAGGGTATGGAGAAAATGGAACCCTCTTACACTGTTGGTGGGAATGCAAACTAGTACAGCCACTATGGAGAACAGTGTGGAGATTCCTTAAAAACAGGAAATAGAACTGCCTTATGACCCAGCAATCCCACTGCTGGGCATACACACCAAGGAAACCAGAATTGAAAGAGACACGTGTACCCCAGTGTTCATTGCAGCACTGTTTATAATAGCCAGGACATGGGAACAACCTAGATGTCCATCAGCAGACGAATGGATAAGAAAGCTGTGGTACATATACATAATGGAGTATTACTCAGCCATTAAAAAGAATACATTTGAATGAGTTCTAATGAGATGGATGAAACTGGAGCCAATTATACAGAGTGAAGTAAGCCAGAAAGAAAAACACCAATACAGTATACTAACACAGATATACGGAATTTAGAAAGATGGTAATGATGACCCTGTAGGTGAGATAGCAAGAGACACAGATGTATAGAACGGACTTTTGAACTCTGAGGGAGAGAGTGAGGATGGGATGATTTGGGAGAATGGCATTGAAACATGTATACTATCATGTAAGAAACAAACCGCCAGTCTATGTTCGATACAGGATACAGGATGCTTGGGGCTGGTGCACAAGGATGATCCAGAGAGATGATATGGGGCAGGAGGTGGGAGGGGGGTTCAGGATTGGGAACTTACGTACACTCGTGGCGGATTCATGCCAATGTATGGCAAAACCAATATTTTAAAGTAAAATAAAGTAAAAATAAAATTATATATATTATATATATTAATTTATATATATATATATATATATATATATGATTTACAGTGCTGTCCCAGTCTGCAAATCAGCAGTGTTTCAGTTATACACATGTACACATTCTTTTTTTACATTATTTTCCATTATTGTTTATCATAGGGTACTGAATATTGTCCCCTGTACTATACATTAGAACCTTGTTGTTTATCCACTGTAAATATAGTAGTTTGCATCAACCAACCCCATATTTCCAGCCCACCCCTCTCCCCTCCATCCTTGGCAACCACAACTCTGTTCTCTATCTGAGAGCAGGTTGTGATGGTGGCTGGAAGGGAAGGGTGGATAGCACGTGATTTCAAGTGGGTACCTAAGTGGCTAGGGTTCCAAACAATTGAGAAAACAGGGAGGATTCAGGAGCATTCACATCACTGATTCCCTGGGTGGCTCTGCTCCAGTCTCTTTTTCTTCTCCAGCCAGATGTCAATTCATCCAGTACAACTCTTCCACGCATTAGAAGAAACCTAATTCGGCAGATTATAGTGAGGTGGACCCATGTTTTTGGCAGCTAACTCTAGGGGTTCTTTACTTTCGTTTAACCATCTGTCCATCTAACTGTTGTACCATTCTTGCAACTACATATCCAACCATCACAGTATTACTATCAACCGCTCATCAACCATTAGTCATTCTATCCAACTACTCACTCAATTACCCACCCATCCATTTAGCCACTCCTTCACCCACTAACCATCTATCCAGCTTTCCGTCTCACCAAGCAACCATTCACTCATCCAGACAAGCATTCATTCATCCATCCATCTCATCATATCACCATTTGGTCATCAATTCAGTTATCTATTAAATCATCCAACCACTCATAATCTATATAACCATTTATCTATTCATCCCAAGAATTATGCATCCATTTATCCACCCATTCTCTAATCACTTAAACAGACATCAATCTATCCAATCTTTAAACATCTATTCATCATTTTTAGAAATATCCCATTCACCTAACCAATTACCTTACTGACTGTGATTTCAATGATACTTCCATCATCCTTTTATCTCATCTATATTTCAGTTCAGTCGCTCAGTTGTGTCTGACTCTGCGACCCCATGGACTGCAGCACTCCAGGCTTCACTGTCCATCACCAACTCCTGGATCTTGCTCAAACTCATATCCATCGAGTATGCCATCCAACCATCTAATCCTCTGTCATCCCCTTCTCCTCCTGCCTTCAACCTTTCCAATCATCAGGATCTTTTCCAGTGAGCCAGTCCTTTGCATCAGGTGGCTAAAGTATTGGAGCTTCAGCGTCAGTCCTTTCAATGAAGATTCAGGACTGATTTCGTTTAGGATTGAGTGGTTCGATCTCCTTGCAGTCCAAGGGCCTCTTAAGAGTCCTCTCCAGCACCACAGTTCAGAGCCATCAATTCTCGGTGCTCAGCTTTCTTCATGGTCCAACTCTTGAGAGGGTCATTTCCTAGGCAGGTTGATAAGAAGTCTAGGGGCCCCCAAGGAGAGAGGGGTCTGGAATTCTCAAGGAGGAAGAAAGGACAATTTTTTTTCTCCTTCTCTACATTCCTTAGGATTATATAACACTAATGTATCCTGCCTGAGGACAGTCTCTGGATTAAACATTCTGGCTAATTCTGTTATCTTAAAATGTAAATTATGGGAGTAGGTCTGGTGAGGTCTTTACAACCTCCAGACATTCTTTGGATTCATTAGAGAGTATATAACTTCATTGCTAACACTAGCAAGGGGGTACTCTTTCTGCCCCCTTCTGATGCCTATGTCAGAAGCTTTCTCTATCTCCTTTATACGTGACTAAAACTTTATTACACAAAAGCTCTGAGTGATCAAGCCTCATCTCTGGCCCCGGATTGAATTCTTCTCCTCTGGGGGCCAAGAATCCTGGTGTCTTCACGTGATTTAACAATAACCTTTCACTCTCACATCCATACATGACTACTGGAAGAACCACAGGTTTGGCTGAATGGACCTTTGTTGGCAAAGTAATGTTTTTAATATACTTTGTAGGTTTGTCCTAGGAACCTCATCTATAATGGGATTCCAATTTGTGGTAGTATCCACTCTGTGGATTGATTCCAAGAATATCATTCCATGCTTGATTTTGGAGAAAACACAAATGAAATAAATAGCACCTGCCCCCAGGGAGCTCAGAGCATAGCGAGGAGTCTGTCTCACCATTGGTGGTGGCTTTCTATTTTCAGATTCTATCTCTGAGGTTCCAATCATCAGGTCATTTTTCCATCTCCACTGACATGGATGCCAACCCACTGAAGACCCTGGATTTTACCAATATGAATAGAGGGAGGAGCTTATACTTAGGCTTAGCATCCAGTCAAATGGATCCATGCTCTACTTTCAACTCTGTGAGCAAACAACAGAGCTCAAGATGTCCTTGGAACTGCTCCGTTCCTGTTTCTTACACCAAATTCTTGGTTCATCCACTAGAAACTAAACTACTACCATTGGTGTGGAAGTTAGTTCTATTTCCATACATGCCCCCAAGTTCTCTGAGTAGTAGCTTACTGTTTCCTCCTTTGGGGAACTAGCAGTCTCCAACTTTCTGCTCATGAGAGAATGAACCCTAAATTCAGCTCCATGGGTAGCTCAGGACTCAGGTTTGGCCAATGAGACACAATCCAGAGGCTCTTGTTAGAACCTTGAGGCAGAAGCAGGTCTTTCTACTGGTGTTGTTTCACTGAAAGATTGTTGGAGCCATTTCTGGCACAACAGGATGAGCCTGCCTGAGAAGTAAAGCCACCCAGGAGAAAGTCACTTGATCACCAGGATCCAGCTATGCCTAAAGACATATGTGAACTAAAGTTCCTGGAGACAATTTTTTTTTTTTTTTTTGCTTAAGCCAGTTTTAGTTGGACTTTATACTTCTGCAATGAAAGAGGAAAAGATCAACATATTCAGAAGCCTCAAAGGTAGCCATCAAGTAGTGACACCCTCCTCCATTTCAAAATGTAAATAAGGTTTTATTTAATGCCTCTTTCTGTTCCAAAATACCACCTCCTCCCCAGGGTCCTCTCTTCCCAGAAAACAAGATGACAGCCTAAGACACATGCACTGTTCACATGATGTCAGATTAGGTCCTTAAAAGCAAAGTAAGCAACAGTCTTCCCCACAGTCCCGAATTGCCTCTCTTGCTAGTCCCTCCCCCTCCCCAAAGAACAACTCGGAGCAGAGAGGCTTCAGTTAGAACTGTGCACCACTCCTGTGCCAACTGAGAAAAAATCTACAACTAAGGAAAGCAACACACAGGTTCAAGAGCATGATACCAGAGTAATGAGATTAGTCCATATATTAAAGAGGAAAAAGACAAAAACAAAAAACCCAAAGCCTGTTCCCTTCTCATCAACCAGCCCTCCCACAGATCAGCATTTCCTTGCTTTTCTTCTGTGAGTCTTGTAGAAAAGTCTGGACTCCAAGCCAGCCCTCTTCCCCAAAGTTAAATATTCTAAAATCACTGCTGGGTGCACTGTTTCTCAGGACCCGTGTTGGGGCTCAAAGGACAATTTCTGAGATGGTCACTGGACACCTCTTGGCTGGAGGGACCTTGCTTAGGGTCCATCATCTGCTGGGGGAGGTGAGGAAAACCAGGGGCCTGGGCTGGTGGGCGGCATCTCTGATGGGAGGTGGTGAAGCCGTGGGTGCTGCTATAAGTAATCCTGCTCCAGGGAGTGCCTCTGCACCTTCAGGTCCTCATGGCAGGATAGCTCCAGAAAGGCATGTTGTGCTGGAACATAGAACGTCAGACACGTGGTTACAGCTGTGCTGGTACCTCTTGCAGACTCCCTGGATCCGATGCCTGTGGTGAGAGCCTTAGGAGAAGTCACCAAATCAAAATATCATGGTGGAATCCCCATGTGGTCAGTACCTACTGTTCTGGTCATCCTTTCTGTTTCTTTGGAGGCTTTTTAAATTTTTTTTTTCTTTTTTGCCTTTGACCAGTGGCACGGGGGAATCTTTGTTCCCCAACAGCAATGGAACCTGTGCCCCCTGTATTGGGAGTGTGGAGTCTTAGTCCCTGAACCACCAGGGAACTCTCCTTCTGAGCCTGTTCTAATAGCTTATCCTGCACTGTCCGACATGTGGACTGACTGACCCCTTTCCCCTCCATTGCAGACACCGTGGGCTGAATGTCCTGGTGTGCTAAAAGTGAAAGTGTTAGTCACTCAGTTGTGTCTGACTCTTTGCAACTCCATGGACTATATCCTGTCAGACGCCTCTGTCCATGAACTTCTCCAGGCAAGAACGCTGGAGTGGGTAGCGATTTCCTTATCCAAGGGGATCTTCCCGACCCATGGAAAGAACCTGAGTCTCCTGCATTGGAGACGGATTCTTTACCATTTGAGCCACCAGGGAAACAATGCACTAACATGGCATCAAATCACACAGCAGGAACGCTAATCCACTTTAAAAATGTGTTCTCAATCATGACATTTCAGATAGAAAGTCTTGGCTAGATGCTACTGTATCTTCAACCCCTCCTTAACACTCACTAATATCCATGTGGACAGATAGGTCTGGTCCCAGAGGCTGTTTTTATTTTTTCTTTACAGCAGGTGATGCTTGCTCTGTGTTACTGTCATATAATGAAGCTTTTCATTTTGAACATAAATGCATTGACTTAAAGGGACACATAAAGTAGATGATAGTACAGACAGCATGCAGATACAGCAGAAGTTGTCATTGGTGTAAAAATTGCCATGTTGATTATGGAAAGGAATTACTCATGTGAAAGGAGAAATTTGTGAAACACTGCCATAGAGTGAAGGTTAAATATTTAAGAGTGCCCTTGTCAAAGCTCTGTTCTACCTTTATTAGGTAGGTAACCTTGGGTGATTTTCTCTGCTGCTTGTCTGTAAAATGCACCCAATGCTTGCTGCATACTATGTCTATCTTGTTTTACAAATGAGGAGACTGGGGCACATAGAAATCGTCACTAGAGAAAAAATTTGACTGAATATTCTTCACCAGAAAATGCATCCACTGACTAAAGCTGTTACCTGTCCAACAGCCATCCTCCTTCTTCCTACTTCCAGCACCCTGAATTTGGCAGCACTGTGCCAGAGAGGTAGTTACGGGGTGAATTATGATCACATAAGTAAACTATGAAACCTCAACCCTGCTTGTCAGGGATTTGTCATGTATCCCTCATGAATTGAAAAGTGTATGGCAAACCACTTCAGTATTCTTGCCTTGAGAATCCTATGACAGTATGAAAAGGCCAAAAAGATACATCACTGAAGGATGAACTCCTCAGGTCGGTAGATGCACAATATGCTACTGGGGATTGGTAGAGAAACCACTCCAGAAAGAATGAAGGGATGGAGCCAAAGCAAAAACAACACCCAGTTGTGGATGGGACTGGAGATAGAAGCAAGGTTTGATGCTGTAAAGAGCAATATTGCATAGGAACCTGGAATGCTAGGTCCATGAATCTAGGCAGATTGGAAATGGTCAAACAGGAGATGACAAGAGTGAACATTGACATCCTAGGAATCCTCGAGCTAAGATAGACTGGGATGGGTGAATTTAACTCAGGTGACCATTATACCTACTACTGTGGGCAGGAATCCCTTAGAAGAAACGAAGTAGCCATCATAGTCAACAAAAGAATATGAATGGCAGAACTTGGATGCGATCTCAAAAATGACAGAATGATCTCTTCATTTCCGAGGAAAACCATTCAGTGTCCTGGTAATCCAAGTCTATGCCCTGACCAGTAATGCTGAAAAACCTGAAGTTGAACAGTTCTATGAAGATCTACAAGGCTGTCTAGAACTAACACCCAAGAAAGATATTCTTTTCATTATAGGGGACTGGAATGTGAAAGTAGGAAGTCAGGAAACACCTGGAGTAGCAGGCAAATTTGGGCTTGGAGTACAGAATGAAGCAGGGGCAAAGGCTAATATGGTTCTGCCAAGACAACACACTGCTCATAGCAAACACCCTCTCCAACAACACAAGAGAAGACTCTACACATGATCGGATGGTTAACACCAAAATCAGATTGATTATATTCTTTGCAGCCAAAGATGGAGAAGCTCTATACAGTCAGCATAAACAAGGCTGGGAGCTGACTGTGGCTCAGGTCATGAACCCCTTATTCAGACTGAAATTGAAGAAAGTGGGGAAAACCACTAGACGACTCAGGTACGACCTAAAGCAAATCCCTTATGACTATACAGTGGAAGTGAGAAATAGATTTAAGGGACTAGATCTGATAGACAGAGTCATGGATGAACCATGGACAGAGGTTCATGACATTGTACAGGAGATAAGAATTAAGACCATTCCCAGGAAAAAAGAAATGCAAAAAAGGAAAATGGCTGTCTGTGGAGGCCTTACAAATATCTGTGTAAAGAAGGGAAGTGAAAAGCGAAGGGGAAAGGAAAGATATACCCATTTGAATGCAGATTCCTAATGATAGCTAGGAGAGATAAGAAAGCCTTCCTCAGTGATCAATGCAAAGGAACAGAGGAAACCAATAGAATGGGGAAGACTAGAGATCTCTTCAAGAAAATTAGAGATACCAAGGGAATATTTCAAGCAAAGATGGGCTCAATAAAGGACGAAAATGGTATGGACCTAACAGAAGCAAAAGATTATTAAGAAGAGGTGGCAAGAATACCAGAAGAACTGTACAAAACTGTACAAACTGTCTTCATGACCGACATAATCACGATGGTGTGATCACTCACCTAGAGCCAGACATCCTGGAGTGTGAAGTCAAATGGGCCTTAGGAAGCATCACAATGAAGAAAGCTAGTGAAGGTGATGGAATTCCAGTTGAGCTATTTCAAGATATGATAAAGATGATACTGTGAAAGTGCTGCACTCAACATGCCAGCAAATTTGGAAAACTCAGCAGTTGCTACAGGACTGCAAAAGGTCAATTTTCATTCCAATCCCAAAGACAGGCAATGCCAAAGAATGTTGAAACTTCTGCACAATTGCTCTCATCTCACATGCTAGTAAAGTACTGCTTAAATTTCTCCAAGCCGGGCTTCAGCAATACATGAACTGTGAAAGTGCAAATGTTCAAGCCGGCTTTAGAAACGGCAGAGGAACCATATGTGAAATTGCCAGCATCCACTGGGTCATCAAAAAAGCAAGAGAGTTTCAGAAAAAACATCTACTTCTGCTTTATTAACTATGCCAAAGCCATTGACTGTGTGGATCACAGTAAACTGCGGAAAGTTTTGAAAGAGATGGGAATACCAGACTACCTGACCTGCGTCTTGAGAAACCTATATGCAGGTCAGGAGGCAACAGTTAGAACTGGACATGAAACTACAGACTGGTTCCAAATAGAAAAAGAAGTATGTCAAGGCTGTGGATTGTCACCCTGCTTATTTAACATATATGTCGAGTACATTATGAGAACACTGGGCTGGAGGAAGCACAAGATGGAATCAGGATTGCTGGGACAAATATCAATAACCTCAGATATGCAGATGACACCACTCTTATGGCAGGAAGAGAAGAAGAGCTAAAGAGCTTCTTGATGAAACTGAAAAAGAAGAGTGAAAAGTTTTGCTTAAAGCTCAACATTCAAAAAACTAAGATCATGGCATCCAGTCCCATCACTACATGGCAAATAGATGGGGAAACAATGAAAACAGTGCCTGACTTTATTTTGGGGAGCTCTAAAATCACTGCAGATGTTGATTGCAGCCATGAAAGTAAAAGATGCTTACTCCTTGGACAGGAAGTTATGACCAACCTAGACTACACTAAAAAGCAGAGACATTACTCTGACTACAAAATTCTGTCTAGTCAAGGCTGTGTTTTTTTCCAGTGGTCATGTAAGCATGTGAGAGTTGGACTATAGAAAAAGCTTTGCACCAAACAATTGATGCTTCTGAGCTGTGATGTTGGAGAAGATTCCTTAGAATTTCTTGCACTGCAAGGAGATACAACCAGTCCATCCTAAAGGAGATCAGTCCTGGCTGTTCATTGGAAGGACTGATGTTGAAGCTGAAACTCCAATACTTTGGCCACCTGATGTGAAGAGCTGACTATTGGAAAAGACCCTGCTGTTGGGAAAGATTAAGGCAAGAAGAGAAGGGGACGACAGTCGATGAGATCTTTGGAATGCACCACCAACTCGATGGACATGGGTTTGGGTGAACTCCAGAAATTGGTGATGAACAGGGAGGCCTGGTGTGCTGTGGTTCTTTGGGTCACAAAGAGTTGGATATGCCTGAGCAACTGAATTGAACTGAATCTTCTGACTTGAGATCCATTGCAGCCAACGAGTAAGTTGGCTGGGAGTGTTTGGAAATGATTTTCCTCCATGATTAGACAGAAGTACCTTGAGATCTCTTTCCTCCTCACTTTCCCTTTTCATTTGAATGCTGGCATGTCAGTATGTGATGTATGGAGCTGTGGCAGTGCTTGAAATCATGCGGCAATATAGCAGAAATGAAACAGCCAAAGATGTATAGAAAGGTAGAGCAAAATGATGGAAAGTGATATTTGGTGAATTTTTGGACCAACTGAAACAACCTAAGGTACACCCACTTCTAATCTTGTTAGGTGAGCAAGTGTTTAAGTCTTCATTACAGCTAAAAGATACTGAGCCTCCTCAAGACAGTCACTGGCCTTCAATTATTTCCTGAGTGAACAGAGGGTGCTTGAAGAATATCTGTGAGTCCCTCCACTTCCACATCTGCACAGTGGTATATTTGTGTATATTCCACGTATACGCAGTGGTGTATTTGTGTATATTTCACATATACACAGTGGTATATCTGCTGCCATGTGAGGTTCTATGCCTACAGGGTAGAAACTATACAAGTGTCCTTTTGGTTCCAGGAGCACACACACAGACAAAAACCCCTTTCCTGCCTCTGGGGGCTCTATACTTTTGATAGCTGGGTCAGGGCAGGCCTCTCTGGAGGGGTGACATTTAAGTAAGCCCCAGAGAATGGGAGGGCAGGGGCCATGCAAATGTTGGGGGAGGTAGTCAAGGGTGAAGGCACAGAAAGTGCAAAGCCCCTGAGGAGGGTTTGAGCTTGGAAAGTCATGTTCACTGCTGCCTAGCATGCCTCTTGGCCCACAGTGTGCACTTAATATTTGTGGAATGAATGAAAAAAGGAAGGGAGGGAGAAAAAGAGGGAAGGTGAGTTTCTCAAAGCAGTCCTCAATGGACACATCTTTTTCTCTTTTGCCCAAATGAAGTAGAAAATGATCCATCACGGGCAACAGATGCCGTCTCTTCCATGCCTTTCAGCTCCCCCACTCTCTTCCCCTCAGCCTGGCTGAGCCTTTCATTCTCTGCAAGGATGGATGTTGGTGGCTGCCTGGCTAATCCAGTCCCTGTTTAAACAATGTAATTTATTTTTCTGGGAGGAAATGAGCAAGGGAGAAAGAACTGTCTCAGCAGCTTCCCTCCCAGGCCTGGTGGCCACAGAGCCCAGGTGGATTTATCACTGGTGGAGAGGTGGAGACAAATAACCTGCTAAAATGGAAATATTAACAACAGTGTCAGCTGGAACAGCCAAAGCACCCTTTTCTGTCATGGTATTTCACTCTGCTCAGGTGTCCACAGCCTGGGCTAATGAGGCCCATCCATCAGGCCAGGGGAGATGCTGGAGCCCAGAATTTCTCATTAATGGGCTGAGGCTGCTGCTTCAGACACTGGTGGGAATTTTCAGGGGAGCTTGGCATATGAGGGTGGTGTATCCTAGTTTTCTTTAGTGGACTCCACTCTTCTTACCAGCCCAGGGGTGTGGAACAACAGTGTTTTAAATTCCTAAGTCCACCTCCTTCCTACCAGGTGTTTGCAGCAAAACACATAGCAGTTTGCATGTACCAGCTGTGTGACTTTAACTAAATTAATTAACCTCTCTGAGTCTCAAACATGTCCTCTATAAAATGTAAGGGGATAGTACCCACTTTGTGGGGGGAAGGGTTGGAGGATTAAATAAAATGATGACATCAGTAATAAAGAGTAGTGGGTAAGGCCTGGGACTAGGTAGGGTGGCAGTTACAACCCCACCGTCTGCTGGCTGTGATGGAGACTGCTGACTGGCTCCCTGCATTTGTTCTTCCCTTCTCTCTCAGAAAGTGCTCTCATATTTGTTTCTTTCCTTGCTAGGCAGGAGTGGCTGAGAATAAAATCTACATCTTCCAGCTCCCTTTGTGGCAAGGTGTGATTTTCTGACTGAACAATCTGGCCAAATGGATTTGAGCAGCAGTCATGTTGACCCGTGTCAGCTGTGCTGTTAAAGGGAAGAGGAGTCGGTCCCTCTTCCCTCCCCCTTTACTTTCCTGGTGCAGGGGGAGTGCAGAGGTTGAGGGGGTGAGAGGGCAGCTTAGACTGTGTGGTAAGAGCAGTACTTGGATTGGAAGAGCAACAAAGACAGAAGCGGCCTAGGTCCCTGGGGCTGTCCCAGCTCTATGGGTAGCAAATGAGACAGAGACAGCTCTCGATTGTCAGCATCTCGGGCAACACAAACTCCATTGCACAAAACCTGGCCTCGCTGGGGACTACCTCATCCACTCCCATAGCCTGGATTCAGTGATACACTGCTCCTGTGGACTTTGACCATACAAGACATTGAGGTGAGTTTTCATAATGTGGGCATTTTTCCCCCCTTGTTTAAGGTATTTTATTAGGTTCTTGCAAATTTAGCTCAAATGAATACTTTTATACTTTCAAATTTTTAATAATGATTTTCATCTTAAAATTCTTTTTTTTTTTTAATTTTTTTTATTTTTTTATTTTTAAAATTTTAAAATCTTTAATTCTTACATGCATTCCCAAACATGAACCCCCCTCCCACCTCCCTCCCCATAACATCTTTCTGGGTCATCCCCATGCACCAGCCCCAAGCATGCTGCATCCTGCGTCAGACATAGACTGGCGATTCAATTCACATGATAGTATACATGTTAGAATGTCATTCTCCCAAATCATCCCACCCTCTCCCTCTCCCTCTGAGTCCAAAAGTCCGTTATACACATCTGTGTCTCTTTCCCTGTCTTGCATACAGGGTCGTCATTGCCATCTTCGTAAATTCCATATATATGTGTTAGTATACTGTATTGGTGTTTTTCTTTCTGGCTTACTTCACTCTGTATAATCGGCTCCAGTTTCATCCATCTCATCAGAACTGATTCAAATGAATTCTTTTTAACGGCTGAGTAATACTCCATTGTGTATATGTACCACAGCTTTCTTATCCATTCATCTGCTGATGGACATCTAGGTTGTTTCCATGTCCTGGCTATTATAAACAGTGCTGCGATGAACATTGGGGTACATGTGTCTCTTTCAATTCTGGTTTCAATATAGTGAAAATGAGTATACTACCCAAAGCAATTTACAAATTCAATGCAATCCCTGTCAAGCTACCAGCCACATTTTTCACAGAACTAGAACAAATCATTTCAAGATTTGTATGGAAATACAAAAAACCTCGAATAGCCAAAGCAATCTTGAGAAAGAAGAATGGAACTGGAGGAATCAACTTGCCTGACTTCAGGCTCTACTACAAAGCCACAGTCATCAAGACAGTATGGTACTGGCACAAAGACAGACATATAGATCAATGGAACAAAATAGAAAGCCCAGAGATAAATCCACACACATATGGACACCTTATCTTTGACAAAGGAGGCAAGAATATACAATGGAGTAAAGACAATCTCTTTAACAAGTGGTGCTGGGAAAACTGGTCAACCACTTGTAAAAGAATGAAACTAGATCACTTTCTAACACCGCACACAAAAATAAACTCAAAATGGATTAAAGATCTAAATGTAAGATCAGAAACTATAAAACTCCTAGAGGAGAACATAGGCAAAACACTCTCAGACATAAATCACAGCAGGATCCTCTATGATCCACCTCCCAGAATTCTGGAAATAAAAGCAAAAATAAACAAATGGGATCTAATTAAAATTAAAAGCTTCTGCACAACAAAGGAAAATATAAGCAAGGTGAAAAGACAGCCTTCTGAATGGGAGAAAATAATAGCAAATGAAGCAACTGACAAACAACTAATCTCAAAAATATACAAGCAACTTCTGCAGCTCAACTCCAGAAAAATAAACGACCCAATCAAAAAATGGGCCAAAGAACTAAATAGACATTTCTCCAAAGAAGACATACAGATGGCTAACAAACACATGAAAAGATGCTCAACATCACTCATTATTAGAGAAATGCAAATCAAAACCACAATGAGGTACCACTTCACACCAGTCAGAATGGCTGCGATCCAAAAATCTGCAAGCAATAAATGCTGGCGAGGGTGTGGAGAAAAGGGAACCCTCCTACACTGTTGGTGGGAATGCAAACTAGTACAGCCACTATGGAAAACAGTGTGGAGACTCCTTAAAAAATTGCAAATAGATCTACCTTATGACCCAGCAATTAAAATTCTTTTCCTTGATATTAATACTGCTGTATCTACTTTCAGTGTTAGTATATACATAAATACTTTTTTCTGTATTTTTCAACTGTTCTATGTACTAGGAATCTTTCACATTCAGCCAGCTTAAAAAAAGAGAAAAAAAATCAGAAAATCACGGACTTTGAAATTTTGCTTCATTCCCATATATTGGTATGAAATTTGGTTTTATTTTTATATTAGATTCCTTTGTATTTTCTATTTGTCAGATTTCTCCTGTTTTCTTTTATAACTTCTCTGCCATAAAAAAAAAAAATGTATTTATCTTTGGTTGTGTTGGTCTTCATTGCCATGAGGCTTTTCTCTACTTAACGGTGGCAGGGGCTACTCTTTAGTTGTGGTGTTCAGGCTTCTCATTGCAGTGACTTCCTTTTTTGTAAGTATAAATTCATTTATTTTAATTGGAGGCAAATTACTTTACAATATTGTAGTGGTTTTGTCATACATTGACATGAATCAGCCATGGGTATACATCTCTTCCCCAATCCTCAACCCCCCTCCTACCTCCTTCCCCATCCCATCCCTCTGGGTCATCCCAGTGCACCAGCCCAGAGCACCCTGTTTCATGCATCGAACCTGGACTGGTGATCTGTTTGACATATGGTAATATACATGTTTCAATGCTATTCTCCCAAATCATCCCACCCTCGCCTTCTCCTACAGAGTCCAAAATACTGTTCTATACATCTGTGTCTCTTTTGCTGTATCACATGCAGGGTTATCGTGCAGTGGCTTCTATTGTTGTCCAGCATGGACTCAGGCCAAGTGGACTCAGTGGTTAAGCCTCCGGTGTTCTAGAACACAGGCTCCGTAGTTGTGATGCATGGGCTCAGCTGCTCCATGGTATGTGGGATCCTCCTGGATCAGGGATCGAACCAGTGTCTCCTGCATCAGCAGGTGAATTCTTTACCACTGAGCCACCAGGGGAATCCCCTCTTCTTTGCTTTGTTTTTAATTAGATTCTTTGCTCATTCAGACTTTCCCCTTTGTTCTGTGCAAATTCAGACTCCTGTGTTCTTTCTCTGCTGGCTTCCCTGGAGAGAGACCCTCCTCTGAGCTTCTGAAGATGGATTTAGCTTTCTCCCTTAGCCCCTCATCCCCCACAGTCACAGGGAGTATTAACCACACAAGCTTTGGGTTACTGAGGGCTATCTCTGCACAGTTCTTCTGCTGCCCCCCTTGGGATCTGTTCTCTGAAGGTGTGACAGTTAAAAAGGCAGCTCAGAGAGGGCTGCCACTGGCTGAAGGCCACACAGCCAACAATGGCAGAGCAGGGATTTAGGTCAAAATGTGCTCTCCTGGTCACCTGTTTTGGGGAGAGCCAGGTGGCTGTAGGGTGAGCTGAGGGAGGCACCCGAAACATAAAATTGAAAGAGGCACCTCCGGGACTTCCCTGCAGGTGCAGTGGTTAAGACTCTGTGCCTCCACTGCAGGGGGCATGGGTTCAATCTCTGGTTGGAGAACTAAGATATCAATAAAAAAGAACTTTTGGCTTTCCTCATAACTCAGTAGGTAAAGAAACCACCTGCACTGCAGGAGAAGCCAGTTCCTGGGTTGGGAGGATTCCAGAGTTGGAAGATCCCCTGGAGAAGGGAAAGGCTACCCACATCAGGATTCTTGGGCTTCCCTGGTGGCTCAGCTGGTAAAGAATCTGCCTGCAATGCTAGAGACCTGGGTTTGATGCCCAGGTCGGGAAGATCCCCTGGAAAAGGGAAAGGCCACCCCCTCCAGTATTCTGGCCTGGAGAATTCCACGCACTGTATAATCTATGGGATCACAAAGAGTCGGACACAACTGAGAGACTCCACTCCACTTCACTTTAGTTTATAAAGAGGCATCTCTGTCAGCTCTACCTCCTCCTGGCTCACTAAGGGAGGGCGACCCTAGACTAGGCGACCCTAGTTCTTGAAGAACGACTGACTGTGAAAAATCTAGGGGTGTGATTTTTGACAGTTGTCATGATATGGGGGGCACTACACATGGGGGCAGGTGCCTGCTTCATCACATGCCTTAGGCTTGAATGATTTTCAAATGTTCTGCCAGATAGTTAAGTAAGTACAAACCCATTCATAATAACCTGGGTTGTTCATAATAACCCTTATCTGCACTTTGTCACCTAAATTTAGTAAAAGTTTTCCAGGGCTGCAATTATTGTGTAAACTGGAGAAGTATATATTTTTTTCTTATTCAGAGCCTAACCATGGGCTGCTCTGCAGTTTGTGGAAATCACATGATGGCCACAGTACCTCGATGGCTTTGTGAATGGCTGAGGCTGCACACTTGTGTCCTCCTGCATTTGCCAGGCTGAATCCTCAGTGATGGCACATTTGGGTGCAAGGCTGTGTGCTCATACATTTACTTACTGGAGCAAGCACTATTGTGAATATCAATACATTTGTGTTCTCAGTCATGTCCAACCCTTTGTGATCCTATAGACCCCAGGTTCCTCTGTCCACGGGATTCTCCAGGCAGGAATACCAGAGTGGGTTGCCATGGCCTCCTTCAGGGGAGCTTCCTGATCCAGGAATCGAACCTGTGTCTCATGTCTCCTGCATTAGCAGGTGGATTCTTTACCACTACTGCCACCTGAGGAACCCTTGAGTATAAATGACTTTCTCTTATTTCTTTAAAAAAATTTTTTAATGTGGACCATTTTTTTCTTGCTGTGTTATTTTTATTGTCTTACTCTTATTTTTGTAACATAGTTATATTTTTATCAATGTATTCATCTTAATTGGGGGCTAATTACTTTACAATATTGTTGTGATTTTGCCATACATTGATGTGAATCAGCCACGGTGTACATATGTTCCCCATCCTGAACACCACTCCCACATCCCTCCACATCCCATCCCTCTGTGTCATCCCAGTGCACCAGCCCTGAGCACCCTGTCTCATGCATTGAACTTGGACTGGCAATCTGTTTCACATATGACAACATACATGTTTCAATGCTATTCTCTCAGCTCATCCCACCCTCATCTTCTCCCACAGAGTCCAAGAGACTGTTCTATACATCTATGTCTCTTCTGCTGTCTCACATACAGGGTTATTGTTACCATCTTTCTAAATCCCACAGATATGTGTTAGTATACTGTATTGATGTTTTTCTTTCTGGCTTACTTCACTCTGTATAATCGGCTCCAGTTTCATCCACCTCATTAGAACTGATTCAAACGTATTCTTTTTAATGGCTGAGTAATAGTCCACTGTGTATATGTACCACAGCTTTCTTATCCATTTGTCTGCTGATGGACATCTAGTTTCTTCCATTTTTGAGCTCTTTATTGAATTTGTTATCATATCACATATCATATTTTGTTTTGATCTTGAGACATGTGGGATCTTAGCTCCCCGTGGATAGAAGCTGTACCCCCTGCATTGGAAGGTGACGCTTTAACCACTGGATGACCAGGGAGTTCACTCCCTATTTCTCTTTGTGTTCCTAGATGTTGATCTCCAGGACAGTTTTTTTTTCTGATTGAAAATTTTCCTGGGGTAGGACATATTGGTTTTAAGGCAGTTTTGTTATCCATTAGTATTTCATTTCAGGATAGTAAATGATCATTTCAAAACGTCTGCTACACCACCCTAAGAAACCCCCTTTAATGTGAGAAGGCAAATGAATATCAGTGACAGCTCCATGGACTCCTGTGTCATGCTCCAGGTAAGAATGAGAGGGCATGTAGGGGGATGCCCATTACCAGAGGCCTAAGCAGGTTCTCAATCTAACTTTGGTAGAAACAAAGTTTATTTTGATCACTGTCACATGCTCAGGACAGAGGTTCTTCTCAATTAGATCTGTACTTGGAAAAGGGGCTCTAGACTTCCACTCCCACCCCAACTAGGACTTCAGATAGGCTCACCAGAGACCAGCTCTTGGGATGGCACACCAGTTCTGGATTCACATGATAATTCATGAGGTTCACTACACTGAGTTGGTCAGATAATGCTGTATCACCCCTATCAGTTAGTTCACTCGCTCAGTGGTGTCTGACTCTTTGAGACTCCATGGACTGTAGCATGCCAGCCTTCCCTGTCCATCACCAAATCCCAGAGCTTGCTCAAATGCATGTCCATTGAGTCGGTGACACCATCCAACCATCTCACCCTCTGTAGTCCCCTTCTCCTGCCTTCAATCTTTCCCAGCATCAGAGTCCTTTCCAATGAGTCACTTCTTCCCATCAGGTGGCCTAGGTATTGTGCCAGGGTCCAGCCCCGGTGGATCCAGGGAATTCAAAGGGTGGACGGAGTCGGTGATTGATTTAGAGAGAGATAGATAAGGAAAGAATGTTGTAGATAAGAAAATAGAGGAGAGAAGAAAAGAGGCTGATGTTCCTTGGTTTATACAAAAAATCAATAAAGTCTTTAGAGACTTGCACCTTCTATGTAAGGCCACAGGTGCCCTCCCGGTCTCCCAAGGGAGTCAAGGTGCAGGGAGCCTTCCCATTAGAAATCCAGGCAAATAAGTAGACACAGTGGACTTCTGTATTCCAGATGGGAACTAGCCTGAAAGAGAGTAAGAGGAGTAGAGAATGATTGACACAGGAAGACCAAGCTGCTTTGGTGAGCGAGGCCCAATAACTTTATTTTTTAAAGGACTTTATACCTTTCCCATAATTGATGTTTTGTACATTATCTTCTGGCCTTGGAGGCCTGTGAAACATTTTAAGACCCTCTTTTGATAAAGGCTGCTCAACCAGAAAACTTATATTCCCTTGAAGTGTTTTTTCTTTATATTTTTAATCTATGTCAGCCTCAGAAAATATCAAACAAAGTTACATTTTCATGAAGCAATGCAGCGAGTTATAACAAAGAACCAATTAGCTCAAAAGTCTGATGTGGTTAGTTTCAAGGCTACACTTATTTTTCTTACATTCTATCTATGTTAACTAATGCACTCCCAGGTGCACAGTGGATAAGAGATATGAGAACTTAGTAACAAGCATTGGCTCAACAGTGAAATCTTACACCAGCACTACTGAATAACTTTAAACTCTTTGAAAGGCTTTATGTTTTAGACTTCCTGTGCCTCTCACAGTTGGGGGTGGGGGTGGCTGTAAACAATCACATGTGTAGTTGTAAAAGTCTGGGTAAGGCAAGTTAGAGAGCCATCAGAGGGGTTTGAACTGAGACACTCCTTTCAAATACAGAAGACTGAAGCCCTAAGTTAACTTTCTCCAGAGCGTGTCAGAAGAGTGGAAAATCACAGTACAATAAAATCAGGCCGAGTCTGGTTTTGGGGAGTAGATGTTCAGGAAACCTCAGGGGGAACCCCTGAAGCCAGATCACGCCTTTGAGTTTTGTCAGGCTTCCTTCCTCATGACCTTTCCCGGCAGTATTGGAGCTTCAGCATCAGTCCTTCTAATGAATATCCAGGACTGATTTCCTTTAGAATGGACTGCTTGGATCTCCTTGCTGTCCTTGATACTCTCAGAGTCTTCTCCAGAACCACAGTTCAAAAGCATCAATTCTTCGGCCCTCAGCTTTTTTCATGGTCACCCTTATAGCCCTTATTAATGTTGTCTCCTCTAAATTGAATGCATGCCATGTCATGGTGGGCTACCATCTGTGGGGTCGCACAGAGTCAGAAGAGTCTAGACATTGCTAAAAGGGAACCAGATCACCCAGACTGAGGTTGAAAAGAACTCCCCAAGGAGGCTAAATAGAGCCAACAGGGACAGAAGATGGACAGAAAAGAAAAAAAGAAAAAAAAAGGAACCAACACTGGTCACTTTATTTTTTTCACAAGCGAGGGGTTGGGGGTGGGGGTGGGTGGGGGGCAGGCAGTGATAAAGAGGAACAAGTGATCAGAGGTCACAGGTATAGACTAGCTTTTCATTAATCATCTTTCTGTACTTTGATTGGAGAAGGGAATGGCAATCCACTCCAGTATTCTTGCCTCAAGAATTCCATGCATAGAAGAGCCTGGTGGGCTACAGACCATGGGATCCTATTTTGACTTCTTTTTCCCTTGTGCATTCATTACATATAAAAACATGTTTTTTCTTCTATTATGTGATTGTGAAAAAATCACAACACACTAATGAACAGCCAAGTCATCCCTGTGGTGTCCCAATAGTAGTGAACCTAAGGCTCCAGCCATTAGGGGAACAGTGGTTAAGACCATACTTTCATTACAGGGGGCACAGGTTCCATCTCTGATCAGGGAACTAAGATTCTGCATGCCATGAGCCATGCCCCACCTCCAAAAAAAGTTTTAAAACGAAAATATAAGAACTTCTTTTTAAGTTAAAAAAAAGAAAGAAAGAAAGAAACCACACTACTGAGAACTAGGAGTGCACCAGAGGGGCCCAGACGGGTCTTTGCATGTTCAAATAAGGAGTACCTACCAGTCAACCTGAGTTGGAGTCGCTCAAGCCACTATCCCATCACTTCTGGGCTGCAAGACCAGATGACTGTGGTAAACAAGGCCTTGGCCTCCGTGGGGACAGAGGCTCACCCCACCTCCATCACCTCTGCCTCTGCAATACCATCCCTGGGGCCCCCTCTCAAGTCCTCAGTTCCTCCATCTGAAAATGGCATCCCAGAACGAGATGAGCCCAGAAGGCACTGACCACCAGAGTCTGTGTTGCTTAAAGCTGGATGACCACCCCACACTGGTGGCTTCCCATCCATCCCTAAAACCTGGTATATACAAAGAGCTCTGGATAACATATCCCAAATGTTTTTTCTCTGCTTGTCTCCTGTGCCTTTCTCAGCCTCCTCTGCTCACGTTGCCTAGCACCTACATGCACAACTCGGCTTTCTGATGGCAAAGAACCCTCCTGCTAAAGCAAGAGACACAGGTTCGATCCCTGGGTTGGGAAGGTCCCCTGGAGAAGGAAATGGCAACCCACCCCAGTATTCTTGCCTGTAAAGTTACATGGACAGAAGTGCCAGGGGGCTACAGTCCACGGGGTTGCAAAGAGTCACACAGTACTGAGCAACTAAACAACAACATCATGGGCAAGTGGCTCAGTTCTCTCACATTTTCTTTATGCTCTGGGCCGGGGCATCTGAAGGTTAGCACTACTGCCATTGCAGCTGCATAATTGTCCGCCTTGGGGACTGTTCCGTGTGCTGCAGAAATTTAGCAGCATCCCTAGTCAGCAATCACTTGCCAGCAGCATCCCTCATTCCCCACTTTCCCTAAGTTATGAGACCTACTGCTTTCAACTCAATCCCATGAATAAATCTATATTCTCAGAATTATATGTTCTGCCCTGACCTGGCCTGATTCAAGCCTCCACCTGCCCTCATGTCCTCTCCACCTAGGAATCTATCAGGCATCTCACACTTGCAAAATTGAAAGCTGAACCCATGGCCCTGTTTCTCCTGCCAAAATCAAATCTGTCAACCCAGGAATGATGCAGCAAATCTCTGTTGCAGTGCCTGCTCCAGATGCCAGAAGCAACAGCCTCCTCACCGAGCTGTAACAATGGCTCCAGTAATCATTATGTGTCTGGACCAAAACAGAAATGAAGCTCCACTAGGGATGTGTCTGGAGATTAAAGTACAGATCTGATGCTGTAAAGAATGGCACTATATAGAAACATGGAATCACATGTCCATGAATCAAGGTAAGTTGGATGGGGGTCAAGCAGAAGAGATCAAGAGTAAACTTCAACATCTTAGGATTCAGGAAACTAAAATGGATTGGAATAAGCAAAGTGTAGGGGGGAAAAAAATGTGTAAATGGCCCAGAGAAGCACGATGGTGTGATCGTTCCCCCAGAGCCAGCCATTTTGGAGTGTGAAATCAAGGGAGGGGATGGAATTCCAGCAGAGCTACTTAAAATCCTAAAAGACAATGGTATCAAGGTGCTGCACTCAAGACATCAGCAAATCTGGAAAACAGAGCAATGGCCACAAGCCTGGAAAAGGTCAATCCTTATCCAAATTCCCAAGAAGGTTAGGACTAAAGAACATTCAAACCACCACAGAATTGTGCTTGTATCCTATGCTAATACAGTTGTGCTTAAAATCCTTCATGCTAGGCTTCAGGATTACATGAACTGAGAAATTCCAGATGTTTAAGGTAGGTTTAGAAACATCAGAGGAAACGGAGCTCAAGTTGTCACCATTTGCTGGATCACAGAAATAGCAAATTAACTCCAGAGAAACCTCTACCTCTTTTTCACTAAACACTCTATAAAGTCTTTGGTTGTGTGGATCATAACAAATTGTTGAAAACTCTTCATGAGGTGGGAATACAGGACCATTTTTACCTGGATCCTCAGAGACCTGCAGGCAGATTAAGAAGCAAATATTAGAACCACATATGGAACAACTGACTGGTTCAGGATTGAGAAAGGATGACAAGGCTGTTGATTGTCACTTTGCCTATTTAACTTAAGCGCAGAACATATCAGGAGAAATGCCAGGCTGATGAGTTACACCTGGAATCATGATTGTGGGGAGAAATGTCAACCACCAAAGATATGCATATGAATACCACTCTAATGATAGAAAACGAAGAGGGACTAAAGTACCCTTGATGAGGGTAAAAGAGGACAGTGCAAAAGTAGGCATAAAACTCATTTTAAAGAAACCCAGATCATAATATTGGATTCCATTACTTCATGGCAAATAGAAGGGGGGAAAGGGAAAGCTGTGCCAAATTTTCTCTTCCTGGGCTCTCAACGCACTGCAGATGGTGACTATAGCCATGATATTAGAAAACAAATGCTCATTGGCAGGAAAGCTTGGACAAGCCTAGACAGTGTGTAAAACAGCAAAGCTACCACTTTGCTGACAAAGGTCCATACAGCTGAGGATATGGTCTTTCTAGAGGTAACATATGGTTGTGAGAGATGGACCATAAAGGAGGCAGAACGCTGAAGAACTGATGCTTTCTGAATTGCGGGGCTGGAAAAGACCCGTGAGAGTTCCTTGGACAGCAAGGAGAACAAACCAGTCAATCTTGAAGGAAATCAACCCTGAATAGCCATTGGAAGGACTGCTGCTGAAGCTGAAGCTCTAATACTTTGGCCACCTGATGTGAAGAGCCAACTCACTGGAAAAGACCCTGATGCTGGGAAAGATGGAAGGCAGAATGAGAAGCCAGAGTCAAGGATGAGAAGGTTGGATGGTATCACAGAGGCAGTGGATATGAACCTGGGCAGACACCAGGAAATGGTGGAGGACAGGGAGACCTGGCGTGCTGCCATCCACAGCTTCATGAAGTGTCAGATACGACTTGGCCACTGAACAATCACAAGTAAGTGTCCTAATTTCATTCTTTTACCTCTAGCTGTCAAGATTTTCCAGCATCACTTGTAGAAGAGGTTATCTTTTCTCCATTGCACATTGCTGCTTCCTTTGTCATAGATGAGGGGACCGTTTGGGCATGAATTTCTGTCTGTGTTTCTGTCGTGTTCCATTGGTCCATATTCCTGTTTCTGTTTCAGTTCCATGCTGCACTGATTACTATAGCTCTTTAGTAAAGACTGAAGTCAGGGAGTCTGAATCCTCCATCTCTACTTTTTCTCTCTCAAGACAGCATACTTCTTTAAGGTCTTCTCTATTTTCATACAAGTTGTAAAAAAATTTTTTTTTCTATTATCTGTGAGAAATGCCATTGGTACTTTCATAGGACTGGCACTGAATCTGTAAACTGCATTTTGTAGTGTAGCCATTATCACAATATTGGATGCAGGGGGCACTCTGCAGAAAGAGAGAGGCAGTGGAATGTCCCTAGCAAAGCCGAGGGGTCCCAAGGAGAGGTGAGCCTGATGTCCACCAACCCAGCCCATTGGCAAGCAAGAGACAATCAGACGCAACAGGGGTTCTGTCTAAGCAGTTCCGCTTTATTGCCACAACCTCTTGGTTTATATAGGCAAGCAAGGGGCTTTGCGAGGGACTTTCCATAGTTGCACCAATCACGTTAAAGGTCAAATTGTAATATGCCATAGTTGCACCAATCACGTTAAAAGTCAAGTCTTAATATACCATAGCTGCACCAATCACGTTAAAGGTCAAGTCGTCATGCGTTTCATTGTAACAGGAGTCTATGATGACCACGAGCTGTCCACGTGCACGGAACTCAAGAGAGCCAATCAAAAGTTTTGATGAAAAACTTAAGCCACGCCCTCATCTCTTCCGCCAGGCACCATCTTAGCTCTAAACCGCAAAGCTAGCCCTTCTTTTTCAAGGTTTCCCACTTAGGGCCCCACATCTCCCCCTTTTTTATTTTATTTAAGCCCTTGAGACATTTGTATTGATGTTCTGTAGAAGAAGGCATAAAGCTGTAGGTGGCCAACCTCCAGCCTCACCAGCCCCTCTCATGGCTGTGCCTGTCTTAGGTTGCCCTCCTCTGAGGGTCTTACCTGTAATTGGCTATCCAGCCACCTCTTGGGGGCTAGGCAGAATCTCTCTAGATGATGGGCATCTGGAACTATTTATCTGTCTCAGTGAATCTCTTGAAGGGCTAAATTAATCCAGGGGTTTTGTGGGTGCCCAGTGTGGGGCTCCTTTTCCATGACCTGGGCAAGCATAACTTCTTTGCTGTAAGTGCCTACTGCAGGCTGTGAGATTTTTTACCTTTAACATTACAAGCGGAATAACAAAAACAAGCAAATAGAAGGCATTTTTAAACCAGGTAAGTGGACTTTGTACCCAGTCCAATAGATCCGTTGCTCCCTTTTTCACCTGTTAGTGTCTCATTTAACACTGGAAAAGCTGACAAAAGCTGGGGTATCTCATATCACAGTCTATGTGTGCCAAGACACTCAGTGTCTCAATTGCTCTGGCATGGAGATCAAGCTGTTGTTGGAGTCCCTATATGGTGAATCTCAGGTGTTCCAGCTGGTTTGAAATCCTTGTGCAGAGGCAGTGGACATGCCATTCACAACCTCGATGGTCAGAGCTTGTTGAACTCAATGGATGCTGACACTGTTGACCCTCATGGTTGACGGCCTTGTGTGTCATTAAACCCAGACTTTAAAGATTCTAAAAACTGTTTCACAGCCATGGCAATGATGAAGGTCAGCAAGGAGAGGATAGGTAATCCGACGATCACCAGGAGCAGTGTCCACCAGGGTCGCCTCATCGATGATCTGAAAGGAGAGAAAAGATCGCCTCAGAACTTTTTGTTCTTGGGCTCAATATGTGAGTGTCTCTTTAATCTGTCAGATTTTGAGATTTGACCCCTCTCTTGTAGTGTAAATTTAAGATTCCTTGCTGGCACCCATATAGGGCTGGGGTCCCCAATGGGGAATATGCATCCGAATCCTCTTCCCATTGTAAGGAGTGGATGGGGCCCCTTCCACTGGCCAGTGATAGGACCTTTCCATCTCACTTGTATTTCAGGTTTTGTTTCTTGGTTAGACCAATGCTTTTGAAAACATGGTATAGGTTCATTTTTTGAAAAATTTAAAATGTTTAGAATAAAGAGTGCCAATTCCAAGTTGCCGGTGAGGGCTTATTCCCCCTTTTTGTTTTCGTAATTGAGCCTTTAAATTTTGATGGTGCCACTCAATTATGGCTTGTCCCTGGGGGTTATGTGGGATTCTGGTGTTATGACGAATGTGCCATTGTTGGAAGAATTTCTGTAACCTCTGGCTGATGAAGCGAGGGCCATTATCTGTTTTTATTTGATGGGGAAGGCCCAAGGTCACAAAACATTGTAAAAAATGGCTTTGAGCATGTTTTGCTTTTTCTCCTGTGTGGGCAGTAGCCCAGCAGGCATGAGAGTAAGTGTCAATAGACACAAAAACATACTTAAGTTTTCCAAAAGGAGAATAATGGGTCACATCAGTTTGCCACAGCACATTGGGTTTTAGCCCTCGAGGGTTTACTCCTGGGGGATGTAAAGGCGGTACTTGTAGATAAGGAAGACAGGATTTACAAGTATGTATAATTTTCTTTAATTCTCTAATAGGGATCTATGGAAACCTTTTATGTAGCCCTCTCCAATTTATATGAGTAAGATCATGAAGATCATAGGCATCTTGTAAGTTACAAGCTTGGATTGTAAGGGAGGCTGCTCTATCGGCCAGGGAATTTCCCATTGAAAGCAATCCAGGTAAATGTTGATGACCCCTAAGATGGTGTACATAAATGGGGTTAACCCGTTCAAGTAACAGGGCACGTGCTTGTATCATAAGGGGAGTAATAGGATTGTTATCTAGCTGTATGTGAGAATTTAGCAATCCTGGAAGCAAGTTTAAGACTGTCAGAAAACAGATTCATGGGTTCAGGGACTTTTGTGAGCACCATGACAACAGCAAATAATTCTTTAAACTGTGCGGACCCCTCACAAGGCCCAAAATACTCTCGTATATGTTCATCTGGCTATTGTGATTGCTGTGGTGGCTGGAACACGACGACTGCTGCACCATTCTTTCCCCCATCAGAAAAAACATTGAAGATATCTGGTATAGGCTTAAAGAGAAATAGTTGGGGAGCCCTCCAATCTAGGCAACCAAAAGAAGGAACCCATTTGTGTGGCCCATAATGACAGTCAAGGATGCCTAGGTACCCCTCCAGGGCTAAAGCTATTCTCCCATTGTTTCTTTGAATCCATTCAAAATCTGATAGTCTATGTGGGATAACAATCTTATCGGGTTCATGTGCATGGCATCAGACTGCGATATCTCTTCCCTTCTGTATTAAGTCAGCCATTTGATCTATACTGGTATAGACTCGGGGAGTTCCCCCCAAGGATATGTGAACCCATTGTAGAGGCTTCCCCCCCAACCCGGACCAAGGCTGCCATAATTAAGGACGGACTAGGCAGGACCCACAATTGTAGACTCTCTTCAGGATATACCTGGTAAGCTGGGCCACATTGAGGGCCTTTTGTCTTGAAAGATCTTTTTATGGGAAGGAAGAAGGGCTATCTCATCATTGGGCAGTCTATCTTTTAATAGATAAAGAGGGGCAAGAGTTGACCTGCTGAAACAGGGATCCAGCGTCGTAGCCAATTGAGTTCTCCCAAGACCCGTTGTAGGCCAGTCAGGGAGTAGGAATCTTGGATGTATAGCTGAGGTTTTAGGGGGATCACACCTTCTAGGGACAGCTGAGATCCAAGAATCTTAAAAGGTGGGACAACCTGACTTTGTCAGAGGATATATGGAGTCTCCCTTTTGATAGACACTTTCATAAAATTTTATATGCTTCTGTCATCTGTTCAGCAGTAGGGGCACCCAAGATGATATCATCCATGTAAACATACAATTTAATATATGTCAGACCCCTAACTGTCTGGAGAAGATCTTTTACATAATTTTGACAATAGGCAGGGCTGTTTGTCATTCCCTGTGGTAAAACTGTCTATTCGAAATGCTCATCAGTCCTCTTGAAGTTAGTGGAGGGTACTGAAAAGGCAAACTTTTCACAATCTTGGGATTGTAGAGGTATAGAAAAGAAACAGTCTTTAATATCTGTTACCGTAAGACATAGATTACTAGGAATAGCTGGTATCCAGGGTAACCCCCTTAGGGGTGTCCGTTGGATGATCATTCTCTCATTGATCTTTCTAAGATCTTGTAACCTCCTCCATTTTCCCGAGGATTTCTTAATTACAAATATCGGGGTATTCCAAGGGCTAGTAGAAGGGCGGATATGTCCCAAATTTAGTTGTTCAGAGACGATTTCTCTAAGGTCTTGTAGCTTAGTGGATGGAAGAGGACGCTGCTCCACCCATATTGGGGGTCCAGGTTTCCATTGTATAAGAGGAACCTGGGGGCAGTGGCCCTTAGGATTGGGAGGCACCTTCCATTGGGTTAGAGGCTCTCCCTTGTGAAGCTGATCAAATTCGGGATCTCCTCTATAGTTTGGTATGGGAGAATGTTTATAATGTTGATATTTTTCCTCATTAAGGTCATCATAAAGGCCCTTATAATCCATGGTAATATATACATCTGCTTGTCCCAAAATATCCTGGCCAAGCAGATTTGCATTCAATCCAGAAGCTATCAGGGGCCAAACGTCTCCTGTAGAACCATCAATATCTTTCCAGGGGAGCCACTCAGCAGTCTCCTTACATTGAGTGTCCCCCCCAACGCCCAATAATTGAGGGCCAGGGACCAATTTCCATCTAGGTGGGACCTCCTCTGCCCTGAGTACTGTCTGATCAGCTCCTGTATCGATCAGACATCGAAATCTCTTTCCTCCCATGGTAATATCCATTTTAGGCCTTAATCCAGGCACAATAGGCACAGTCCAATTGGCTCTGGGGGGCTCTTTGGCCTTAGTGATCCCCCTTAGCCTTGTAGGGGGTTGGAGCAAGCTGCATCTAGGGAAGGGTTTTGAAGGAACTTTTCAATATAATCTGGAGAGAAATGAGGTCCCCTTTTGGGTGATGGGGCTGGGGGTTGCCCCTCATCTAGTTTAGAGGCTTGCCTTCATTCTCAAATTTAGATTTGCACTCTGCCCTCCAGTGATATCCCTTCCTACATCGCAGGCATGGAGTAGTGGGGGGGTCTCCGACCAGCAGGCCCTCCCCCGCCTTGAGGGCACTCCCTCTTAAAGTGTCCCTCTTGTCCGCAGCCAAAGCATTGACCCAATTTTGGGGGGACTAGGGGTCCCTTAGGGGTCCTCTCCCCCCCAGAGGCCGTCATAGCGGAGAGGGCCTTGGTCATCGCCTCGGTAAGAGCTTCAGTCTGAGCCTGAAGGGCAGTCAAAATAGAGCGGGTCTGATGGCTCTGTGTCCCCACGTCTTTGGTGGCTACAATCCATCACTCCATAGAGTGGTCTTTCTGTCCTGTGCAAGCCAACTTATGGTCTGAGTTCATCTCTTCCCAGACTAATGGTCTAACAAATTGATCTCTCAGGGGCCCCGGAGGGAATTTCCTCTGTATACTCTTTTCCACCCAATTTATGAAGTGGAGAGGTCTTCATTATTTTTTTTGAGTGATGCCCGATATAGGGGGCTCACTGGGGCCCTCCACAAGCTTTTTCCAGGCGGCCAGGCATATGGACCGCACCTGATCTGTATAAGGAGCAGGAATGGTGGCCTGTTGAGGTCCCATACTCCATTGATCTGCCATCCCTGACAACATCCCAAATGTCACCAGGATAGCGGGATTGGCAGCTTGATTTCTTTTTGCCTGAGCATGACACTCTTCCTTGAGAAAGGCACACCATTTGATATAGGTATTCCTGGGGAGCACTGCCTTACATAGCATCTTCCAGTCCTGGGTCATACAAGGTTGATGAGCCAGGCCCTGGAGAATAGTTTCTGCCCACGGGGAGTTCGGGCCATCCTCTGCCACTGCCTTTTTGAGCTCTTTTAAATCATTGGCCTCCCAGGGGTACCAGGCTGCCGGCCTATTCCACCCCGGGTTAACATTTACAGGAAAGGCTTGAGTCGGGCCAGTAAAAGGCAGCGAGGATCTCCACGGGTCTCTGATATAGGTTCTCCCTTTCCAAAGTGACCTCATTGTCTTTCCCACCCAAGGTGCCCCCAGAATTTCCTCAAATGGGGGAGGCAGGAAGGGGCACAGATCTCTCCCCTGGGCTCCTGGTCTCGGGACATCAGAGGGGTCCCTATTCTCTTTTGCCCCTTTATCATCCCCAAAAGGCTCCCATGGCCCACTATTCGCTCTAGAGTATTTATTCCCTACAGTCTCTTTTGCTATGTTTTGGTCGGACATGACTCGTTCCTCGTCTAACTTTTCCCATAGTTTTCTTGATTTTGAATTGGGGGTACCCATACCAGTGACATGCTCCTCGCTCCATGAGAAGCAGAGCTTGAGGGCCAAAATGGTCAGACAGAACCTTAAGGGGGGCTTCTCACCGTGTTGAGCCTCTCATTGCCTAGCAAGGGTTTGTACTCGATCCCAAGTGTCCCAAGAAAACAGATTGGCTGAAGCAACCCAGGGGGCTAACTGTACAATGGCCTAAGTGTCAGAAATCTCAAGTCCTCTGCTTATGAGCATATATCTCAGTGCCCTGAGTGCAGGCTCATCAGATTTCCCGATGTTATTTCCCATGCTGCTGAAAGAGAATAGAAAGAAAAGTCTTTGAGGACAACCACCAAAAATCCTACCGGGAGTGGTGGCAGCCAGAAAGCTGGGCTTGTGGTATGCTTTTGAAACTGTGTATGTGCCTGCATTGTTACACAGAAGTTTTCTTGCTGGGGGTGGGCACCCTAGAAGTTTCTAGCCTGTTCCGTGACCCTCTTATCCTGTCACAGGAGTCTTCAAGTGGCAGGCGCCCTAATGGCCTTTAAGTGCCTGACCCATGCCCACAGGGAAGATTCTAGCCCACGTTCTCAGTTAAGAATGATTAAAGGACCAATACAGTATACTAACACATATATATGGAATTTAGAAAGATGGCAATGATGACCCTGTATGCAAGACAGCAAAAAAGACACAGATTTGTTTAACGGACTTTTGGACTCAGAGGGAGAGGGAGAGGGTGGGATGATTTGGGAGAATGGCATTGTAACATGTATACTACCATGTAAGAATCGAATCGCCAGTCTATGTCCAACACAGGACACAGCATGCTTGGGGCTGGTGCACGGTGATGACCTGGAGAGATGTTATGGGGAGGGAGGTGGGAGAGGGGTTCATGTTTGGGAACGCATGTACACCCGTGGTGGAGTCATGTCAATGTATGACAAAACCAATACAGTATTGTAAAGTAAAATAAAGTAAAAATAAAAATTTATTTAAAAAAAAAAAGAATGATTAAAGGGGAGTTTCACCTGGTCGGGCTCTGGTTACTGAGGCTTACTTGTTGTGGGGCCTTCAAAGTCCACCAGAGAGTGGCCCTAGCCAGGACTTATCAATTGCATCCACAATTGTTCGCCTGTTCACTGAAACTCTCGAAAAAGGAGTTAAGAACAGATCAGAAAAGAAGAAAAGAACGAAAATAAGTCAGGAGAGTTTTTTGCCACTTCCCTCAAAAGAGAGGGGGACCCACCTTGAAATCCAGATTACCTCAGGCGATACTCCTCTAAAGGGGACCTCTGCACCGCCACCAGCCTGCGGTCCTTCATCACTCCTCTTTCAGAGCCGCACGGTGACACCACCTCCATCCGTCCACTTCACAGCCCACGTTGGGTGCCAGTTTCTGCAGGGGTTGCTCCACAGAAAGAGAGAGGCAGTGGAACTTCCCTCAGCAAAGCTGAGGGGTCCCAAGGAGAGGTGAGCCTGATGTCCACCAACCCAGCCCCTCAGCCAGCGAGAGACAATCAAACGCAACAGGGGTTCCGTCTAAGCAGTTTCGCTTTATTGCCACAAACTCTTGGTTTATATAGGCAAGCAAGGGGGCTTTGCGAGGGACTGTCCATAGTTGCACCAACCACGTTAAAGGTCAAGTCTTAATATATCATAGTTGCACCAATCATGTTAAAGGTCAAGTCGTCATGTGTTTCATTGTATCGGGAGTCTATGGTGATCACAAGCTGTCCATGTGCACAGAACTCAAGAGAGCCAATCAAAAGTTTTGACGAACAACTTATGCCATGCACTCATCTCTTCCGCCAGGCGCCATCTTAGCTCTAAACCGCAAAGCTAGCCCTTCTTTTTCAAGGTTTCCCATTTAGGGCCCCACAATTGGATTCTTCCAGTACATGAGAATGGTAACTCTCTCCATCTCTTTGTGTCACCTTTGTTTTAGCCATGCCTTATTCTTTTCTGTGCACCAGTCTCTTTGCAGCCTAGGTAGGTTTTTTTCCTGGAAATTTTACTCTTCTTGTTGCCATGGTGAATGGGTTTGCTTCCTTAGCTTCTATTTTTGATTTTTTTTCTTATTGTATAGGAAAGCAAGAGTTTTCTGTGTGTTAATTTCATATCCAGCAACTTCCCTAAAGTCCTTGATTAGTTCTAGTCGTTTCCCAGTAGCATCTTTGTATTCTCTGGGCATAGTGTCACGTCATGTGCAAACAGTAACAGTTTTGCCTCTTCTTTTCCCCTTCGTTTGAAAATCGTTTTCTTCTTCTCCTCTGATTTCTGTCATTTGGAGTCTCAAGACTATACTGAATAAAAATGGTGAGAGTGGGCATCTTGGCTTATTCCTAACCTTGTGAGACATGCTTTCAGTTTCTTACCATTGGGAGTCATGGTTGCAGTGGATTTATTCATATGTGGCGGCCTTCATTAGGAAAATTGAAGAAGATTCCCTCTGATCCCACTGATTGTACAGGTTTTCCCGTACACTCATCATAAATGGGTGTTGAATTTTGTCAAAAGTGTTTTCTGTATCTGTATCCTAAAGAGTTTCAGGACCTCTCCTTGGAAAACTTAGTTATCTTTCAGTGTTCTTTGTCCCTTTCGCTCCCTGATGCGAAGAACGGACTCATTAGAAAATGCCCTGATGGCTGAGAATGATGAAGGTAAAAGGAGAAGTGGTCAGCAGAGGATGAGATGGGTAGATAACATCACCAAATCTATGGAGATGAATCTGAACAAATTCTGGGAGACAGGGAAGGGAAGTCGGGCAGGCTAGAGCCCATGGGGTTCCAAAGAGTTGGGCATCACTTACTGACTGAGCAACAACACAAATTCACTCCTTCTGTGATGGACACTACAATTTATTCTTGACTACTTCCTACTGGAAATCAGTGGAGAAATAACTCCAGAAAGAATGAAGGGATGGAGCCAAAGCAAAAAGAATCCCCAGTGGTGGATGTGACTGGTGACAGAAGAAAGATCCGATGCTGTAAAGAGCAATATTGCATAAGAACCTGGAATGTCAGGTCCATGAATCAAGGCAAATTGGAAGTGGTCAAACAAGACATGGCAAGTGTGAACATCGACATTCTAGGAATCAGTGAACTAAAATGGACTGGAATGGTGAATTTAACTCAGATGACCATTATATCTACTACTGTGGGCAGGAACCCCTCAGAAGAAATGGAGTAGCCATCATAGTCAACAAAAGAGTCCCAAATGCAGTACTTGGATGCAATCTCAAAAACAACAGAATGATCTCTGTTCGTTTCCAAGGGAAACCATTCAATATCATGGTAATCCAAATCTATGCCCCAACCAGTAACACTGAAGAAACTGAAGTTGACAGTTTTATGAAGACCTACAAGACCTTTTAGAACTAACATCCAAAAAGATGTCGATTTCATTATAGGGGACTGGAATGCAAAACTAGGAAGTCAAGAAACACCTGGAGTAACAGGCAAATTTGGCCTTCGAATGCGGAATGAAGCAGGGCAAAGACTAATAGGGTTTTGCCAAGAAAATGCACTGGTCATAGCAAACACCCTCTTCCAACAACACAAGAGAAGACTCTACTCATGGACATCACCAGATGGTCAACACCGAAATCGGATCGATTATATTCTTTGCAGCCAAAGATAGAGAAGCTCTATACAGTCAACAAAAACTAGACCAGGAGCTGACTGTGGCTCAGATCATGAACCCTTATTGCCAAATTCAGACTTAAATTGAAGAAAGTAGGGAAACCTGCCAGACCATTCAGGTATGACCTAAATCAAATCCCTTATGATTATACAGTGGAAGTGAGAAATAGATTTAAGGGCCTATCTGATAGATAGAGTGCCTGATGAACTATGGAATGAGGTTCGTGGCATTGTACAGGAGACAAGGATCAAGACCATCCCCATGGAAAAGAAATGCAAAAAAGCAAAATGGCTGTCTGGGGAGGGCTTACAAATAGCTGTGAAAAGAAGAGAGGCAAAAAGCAAAGGAGAAAAGAAAAGATATAAGCACCTGAATGCAGAGTTCCAAAGGATAGCAAGAAGAGATAAGAAAGCCTTCTTCAGCGATCAATGCAAAGAAATAGAAGAAAAGAACAGAATGGGAAAGACTAGAGGTCTCTTCAAGAAAATTAGAGATACCAAGGAAACATTTCATGCAAAGATGGGCTTGATAAAGGACAAAAATGGCCTGGACCTAAGAGAAGCAGAAGATATTAAGAAGAGGTGGTAAGAATACACGGAAGAACTGCACAAAAAAGATCTTCACGACCCAGATAATCATGATGATGTGATCACTCATCTAGAGCCAGACATCTTGGAATGTGAAGTCAAGTGGGCCTTAGAAAGCATCACAATGAACAAAGCTAGTGGAGGTGATGGAATTCCAGTTGAGCTGTTTCAAATCCTGAAAGATGATGCTGTGAAAGTGCTGCACTCAATAGGCCAACAAAATTGGAAAACTCAGCAGTGGCCACAGGACTGGAAAAGGTCACTTTTCATTCCAATCCCTAAGAAAGGCAATGCCAAAGATTGCTCAAACTACCGCGCAATTGCACTCATCTCACATGCTAGTTAAAGTAATGCTCAAAATTCTCCAAGGCAGGCTTCAGCAATATGTGAACCGTGAATTTCCTGATGTTCAAGCTGGTTTTAGAAAAGGCAGAGGAACCCAAGATCAAATTGCCAGCATCTGCTGGATCATGGAAAAAGCAAGAGAGTTCCAGAAAAACATCTATGACTGCTTTTTTGACTGCCAAAGCCTTAGACTGTGTGGATCACAATAAACTGTGGAAAATTCTGAAAGAAATGGGAATACCAGACCACCTGACCTGCCTCTTGAGAAATCTGTATGCAGGTCAGGAAGCAACAGTTAGAACTCGACATGGAACAACAGACTGGTTCCAAATAGGAAAAGGAGTACGTGAAGGCTGTATATTGTCACCCTGCTGATTTAACTTCTATGCAGAGTATATCATGAGGAACGCTGGACTGAAAGAAACACAAGCTGGAATCAAGTTTAGCGGGAGAAATATCAATAACCTCAAATATGCAGATGACACCACCCTTATGGCAGAAAGTGAAGAGGAGTGAAAAAGCCTCTTGATGAAAGTGAAAGAGGAGAGCAAAAAAGTTGGCTTAAAGCTCAACATTCAGAAGATGAATGAATGGCATCCGGTCCCATCACTTCATGGGAAATAGATGGGGAAACAGTGCAAATAGTGTCGGACTTTATTTTGGGGGGCTCCAAAATCACTGCAGATGGTGACTGCAGCCATGAAATTAAAGACGCGTATTCCTTGGAAGAAAAGTTATGACCAACCTAGATAGTATATTCAAAAGCAGAGACATTGCTTTGCCAACTAAGGTCCATCTAGTCAAGGCTATAGTTTTTCCTGTGGTCAGGTATGGATGTGAGAGTTGGACTGTGAAGAAGGCTGAGCACTGAAGAATTGATGCTTTGAACTGTGGTGTTGGAGAAGACTCTTGAGAGTCCCTTGGACTGCAAGGAGATCCAACCAGTCCATTCTGAAGGAGATCAACCCTGGGATTTCTTTGGAAGGAATGATGCTAAAGCTGAAGCTCCAGTACTATGGCCACCTCATGCGAAGAGTTGACTCATTGGAAAAGACTTTGATGCTGGGAGAGATTGGGGGCAGGAGGAGAAGGTAATGACCGAGGATGAGATGGCTGGATGGCATCATGGACTTGATGGACGTGAGTCTGAGTGGACTCCGGGAGATGGTGATGGGCAGGGAGGCCTGGTGTGCTGTGATTCATGGGGTCACAAAGAGTTGGACACGACTGAGTGACTGAACTGAACTGAACTGAACTTCCTTTCTAACCCACTTCACCCTGTCTATATCTCAGTTATGTTTAATTCTTCTTCTTATCATGCTTTAGATTCAGCCACATATCACTTTCTTTATTGCCACCAACCTGGCCCCAGATGTGTGGGTTTCAACTGTAGTTGACTCAGTGGTCTCCTATCCATTCTCTAGCATCCACATATGTTCCTCACACACTGCCTACCTTTCTGCAATCACAAGCTAAGCCTTGTGACAGAAGCCAAGAACTTAAGATGAGCCTATGAGGACTCTGTATTCTACCTTATTCCCAATCTACGTGGTGTTCTTTTAACTCTATTCTTGAATCATATTGACCTTTCAGTCCGTGCTCCATTCTTCTCAGTCTCACTGTCTGTGCCTATGCCATTTCTTCTGCTTCCATTGCTTTTTCGTTTTTGTTAATGCCTATGAGACCACTGCAGATGGTGATTGCAGCCATGAAATTAAAAGACGCTTACTCCTTGGAAGGAAAGTTATGACCAACCTTGATTGCATATTTGAAAGCAGAGACATTACTTTGCTAACAATGGTCCACCTAATCAAGGCTATGGTTTTTCCAGTAGTTCATGTATGAATGTGAGAATTGGCCTATGAAGAAAGCTGAGTGCTGAAGAATTGATGCTTTTGAACTGTGGTGTTAGAGAAGAATCTTGAGGGTCCCATGGACTCCAAGGAGACCCAACTCTAAAGGAGATCAGTTCTGGGTGTTCTTTGGAAGGAATGATGCTAAAGCTTAAACTCCAGTACTTTGGCCACCTCATGCAAAAAGCTGACTTATTGGAAAAGATTCTGATGCTGAGGGGGATTGGAGGCATGAGGAAAAGGGGACGGCAGAGGATGAGATGGCTGGATGGCATCGCTGACTCAATGGATGTGAGTCTGAGTGTACTCCAGGAGTTGGTGTTGGACAAGGAGGTGCCGGGAGCCAGCGTGAGGAACTCTGCCCATGGCAAAGGTCATGAGGAAGGAGGCTTCAGCATACGCAAAGGCAGGATTGAGCCTCAGGAAACCCCCTGTTCCCGAGCATCTACCCCCAATACCAGAGTCTGCCCACTTTACTGTTTTATGCTCTCACCTACACCTCTGACTTTACAGGGGGCTCTCCCCCATCACCTCTCTCGGAGAAGGAGTTAACCTACAGCCCCAGTTAATAACAATTCCTGGGCATGAAAAGAGCATTTCAACTTCCGAACTCCTCTGAAGTTTATCTAGCCTGCCTGTACAGGTTCGTCTGGCCGCATGTGATTGTTTACAGCCTCCCAACCGTGAGAGGCAAGAGATGCTATAAACTTTCTAAATACAGATTCTTTTGAGAAGTTAGAAAATTATTAGAATAGTATAGTGGGTTGATTAGAGATTATATTGGTGAAGGGTATTTCATTTGTTGAGCCAATATTTGATGCTAAATCCCCTGCCCTTATGCATGTTAATGAATATATAACTAGCATATAGGAGAAATAAGTATTGACCTTTAAGATTAATCATGTTAAACTTAGGCTAAGTAAACTCCTTTCTTAATTGTAACCCACTACACCTTTACCCTATAGGAATGCAACTTTATCTTGTACCTTTGGAGGGTGGTGCTTGGTTTAAGAAAAATCACCCCTGGAAAATAAGTTTCTGGTTGACTGACCGTTATCAGAAAAGAAAGGATCATAAAATGTCAGCAGGCCTCATGGCCATAAGATGATGTAAAACCCCTAAGACCTTTTTTGTATACATTTATATGAAGCACCTGGTTTTGCTAATGATCAGGACTGCCAACCCCCACTTGACTCTAAATTTTTCATTTGTCTCTATGTGTAACAAAAGGTATATAAGCAAACCTGAAAATAAAGAAATCAGATCAGTTTCTGGAAAGACTGATTCCCCCGTGTTGTCTTTCTTGTTCTCTGTCTTTCTGGCTGAATTCCCACCTGGAGTGTGGGTGCTCGCCAAGCCTGCTAAGTTTGCCCTGGCTTTTAAGTTCCACGCGAGAGGGAGCCCAAGGTGGGACACCCTCCAATATTCAAGTGGGCACCAGTGGCCTACATAGGTAGTGCAAGCTTCCTGTCTCAACGCTTTATTTGTACCCCATGTAAACCAAGTTATTCAGCCTCTTTTTCTCCACTAATTTTCCTAGTACACCATTTCTTTCTAATCTCCCTCTATATCTTTAATTAAGCAATTAATTCCTGGGATGCTGACTCCATCCCCACTTCAAATTACCCTGCATCCACCGGGGCTGGAACCCAGCAAGGAGGCCTGGCATGCTCCAGTTCATGGAGTCCAAAAGAGTCGGACACGACTGAGCGGCTGAACTGAACTGAACTGATGAGATCTCATTTTAACTTCCTCATGCAGCTTTTTCTGATTTTACAGATTGTTATTAGATTATTATTCTAGATTGACCTCTTATATGTGCTTTGATAGATTGCCTTCAGTAACTAGAACAGACGACCACCTCCCAAGTCTATTTCCTTTGCGATTTTATTCCATTCCCTTCTGGAATACAGGTCTTTATTTGAAACATACAACCTACATAATCGATAAGAAACAGGTCTGTTAAACTAACTAACTAAACTTAAGAAACTTAATAAACTCTGGACTTGAAGACAGATTCTTGAAATCCTATCCTTCAAAAAAAGAATAATATTGTTTACAAGTTAAAACAACCAGTTTTGGGTGTCAATCCCAAGATCAGCTAAAAAGAAATATCATCAGATTCTAAGAAAAGCATATATATTTCCATGACTAATGTGACCAAGAAACATCAAAAAGAAAAAAAAAAAGTAATCTAAGAGGCCTGTATCAAGGAGAGTAAATAGCAACAGACAGTGGCATTTCACCTTAAGGAAAACTGAGGCTAGAGTATGAATATGTTTCACTTTCAATTTTTTTGGCAAATAGTAGTTGCTATTGAGCTGTTTTAAATCCTGAGAGATGATGCTGTGAAAGTGCTGCACTCAATATGCCAGCAAATTTGGAAAACTCAGCTGTGGCCACAGGACTGGAAAAGGTCAGTTTTCATTCCAATCTCAAAGAAAGGCAATGCCAAAGAATGTTCAAACTACCACACAATTGCACTCATCTCACATACTAGTTAGTAATGCTCCAAATTCTCCAAGCCAGGCCTCAGCAATACATGAACCAAGAACTCCCTGACATTCAAGCTGGTTTTACAAAAGGTAGAGGAACCAGAGATCAAATTGCCAACATCCACTGGATCATGGAAAAAGCAAGAGAGTTCCAGAAAAACATCTATTTCTGCTTTATTGACTATGCCAAAGACTTTGACTGTGTGGATCACAATCAACTGTGGAAAATTCTGAAAGAGATGAGAATACCAGACCACCTAACCTGCCTCTTGAGAAATCTGTATGCAGGTCAGGAAGCAACAGTTAGAACTCGACATGAACAACAGTCTGGATCCAAATAGGAAAAGGAGTACGTCAAGGCTGTATATTGTCACCCTGCTTATTTAGCTTCTATGCAGAGTACATCATGAGAAACCCTGGGCTGGAAGAAACACAAGCTAGAATCAAGTTTGGTGGGAGAAATATCAATAACCTCAGATATGAAGATGACACCACCCTTATGGCAGAAAGTGAAGAGGAGCGAAAAAGCCTTTTGATGAAAGTGAAAGAGGTGAGTGAAAAAGTTGGCTTAAAGCTCAGCATTCAGAAGACGAAGATCATGGCATTCGGTCCCATCACTTCATGGGAAATAGATGGGGAAACAGTGCAAACAGTGTCAGGCTTTATTGTTTTGGGCTCCAGAATCACTGCAGATGGTGACTGCAGCCATGAAATTAAAGACACTTACTCCTTGGAAGAAAAGTTATGACCAACCTAGATAGTATATTCAAAAGCAGAGACATTACTTTGCCAACTAAGGTCCGTCTAGTCAAGGCTATGGTTTTTCCTGTGGTCAGGTATGGATGTGAGAGTTGGACTGTGAAGAAGGCTGAGCGCCAAAGAATTGATACTTTTGAATTCTGGTGTTGAAGAAGACTCTTGAGAGTCCCTTGGACTGCAAGAAGATCCAACCGGTCCATTCTGAAGGAGATCAACCCTGGGATTTCTTTGGAAGGAATGATGCTAAAACTGAAACTCCAGTACTTTGGCCACCTCATGCGAAGAGTTGACTCATTGGAAAAAAACACTGATGCTGTGAGGGATTGGGGACAGGAGGAGAAAGGGACAACCGAGGATGAGATGGCTGGATGGCATCACGGACTCGATGGACGTGAGTCTGAGTGAACTTCAGGAGATGGTGATGAACAGGGAGGCCTGGCGTGCTGCGATTCATGGGGTCACAAAGAGTCGGACATGACTTAGCGACTGAAATGAACTGAACCGAACTGATTCTGTAGTGGGATTCTTTCCCATCAGATTCCCTGAAAACACACTCCAGGTTTGCTACTCACAGAACTAAGTGGTGAGGGTTTTCAGGAGAAATGGAATGAGGGAAGCAAAATACAGCAGAGGAAAAACAAAATGTAACCTCAAGCGGAGACCAAGTTGCACCATGCTTTATCTCATGTTGTACTACATCGTTTGCTTCCATGTCACCCAGACAAAATTTGTCCCATAGATGTGGGGTTTTCACCTCTGGGATGAGGAGGCTTTCATGTGACCAAAGGCAATTTTCCATAATAGGGAACCTTTCAGAAAAACTCGTGGCCAGGATGTAGAGTTGACAGATACCTAGTCAAAGGGACCTGGGTAGTGCACTAAAAGAGGTATAGTCTGGTGCAGTCTTCCCAGCAGGCCACACTGGCTCTCTTTTTTACCACTGGTCTTCCTACTTATTGTATGCCTGATTCAGAGGCTACCTCTGACTCTTGGACCACTAGAATTTGCCATGAAGTGATTCTCCAAGCCAGGCTTCAGCAATATGTGAACCGTGAACTTCCAGAAGTTCAAGGTGGTCTTAGAAAAGGCAGAGGAACCAGAGATCAAATCCCCAACATCGACTGGATCATTGAAACAGCACGAGAGTTCCAGAAAAACATCTATTTCTGCTTTATTGACTATGCCAAAGCCATTGACTGTGTGGATCACAATAAACTGTGGAAAATTCTGAAAGAGATGGGAATACCAGACCACCTGACCTGCCTCTTGAGAAATCTGTATGCAGGTCAGGAAGCAACAGTTAGAACTGGACATGGAACAACAGACTGGTTCCAAATAGGAAAAGGAGTACATCCAGGCTGTATACTGTTGCTCTTCGTACTTAACCTATATGCAGAGTACATCATGAGAAATGCTGGGGTGGAGGAAACACAAGCTGGAATCAAGACTGCTGGGCAAAATATCAATCACCTCATATATGCAGATGACACCACCCTTACGTCAAAAAGTGAAGAACTAGAGAGCCTCTTGATGAAAGTGAAAGAGGAGAGTGAAAATGTTCGCTTAATGCTCAACATTAAGACAAGTAAAATCATGGCATTTGGTCCCATGACTTCATGGCAAACAGATGGGGAAACAGTGAGAGACGTTGTCAGGGAATCTTGACAAAGGGATTGAACCTGGCTCTCCCACGTTGTAGGTAGATATCTTACTTTCTGAACCTTGCACATCAAGGGCAATGAGAATACTATGCATTCCACCGACTAACCACCATGTTCAATGTCTAAGGTCCTGGGTACAATTGTCCTGTTGAATGGTTCCTTTTGGCTGCTACTAGTAATCTAGGCTCTAAAGTGAAATAAAAGATGCTCAGTCATGTCTGAATCTTTGCGACCTCAGGGACTCAGCAGTCCATGAAATCCTCTAGGCCAGAATACTGTTGTGGGTAACCTATCCTTTCTCCAGCCAATCTTCCCAACCCAGGAATTGAACCAGGGTGCCCTGCACTGCAGGCAGATTCTTTACCAACTGCGCTATCAGGGAAGCCCCTTCCAGGCAGTGAGGTCAACCTCTAAAATGCATGCGTTAGTACAAAGTCCTGTGCACAGAATTAGATACTTATGAGTAAGAAGGATTCTAAGGAGCAAAATAGCCAGGTGTTTAGTATTGAAAATATCTATATATGAAAGAGTTTAGAGGTTCCAGGGGGATGCCTTGATTATGAAGCTTGCAGGTAAAGGAAAAATTAGAAGAAAGAGTTTGCAGGCCCACATTTGTTCCATAATTCAGCTTCAACATCTTAAATATTATCGATTGTATACACTGTCTTGTGAGGCAGAAAAGGTTAATGCTTAGAGTTGGGCAAGTGATAACCTTATCCAGTATCGTAACTATATAGATTAAGAAATAGACATACAAGAGAGGTTGCTTGTTTAAGCCCAGCAAGTTATTAGTATGAATTTTCCTCAGACAGGTTCGACCTGAGAAAATTGCAGCATATCCCCAAGCTACTGTAGGGCTTATGTTTCCATAAGGCTGGACAAGATACTACACTCAGCATCTGATACTATATATAAGCCACTGTTACCATTGTCATCATTTTCTGTACTACTATGTTTTTTTTCTCCTCAGCAGCAGTAGCTGTGGTGGTTACCTGCTGTTGCTTACACTCTGATCAGCCAGAGCTTTTTAATATTAGTCCAGGGCTCTCAAGGTCTAGTGGTAGATTTCTTGGATGAATATGTCAAAGATGAGCAAGCAGTAATTTATCGGTCAGCTTGTGGTCCTACCTGTAGCTATTCACCAGAAAGAGAGAATCTATGAATAACTATGTCAGGAATTTGTAAGCGCTATGAATAAATACGCTCAAGTGCTCTTCACACTATTCTACACCTCAGTCTAAATAGAAGTGAGAGTAAAAAACGATTGTAATGAGTATGTCTGATACATATTAATGCACAGACACCAGCCAGACTATAGGTCGTGATGTATTTGTTGAAGCTTATAGATGTTCTGGAAGCTTCTGAAGATGTAATTACATGCGAGTTAGACTCGTCAATAGATCAGGATTTGGTAGCAGAGACTGGGAAATAAGGGAAGGACAGTTCAGTCACAAGGAAGAACACTGACATGGCACAGTACAGGGAAAGAATAAACTATGGAGACTCAGGCACCTGAATGACAGGTTATGTGTGGTCATGTGCAATGGGCAGGGATGACAGAAGAGATTAAGAAATATCACAGTAAGTAGGATGTGAAACTCATTAGAGATGCTTAAGTGGAGGAATGATAGTTTCTGATATCTCTTCTGTGGAGTAGTGATAATAATCAATTGACTTTTGAGGACCAACTACCCTTTAGTTTTAGGATGCTGTATCTTCAACTTGGCTGAAATAAGCAGTACCAGTGGAAGAGACTAATGCTTGCCCTAGTCCCTAATTCAGGACATAACAGTAGCTCCAGCTTCAGGGCAGCAAACTGGTGGAATTTTCTCCTCCCCAAACATTTCTTGAAGGGGTAGGATACAAGATGGAATAGGTGTTAGGACCTAGTGAGGGAACATGTTGCAGCCATCCTTGAAATTCTGCATCAGCAGCCATAGTTCTGCATAGTTCTAGCAGCATGATTAAAAACATATTTATTTTCTTCAGCTGTTCATTACTGGAATTTGACACCAACCAGCCCCTTTAAGACTTCCTTATGGGCACCGGTGCTTCTAGATACACACTAGCCCCTCTTCAACCCAGCACCAAGCTGTATTTCGTATTTTAACTATAGGTACAAAGACTACCACTGTGCCTCAAACCTATTGAACTTGTTGCAGAACATGTCCGGGAGGGATAAGTTGTAAGAACTTCTTAATCTGCAATTGGTTCTGTATGCCTATGGGTTCTGTGTCCATTTGGGACTTGTCAATACCTGGTCTCTAGAACCTCTGACAAAGAACATAAACCCTAGATGTATTGGCTTATTCCTGGAGCCCTAAGGGGAAATCAGTGCCACTAGCTCATGGGCCTGATACTACCATCCCCAAGGGAACACAGGATCTGCAGAGTCATTATCTTTGTGTGGAAGTTTTGGGAGGTGAAGTTTAGAAAAAAGAAATGTGAAAACATAAAGTTAATTGTGTTGGACACAGATATTCCCATTCCTCTCCTCTGCACTCTACTCCATCATCTGCCTATTTCTCCTGCTTCAGGTATTGAATGGCAGTAAAGAATGGATTTTTCTTTTTTTGTTTTTGTACTTTCATTTAGGGGGAAAAAAAGGTGGGGGGACTCAATGAATTCGGAGGTAGACAAGATTTCGAGAGTTTAAGCTTTTTTTCAATTGGTCCCTCTATCTGCGACTCATCCCAGTCCACAATATCATAAAGCTTTCTTATTCACAAGTGTAATTCTGGAATTTCAGGAAGACTCTCTGGAGCAATGAGCTTGTACAGGTTGCTTTGTCTTGAAAGAGATGCAGGAAAATACATGGGTAATGGTTTTCTTCAGCTCTAAATATCTAACTTAATAGAGCAGAAATACCAAACCACTCCTGTTTTCTTGCCTGTAAAATCCAAAGGACAGAGGAGCCAAGCAGCCTACATTCAGTGGGGTTGCACAGTCAAACATGACTGAGCACACACACACACACACACACACACACACACACACACACATATCTTACTTACATTTAGAAAGAAATTGTTCTCTGTTTTTGAAAGTGGTATATTCAGTTCACACTTAAGGATGAATCTTTTTCTCTAAATTAACTTTGTGCCTTTTTTAATGGACTACTGGCTATTTCTTTTCCTTTAAAGGAAAGAAATTTAAAAAAAAGTTTCCTACTATGTGGAGAGAGTTTTTCTTCCTTTCCTCTATCAACATTTTGGAATTTCTTTCCTGTTACCTGAAGTAAGGATTTCTACATTGTCTTGGCTTTAGGGGGTCTGGTCCATTGGTACATTTCTTCTCTGGATCTGGGAATAATAACCTCTAATTTAATGTTACCCTTGTCTAGAGCAATAGGGAGTGCAATGGAAGGCTCTGCGACTGAGGCGCAATGATAACCTCGAGAATCCCATATATCTCTGCCTCATCTAGGAGTAGCAGGCTACTTTACAATGAGAACAGATCTCTCAAAGCACTAGAGACCCACAAGAACTCATCTCCCAAGTGTATGTTGCTCTGCTTCCTGTGATTGCCATGCTGTCGTGCTTACTTTTATGTCACAAGTAAAAGAAGTTTTCGATTCCATTGTATTCCACAATTATTTCCATAGCAAGAATGTCAATCTCCCACATATTCATTTCTCCAAGCTAATTGACCCTGTCCAAGAATGTATCAAGAAGGCTGAAAGTCCATTCTCTGAAGGAGTTCCCAGATATTAGTGAAGTTTCCACAGGCTTTTCACGTATTTGCCTATTTCATACTGTAATAAGACTGATAAGAAGTCATGAGGTCGGTCACAATTGTCTCCATGAGAAACACATCAGAAGTACTGCTGGAGGTATCTGAGTGCTCAGGGGAAGATGATGTTAGGAAGATGAAAGCATGGCCTCCACAGTGACATATGTGAAAGTGTCAGAAGCAATGGGCTAGACTGATTGATTGCTTTAGTAAAACAAAGAGGGATGGCCAGTAAGGTCAAAAACGATCCTGTCAAGAGTCTAAGCAAGAAGTTGAACTCTGTGGTTTACATTCGAGAGCAAGCAGGATCATCATATGTAGGCAGTGAGGGGGAAGACTTAATGAGAACTAGCTGGGATAAACAGGGACTTATTGATATCTATGACAAATGAACTATGTACAAGGGTTGCTGATTTCTCCTCAGAGCTTATCCCACACTGTTAAGTCAATCAGCCAACTCACAGCCCACTTTGCCATGGCCTTTCTTTCTTTACAACAGTCCTTTATTTACAACAGTCCTTTATTTACAACAGAAGCTTGGCATGTCTGGACTTCTGAATTTTATCTCCCTTTACATTCACTTGTGCATATCTGGCATAGGAGGAGTTACTATAAAATGGGCCATATTTAGTGGCAGGAAGTCATTCAGTACAACTGTTACAGTCAGAGAGTGAGAGAAAAGTCCTAACACAAAAATGTGGCTTTCAAGTTAATGCTATCTTCATTTTGTGTAAGGAGAGATGTATTCAAAGATAAAGAAAGAGAAATCCGAGATAGGTGGTTATATGATCTTGTAATTGAAATATTATGAGGATGCTCCAACAAACCTCTCATCCTTATGCACTAGGAAACAGGTGGAATGAAAACCACAGTTACAGAAAACTAACCATATTGAAAACTTGAATCTTAGCCTTGTCTAATTCAGTGAAACTAGGAGCCAGGCCGTGTAGAGCCATTCAAGAGGGACTGGTCATGGTGGAGAGTTCTGACAAAATGTGGCCTACTGGAGAAGGGAATGGCAAACCATTTCAGTATTCTTGCCTTGAGAACCCCGTGAATCGTAAGAAAAGGCAAAAAGATAGGACACTGAAAGATAAACTCTTCAGGTCACTAGGTGCCATATATTCTTGGAACAAAGACAGACGTTTGTAATATTGTATGGGACGCAGTGATGAAAACCATTGCCAAGAAGAACTGTAAAAAGGCAAATGGTTGTCTGAGAAAGGCTTTCTAATAGCTGAGTGAAGAAGTGAAGCGAAAAGAATGGAGAAAATGAAAGATATAGCCACCAGAATACAGAGTTCCAAAGCACAGCAATGAGAGAGAAGAGAGCCTTCCTATGCATAAATGCAAAGAAACAGAGGAAAACCATAGACTGAGAAAGACAAGAGATCTCTTCAAGAAAATTAAGCATACCAATGGAACATTTCATGCAAAGAGGGGCACCATAAAAGACAAAAACGACATGGACATAGCAGGAGCAGACAATACTAAGAAGAGGTGGCAAGAATACACAGAATAACCATTGATAATGACTGAGATAACCATGATAGTGTGCTAATTCACCTACAGCCAGACTTTCTGGAGCAAGAAGTCAATTCGTCCTTAGGAACCACCGCTATGAACAAAGCTAGTGGAGGTGATGGAATTTTGGCTGAATTATTTCAAATTCTAAATGAGGCTGTGAAAGTGCTATACTCAATAGGCCAGGATACTTGGAAAACTCAGCAGTGGCCACAGTTCTGGAAAAGGTCAGTTTTCATTCCTATCCCAAAGAAATGGCATGTCAAAGAATGTTCAGACTACCAACAATTGCACTCATCTCACACACTAGCAAAGGAATGCTCAAAGGCTCCAAGTCTTCAACAGCAAGTGAACCAATAGCTTCTAGATGCTCAAAGGGGATTTACAAAAGGCAGAGGATACAGAGAGCAAATTGCCAACATCTGCTGGATCACAGAAAGTGCAAGAGAATTCCAGGAAAACATACATTTCTTCTTCACTGAATACACTAGAACCTTGGACTGTGTGGATCACAACAAACTGGAAAATGCTTAAGGAAACACCAACACCAGAACACCTTACCTGCCGCCTGAGAAATCTGTATGCAGGTTAAGAAGCAACAGTTAGAATCGGATGTGGAACAATGGGCTGGTGTCAAATTGGGGGAATGGAGTACATCCATGCTGTATATTGCCACTTTGCTCATTTAACTTACATGCAGAGTACATCATACGAAAGGACGGATTTGATGAAGCACCACTTGGAATCAAGATAGCCGGGAGAAACATCAACCTCAGATATGCAGATATGTATAACACTGATATGCATATGACAAGCTCAGATATGCAGATGACACCACTCTTTGTCAGAAAGCGAGGAGGAACTGAATAGTCTGTACTATTGAAAGTGAAAGTGGACAGTGAAAAAGTTGGCTTAGAACTCAACGTTCAAAAAACTAAGTTCATGGCATCTGGTCACATGTCTTCATGCTGAATAGAGAGACAAACAGTGGAAACACTGAAAGACTTTACTTTCCTCAACTTCAAAATCACTCCAGATGTTGAATGCAACCATGGAATTCAAAGGAGCTTGCTCCTTAGAAGAAAAGCTATGACAGACTTAGACAGCATATTAAAAAGCAGAGACATTAATCTACCGACAAAGGTCCATCCAATCAAGGCTATGGCTTTTCCCACAGTCATGGATGGGTGTGAGAACTGGACCATAAAGAAATTGAAAGCCAAAGAATTGATGCTTTGAACTGTGGTGTTGGAGAAGACTCTTGAGAGTCCCCTGGATTGCCAGAAGATCAGCTAGTCAATCCTAAAGAAAATCAGTCCTAAATATTCATTGGCAAGACTGATGCTGAAGCTCCAACAGTGTGGCTACCTGATGTGAAGAACTGACACAGTGGAAAAGACGCTAACACTGGGAAAGACTGAAGGCAGGAGGAGAAGAGGATGGCAGAGGATAAGATGGTTGGATGGCATCACTGATTCAATGCACACGGGTCTGAACAAGCAAGGGGGAGCTGGTGATGTATAGGGAAGCTTGGCATGCTGTAGTTCATGGGGTCGCAAAGAGTCACACACGACTGAGCGACTCAACTGAACTGAACAGAATTTTACTCACGAGAACCGTCCACTATAGCTGAGTCCTGGCTCCAGCTCTATGAAGTATTCGAAGTGCTGGAACAAGTCTGATACAGCAAGTCTCCCAGAAGTTCCACACCACCCACCAAATATCTCCTGAATTTCTAAGTGGTGACGCTTCACTTGGTCTAGTCTAGTACACTGAGGCATTAGTACTGTAAAAGCTCGGACACCAGTAGCCACATTTTTTAAAATTAAATTTGGAAATATATCCCCAAGCCAGCAGGCATATCTAAAGCAGCTGTCACCACTGCAGGAATCCAGATTGTAGCTCAGAAGCTTCCCCTTCATTCTCCTTTCCAATTCCCTCCATCATATCACCCACCTGTAGAATTCTCTGTCCCTGGCCTGTGAAAGATTCTCTGTTCTTAGAGTCTTCACTGAATTCCATGAGTGCCCATCCATTGTCCATATTTTGAGCTGCCTGCTGACTGACTGGAAACATTTGAGGAATGGAAATGAGAGGCTGAAAACAGGCCTACACTGAAATTTATTAAGTTCCATAGAGGGAACCTGCACTTCCTTTTAGCTAAGCTGAGTGTTTTTAGTGATTTGAATCCTATTGACATGATCATCTAAGAGATGAGCACTTTCTCTCTGAAACTGGCACTAAAGGCTTCTATATGGCTTCACTTTTGGTGTCCGTCTTCTCCAAGGCCTACTGTACCAGTACTGTTACCTCCAAATATTCTCAGTTAAGCATGCCTTGGGCCTGATGTGCTGCAATAGAGAGTCTTCCATGCATGCCTATGGCAGATGGTGGAAAGGACTTGTTAGCACAGTTTCTTGAGCTGGTAGAGTACGTAGAGTCTATAGTCTTTATCAATCCTGGGGACATGTCCCTGGTATGGCTGAAGATTTTCATGGTGAGCTTGCCTGGAGCTGTGGTTTTGCTGCTCATAGCAGCCTTTGTGGCAATAGAGGACCATGTACCGCTCCATGGGTTCAGTTCAGGTCAGTTCAGTTCAGTCGCTCAGTCATGTCCAACTCTTTGTGACCCCATGATTCACAGCACACCAGGCCTCCCTGTTCATCACCACCTCCTGGAGGTCACTCAGACTCATGTCCGTCGGGTCCAGCAATCTCATCCTCAGTCATCCCTTTCTCCTCCTGTCCCCAATCCTTCCCAGCATCACAGTCTTTTCCAATGAGTCAACTCTTCGCATGAGGTGGCCAAAGCACTGGAGTTTCAGCTTCAGCATCATTCCTTCCAAAGAAATCCCAGGGTTGATCTCCTTCAGAATGGACTGGTTGGATCTCCTTGCAGTCCAAGGGACTCTCAAGAGTCTTCTCCAACACCATAGTTCAAAAGCATCAATTCTTCCATGCTCAGCCTTCTTCACAGTCCAACTCTCATATCCATGCATGATCACAGGAAAAACCATAGCCTTGACTAGACAGACCTTAGTCAGCAAAGTAATGTCTCTGCTTTTGAATATGCTTTCTAGGTTGGTCATAACTTTTCTTCCAAGGAGTAAGCGTCTTATAATTTCATGGCTGCAGTCACCATCTGCGGTGATTTTAGAGCCCAAAAAAATAAAGTCTGAGACTGTTTTCACTGTTTCCTGTCTATTTCCCATGAAGTGATGGGACCGAATGCCATGATCTTCGTCTTCTGAATGTTTAAGCCAACTTCTTCACTCACCTCTTTCACTTTCATCAAGAGGCTTTTTCTCTCCTCTTCAGTTTCTGCCATAAGAGTGGTGTCATCTGCATATCTGAGATTATTGATATTTCTCCCAGCAAACTTAATTTCAGCTTGTATTTCTTCCAGCCCAGCGTTTCTCATGATGTACTCTGCATAGAAGTTAAATAAGCAGGGTGACAGTATACAGCCTTGGGGTATTCCTTTTCCTATTTGGAACCAATCTGTTGTTCCATGTTGAGTTCTAAGTGTTGCTTCCTGACCTGCATAAAGATTTCTCAAGAGGCAGGTTAGGTGGCCTGGTATCCCCATCTCTTTCAGAATTTTCCACAGTTGATTGTGATCCACACAGTCAAAGGCTTTGGCATAGTCAATCAAGCAGAAATAGATGCTTTTCTGGAACTCTCTTGCTTTTTCCATGATCCAGCGGATGTTGGCAGTTTGATCTCTGGTTCTTCTGCCTTTTCTAAAACCAGCTTGAACATCAGGAAGTTCACAGTTCATGTATTGCGGAAGCCTAGCTTGGAGAATTTTGAGCATTACTTTACTAGCATGTGAGATGAGTGCAACTGTGTGGTAGTTTGAGCATTCTTTGGTGTTGCCTTTCTTTGGGTTGGGGTCCTTTAATCTGGACTGTATTTCTGGTTTGTTTTATTTTTTTTCTTTCAGATATGTAGTTAGGAATCTCGAATGGTGGCCTCTTTGGGGTCTCAGGAATCCAGAGGAGTGGAAAAAAGAGTGGAGGCCACAGACAACAAACTGACATGGAGAAGGTGACACAAACACGCCCACCTGGCCAAATGTGTGGAGCAGGCCCAGGCATCTCCAAAGGTTTAAGAGGCCTTGTGATCCTCTAGGCTGCCTCATGGCTACTGCAGCCTAGAGTCTTGGTGAGGGGAGGTTTAGGGAGGCATGGTGACCATGACATCACAAGTTTGCAATTTCACTACAGCAAGAGGCAGCAATGCCCTGGTCACTACCATTTGCCTCCTAGGATTTAAAAAGAGATGTATGGGAAGGATGAAAAGACAGGGCTGAATCTTTTTTAGGAGGTCAGACTGCCTTCCTGATATGTTTATTTTCTTTTACCACTCCCTGTGATTTATGCTCATTCTAATATGTCCTAGGTCAACCTGACCCGTTGAAAGAAGATTACGTTCTAGCCCAGCTGAATCTCTAAAGAGACAGTGAAAGCTCTTAGGGAGCATGAGGAAGCTGTGAGGTTTATCAGTTAATGAGAAAGAGAGTTCCTTGCCATTTTCCATTTCCTGAAAATATATATAAGTAAAAGATGCCTCTTTTGGAACTGACAGCTTCTTTTCCAGAGAAAGTGCATGTATCAGTTTGCTAGGGTTGCCATAACAAAGTGCCCAATACCAGGCAGCTTCAATATATGTTTTCGGCAACTCCTGGGTATCAAGTCAGTAATCAAAGGGTCAGCATATTTGTCTTCTGACATCTTTTTGGATTGTGACTGGCCATTGTTTGCCTTTGTCTTCACATAGTAATGTCTCTGTGTTGTTTGTGACTGATCTCCTGTTCTTATAAAATGCAGTTGTATTAACCCAACTACCTATATAGAGGCCCTATTTCCAGAAAAGTTCAGAAAGAAATTATATCTTATGGAGGTTGACTACATATAAAGTACAGAGAGTTAGAGATTCAACATACACATTTTGAGAGAATAAAACTTATTCCCTAATATCTAGTTTCTTCTTTCCACTTGGTACTGCTCTATCTGTCTCCCAGAGTTCACCCTATGAACTAGCTCTTCACAACACAGAAAAGAAAAATGGATTGTCCAGGGGTAATACAGATGAAGACAAATTCAGAATTTATAACCAATCTAGAAATCCTCTCCTCAAATTCATAAGGCAAGGAAAGCATTTCTATCTTGGAGTAAGTATTAAACCATAATGTGATGCACATGATAAGCAAACTACTAAAAGACTGACAAGACAAAAGATATATTCTACATATGCATCCTAGAAAATCAACTCGTTAAAAAATGAGACCTGATGACAAACTTTGTCACACTTTGTCCTAAATTCACCTGGCAATTGGGGGAGATATCAGTGTCTGCTAATTTTCCTTACACAGAAGGAAAAACTGCTCATACTTTTCTGAATGTATGTGGTTTTGAAATGAGGCATTCTCTCAGAGAGTCTGTTTACCCTCCATAAACTTGAGAGATAACGTGCTACTGTAACCAACCCATGCACCCAACACCCTTAGGCCAAGCAATATTGAAACATTGGAGTTTAAAGTAGAAATATGTTTTATTGCAGAGCCATGCAAGGAGATGGGTGGCTTATACCTTTAAAAATCGGAGTCTACCTACAGAAACAAAAGACCTACATATAAAAAACTATAAAACTCTGATGAATGACAAAAATAGATGGAGAAATAGACTGTCTTCTTGGAATGGAAGGATCAATATAGTGAAAATGAATATACTACCCAAAGCAATCTATAGGTTCAATGTAACCCCTATTAAGCTCCTAGCAGTATTTGTCAGAGAACTAGAACCAATAATTTGACAATTTGCATGGAAATCCAAAAAAGCTCGAATAGCCAAAGCAATCTTGAGAAAGAAGAATGGAACTGTAGGAATTAGCCTGCCTGACTTCAAGCTATACTACAAAGCAACAGTCATCAATAGAGTATGGTACTGGCACAGAGACAGAAGCATAAATCAATGGAACAAAATAGAAAGACCAGAGATAAATATCCGCACCTATGGACACCTTATCTTTGACAAAGGAGGCAAGAACATACAATGGAGAAAAGACAAGCTCTTCAACAAATGGTGCTGGGAAAACTGGTCAACCACTTGTAAAAGAATGAAGCCAGAACACTTTCTAACACCATTCACAAAAAAATAAACTCAAAATGGATCAAAGATCTAAACATAAGACCACAAACTATAACATTCCTACAGGAAAACAGGCAAAACACTCTCTGAAGTAAATCACAGTAGGATCCTCTATGACCCACCTCCCTGCATAATCAGAATAAAAGCAAAAATAAAACAAATGGAACATGATTAAACTTAAAAGCTTTCACATAATGAAGGAAACTATAAGCAAGGTGAAAAGACAGCATTCAGAATGAGAGAAAATAATAGCAAATGAAGCAACTGACAAGGAACTAACCTCAAAAATATAAAGCAACTCCTGCAGCTCAAATCCAGAAGGGTAAGCGATGCAATTTAAAAGAGGGGGGGGGAGGGGCAAGAACTAAACAGATATTTCTCCAAAGAAGACATACAGACGGCTAACAAACACATGAAAAGATGCTCAATATCACTGATTATCAGAGAAATGCAAATGAAAACCACAATGAGGTACCATTTATTTATTGTCACACATATCTATTTATTACCACAAAAGTCTGTTTATTTAATGTTTATTACCAAACATCTATGTATTACCACGATGAAGTACCATCTATTTATTGTCCACAAACAATAAATGCTGGAGAGGGTGCCGATAAAGAGGGAACCCTCTCACACTGTCAGTGTGAATGCAAACTAGTACAGCCACTATGGAGAACAATATAATGATTCTTTAAAACCAGGAAATAGAACTGCCATACGACCCAGCAATCCCTCTGCTGGGCATAAACACCAAAGAAACCAGAAGTAAAAGACACATGTGCCCCAGTGTTCATTGCAGCACTGTCTACAACAGATAGGACGTGGAAGCAACCTAGCTGTCCATCGGCAGATGAATGGAGAGGAAAGTAGTGGTATATATAGACTGTGGAGTATTACTGACCTATTAAAAAGAATGCATTTAAATCGATTCTAATGAGGTGGATGAAATTGGAGCCTATCATGCAGAGCAAAGTAAGTCAGAAAGAATAAATAACACATATATATGGAATTTAGAAAGATGGTAGCAATGACCGTATATGCGAGACAGCATAAGAGACTCAGAAGTAAAGAACAGACTTTGGGACTCTGTGGAGAAAGCAAGGGTGTGATGGTTTGAGAGAATAGCATTGAAACATGTATATTATCATATATAAAATACATTACCAGCCCAAGTTCGATGCAAGAGACACGGTGCTCAGGGCTGGTGCACTGGGATGACCCTGAGGGATGGGATGGGGAGGGAGGTGGGAGAGAGGGTCAGGATGGGGCACACAGGTACACTCATGGCTGATTCATGTGAATGTATGGCAAAACCCACCACAATAATGTAAAATAGTTAACCTCCAATTAACAAAATTTTTAAAAAGAGGTAAAACTAAAAAGATTAGAAAATATTGTAACTGAGTGAGAATAAAAACACAGCATATCAGAATTCCTGAGATGCATATCTAGAAGTGCTTATAATTTCAAATATTTGTATTAAAAACAAATAAAAGTGTAAGCCAGTGGGGAAAAAATCACAAACTCCCTCAAATCTTTCAGCAAATGCCACATATAGGAAACGTGAGGGAGGGGTGTGATTAGCTGACGCAAACTTCTTGCTGACAGATCTTGTGTTCTTGAGGTAAGGTGGTGGTCAGCTAACTGTGTTCTTATAATCCTCTAGGGAAACAAATATTATCCCCTATGCACTGAAAGGAGATTCTCAAGATTGACTTTCACCCTCCATGGTCCTGGTTGTGAGGAGAGGTCCCTGTGTAGGCCAGTTATCCTGTCTGAGAGCACTCATCTAGCATCCAGTCTTGCTACTTCCAGCAGTGCACAGTCCCAGTTGGAAGAGGCAGTTCTCAGTTCTCTGTGCCCTCCTTGTACCAAAGCACCCACACCTTCAATACCCAGCCAGGGAGGCCTGGTGTGTTGCAATTCATGGGGTCGCAGAGAGTCGGAGACGACTGAGCGACTGAACTGAACTGAACTGAACACACCATTGTGTATCTGTACTCCGACTTCCTTATCCCTTCATCTTCCGTGGGCATCTTCCATGTCCAGCTATTGTAAACAGTTCTACTTGAAGACTGGGATACGTGTTTTTTAGTACGTGCTTAGAGGAAATGTAAACGTTGACAGACTCTCTCCTCTAGGAACTCACTTGAAGTATTAAAGCTGTTTTTAATGTTTTCAGAGAGGATACGTTTACAGATATGTGTCTCTCTCTGTTTTGAAAGGCACCACTCCCCTCCCACCCCTGATTCTGAGAAACCTATGATGGAGTGTCTCCCTTTACCTAAAATAGAAAACCGAAGAAGCTGTGAAGATCAATGACAAGCATAGTTCTCTCAGATGGGAAAGTAATGAAGAGTGGTCTGGTTCTGAAATGGATTGACAGGGAGACATAATTAACCTGAAATGATTTTGAAAGATAAATAAAATGCATCAGCTACATGTGTCTGTATATTTAGGGAGCAGGTCCTCAGGACAAACACGTCAGTTGAATGTAGGCTTCTCAATTTTAGTTCAGTTCTATTCAGTCACTCAGTCATGTCTGACTCTTCACGACCCTATGAATCTCAGCATGCCGGGCCTCCCTGTCCATCACCAACTCCTGGAGTTCAATCAGACTCACCTCCATCGAGTCAGTGATGCCAACCAGACATCTCATCCTCTGTGGTCCCCTTCTTCTCCTGGTGCCAATCCCTCCCATTATCAGAGTATTTTCCAATGAGTCAACTCTCCGCATGAGGTAGCCAAAGTATTGGGGTTTCAGCTTCAGCATCATTCCTTCCAAAGAAATCCCAGGGCTTAATCCCCTTCAGAATGGACTGGTTGGATCTTAAAAGTCTTCTTCAACACTGTGTGGGAATTATCAGTCCATGGAGATTTGTAGAGGGGGTTAAGTTCTATGTCGTGGTTGTGTCAGGGGATGCAGTTCTTCCTTTGGGGTGGGGGTTGGGGAGGATGGAGAAAGAAGATGAGGGGCCCATTAACTTTGGGTCTGGCAATTATACGAGGGCAATGTGGATGTTCATGGAAAGGGTCTGGTGAACCAGGGCCAGAGATCGAAAGAATGGAATGCAATTTTGTTGGAATGTGGTGCCCCAGGTATCTTCTCTGTTGCATATCATCAGACTTCAAGCATACAGAACAAGGAGAAAGCCATAACATTCAACTCACTATGAACCTAGAAGGCCATATGTATATGCGTGTGTATATGAGTGTATGGCCAGCTTTTCTGAGAGTCCACTTCCCAGAGCTAGATTTCCAGGTAACATCTTAATGGGTGGGGGTAGAAGGTATATGGAGGGGGCGCTGTGGCCAAGGTAGAAAGTGTGGGGTGGGAAGGCAGTGAGGATATAGTTTCTGGCAAAAGTGACCAGGGGGAAAGATAAATTGCCGGGAAACAGATAAACAAAAGAAAACAGATCCTATCATAATGTTTGAGCTCATGTGAACTTTGTTATTTTCTCCAGGAACTCAGTTGAGGTACAAAGCATGCATGGGCAGAAGTTAGGAATGAGGATATTAGGGCCAACCTACCCAGCCATGTGCTCTGTGTCCCATGCTGCTGCCACTGCTGCTGCTGCTGTGGCTGCTATGGCTAAGTGGTTAATATCCCTTTTTCCAGAAAGGCTTAAGCTCTTTGCCCAAGGCCCTCTATCAGGCCAAGGTATAGAAATAACATTTTTCTCAGGAACCCTCTGGTGACAGTGTCTCTTCCTTGCTGAATGGCTCAGCACAGAATGTTTTCAACCACAAGGGACCTATCTCTCTTCTAGGGCTTTTTCGCTACTCTGTGAGCCAAGGGCCAATGAGCACACCTGGAGCATATGGAGCTCACTGAGGGACTGGTCAGCACTTAGGGTGGTCCTTCTGAAGTAGATGACTGCTGTCCGGAACTGTGTCCACCTCTGCATTGGGCAAAGGACAGACTGGCACAAATGGGGTATGGAGAGTTCAACATTTGTCCTCTCAGTGTTGTCTTCTCATCCTAGATTCAATGGCTCCAACGTGGACATGCCTGAGGGTTATATCCCACATGAAGTTCTGTCCCACATGAAGTTCTCACTATAAAACTTTTCTCCGTGAGCGGCATCTCTTTGGAGGGCAAAGGGTGAATGTTGAACATCAATGTTCACAGGTTTATGGATGTTCCATTCAAGATGTCCCAAATGAAATATCCTGCTCATGGCCAGGTTTTGCATTTGAATATCTAAACCCCAGCTTGGCCCCTTCTCCAGAGAAGCATCTACAGCTCTAGAAGGCAAGGCTTGACTTTCTCTGGGTGATTTCTAAACAACCAGCCCAGGAGACACTGGAAACATGTCTTCTTACTTTTTTAACCTATAAACTTCAAAGACTACTTGAGGCTCCATCAGGCTGGTACCTGTCTTTCTCAGCTCTAGTTCAATACAAAACAAAGCCTAAACTATGGTGTAATAACTCTGCAGCAGGTGTGAGATGGCATATTGGGTCATGGTTTTTAAGACCTTAGACTGGGCTCATCTAGGGACTGCATGGCATTTATCCACATTTAGAAGTTTTAGCAAGGCATTGCAAAGAATTTAAAGACAAGAAAAGTTTAGGACAGGGTCTCCCAATGCCTAACATTTCCTTCTAGTGCTTCAGGACTAAGGGTGACTTTAGCTCCAACCTGTTCTGGAGTGAAGAGTGCCGAGATAGTCATGAATCAGTTAGTAAACTGAACTGTGGATGTTGACTGGACGGACATTCTCTGGAAACTTGCCATGACTTGTGTCCCAGACTCTTGAGGGCTTTCACTTAGGCCCTAAAGTCTAGGTGCTATTAGATTTGAGTGCACGCTTGGATGTGTTGTGTAAGGTTTTCTTCCACCGAATATCAATGCGTGTGAGACTTGGTGAATTAGTGATGAATTCATGAGCATTCTTGCTCAATCACCCTGAGCTGCATTTGCTTCCTGTGCCCTAGATGTGTTCATGTTTTCCTCTGTTTAGAATGAAGACTGGGTGTCTCCATTGTGTTTGCCCATGAATGTGAATTGATGTTTCTTCCTGTGGGTCTGCCTATACTCCTGTCTTCTTTCATGATGCACCCATGCTTGTGCTATTATGCACAGCTCTGCTGCCATAGCTGTCTGAGTTCTTGCACGTCGCTATTCAAAACACATGTAATGTGTTGCTCGTATTCACTCATTTTTTTTTAAAGTTTGTGTATCTTTGTTAGACTGCATGTGAATTTGACCCTCTCTTTGATTCCTGGGTCAAAGGCTTCCAACATCTTTTTTTTTGGGAGGGGGGGGTTTAAATTTTAAAATCTTTAATTCTTACATGCATTCCCAAACATGAACCCCCCTCCCACCTCCCTCCCCATAACATCTTTCTGGGTCATCCCCATGCACCAGCCCCAAGCATGCTGCATCCTGCGTCAGACATAGACTGGCGATTCAATTCACATGATAGTATACATGTTAGAATGTCATTCTCCCAAATCATCCCACCCTCTCCCTCTCCCTCTGAGTCCAAAAGTCCGTTATACACATCTGTGTCTCTTTCCCTGTCTTGCATACAGGGTCGTCATTGCCATCTTCGTAAATTCCATATATATGTGTTAGTATACTGTATTGGTGTTTTTCTTTCTGGCTTACTTCACTCTGTATAATCGGCTCCAGTTTCATCCATCTCATCAGAACTGATTCAAATGAATTCTTTTTAACCGCTGAGTAATACTCCATTGTGTATATGTACCACAGCTTTCTTATCCATTCATCTGCTGATGGACATCTAGGTTGTTTCCATGTCCTGGCTATTATAAACAGTGCTGCGATGAACATTGGGGTACATGTGTCTCTTTCAATTCTGGTTTCCTCGGTGTGTATGCCCAGAAGTGGGATTGCTGGGTCATAAGGTAGTTCTATTTGTAATTTTTTAGGGAATCTCCACACTGTTCTCCATAGTGGCTGTACTAGTTTGCATTCCCACCAACAGTGTAGTAGGGTTCCCTTTTCTCCACACCCTCTCCAGCATTTATTGCTTGCAGATTTTTGGATCGCAGCCATTCTGACTGGTGTGAAGTGGTACCTCATTGTGGTTTTGATTTGCATTTCTCTAATAATGAGTGATGTTGAGCATCTTTTCATGTGTTTGTTAGCCATCCGTATGTCTTCTTTGGAGAAATGTCTATTTAGTTCTTTGGCCCATTTTTTGATAGGGTCCTTTATTTTTCTGGAATTGAGCTGCAGAAGTTGCTTGTATATTTTTGAGATGAGTTGTTTGTCAGTTGCTTCATTTGCTATTATTTTCTCCCATTCAGAAGGCTGTCTTTTCACCTTGCTTATATTTTCCTTTGTTGTGCAGAAGCTTTTAATTTTAATTAGATCCCATTTGTTTATTTTTGCTTTTATTTCCAGCATTCTGGGAGGTGGATCATAGAGGATCCTGCTGTGATTTATGTCTGAGAGTGTTTTCCTATGTTCTCCTCTAGGAGTTTTATAGTTTCTGATCTTACATTTAGATCTTTAATCCATTTTGAGTTTATTTTTGTGTGCGGTGTTAGAAAGTGATCTAGTTTCATTCTTTTACAAGTGGTTGACCAGTTTTCCCAGCACCACTTGTTAAAGAGATTGTCTTTACTCCATTGTATATTCTTGCCTCCTTTGTCAAAGATAAGGTGTCCATATGTGTGTGGATTTATCTCTGGGCTTCCTATTTTGTTCCATTGATCTATATGTCTGTCTTTGTGCCAGTACCATACTGTCTTGATGACTGTGGCTTTGTAGTAGAGCCTGAAGTCAGGCAAGTTGATTCCTCCAGTTCCATTATTCTTTCTCAAGATTGCTTTGGCTATTCGAGGTTTTTTGTATTTCCATACAAATCTTGAAATTATTTGTTCTAGTTCTGTGAAAAATGTGGCTGGTAGCTTGATAGGGATTGCATTGAATTTGTAAATTGCTTTGGGTAGTATACTCATTTTCACTATATTGATTCTTCCGATCCATGAACATGGTATATTTCTCCATCTATTAGTGTCCTCTTTGATTTCTTTCATCAGTGTTTTATAGTTTTCTATATATAGGTCTTTAGTTTCTTTAGGTAGATATATTCCTAAGTATTTTATTCTTTTCGTTGCAATGGTGAATGGAATTGTTTCCTTAATTTCTTTTTCTACTTTCTCATTATTCGTGTACAGGAATGCAAGGGATTTCTGTGTGTTGATTTTATATCCTGCAACTTTACTATATTCATTGATTAGCTCTAGTAATTTTCTGGTGGAGTCTTTAGGGTTTTCCATGTAGAGGATCATGTCATCTGCAAACAGTGAGAGTTTTACTTCTTCTTTTCCAATTTGGATTCCTTTTATTTCTTTTTCTGCCCTGATTGCTGTAGCCAAAACTTCCAGAACTATGTTGAATAGTAGCGGTGAAAGTGGACACCCTTGTCTTGTTCCTGACTTTAGGGGAAATGCTTTCAATTTTTCACCATTGAGGATAATGTTTGCTGTGGGTTTGTCATAGATAGCTTGTATTATGTTGAGGTATGTTCCTTCTATTCCTGCTTTCTGGAGAGTTTTTATCATAAATGGATGTTGAATTTTGTCAAAGGCCTTCTCTGCATCTATTGAGATAATCATATGGTTTTTATTTTTCAATTTGTTAATGTGGTGAATTACATTGATTGATTTGCGGATATTGAAGAATCCTTGCATCCCTGGGATAAAGCCCACTTGGTCATGGTGTATGATCTTTTTAATGTGTTGTTGGATTCTGATTGCTAGAATTTTGTTGAGGATTTTTGCATCTATGTTCATCAGAGATATTGGCCTGTAGTTTTCTTTTTTTGTGACATCTTTGTCAGGTTTTGGTATTAGGGTGATGGTGGCCTCATAGAATGAGTTTGGAAGTTTACCTTCCTCTGCAATTTTCTGGAAGAGTTTGAGGAGGATAGGTGTTAGCTCTTCTCGAAATTTTTGGTAGAATTCAGCTGTGAAGCCGTCTGGACCTGGGCTTTTGTTTGCTGGAAGATTTCTGATTACAGTATCAATTTCCGTGCTTGTGATGGGTCTGTTAAGATTTTCTATTTCTTCCTGGTTCAGTTTTGGAAAATTGTACTTGTCTAAGAATTTGTCCATTTCTTCCACGTTGTCCATTTTATTGGCATACAACTGCTGATAGTAGTCTCTTATGATCCTTTGTATTCCTGTGTTGTCTGTTGTGATCTCTCCATTTTCATTTCTAATTTTATTGATTTGATTTTTCTCTCTTTGCTTCTTGATGAGTCTGGCTAATGGTTTGTCAATTTTATTTATCCTTTCAAAGAACCAGCTTTTGGCTTTGTTGATTTTTGCTATGGTCTCCTTTGTTTCTTTTGCATTTATTTCTGCCCTAATTTTTAAGGTTTCTTTCCTTCTACTAACTCTGGGGTTCTCCAACTCTTCCTTTTCTAGTTGCTTTAGTTGTAGAGTTAGGTTATTTATTTGACTTTTTTCTTGTTTCTTGAGGTATGCCTGTATTGCTATGAACTTTCCTCTTAGCACTGCTTTTATAGTGTCCCACAGGTTTTGGGTTGTTGTGTTTTCATTTTCATTAGTTTCTATGCATATTTTGATTTCTTTTTTGATTTCTTCTGTGATTTGTTGGTTATTCAGAAGTGTGTTGTTCAACCTCCATATGTTGGAATTTTTAATAGTTTTTCTCCTGTAATTGAGATCTAATCTTAATGCATTATGGTCAGAAAAGATGCTTGGAATGATTTCGATTTTCTTGAATTTATCAAGTTTAGATTTATGGCCCAGGATGTGATCTATCCTGGAGAAGGTTCCATGAGCACTTGAAAAAAAGGTGAAATTCGTTGTTTTGGGGTGAAATGTCCTATAGATATCAATTAGGTCTAACTGATCTAATATATCATTTAAAGTTTGAGTTTCTTTGTTAATTTTCTGTTTAGTTGATCTGTCCATAGGTGTGAGTGGGGTATTAAAGTCTCCCACTATTATTGTGTTATTGTTGATTTCCCCTTTCATACTTGTTAGCATTTGTCTTACATATTGTGGTGCTCCTATATTGGGTGCATATATATTTATAATTGTTATACCTTCTTCTTGGATTGTTCCTTTGATCATTATGTAGTGGCCTTCTTTGTCTCTTTTCACAGCCTTTGTTTTAAAGTCTATTTTATCGGATATGAGTATTGCCACTCCTGCTTTCTTTTGGTCTCTATTCTCGTGGTATATCTTTTTCCAGCCCTTCACTTTCAGTCTGTATGTGTCCCTTGTTTTGAGGTGGGTCTCTTGTAAGCAGCATATAGAGGGGTCTTGTTTTTGTATCCATTCGGCCAGTCTTTGTCTTTTGGTTGGGGCGTTCAAACCATTTACGTTTAAGGTAATTATTGATAAGTATGATCCCGTTGCCATTTACTTTATTGTTTTGGGTTCGGGTTTATACACCCTTTTCGTGTTTCCTGTCTAGAGAATATCCTTTAGAATTTGTTGGAGAGCTGGTTTGGTGGTGCTGAATTCTCTCACCTTTTGCTTGTCTGTAAAGCTTTTGATTTCTCCTTCGTATTTGAATGAGATCCTTGCTGGGTACAGTAATCTGGGCTGTAGGTTATTGTCTTTCATCACTTTAAGTATGTCTTGCCATTCCCTCCTGGCCTGAGGAGTTTCTATTGACAGATCAGCTGTTATCCTTATGGGAATCCCCTTGTGTGTTATTTGTTGTTTTTCCCTTGCTGCTTTTAATATTTGTTCTTTGTGTTTGATCTTTGTTAATTTGATTAATATGTGTCTTGGGGTGTTTCACCTTGGGTTTATCCTATTTGGGACTCTCTGTGTTTCTTGGACTTGGGTGATTATTTCCTTCCCCATTTTAGGGAAGTTTTCAACTATTATCTCCTCAAGGATTTTCTCATGGTCTTTCTGTCTTCTTCTTCTGGGACTCCTATAATTCGAATGTTGGAGAGTTTCATATTGTCCTGGAGGTCTCTGAGATTGTCCTCGTTTCTTTTAATTCGTTTTTCTTGTTTCCCTCTGATTCATTTATTTCTACCATTCTATCTTCTATTTCACTAATCCTATCTTCTGCCTCCGTTATTCTACTATTTGTTGCCTCCAGAGAGTTTCTGATCTCATTTATTGTGTTAATCATTATATTTTGACTCTTTTTTATTTCTTCTAGGTCCCTGTTAAACCTTTCTTGCATCTTCTCAATCCTTGTCTCTAGGCTATTTATCTGTGTTTCCATTTTGATTTCAAGATTTTGGATCATTTTCACTATCAATATTTGGAATTCCTTCTCCGGTAGATTCCCTACTTCTTCCTCTTTTGTTTGGTTTGGTGGGCAACTCTCCTGTTCCTTTACCTGCTGAGTATTCCTCTGTCTCTTCATCTTGGTTATATTGCTGCGTTTGGGGTGGCCTTTTTATATTCTGATAATTTGTGGACTTCTCTTTATTATGGAGCTTCCTCACTTTGGTTGGGGTTCTATCAGTGGCTTGTCAAGGTTTCCTGGTTAGGGAGGCTTGTGTTGGAGTTTTGGTGGGTGGAGCTGGGTTTCTTCTCTCTGGAGTGCAGTGGAGTGACCCGTAATGGGTTATGAGACATCAAAGGTTTTGGGATAATTTTGAGCTGCCTGTATATTGAGGCTCAGGGGAGTGTTCCTGTGTTGCTGGAGAATTTGGGTGGTATGTCTTGTTTTGGGACTTGTTGGCCCTTGGGTGGAGCTTGGTTTCGGTGTAGGTATGAAGGCATTTGATGAGCTCCTATTGCTTAATGTTCCCTGAATTCAAGAGTTCTCTAATGTTTTCAGGCTTTGGGTTTAAGCTTCCTGCTTCTGGTTTTCAGTTTTATTTTTACAGTAGCCTCTAGACTTCTCCATCTATACAGCACTGATGATAAAACATCTAGGTTAAAGATGAAAAGTTTCTCCACATTGAGGGACACTCAGAGAGGTTCACTGAGTTACAAGGAGAAGAGAGGATGGAGGGGGTAGTTAGAGGTAACTGGAATGAGATGCAGTGAGATCAAGAGAGGAGAGAGCAAGCTAGCCAGAAGTCACTACCTTATGTGCGCTCTATAGTCTGGACCGCTCAGAGGTATTTACAGAGTTATACGGGGAAGAGGAGAGGGAGGAAGTAGACAGAGGTGACCAGGAGGATAAGAGAGAGGAATGAGTAGGAGAGAGACAAATCCTGCCAGTAACCAGTTCCCTAGGTGTTCTCTACCGTCTGGAACACACAGAGATTCACAGAGTTGGATAGAGAAGAGATGGGGGAGAAAAGAGACAGAGGCCACCTGGTGGAGAAAAAGGAGAGTCCAGAGGAGGAGAGAGTGGTCAAGCCAGTAATCTCGCTCTCAGGTAAACCTGGGTAGTGAAGTTTGGGTTTTTAAATGTACAAAATTGACAACAAAAACCTAAGAGCAAAGATTAAAAATCTGGAGTAGATGTTGGATTTTCAAAGATACAATATTAAAGAAAAGCAGAAGGAAAAAGGAAGAAAGAAAAAAAAAGAATTATTAAAAAACAAACAAACAAAAAAACAAAACAAAACAAAACACCAACAACCATCCAAAGAGTATATATGGTGTTTGTCTTAAAAAAAAAAAAAAGTCTTTTTTTTTTTAAATAGTAATACTAGCTTATAGAAATAAAAATTAGAGGAGAAATAGAAGACTTAACAATTTAAAAAAAGCTCGGAAAAAAAAAGGGAAAAAAAAGCAAAAAGCAAAAAAAAAGAATGATTTTAAAAATATTAAAAAATTAAAAATATATCTGGCTCTTCTCTGATGTTATGGGCCGTGTGGGCTCACTTCCAAGGTGGTTCCCTCTGTTTAACTTCTTTTGTTTGCTGGTTTTTAGGCTCATTAGTTCAGTCGCGCTGTGGGGAGGGGGGATGCTGCAAACAAATAGCACTGTCTTGTGTACACAGTATCTCTGCCCCGCTTGATCTGTCCTTTCTCGCAGCGCACAAACCGCTCCGGCTCTACGATGCTCAGCCAGGAACAGTCCGGGGCTGGCCCTAGGCTGCGTGCACTTCCCCGGTCCAAGCCGCTCAGGTTCGGCCCTCAGGCAGCCCTCAGAGGCACAAATGCGGCTGGGACTGCGCTTTGTGCCCTTCCTAGGTCCGAGTAGCTCAGGAGTTTGGCGAGCGCGATCGCCACGGCTTGTCACCTTTTCCGCCACTGCCACTCAGCTCTCTGGGTGGACCGCTGGTGCACCCCGTGAGGCAGACTGTGACTGTCCAGCACCCCCAGAAGTCTTAGCAAAGGAGCCTGCTTGCAGTTAGGTAAGTAAAGTCTCTCCGGGTCTGCAATTGCCCCTTTCCAGTCCTTATGGCTCTGGCTGCCTGTCCCCGGCGGGGAATGGTCTGCAGCCGGCTTTTTCCACTCCGTCCTTTGTTCTGTGCTCAGTCCTGGCGTTGTCTTATGTTCGAGCTTTTCGCGTGGTAGCTATCCCACAGTCTGGTTTGCTAGCCCAAGTTAGATCGTTCTGGTTGCGTGTGGGGCGTTCCTGCCCGATTCTTGGAAAGCTCTGCAGCCCGTGCCTCCCGCGGGTCCCTGCCCTGCCCCCACTTCCCAATGGCGGATGCAGGCGTCTGTGCTGCTTTTCCGCAGGGGGAGTTACTGGTGGGCTTGTAATCTGTTGGTTTTAATTATTTATCTATTTTTCCTTCCTGTTATGTTGCCCTCTGTGTTTCCAAGGCTCGCCACAGACTCGGCAGGGAGAGTGTTTCCTGGTGTTTGGAAACCTCTCTTCTTAAAATTCCCTTCCCGGGACGGGCTTCCCTTCTCGGGACGGAGCTCCCTCCCCACCTCCTTTGTCTCCTTTTTCATCTTTTATATTTTTTCCTACCTGTTTTTGAAGACAATGGTCTGCTTTTCTGGTTGCCTGATGTCCTCTGCCAGCCTACAGAAGTTGTTTTGTGGAGTTTGCTCGGCGTTGAAATGTTCTTTTGAGGAATTTGTGAGGGAGAACGTGATCTTCCCATCCTATTCCTCCGCCATCTTTCCCTCCCCCAGCTTCCAACATCTTGAATTGAACTTTTTAAAAACAAATATTTATTTTAATTGGAGGTTAATTATTTTACAATATTGTATTGGTTTTGCCATACATCAGCATGAATCCACCACAGGTATGCACGTGTTCCCCATCCTGAACCCCACCCCCCACCCCCCTACCATCCCTCTGGGCCGTCTCAGTGTACCAGCCCCAAGCATCCGGTACCATGCATCGAACCTGGACTGGTGATTCATTTCATATATGATACTATACATGTTTCAATGCTATTCTCCCAAATCATCCAACCCTCACCCTCTCCCACAGAGTTCAAAAGACTGTACTATACATCTGTGTCTCTTTTGCTGTCTCGCATACAGGGTTATCGTTACTATCTTTCTAAATTCTATATATATGCACTAATATACTGTATTGGTGTTTTTCATTCTGGCTTACTTCACTCTGTATAATAGGCTCCAGTTTAATCCACCTCATTAGAACTGATTCAAATGGAGAAAAGGGAACCCTTTTACATGGTTGGTAAGAATGCAAACTAGTACAGCCATTATGGAGAACAGTGTGGAGATTCCTTAAAAAACCGGAAATAGAACTGCCTTATGACCCAGCAATCCCACTGTTTTCATACACACCGAGGAAACCAGAATTGAATGAGACACGTGTACCCCAATGTTCATTGCAACACTGTTTATAATAGCCAGGACATGGAAGCAACCTAGGTGTCCAACAGCAGATGAATGGATAAGAAAGCTGCGATACATAAACACAATGGAGTATTACTCAGCCATTAATAGAATTGGACTTTTTAAAAGGGTTTCATGATATTTCTACACAGGAAGAAATGCTTTATCACAGGAATAGTTAACAGTGACCCACATGTGGAAACAAGAATACTCACACCCTTACATTAATGCCCAACATGCAAGAATATCACTCGTTGAAATGAGAATGTTAATTAGGATCACAAAGGTCAAAGATGTCGCAGGAATGTATCTGTCAGAAAATATTTATCTATCAGGAAGGATTTGAGGTTGGCTTGTTAAGTGTTCTACAAACACTACTGAAGGATTGAAATACATTAAATTTTACCCCTACCCATGTATTCTTGTATTGATCATTAAACTGACATTACTGATGCAGAATTTCTTCATGATTTTAAGTAAATCATCATCCAAGTGATAGGAATTGGGGCTACCTTTCTGTAAAGAGAAAGTTGTTAAAGAATTCTTGTCCCAGGAACAAGGGGTGCATGACCAATTTCAAGTTCAAAGTCCCGTGCTCTTTCTGCGTCGTTTCTGGAAGGAAAGCACAGGGAATGGAATCACACCAACCTGATTGGCACTGTGAGCCAGTCCAAGGCGACAGGAGTAGAGAACATAAGTATATGTCATTCCACTGCCCATAGTAAGGACTTTCAACCATGCCAACCTCTGCATGTCAATCACCCTCATGAGTAAATCCCATTCACCTTTCAGGATATATCATAGAAGTAGAAGAAGACACTGACTTGATCAACTACAGAGTGAAACAAATAACTGGGACATAAAAGAGGGGTGCTTACAAAAATCCATATACTGGACAAGTAAACCAATGCCAGAGTTCAGCTCCAGCAGCCAGGGAATCAACCTGAAGGGATGGGCGGTGTTGGCGAGTAATGATATAGCCTCTCATTTAGTTTTTTTGGACTGCATGTTTATTTCAAGCTTTAGATTCTGTTTTGTACTTTGACAAAAGCATTAGGTTAGAGGTTTGACATTTTCAATTTCCCCTCACCCAGATTTACTGTCTCCATAAATCATTGTTGTCCTTCAAGCAGAGTTTCTGCTGCAGCAGTTCTCTTGGAATTGTGTTTACTTTAACTCATGATTACATTGTAACTCATGCTTATATCTGGGCTGCATATCACAAACCTCAGTTTATTTCTTATCTTTCTAAATCCTGTTTTCCCCTAGTATCCTGATCTCACTGTCTCTTTAAAAGCCTTCTGGATATTAATATCTCTAAAATTCCTAATCTCTATAAGCTATAGCAAAATATGCTAATATTAAAACATTCTTTAAATCTTTAGCTTCTGTTTTTATATTCATAAACCCTAAATTCATCAAACTCCTTTGCCATAAACATTCCCCTCACAGGTAAGTTTCAGAAAACAATCCTTCCCATGGCCTCAAGCTGCAGCCTACATGGTCATCCTGGACCACTCTTTTGTAAAGATCCTTTAATAAATGTCAATGATTAACTTTATGAATTATTCTCTGAGCAAAACTGCAGAAGGCTTTGTGCCTTCCCATGCTCCTCTCAAGAACAATAAGCACCTTAATATTCTTTTCAGTCAACTTAACCAAGGAAGGGAAAATTCAAGTCAGAATCACACGGCCTAACTCCTTCATCTCAGGTCCGTGCCTGTGGGACAAAGAGAGGGAGTTGGGTCATGCCTCCATTTTGTCAGTAATGTGTAGTGTGGCTCCTGACAAATCAATATTTCCCCATATATGCAAGTTTCGTTTCAGAATTGTTGCGTGTGTGTATGTGCATGCACACCCATGTGCACTGGTGAAAACTGTGTGAGTTCTCTGATCTGGCCTGGCTGGGGGATGGAAGAGGAGACACTGAAAACATGAAAGAGCTTGTGTAAGGTACAAAGATCTTGGGGCAGCAGAAGCACAGACATCCTGGAAAATGGCCCAGAAATCTCACCACCCCCTCCAGTATTCTGGCCTGAGGGATTCCATGGATTGTATAGTCTATGGTGTCACAAAGAGTCAGACACGACTGAGAGACTCCACTTCACTTTAGTTTATAAAGAGGCATCTCTGTCAGCTCTACCTCCTCCTGGCTCACTAAGGGAGGGTGACCCTAGACTAGGAGACTCTAGTTCTTGAAGAAGAAAGAGTGACTGTGAAAAATTCTACGGGTGTGATTATTGACTGTTGCCAGAAATGGGGGTCACTACACATGGGGGGGGGCCTGCTTCATTGCATATCTTAGGCTTGAATGATTTTCAAATGTTCTACCAGATAGTTAAGTAAGTACAAACCCATTCATGAGAACCTGAGTGGAGACCCCTTATCTGCGCTTTGTCACCTATATTTAATAAAAGTTTTCCAGGGCTGCAATTATTGTGTAAACTGGAGAAGTCTATATTTTGTCTTATTCAGAGCCTAACCATGGGCTGCTCTGCAGTTTGTGGCAATCACATGATGGCCACAGTACCTCGATGGCTTTGTGAATGGCTGAGGCTGCGCACTTGTGTCCTCCTGCATTTGCCAGGCTGAATACTCAGTGATGGCACACTTGGGTGCAAGGCTGTGTGCTCATACATTTACCTACTGGAGCACACGCTATTGTGAGTATAAATACATGTGTGTTCTCAGTCGTGTCCAACTCTTTGTGATCCTATAGATCCCAGGCTCCTCTGTCCACAGGATTCTCCAGGCAGGAATACCAGAGTGGGTTGCCATGGCCTCCTCAGAGGAGCTTCCTGACCCAGGGATCAAACCTGTGTCTCTTATGTCTCCTGCATTAGCAGGTGGATTCTTTACCACTACTGCCACCTGAGGAACCCTTGAGTATAAATGAACTTCTCTATTTCTTAAAAATTTTTTTTAATGTGGACCATGTTTTTTTCTTACTGCTGTTATTTTTATTGTCTTACACTTATTTTTGCAACATAGTTTTATTTTTATAATCAATGTATTCATTTTAATTGGGGGCTAGTTACTCTAAAATACCGTAGTGGTTTTGCCATACATTAACATGAATCAGCCATGGGTGTACATGTGTTCCCCATCCCAAACACCCCTTCCACATCCCTCCGCATCCCATTTCTTTGTGTCATCCCAGTGCACCAGCCCCAAGCACCCTGTCTCATGCATCGAACCTGGACTGGCTGTTTCACATATGATAATATACATGCTATTTTCATGTGCCATTCTCGCAAACCAACCCACCCTTGTGTTCTCCCAGAGTACAAAAGACTGTTCTATATATCAGTTTCTCTTCTGCTGTCTTGCATATAGGGTTATCACTACTACCATTCTAAACCCATAGGTATGCATTAGTATGCTGTATTGATATTTTTTCCTTCTGGCTTACTTCACTCGGTTTAATAGGCTCCAGTTTCATCCACCTCATTAGAGCTGATTCAAATGTATCCTTTTTAATGGCTGCATAATAGTTGACTGCGTATACATACCCCAGCTTTCTCATGCATTCGTCTGCTGATGAACATCTAGGTTGCTTCCAATTTTGAGCTCTTTATTGAATTATCTTTTTTTATTTGTTTTTTATTTTTTTATCTTTTAAATTTTTACTTTTACTTTATTTACTTTACAATACTGTATTGGTTTTGCCATACATTGACATGAATTTGCCACAGGTGTACATGAGTTCCCAATCCTGAACCCCCCACCTCCCACCCCATATCATCTCTCTGGATCATCCTTGTGCACCAGCCCCAAGCGTCCTGTATCCTGTATCAAACATAGACTGGCGATTCATTTCTTAAATGATAGTATACATGTTTCAATGCCATTCTCCCAAATCATCCCACCCTCTCCCTCTCCCTCTTCCTCAGAGTCCAAAAGGCCGTTCTACACACCTGTGTCTTTTTTGCTGTCTCGCATACAGGGTCATCATTACCATCTTTCTAAATTCCATATATCTGTGTTAGTATACTGTATTGGTGTTTTTCTTTCTGGCTTACATCACTCTGTATAATTGGCTCGAGTTTCATCCATCTCATTAGAACTGATTCAAATGTATTCTTTTTAATGGCTGAGTAATACTCCATTGTCTATATGTACCACAGCTTTCTTATCCATTCATCTGCTGATGGACATCTAGGTTGTTTCCATGTCCTGGCTATTATAAACAGTGCTGAAATGAACAATGGGGTACACGTGTCTCTTTCAATTCTGGTTTCCTTGGTGTGTATGCCCAGCAGTGGGATTGCTGGGTCATAAGGCAGTTCTATTTCCAGTTTTTAAGGAATCTCCACACTGTTCTCCATAGTGGCTGTACTAGTTCGCATTCCCACCAACAGTGTAAGAGGGTTCCCTTTTCTCCACACCCTCTCCAGCATTTATTGCTTGCAGACTTTTGGATCACAGCCATTCTGACTGGTGTGGCATGGTACCTCACTGTGGTCTTGATTTGCTTTTCTCTGATAACGAGTGATGTTGAGCATCTTTTCATGTGTTTCTTAGACATCCGTATGTCTTCTTTGGAGAAATGTCTATTTAGTTCTTTGGCCCATTTTTTGATTGGGTCGTTTATTTTTCTGGAGTTGAGCTGCATAAGTTGCTTGTATATTTGTGAGATTAGTTCCTTGTCTGTTGCTTCATTTGCTATTATTTTCTCCCATTCAGAAGGCTATCTTTTCACCTTGCTTATAGTTTCCTTTGTTGTGCAGAAGGTTTTATTTTTTTCTAATTAACATAGTTTATTAATAATAATAATAAAACATCTCTTTGCTATTCACCCCTCCTACTTATGAACATGTTATCTATTTATATAGAAAATCTTCATGTGTTTCAATTTAAAATGAGACCATTCTATTAAAAAAAATTTTGTCTAGTTGTGTCTCTAGGATATTATGGTCTATGTGTCTCTTACTAATGGAATTGGTTTTATTTTATTTTTTATTAGTTTTTTATTTTTTAAATTTTAAAATCTTTAATTCTTACATGCGTTCCCAAACATGAACCCCCCTCCCACCTCCCTCCCCATAACATCTCTCTGGGTCATTCCCATGCACCAGCCCCAAGCATGCTGCATCCTGCGTCAGACATAGACTGGCGATTCAATTCTTACATGTGCAGAAGCTTTTAATTTTATTTATTTTATTTTTATTTTTTTTTCTGTTTATTTATTTATTTTTTTTTTTTTCATGCATTCCCAAACATGAACCCCCCTCCCACCTCCCTCCCCATAACATCTTTCTGGGTCATCCCCATGCACCAGCCCCAAGCATGCTGCATCCTGCGTCAGACATAGACTGGCGATTCAATTCACATGATAGTATACATGTTAGAATGTCATTCTCCCAAATCATCCCACCCTCTCCCTCTCCCTCTGAGTCCAAAAGTCCGTTATACACATCTGTGTCTCTTTCCCTGTCTTGCATACAGGGTCGTCATTGCCATCTTCCTAAATTCCATATATATGTGTTAGTATACTGTATTGGTGTTTTTCTTTCTGGCTTACTTTACTCTGTATAATCGGCTCCAGTTTCATCCATCTCATCAGAACTGATTCAAATGAATTCTTTTTAACGGCTGAGTAATACTCCATTGTGTATATGTACCACAGCTTTCTTATCCATTCATCTGCTGATGGACATCTAGGTTGTTTCCATGTCCTGGCTATTATAAACAGTGCTGCGATGAACATTGGGGTACATGTGTCTCTTTCAATTCTGGTTTCCTCGGTGTGTATGCCCAGAAGTGGGATTGCTGGGTCATAAGGTAGTTCTATTTGCAATTTTTTAAGGAATCTCCACACTGTTTTCCATAGTGGCTGTACTAGTTTGCATTCCCACCAACAGTGTAGGAGGGTTCCCTTTTCTCCACACCCTCTCCAGCATTTATTGCTTGCAGATTTTTGGATCACAGCCATTCTGACTGGTGTGAAGTGGTACCTCATTGTGGTTTTGATTTGCATTTCTCTAATAATGAGTGATGTTGAGCATCTTTTCATGTGTTTGTTAGCCATCCGTATGTCTTCTTTGGAGAAATGTCTATTTAGTTCTTTGGCCCATTTTTTGATTGGGTCGTTTATTTTTCTGGAGTTGAGCTGCAGAAGTTGCTTGTATATTTTTGAGATTAGTTGTTTGTCAGTTGCTTCATTTGCTATTATTTTCTCCCATTCAGAAGGCTGTCTTTTCACCTTGCTTATAGTTTCCTTTGTTGTGCAGAAGCTTTTAATTTTAATTAGATCCCATTTGTTTATTTTTGCTTTTATTTCCAGAATTCTGGGAGGTGGATCATAGAGGATCCTGCTGTGATTTATGTCTGAGAGTGTTTTGCCTATGTTCTCCTCTAGGAGTTTTATAGTTTCTGATCTTACATTTAGATCTTTAATCCATTTTGAGTTTATTTTTGTGTGCGGTGTTAGAAAGTGATCTAGTTTTATATTTTCTGGTCTTATGTTTAGATCTTTAATGCATTGAGTTTACTTTTGTGTGTGGTGTTAGAAAGTGATCTAGTTTCATTCTTTTACAAGTGGTTGACCAGTTTTCCCAGCACCACTTGTTAAAGAGATTGTCTTTACTTCATTGTATATTCTTGCCCCCTTTGTCAAAGATAAGGTGTCCCTGTGTGTGTGGATTTATCTCTGGGCTTTCTATTTTGTTCTATTGATCTATATTTCTGTCTTTGTGCCAGTACCATACTGTCTTGATGACTGCGGCTTTGTAGTAGAGCCTAAAGTCAGGCAAGTTGATTCTTCCCATTCCACTCTTCTTTCTCACGACTGCTTTGACTATTCGAGACTTTTTGTATTTCCATACACATCTTTAAATTATTTGTACTAGTTCTGTGAAAAATACTACTGGTAGCTTGGTAGGGATTGCACTGAATCTGTAGATTGCTTTGGGTAGTATACTCATTTTCATTATATTGATTCCTCTGATCCATGAACATGGTATATTTCTCCATCTATTAGTGTCCTCTTTGATTTCTGTCATCAGTGTTTTATAGTTTTCTATATATAGGTCTTTAGGGAAGTGCAGGCAGAGTGCAGGCCTGACCGAGTTGGAACATGTGAGTCCGAGCTGGGAGGGAATGCTTCCTCAGGAGTGAGGCTGAGGCTGGAAAAGGATTAGTCCAAAGAGCTGAGCAAGAGAAGGAGCCTTCCAGGATGCTGGGATGATATATGCAAAGCTTTCTAGCCTTCCCTCTCTGGAACACCTCCCTCAGGACCTTCCAGCTTCTCGTGGGTTTTATCTGCTGAGAACCTAAACATTTTTGTGTTTCCTTAGAACCTGTTTCTGTGGCAGGAAGGGGGAAATGAGGTCCCCCAAATTAAACTTTGGGACATTAAGAATCCACTTCCCAGGACTCTGGGTGGGGTGGATGTGAAGTGGGGGTGGCAGGCTCTCGGATGGTGCAGACATGTCCAGACCCAGGACTTTACCAGCTCATCCTTTTCCAAGAACAGAGCTGTGGCCACCATAAACCCCCCTGCGATAAGCCCTTGCATCACAACTTAAGAGTTGTGAAACTGTGACTATACTTAACCTGTGTCACATTAGTCATTTCAAGCCTTCTCTTTAAAAGCCCTTTCTTAACGTACAAGACAGTGCCCTAAGTGATATAAGTAGGCTACCTGGGTGGGGTCGCATTTGGAGTGTTGACCTTTAAGAAATTCACTTCTTTTTGAGAATATAGGTGATTATATACTCCCAAAGTTTTAGGACAAATGTAATTTTCCATTGCCTTTCCTCCCTCCTGCCCCTAAATAAACCATCAGTATCCTTTAGAAATTAAAAAAAAAATTATTATTGTCTAAATTAAAACCCCCAGAGTATGTCAAGCCTGGAATGTTTTCAGCTTGCATACTTCTGTTTTTGTTGCTGTTGTCGTTTGTTTTAATTTGGAAGAGAGCTCCAGTGGGACTCTATCAAAGGAGTACCAAACTACAAAGCCATCTATTTGCTTTTGTAAGATGAGAGCGAGAACGATCCTTTTTGTGGTTACACTTTGCGCAAGGAGGTATTGGCCTAGCTAATAAAAAAGGACAGTATATTTTTTAATCTCATGGCAGAAAAGAGAGGCACTAGGGTTGCTTTTGCAACCCTATAAGCCTTGCCTTTGGGATCTCTGCCTTTCAGAAGGGCCAAGCTCAAAACCACTTCTGCCCCTGCAAGGGGAAGGGGCAGTGGCTGTGACCAATATCCAAAAGGTTGTCCTAGGAAAGGATAGGGGCTCCTCGCTCTTGGTAGAGATCTGCTCCCAGCCCCACCCTGTGTTCCTGCCCCGGATATTGGCTGAATTCTTCCCCAAAGGAGCAAAAGGGCCAGCCAGTTGTGTAACAACCAAGACACCCCCACACCTAGGCAGAAAAATCAGCCTGTCAGCACACTTTTCCTTTTACACCCCTTGGTTGTCACAGACCCACAGTTAACTGAAACTTTCCCCTACAATAATCAAGAACTCCTGTCTTTTCTGGGTGATAGAAATCTAAAAATGACAGGCATGGAGTCATGCAGCAGAAGCATGCTGGGCCCTAAAAGAGGTGTTGTCATTAAGGGCTTCCTTGGTGGCTCAGATAGTAAAGGATGTGCGTGCAGTCCTGGAGGCACAGATTTCTTTCCTGGGTTAGGAAGTTCCCTTAGGGAAGGAAATGGCAACCCACTCCAGCATGCTTGCCTGGGATATCCCATGTACAGAGGAGCCTGGAGGGCTACAGTCCATGAGGTTGCAAAAGAGTTGGACACGACTGAGTGACTTCACTTTCAGTCCTTATTAAAAGTGTGTGGCAGTGTGTCCAGGCACATCGTCTGAGATAAAGGATGCTGACTTGCACCAGTGTTTTTTGTGTGAACCCGAGGGGACCCCCTCAGAGGGGTGCATGTTCATCTCTCTAGTGTCAGCATTCATAGCTGACCCCCTTCCCCTCACAGATGAATACTCATGTGGTCACCCCTCTCTGCTGCTCAGTGCTTCAGGCAGGTTCTAACCTGCCTTCTAGCCAGCACTTCTCACTGCCTGTCCTCACTCACCCAACTTCTGCCTATTCCTGGGCATTTCTTGGCTAAAACTGTTTTCCAAATTTTCCCTGCTGCTGTTGAAATCCTGCCATCCACATCCATAGCCCAGTTCCTCCATGTAGATACATTTCAAACTCTAGTCACTTGTATTCTTTTTTTTTTTTTTTTTTGTCATTCCCAACCTGCTGGTACAATTACTGCCTTAATATATTTTTTATATGAAGCATCTGCTCTTTAAAAAAGATCAATTTCAATTTTGGACTTATACTTGATTACAAGACAGTAGGCAAAACAGTATTTTGTACTCTGCATAAAAGATACACAATGGATAACTGCAGTCAAAACAAAAGCAATGCTTCTAAATACTCCATAAATACCATTGTGTGGAGTTCCCTTGAGTGTTATGGGTCAAGGTTCCAGGCCATGCTGAGACTATTCTGGTAGAAATTAGAAGAAATGAAAGACAATACTATTCCTTCTGGGTGATTCATTGTTGTTCATTGCTTTGGCCACTGAGAGGCTGTCTGATATTTTGGGGTGCATCCTCTGTAGATTTCCTGACCAAGGAAAGATTTTCTCTTAATGTCCAGATGGACTTTAGCTAAGTCCTTCTCAAAGTGCTTACTGAATTCTAACTTTGTAAAATAAGGCACTTGCAAGATTCTGTTCATCCACTGGGTCATCGACTAGCAGGTGGGCAACTCCAGGCCAAGGGCTGTGTTATATTGGCCTCAGTCCCCCAGAGAAGTTGGCAAGTATCTCAAATGTCAGCAAGCATGTAACCCAAGGAGGCTGATTTTTTTTTTAAGCTAGCACATGCTGCAGAAGTGGCCTAAGCATATAAAATGAGAATGTGCTCATTATCGGGGAGGTCCATGGCATGGTATCCTGGGATGGTGACCTAGAACTCACTGGCCTGGAGACCCTGCAGTTCAGCCTGAGTCCCATTTACCTTCTGTTTTGTTTTTTCATGTGTTGGCTTCAGTTGTAGGTAAAGTTCCACCATCCACAGCAACAGGCAGCCAGACTCCCCCTAAGGTGCTGGTCCTCGACCTCTCATCCTCCCAAACTCCCATGGCTGGGGTCATGGCCACCACCAGCAGCACCTGTATGGTCATGGCCAAGCTGCCACTACCACCAGCACCATGGGAAACCCAGTGAAAAAGCAGAGGCCGCTTTTACCAAAGGAGACTGCCCCAGCCATGCAGCTGGCTGTGTGTAACTCATCAAGTAGTTTCAAACGACCTCCCAGAAGTGGCCCATGCAGAACATGCAGCGCCTGCAGCAGCAGAAGCAGCAAAGCCAGCAGCAGCAGCCTCCATCTTCCCATATAACTTCACAAAGATATTAGTTTTATTTTTTCTATTTGAAAACATCAAAATGGTAAATTCTTTGCCTTTTCCTCCCCCCACCTTTCAGCATGTGTTGGAGGTCAATCCGTGTTAGTGCATGTAGCTCTCTCTTTTTCTTTTGCACTGATGTATAATATCCCACAGTTTATTTAATAAAGTATTCACCTGCAGATAGACAGTTTGGTTGCTTCCAGTTTTTATGTGTTGTAAGCATTGCTACAATGAATACCTTTGTATAAGTTTCCTTGTGCATGTCTGTGAACCCCCAGGGCATAACTTTTGAAAGAGTACAGTATGAGAAGTGGATGATAAAGGATACCTTAATAACTAGGGATTAGCACCCACCAGCCAATGCAAAAGAGCCAGCATCAAGAACCATTGTCATAGTACAGAATGACAGCTCCCAGCTGGAGTCTCTTTCTGGGATGACGAAAGCAGAACAAAGCACTGATCTGATGGGGACTAGTTTGTCTGGCTCTCATGAGGACTGGTACTGGTCTTGTTTCGTGAGGAAACCTGCATTGAGATCCTTCATTATTGGGCTCTTGGATTGAAACTCTCACATACTGAGTGCACCATCAGGAGGAGAACAGGTAAGAGTTGCAGCAGGTTGTGAAATGAAGGAATAGCCAGATATGGAACTGGCCCCCAGTGAAACTCTTCAAAGACTGGGGTGGAGGAAGACCATAAGATTGGACACCGAGTGGGGGAGTACAGCTGGACTGATCCTGCTGTCTGAAGTTTTGCTGTGGCAGAACCGAGTCTGGATGGGGAGTTCCACACTGCTGAATCACAGCCCTTAAGTATAATGAGCCTTCCAGGGGAAGTTGCGAGCTGGCAAGAAGGAGCTCATTGATGGTGTGGTTCCTAATTCCTAGATTGTCCTGTTAAACATTTTTTAAAAACTGGCCAGAACTAGTTGAAGTAGTTAGGATAGATTTTAATCTGCTATTTACTATTGAAGTAGGGCAAAACATCCTGCATGAACTGAAGTCAATTTCAATGTGTACACAGTGCACTGGGGTTTTAAAAGGAGAATAGGGAATATGGAGGGGGAATCATGGGAATTCTATAGAGTCAGAAAATGACAATTTTACACAAAGTGGGAAAGGGGTGTTGGTCCATGTGAAATATCTGAGGTTGCTAACTCAGTTACCTCTTAAAGGTAGGCTCCTGCCCTCTCATAGAGACAGGGCAAATGGCCCTATCATTAGGTATTAACGGGAGCAAACAGGCAATTCTATTGGCAGCCTTGAGTTTTCTTAGGTGGGACTTTAAAGGGGTGTGGGTCATCCTAGGGATGCAGCCTTGAGCTGCTAGAAACCGTATTAGTCCTTAAAGACCTACGTGGAGGCCTTGCTGAGAAAGGACTCCTTGGAGCTTTGCTAAAGTTTGGCCAATGGGAGAATCATTGTCTCTGGAAAGCAGGGAAACTCGAAGAGTGTGGATTGGGACAGGCTTCCTCAGGCAGTGGTGTGACCAAGAGCCATTTGCTTTCACAGCTGTCCAGCACAAAGAGATCACACAGAACCCATCCACTTCCACCAACACCCTGGTGACCAGCACCTAGTCGTTGCTCCTGGTCAACAGCTCAGGGTCCACAAGCACTCTTGCATCTTCGATCAGTCCCACCCATCGCCACCACTTCATCTGAAGTCACTGCAGACGCTGCTAAAATACACTAGCCAAGTGAATGCCAGTGGTGGGATAGGGGAGGGCTAGCCTTGGACCTTTCCAGGAATTAAAGAGGACCTGGAAGTGGTGGAGTCCCTTCCCAACTCACCTGTCCTCTTGGCATGTTCCTTGTTAGGAACATGGTGGGCAGGCATGCCTGCTCTGTGTTCACCTGTGGGAACACTATACATTTAGGTTCTGTCTTCTAAAATTTATTTTCTTGAAGTATAGATGATATACAATGTATTAATTTCTACTGTAAAAGAAAATGATTCAGTTATATACACATATATTTTTCATATTCCCTTAAATTATGGTTTAGCACAGGACATTGATTCTAGTTCCCTGTGCTATACAGGAGGACCTTGTTGTTTATTCTATGTATGATAGTTTGCATCTGCTAATTCCAGATTCCAAAGGGTCCTATCCACCACCCAAGCCCTCGTCTCTACTTCTCTCCTAATTTTCCAAGTGCTTTTATGCTCACTGATTAATCTGGGCAAGTAAAGCTTCCAGATCTCCTTGCTGTTGGATGAGAGTGCTCTGGAGTGATATGCAGGTTCATGTCTGTAGAATCCAGTAAGTGAAAATCACCACCAGAATTGCAGCTCTCTGGGGAGTCCCTTCTGCTCCCTGCTGGGTTCTAGGACAGTAATTGCTACATAGTTGTAGAATGAAAGCAGGTTGCTGCCCAACGTCTCATTGGGCTTCTTATCAGTAGTATGTTTTTAATGCGTACAGTTTTTAAGTCTTTTATGAATTTGTTGTAATATCACTTTATTTTCCTTCTTTGAAAACTTTTCTTTTTATTACAAGGCACATGGAATCGTATCTCCCCTAGTTGGGAATCAAAGCCATACCCCCATTATTGGAAGGCAAGGTCTCAACCACTGGAGGTCCAGGGAGGTCCTCACACCCATTTTATAGTGAGCCCACTGAGATCTGGCCAGGTCAAACAGCTTGTTCAGGGTCAAATTATCCGTGGATGTCTTAATTCACATTCGAATGCTAGTAGCCAGGATCTATGGAGGAGGCAATGGCACCCCACTCTAGTACTGTTGCCTGGAGAATCCCGTAGATGGAGGAGCCGGGTAGGCTGCAGTCCACGGGGTCACTAAGAGTCGGACATGACTGAACGACTTCACTTTCACTTTCATGCATTGGAGAAGGAAATGGCAACCCACTCCAGTGTTCTTGCCTGGAGAATCCCAGGGATGGGGGAGCCTGGTGGGCTGCTGTCTCTGGGGTCACACAGAGATGGATACGACTGAAGCGACGTAGCAGCAGCAGCAGCCAGGATCTAGAATACCCTCTTGACTGCCTTTGAGCTCACTTGTGAATTCACACCAGGCCTGCTGACCACAGCTGTCCAGGTCCACAAACTGATTGTTCTTACATGTGGCTTTTTAAAGCAACCCCGCTGAAGAGTAAGTGTGGCTAAAGAGATAAAATCCAGGTCTTGGGGTTACATCTCTTATTTAGTATATCTGTTCCCCCCATTTTGAATAAAAGAAAAATGTTTATCAAGTCTCTGAGTTTCAGAACAGGAAGTGTTCAATTATTAGGTGTGATCACATCCTCAAAGTTTTTAACATACCAGTTCACCACCAGTTCACCACCTTGAACTAGAATTGACTTCATATTTTAATTTATAATCACTCCATACCTCAGGCATGAAAATCACTCTATGTATGAAATAAAAAAATTCCATATTTCTTGTAGGAAAATTGATGCCAAATCTTTCCATTGTTAAGTATACAGTATTCCGTATTTCATGAAGGAAAGTCAGCACACAGATTTTCAAATGAGAATATGAAAAGTTCCATTTTCATGTTACCGTCTTTATTCCCAATTCAATGTGAAATACAAGAATTTCATACTTCATAGGAAAAAGCTCTGTGCCTAGTTTCAAATGCCAAAGTAGAGAAATCCACATTTCATGTAGGAAAATCAGTGCCCAGATTTTCATTCGTTAAATACACAGAACTACATATTTCATGTAGGAAAATAATAGGTGCGTACTTTTCATACAAAATATGGAGAATTCCATTTTTGCTTTGGAAAGTTTGTGGTGAGATTTTCACAGGTGAAATATAGAGAATTCCATTATTCATTCAATAAAACTTAATGCTTGTATTCTTATGTGAAATAATGAGTTCCATACTTCATATACGACACTTTTGCCCGCATGTCAAAATGTAACACAAACATGGAATTCTCTATGTAGAGAGAGATTCATCTCTAAATCCAGAGATGCTAAGAAGAGTGTCTTGCTAAGAGCCATGACTCACCAGTGCCAGAGGAATTGAAATCTGCCCATTTATTTTACAGAGTCCCTTTCAAAGGAGTTCTGTTCTTATCCAGCCTCCAGGTGAGAACACACCCCAGCCTACCCCATCAGCCCAGGCCTGTTGCACTGGGAGGGGTGAGAGGATCAACCTAAGACACCCTTTTAAGGAGTGATGTTTCAAGCTGGCAAACTCTGAATGTAGCAGCTGCTTATGCTACAGAGCCATCAGTCTCCCAAACCTAAGAGGAAAAGGGCAAGCTGTGTTTATATGGCTGGTCATGTTGCGGAAAGAGTGCTCCTTCACTTGAGGATAGAAAACCCTTTGTAGCCGGGTGCCTAGGGGCTGTGTGTAGCCCCTCTTCTGTGCCTGGGAATCTGGCCCATTCTGCTCCTTTGTATCCTCCATGACTGCCCCCAGGTGCTTTTGGCCTGCCTATCCTTTCTGTTCCGGAATCCATGTTTACACTTACATACCTGTCTAGACATACAGCTTGCTCCATCATGAGATCCCTGAGCTTTTTTGCAGGGCATCAGTGCTTCTGCTCTGGCAAGATCTTTATACCTTATACAGACTCTTTCAGGTTTTCAGTGTCCATTCTTCCATCCCCCAGCCAGGCCTGTTCAGAGAGCTCACACACATATTTTTGCCAGTGCACATGTGTGTGCACCCACACACACACATATACACACACCCAACAATTCTGAAACAAAACCTGAACACCTGAAAAACTATTGGTTTACTTATCCAGTATAATGGACTTTGGTATGCACCCCTCTTTTTTGTCCCAGTTAATTTTTTCACTCACTAGTTGATCAAGTACTGTCCTCTTCTATGATATATCCTGGAAGGGGAATGGGATTTGCTCACAAGGTGGACTAACATGCAAAGAGGTTGGCAGGGTTGGAAGTCCTCACTGTGGACAGTTGAGTGACGTATACCTGTGTTCTCTACTTCTGTCGCCATGGAGTATTTCACAGTGCCTATAAAGTTGTTGTAATTCCAGTCCAAGTGCATTTCTTCCAGAAATGACACAGAAATAGCAAGGGAATTTGAAATTGAAACTGATCATGTACCCCTTCTCTCTGGAAAAAGAATTCTTTAACCACTTTTTCTTTACAGAAAGGCAGCCCCAATTCATATCACCTGGTGATGATTTACTGATAATCATGAAGAAATTCTGCATGGGCAATGTCAGTTTAATGATCAATGCAAGAATACACGGGTAGGGGTAAAAGTCAATGTATTTCAATGCTACAGTATTGTTTATAGAACACTTAACAAGTCAATGCCAAATCTTTCTTGACAGATAAAATTTTCCTGACAGATGCTTTCCAGAAACATCTTTGCTCTCTGTGATCCTAATTAATATTCTCACTTCAAGGAGTGATAGTCTTGCCCATTAGGCATTAGTGTAAGTATGTGGATATTCTTCTTTCCAGATGTGGGTCATGTTAACTATTCTTGTGATGCAGCATTTCTTGATGTGCACAAATATCATGGAAGTCTTAAAAAGTCACAATTCAAGATGTTGGAAGCATTTGATCCAGCAATGAAAGAAAGGGTCAAATTCACATGCATTCTAACAAAGATACCCAAACTTTAAAAAAAATGAGAGAATATGAGCAACACAACGCATATATGTTGAATAGGGATGTGCAAGAACTCAGACAGCTATGGCAGCAGGGCTGTGCATAGTGGCAAAGCATGTGTGCATCATGAAAGAAGACAGGAGGCATACACAGATCCACAGGAAGAAACATCAACTCACATTCATGGGCAAACACAATGGAGACATCCAGCCTTCATTCTATTCAGAGAAAACATGAACACATCCAGGGAACAGGAAGCAAATGCAGCTCAGGGTGATTGAGCCAGCAAAGTTTCACATGCATTGATATTCAGTGGAAGAAAACCATACACAACACATCCAATGTGCGGTAAAATCTAATAGCACCAAGACTTTAGGGCCCAAGTAAAGCTCTAAAGAAACTGGGAAAAAAGTCATGGCAAGTTTCCAGAGAATGACCATCCAGTCAACCATCCACAGTTCAGTTTTACTAACTGATCCAGGACTATCTATCTCTGTGCTCTTCACTCCAGGACAGGTTAGAGCTAAAGCCACCCCTGGTCCTGAAGCATTGGCAGGAAGTATTAGGAATTGGGGAACCCTGTCCTAAACTTTTCTTGTCTTTAATATCCTTGCGATGCCTCAGTAAAACTTGTGAATGTGGATAAATGCCATGCAGTCCCTAGAATGAGCCAAGACTAAGGTCCTGAAATCCATGCCCCAATATGCCACCTCACAGACGCTGTAGAGTTATTACATAATAGTTTCTGCTTTAGTTTGTCTTGAATGAGCGCTGAGAAAGACAAGTAACAGCTTGACGTTTCTCCTAGGATTGTTTGAAGTTTATAGGTTAAAAAAGTAAGAAGAGAAGTTTCCTGTGTTTCCTGTGCTGGTTGTTCAAAAAGCACCCAGAGAAGGCAAATCCTTGCCTTCTAGAGCTGTAGATGCTTCTCTGTATAAGGGGCAAACCTGTAGTGTAGATATTTAAATGCAAAAGCTGACACTGAGCAGGAGATCTCATTTAGGGCACCTTGACGGGGACATTCACAGACCCTTGAAGTTTGACGTTCAACATTAACCCTTTGCCCTCAAAAGAAATGCTGCTTTAGGGAGAAAAGTTGTGGAGTGGGATCTTCAGGTGGGACAGAAATTCATGTGGGACATCACCCTCAAGCATGCCCATGTTGGAGACATTCTATCTGGGATGAGAGGACATGTGGTGGGGGACAATGTTGAGCTCTCCCTACTCCATTTGTGCCAGTCTGTCCTTTGCCCAATCCAAAGGTGGACACAATTCCAGAAGGCAGTTATCTACTTCAGAAGGACCACCCTAAGTGCTGACCAGTCCCTCTGTGAACTCTGTATGCTCCAGGTGTTCCCATTGGCCCTTGGCCCAGAGAGTAGTGACAAAGCCCTAGAAGGACAGGTCCCTTGTGGTTGAAAATAGTCTGTGCTGAGCCATTCAACAAGGAAGAGACACTGGCACTGGAGGGTTCCTGAGAAAAATGTTATTTCTTCACCTTGGTTTGATAGAGGGCCTTGTGCAAAGAGCTTAAGCCTTCCTGGAAAAAGGGATGTTAAGCACTGAGCCATAGCAGCAGCAGCAGCATGGGACACAGAGCACATGGCTGGGTAGGCTGGCCCTAACATCCTCATTCCCCTCACTTCTGCCCATGCACACTTTGTACCTAAACTGAGTTCCTGGAGAAAATAACAAAGTTCAAATGACCTCAAACATCTATGATGGGATCTGTTTTCCTTTATCTAATTCCTTGAAATTTATCTTTTCTCCTGGTCAATTTTGCAAGAAAATAATATCCTCACTGCCTTCCCACCCCTCACTTTCTCCCTAGGTCACAGCCCCCCTCCATATACCTTATACCTGATCCCCTAAGATGTTGCCTGGAACACTAGCTCTCTCTAGTTTGCCCTAGCAAACTCTCAGTAAAGCTGACCGTGCACTCATATACACACTCATATCCATATGGCTTTGTAGGTTCATAGAGTGTTGAATATTAAGTTCTGTACTCTTAGAATATCTGATGATATGCAACAGAGAAGATACCTGGGCCCCAACCTTCCAACAAAATTGCATTCCATTCTTTCGATCTCTGGTCCTTGTTCACCCGACCCTTTCCATGAACATCCACATTTCCCTTGTAAAACTGACAGACCCACAGGTAATAGGCCCCTCATCTTTCTCCATCCTCCCAAACCCCTACTCCACAGGAAGAACTGCATCCCCTGACAAAACCCCAACATATGACTTAAGCCCTGCTACCACTCTCCATGTACTGGTAATTCCCACGTGGAAAACTGAGAATCCTACATGCACCTGAACTATTTGTCCTGAGGACCTTCCCAAACAATACACAGACACATGAAGTTGATGTTTTTTATCCTTTGGAAATATTTCAGGTTTACTTGTGTCTCCCTCTCGATCTGTTTCAGCACCAGACCACTCTTCATTACTTTCCCATCCAAGATAAATATGCTGGCCATTGATTCACATAAAGCAGCTTCATCAGTTTTCTATTTTAGGTAAAGGGGGACACTCCATCATAAGTTTCTCAAAATTGTGGGGCAGGGAGGCTTCCTCTCAAAACAGAGAGAGACACAGATATGTAAACCTACCCTCTCTCAAAACACTAAAGACAGCTTTAACCTTTCAAGTCAGTTTCCACAACAGAGAGTCTGTGAACTTTTACATCTCCTCTAAGCATATACTAAAAACACGTATCCCAGTCTTCACCCTAGAACTGCTTACAATAGCTAGGACATGAAAGCAACCTATATGTCCATTGGCAGATGAAGTCATATGGAAGTTGGGGTACAGATACACAATGGTGTGTTACTCAGCTCTAAAAAGGAACGTGTCAAAGTCAGTTCTAATGAGATGGAATGAAAGTAGAGCCTACTATACTGAGTGAAGTCAGTCAGAAAGAGAAAAACAAACACTGTATGTTAACACAAATATATGGAGTTGAGGACCATGTAGGTTGTACTGAACATCCAACATGCAGGGCAAAAATAGGACACAAACATATAAAGAACAGATTTTGGACTCAGTGGGAGATGGTAATGGTGGGTAAATTTGAAAAAGTAGACTTGAAATATTTACATTACCTTATGTAAAATTGATAATCAGTGCAAGTTTGATGCGTGAAGTCAGGCAACCAAAGTCATGTTGTGGGACAACCCATAGACAGGTAGGGGAGGGCGGTGAGTGGTGAGTTCAGTATTTGGGGGGACATGTGTATACCTATGGGTGATTCATGTTGGGCAGTGTACAGCAATATCTGTCAAGATATTGCAAAGTAATTATCCTACAGTTAAAATAAATAAGAGACTATTCTCCATAATCCTGCACAGTGGTCAGTATTTCAGAATGAAGGTGCCAGTGTGATTATCAAAATTGAATCAAATTATGGGTTAGTGGGGGAATTGCCTTGCACAAAGGAGAATCACTGTCTTTTTTGGAAAGGACACTTCATGAGGAATAGTAGATGAGCCCCAATTTAAGAGGAGCCTGAAGGTGGACTTGTTGGCCATGGAATGACAGTTCAGAGATGTGCAGCTGACTCAGATATAAACTGGAGTGACTTTGGCCTGTCCAGGCTACTTCAGCTACCTCAACCTTCTCTAGTCAGAACCTGTTTTTTCTATACAGTTTTCTACACTTGCTCTTACTGATTCCCTCATGGCCTGGTGTCACTCTCTATTCCAAGGAGTCTCACTTTCTTCAAAAGTGACTTAGATATAAATTGGAGTGACTTTGACCTGGCCAGGCCACTTCATCTACCTCAAGGTTCTCTAGTTAGACCTGTTTTTCACTACAGTTCTGTACCCTTGCTGTCTCTTGTTGATTCCCTCATGCCCTGGTGTCACTCTGTATTCCATGGAATCTCACTTTCTCCACAAGTGAAATAAATGACCGAAGTTGCTGGACAACACTTATACCAGTGCTCAGTCCCGGAGGCCCCAACTCTCGTCCTCCCGGGACATCTCGTGTTGGAGTCTTCCTCTTTACATAGTACTGCAAAGGATTGCACCACAGATCCTTTATGATGATCTGCCAGGGAAATGAGCAAGGTCAGCACAGGGCTGGCCAGTCCATGAGCCCACCTGTGCACCACCAAGAAATCCAATATAAATCACGAATTTGACCACCTCAGCAATCCAGTCAGATCCTGTGAAGTCATGGTCAAAGAAGCAGTTGAAGAAATTAACGCTGCTGTCATGGTGCCTGCAGCTGTATGCCTTACATTCAAACCCCGGGTACCACTGAATGGGAGTGGAATGAGATGCTTGGTATCCTGCAAGAAAAGGAGTATGGGAGAAAGACCTAAATCACTTTCCAATGCAACCTACACTTTTCTGTTCCCACCCTCAAAATCCAGGGAGCTGCCTCTTGCCAGTGATGTTAATCAGAAACTCCTTAAAAATCACTTAATTCTGGAAATACCTATTCCTCTGAAAGGACAATGTGATCTTGTAGTGTTGAGTGGGATGCCTGCATTCCTCCACCTGCCAGACAAAGTGTGGGCAGTGGGGTGGTGGGGTGGGTGTGAAACCTCTTTACAGAGGAGCTGTCCTTTCCAGTTTTCAGGGATAAACCATGTCCTCTCCCCTCCTTGGTCACCTCTGCTCCACAATCATCAGTGTCCCTACCTGACCTTCAAGTTGGTCATGAAGTGAAGCATGTCTTCATCTTGGTTGCTCATCAAAACTAACATTTGTGGGTAGTTCATAAACTGCTTTAGGTGAAGGAGCCTCTAGATGCTAGAGGTAAAAGTCCTGGAAGAACAAATCTAGCCTAAAGTGTAGAATGACATTGTTATGACTTCAACTTACTATTACTTAACTTGTCACATTTATGTTGACACAGACTGCATGAACGCCGAACAAGGCCCAAGGCTGTGCCTATGCATGCACTACCAGAAGAGGTTCTGTTCCTAACAGGAAGGCCCTAAGATGGACCTCAGCATCATGAAAGTTAGCTTTCTTCTGGAAAACAAGCACTCCTAGCTAGAACCAATATGACCGCTTAAACATCCCAACCTAACCGTTAAATTCACTCAGCTTTTCAGAGTAGATGTGGATTCCAGACAAGCCTTTTCTCTGAAGAGTCCCTGGTGCTAATGACAATTCTGACTGGAACCTCTGCAAGAAAGGCCCAAGTATCAATTTGTGGTAGCCAGAACAGCAAGAATATCACACCTAATATCAGGAACAGATATGCTGGAAGGTAACTGTTCAGTTCAGTTCAGTTCAGTTCATTCACTCAGTCGTGTCTGACGCTTTGCGACCCCATGAATTGCAGCACACCAGGCCTCCCTATCCATCACCAACTCCCGGAGTTCACTCAGACTCACGTGCATCGAGTCAGTGATACCATCCAGCCATCTCATCCTCTGTCGACCCTCCTCCTCCTGCCGCCAATCCCTCCCAGCATCAGGGTCTTTTCTAATGAGTCAACACTTTACATGAGGTGGTCAAAGTACTGGAGTTTCAGCTTTAGCATCATTCCTTCCAAAGAAATCCCAGGGCTGATCTTCTTCAGAATGGATTGGTTGGATCTCCTTGCAGTCCAAGGGACTCTCAAGAGTCTTCTCCAAAACTGCAATTCAAAAGCATCAATTCTTTCGTGCTCAGCCTTCTTCAAGTCTGGCTCACACATCCATACATGACAACAGGAAATACCATAGCCTTGACTAGACTGACCTTAGTCAGCAAAGTAATGTCTCTTCTTTTGAATATGTTATCTAGGTTGGTCAAAATTTGTCTTCCAAGGACTAAGCGTCTTTTAATTGCTTGGCCGCAATCACCATCTGCAGTGATTTTGGAGCCCCCAATATAAAGTGTGACAGTATTTCCACTGTTTCCCAATCTATTTCTCATGAAGTGATGGGACCGGCTGCCATGATCTTTTTCTGAATGTTGAGCTTTAAGCCAACTTTTTCACTCTCCTCTTTCACTTTCATCCAGAGGCTTTTTAGTTCCTCTTCACTTTCTGCCATAAGGGTGGTGTCATCTTCATATCTGAGGTTATTGATATTTCTCCCAGCAATCCTGATTCCAGCTTCTGTTCCTTCCAGTTCAGCGTTTCTCATGATGTACTCTGCATAAAAGCTAAATAAGCAGGGTGACAATATACAGCCTTGACGTACTCCTTTTCCTATTTGGAACCAGTCTGTTGTTCCATGTCCAGTTCTAACTGTTGCTTCCTGACCTGCATACAGATTTCTCAAGAGGCAGGTTAGGTGGTCTGGTATTCCCATCTCTTTCAGAATTTTCCACAGTTTATTGTGATCCACACAGTCAAAGGCTTTGGCATAGTCAATAAATCATCCAAAAATGTAAATTTTATACCAGAACTGTCAGATCTATAAACACTTTTGCAATAGCCCAGGTTAAAAAAAATAAAATAAAAAATCACAAGCACCAAACCAAGGGATACAAATTTGACACAGAAGACACGGAGTCCCTGGATGATGGCACTTCTATGTTCTAGATGCATCTTCCGCCTCTCACAGGTCTTATGTTTCAGGCAAGTGTGCACCCTTTGGGCTTTCTTATTAACGGGATCCAGCGCCAGCTGCAGGGCCATCAGCTCCGCAGTGCAGGCCAGTCATTCGGGGTTCTGGGCCCTGCCTGGTCAGTATAAGCACTGAAATGAGGCTCAGGAGTATTTTCTGGGGTTGAACAAGTGCAGGATCCAGCCTGGTTCAGTGCAGGGTCCGAGAGTGAGGCTCAGGAGTGTTTGCAAGGGTCTTGCACAAGGTCTGCCCCAAACCTGATTCAGTGTCGGTACTTAGATGTCAATTCAAGAGTATTTGTTGAGGCTTCAAGATAGGCAGAACTTAGCGCAGTTCAGTACAGGGACCAAGATGCGGACTCAGGGGTATTTGTCGTGGTCTTGAACAAGGGCATGACCAAGCATGGTCTGTGTAGGGATCGAAATGTGGGCTCGAGAGTGTTTGCTGGGGTCTTGCACAAAGGCATGTCGATCCTTGTTCAGTGCAGTGAGTGAGACGCAGGATACAGAATGTTTCCTGGGGGATGGACCAAGGGCAGGAAACACCCTATCTCAGAGGCAGGCAGCGAGTTGCGGGCTCAGGATTATAGGTCACTGGCTTGAATATGGCCAAGACTAGCCTGAGAGTCAGAAAGAGTCTCAGCAGTGTTGGCCGGCACCTTGAACACATGCAGAACCCATCCTAGGTCAGTGCAGAGATGATGTTGTGGGCTCAGGAGTGTTTGTCAGGGCTTGAATAAAGGCAGGGTCCAGCCTGTCTGAGTTCTGGGAATGAGGTATGGGCTCAAAAGTGTTGGTCAGGGCATGGAACTGGTGCAGGACCCAGCAGAATTCAGTTCAGGGACCATGATGTGGGCCCAGGAACGATTGTCTGGGGCTTGAACAAGGTCAGGACCCAGTCTGGATCAGTACAGGGATCAACATGTGGGCTCAGGAGCATTTGCTGGGGGTGCAACAGGGGCAGGTCCCAAAATGCTTCAGTGCCAGGCTCTAGATTTTGGCTCAGGCCTATTGTTAGGAGTCATGAACCTGGGCAGCACTTAGCCTTGTTCAGTGCTGGAACAGACATTTGGGCTCAGGGTTGTCTGTCAGTGCTTGAACATGGGAAGGAGTTAGCCTGGTTCAGTGCAGGGACCAAGAAGTCGGTTCAAGAGTATTTGTCATGGTTTCGAACAAGAGCAGAATCCAGCCTGGTCAATGTAAGCACCGAAATGAGGTTCAGGAGTATTTCTTGGGGTTGAACAAGTGCAGGACCCAGCCTGGTTGGTGCAGGGACTGAGAGGAAGGCTCAGTACGTTTTTCAAGTGTTTTTCACAAGCTCTGGGCAAAGTCAGGTTCAGTGCAGGTACTTAGATGTTGATTCAGGAGTATTTGCTGACGCTTCAAGATAGCCAGAATGTAGCCTGGTTCATTACAGGGACCGAGATGTGGGCTTAGGAGAAATTTTCATGGCTTAAACAAGGGCAGGACTGAGCATGGTCAGTGTAGGGATCTAAATGTGGCCTCAGGAGTGTTTGTTGGGGTCCTGCACAAGGCATGCCGAGCTTTGTTCAGTGCAGCTAGTGGGATGTGGGATCGGGAGTGCTTCATGGGAGATTCACCAAGGGCAGGACACACCAAAGTTCAGAGGCAGGGAGCGGGTTGCAGGCTCAGGATTATATCTCGGTGGCTTTAATATGGCCAGGACTAGCCTGAGAGTCAGAGAGAGGCTCAGTAGTGTTAGCTGCCACTTTGAACAAGTGCAGGACCCATCCTAGGTCAGTGCAGAGAGGATGTTGTGGGCTCAGGATTATTTGTCAAGGCTTGAATAAAGGCAGGGTCCAGCCTACTTCAGATCTGGGAGTGAGATACGGGTTCAAGACTGTTGGTTGTAGCATGGAACCAATGCAGGACCCAGCATAATTCAGCTCAGGAACAGCAATGTGGGCTCAGGAAAGATTGTCTGGGACTGCAATAAGGTCAGAACCCAGTCTGGATCAGTGGAGGGACAGAAATGTGGGCTCCAGAATATTTTTAGAGGGCTTGTGCAAGTACAGGATGCACCCTGGTTCAGAGCAGGGACTGTATGTGCGATCATGAGTGTCTCTCAGGCTCTGAACAAGCGCAGGACCAGCCTGGGTCAGTGAAGGGACCCAGATGAGGGCTCAGGAGTAGTTTTCAGGGGCTTGGACAAGTGCTGGATCCAGCTTGGTTCCATTCAGGGACACAGATGTGCGGTAAGGAGTATTGTAGTTGTCTTTCACAAGGGAAGGAACCAGCCTGACTCAGGGAAGGGATGTAGTGGTGGTCTCAGGAGTATTTTAGAAAGCTTCAACAACAGATGTGTGTTGGAGAGTCTTTGCCGGAGGCATGATCAAGTGCAAGATTCAGCCTGGTTCACTGCAGAGACCTAGTGGTGGGCTCAGGAGTGTTTGTCGAGGTCTTGCTCAAAGGTATGACCCAGCCTTCTTAAGTGCAGCGAGTGGGATGTGGGATCTGCAGTGTTTCCTGGGGGACTGAACAATAGTGGTTCACACCGTAGTTCCGAGGCATCGAGCTACTTGTGAGCTCAGGATTTCTTGCCAGTAGGTCGAATAAGGACGGGAACTAGCATGAGAGTCAGATACAGGCTCAGGTATGCTGGTCTGGGCCTTGAATAAGTGCAGGACCCAGCCTGGTTTGTGGCAGGGACAGAGATGCGGATGCAGAAGTGTTTCTCGGGGGCATAAACAAAAGCAGGACCCAGCATGGTTCATTGCCAAAACTGAGATGTGAGCCCAGTAGCGTTTGTCGGGGGCTTGAACAAAGGCAGGGCCTGGCCAGGTTCAGTTCAGGGCCCATGATGTGGGCTCAGGAGCATTTGCTGTTTTGCAACAGGGGCAGCTCCCAAAATTCTTCAGTGCCAAGCTCACAATGTTGGCTCAGGCCTGTATTAGGGCCATGAACATGGGTAGCACTTAGCCTCGTTCTGTGCAAGACCTGACTTTTGGCTCAGAGTTGTCGGTCGGTGCTTGCACAGTGGAAGAATCTAGCCTGGTTCAATGCAACACCGAGACATGGGTTCAGAAGTATTTGCTGTGGCCTTGAAAAAGGGCATGACCCAGCCTGGTCAGCATAAGCACTGAAGGAGGCTTACAGGGAGGCTCACCGAAGGCATATTTCACGGGGTGGAAAGAGGGCAGGACCCAGCCTGGTTCGGTGCAACCACCTGGAGGGAGGTCAGGAGTGTTTGCAAGGGTCTTGCACAAGGCCTGGACCCAACCTGGGTCACTTCAGGTCCTAAGATGTCAATTCAGGAGCATCCGTTGAGGCTTCAAGATGGGCAGAACATAGCCTGCTTAAGTACAGGGACTGAGAGGTGGGCTCACGGGTATTTAGTGGTCTGGAACAAAGGTAGGACTGAGCATGGTCCACATAGGTATCAAAATGGGGGTCCAGGAGCATTTGTTGGCGTCTTGCACAAAGGCATATCGAGCCTTGATCAGTAGAGCGAGTGCAATGCCGGATTGGGAGTATTTCCTGTGGGGACTGACCAAGGGCAGGACACATGCTAGTTCAGAGTCAGGGAGAGAGTTGTGGGCTCAGGATTGTAGGTCATTGGCTTGAATATGGCCAGGACTAGCCTGAGAGTCAGAGAGAGGCTCAGCAGTGTTGGTCGGCACCTTGAACAAGGGCAGGACCCATCCTAGGTCAGTACAGAGATGACGTGTGGGCTTAGGAATATATGCTGGGGCTTGACTAAAGGCAGGGTCCAACCTGCGTGAGTTCTGAGAGTGATATATGGCCTGAGGAGTGTTGGTCAGGGCATGGAACCAGTTCAGCACCCAGCAGAATTCAGTTCAGAGAATGCGTTGTGGGCCCAGGAGCAATTGTCTGGGGCTTGAAGGAGGCCAGGACCCAGTCTGGATCAGTAGAGGGACCGAAATGTGGGCTCCAGAATATTAGTCAAGGGCTTGTGCAAGTACAGGGCCCAGCTTGGTTCACTGCAGGGAACATATGTGGCCTCACGCGTGTCTCTCGGGTCAGAACAACCTAGATGTGGGCTCAGGAGTCTTTTTCAGGGGACGGAACAAGCGCAGAATCCAGCTTGGTTCCATTCAAGGCAACAGATGTGCATTAAGGAGTGGTGTAGGTGTCATGCACTAGGGCAAGACACAGCCTGATTCAGTGCACAGAACTAGAATTGGGCCCAGGAGTGTTTATCGGAAGTTTGGACAACAGATGTGTGCTGGGGAATGTTTTCCAGAGGCTTTATTCAGTGCAAGACTCAGGCCGGTTCACTGCAGGAACTAGTATCCTAGGGCTCAGGAGTGTTTCTCGGAGTCGTGCTCAAAGGCATGACCCAGCCTTCTTGAGCGCAATGAGTGGGATGTGGGATCACCAGTGATTACTGGGGGACTGAACCATGGCGGTACACACCATAGTTCAGAGGCATCGAGCTGCTTGTTGGCTCAGGATTGCTTGCCAGTGGCTCAAATAAGGCTGGGAACTCACATGAGGGTCAGATACAGGCTCTATGTTGGTCAGGACCTTGAATAAGTTCAGGACCCAGCCTGGTTCATGGCAGGGACATTGATGCAGAGTCAGGAGTATTTCTCGGATGTGTAAACAAAGGCAGGACCCAGCATGGTTCAGAGCCTGAACTGAGTTGAAAGCTCAGGAGTGTTTTTCTGGGACTTGAACAAAGGCAGGGCCCTGCCAGGTTCAGTTCAGAGCCCAGGATGTGGGCTCAGGAGGATTTGCTGTGGTGCAACTGGGGCATTACCCAAAATGCTTCAATGCCAGGCTCAAGATGTTTGCTCAGGTCTTTATTAGGGTCATGAATATGGGCAACGCTTAGCCTCATTCCATGCAAGACCTGACATTTGGTCTCAGGGTTGTCTGTCAGTGCTTGCATATGGGAAGAAGCTAGCCTGGTTCAGTGCAGAGACCGAGATGTGGGTGCAGAAGTATTTGACATGATGGATGGCAGGACCCAGTCTGGTCTGGGTAAGCACTGAAATGAGCCTCAGGACTATTTGACGGTGTAGAAAAAGGGCAGGACCCAGACTGGATCAGTGCAGCGACCTTGAGGGAGGCTCATGAGTGTTTGCAGGGTCTCACAGAAGGCCTAGACGGAGCCTGGGTCAGTGCAGGTACTTAGATGTCGATTTAGGAGTATCCGTTAAGGCTTCAATTGGGCAGACCTTAGCCTGGTTCAGTACGGGGACCAAGATGCAGGCTCAGGGGTATTTCGTGGTCTAGAACAAGGGCAGGACCAAGCATGGTCTGCGCAGGTATCGAAATGTGAGCATGGGAGCATTTGTTGGGATCTTGCACAAAGGCAAGTCGAGCCTTGCTCAGTGTAGCAAGTGCAATGCCAGATTGGGAGTGTTTCCTATGGGAATTGACCAATGGCAGGACACACCCTAGTTCAGAGTCAGGGAGCGAGTTGTAGGCTCAGGATTGTAGGTCGGTGGTGTAAATGGCCAGGACTAGCCTGAGAGTCAGAGAGAGGCTCAGCAATGTTGGCTGGCACCTTACCTTGAACAAGGGCAGAACCCATCCTAGTTGAGTGCAGAGATGAGGTAGTGGGGTCAGAAATGTCTGTTGGGGCTTGACTAAGGGCAGGGTCCGACCTGCGTGAGTTCTGGGAGTGAGATATGGGCTCAAATGTGTTGGTCAGGACATGGAACCAGTTCAGGACCCAGCAGAATTCAGTTTAGGGATCACGATGTGGGCCCAGGAGAAATTGTCTCAGGCTTGAAGAAGGCCGGGGCCCAGTCTGGATGAGTAGAGGGACTGAAATATGGGCTCTGGAATATTTGACGTGGGCTTGTGCACGTGCAGGACCTAGCTAGGATCAGTGCAGGGACCACATGTGGCCTCACACATGTCTCTCAGATCTGAACAAGCGCAAGAGAAGGCTAGGTCAGCAAAGGGACCTTGATGTGGTCTCAGGAGTCGTTTTCAGGGGCTTGAACAAGAGCAGGATCCAGCTTGGTTCCATTCAGGGACACAGATGTGTGCTAAGGAGTGTGTAGGTGTCATGCACAAGGGCAGGACTCAGCCTGAATCAGCGAACGGACCTAGAGTTGGGCCGAGGAGTATTTTTTGGAAGCTTGGACAACAGATGTGCACTGGGGAGTGTATGCCGGAGGCTTTGTCCAGTGCAAGATTCAGCCTGGTTTACTGCAGGAACCTAGTGTCCTAGGGCTCAGGTGTGCTTGTTGGGGTCTTGCTCAAAGGCATGACCCAACCTTCTTGAGTGTAGCAAGTGGGATGTGGGATCGCCCATGTTTCTTGGGGGACTGAACAATGGCAGTACACACCATAGTTCCAAGGCATGGAGCTGCTTGTTGGCTCAGGATTGCTTGCCAGAGGCTCGAATAAGGCCAGGAACTAGCATGAGAGTCCGATACTGGCTCAGTTATCTTGCTCGCTTCCTTGAATACCTACAGAACCCAGCCTGGTTCATGGCAGGGACGGAGATGCAGGCGCAGGAGTGTTTCTCGTGGGCCTAAACAAAGGCAGGACCCGGTATGGTTCAGTGCTGGACCAGAGCTGTGAGCTCAGGAGTGTTTGTCAGGGGCTTGAAAAAAGGCAGATCCTCCCCGGCATCACTGCAGGGCACAGGATGGGGGCTGTGCAGGAGCATTCGCTGGGGTGCAACAGGGTAGCTTCCAAAATGCTTCAGTGCCTTGCTCAAGATGTTGGCTCAGGACTGTTATTAGGGGTCATGAACATGGGCAGCGCATGGCCTCGATCCGTGCAGGATATGACATTTGGGCTCAGGGTTGTCTGTCATTGCTTTCACGACAGAAGAAGCTAGCCTGGTTCAAAGCAGTGACCGAGAAGTGTGTTGAGAAGTATTTGTCGTGGCCTTGAAGAAGGGCAGGACCTAGCATGATTCAGTGCGGAGACAGGGAGGGAGGCTCAGGAGTGATGCAAGGGTCTTGCACAAGGCCTGGGCCCAGGCTGGGTTAGTGCAGGTCCTTAGATGTCGATTCAGGAGTATCCCTTGAGGCTTCATGATGGCTGACCTTAGCCTCATTCAGTACAAGGTCCGAGATGTGGGCTCACAGGTACTTCTTATGGTCTTGAACAAGGTCAGGACTGAGCATTGTCCTCATAGGGATCGAAATGTGGGCTCGGGAGTTTTTGTTAGGGTCTTGCACAAAGGCACATCGATTCTTTTTCAGTGCAGTGAGTGTGATGCCGGATGGAGAGTGTTTCCTGGGGGCGCTAACCAAGGGCAGGACACAAGGACATACACTAGTTCAGAGTCATGGAGCAAGTTGTGGGCTCAGGATTGTAGGTAGAGTGCTTGAATACGGTAGGCCTAGCCTGAGAGTCAAAGAGAGGCTCGGTAGTGTTGGCTGGCACCTTGACAAGTGCAGGACCCATCCTAGGTCAGTGCAGAGACGATGTTGTGGGCTCCGGAGTGTTTGTCAGGTCCAGCATCACTGAGTCCTGGGAGTGAGATATGGGCTAAAGAGTGTTAGTCGGGGCACGGAACCAGTGCAGGGCCCAGCAGAATTCAGTTCAGGGACAGCGATGTGGGCCCAGGAGCAATTGTCTGGGGCTTGAAGAAGGCCAAAACCCAGTCTGGATCAGAAGAGGGACTGAAATGTGGGCTCCGGAATATTTGTCAAGGGCTTGTACAAGTACAGGTTTAGTGCAGGGACCGTATATGGGTCACACGTGATTCTCCAGATGTGAACAAGCGCAAGACCAGCCTGGGTCAGTGAAGGGAGCTAGATGTGGACTCAGGAGTCATTTTCAGGGGATTGAACAAGCACAGGATCCAGCTTAGTCCCATTCAGGGACACAGATCTGCGCTAAGGAGTGTAATATGTGTCTTGTACAAGGGCAGGTCTCAGCCTGATTCAGTGCACTGACCTAGACATGGGCCCAGGAATATTTTTCGGAAATTTCAACAACAGATGTGCACTGAGGAGTGTTTGTCGAAGGCTTTATCCAGTGAAAGATTCAGCCTGGTTCACTGCAGGGACCTAGTGTCCTAGGGCTCAGGAGTGTTTGTCGGGGTTCTTGCTCAAAGGCATGACCCAGCCTTCTTGAGTGTAGCGAGTGGGATGTGGTATTGTCTGTGTTTCCTGATGGACTGAACAATGGCGGTACACACCATATTCCAAGGCATCGAGCTACTTGTCGGCTCCAGATTGTTGCCCAGTAGCTCAAGTAAGGCCGGGAACTAGCGTGAGAGTCAAATGCTGGCTCAGCTATGTCGATACGGGCCTTGAATAAATGCAGAACGCAGCATGGTTCATGGCAGGGACATTGATGCGGGCGCAGAGGTGTTTCTTGGGGGTATAAACAAAGTTAGGACCCAGCATGGTTCAGAGCCAGAACCAAGATGTGAGCTCAGGAGTGTTTGTTGGGGGCTTGAACAAAGGCAGGGCCCTATTGGGTCAGGGCAGGGCCCAGGATGTGGGCTTAGGAGCATTTGCAGGGATGCAACAGGGGCAGCTCCCAAAATGCTTCAGTGCCAGACTCAAGGTGTTGGCTCAGGCCTCATATTAGGGGACATGAACATAGGAAGGACTTAGTCTCATTCGGTGCAGGACACATTTGGGAGCAGGGTTGTCTGTTAGTGCTTTCACATTGGAAGATGCTAGCCTGGTCCAGTGCAGAGTCCGAGACGTGAGATCAGAAATATTTGTCATGGCCTTGATGAAGGGCAGGACCCAGCCTGGTCTGGGTAAGCACCGACAAGCCCCTCAGGAGTATTTGTCGAGGTGGAAGGGCAGGACCCGGCCTGGTTCGGTGCAGGGCCCAGGCGGGAGGATTGGGAGTGTTTCCAAGGGTTTTTCACAAGGCCTGGACCCAGCCTAGATCAGTGCAGGTCCTTAGATATCAACTCAGGTGTATGCGTTGAGGCTTAATTGGGCAGAAAGTAGCCTGGTTCATTAAAGGGACCAGGATGTGGGCACAGAGGTATTTCGTGGTTTTGAACAAGGGCAGGACTGAGTATGGTCCACGTAGGTATCGAAACGTGGGCTAGGGAGTGTTTGTAGTGGTCTAGTACAAAGGCACATCGAACCTTGTTCAGTGCAGCCAGTGCGATTCAGATTGGGAGTGTTTCCTAAGGGGACTGACCAAGGACAGGAAACACCATCGTTCAGAGTCAGGGAGAGAGCTGTGGCCTAGCATGGTAAGTAGGTGGTTTGATATGGCCAGGACTAGCTGGATAGTCACACAGAGGCTCAGCAGTGTTGGCCAAAACCTTGAACCTGGGTAGGACCCATCCTAGGTCAGTACATAGATGATGTAGTGGAATCAGGAATGTTTGTCAGGGCATGACCAAAGGCAGGGTCCAACCTGCGTGAGTTCTGGGATTGAGATCTGGGCTCAAGTTGTTGGTCAGGGCATGGAACCAGTTCAGGACCCAGCAGATACGGGCCCAGGGGCCATTTTCTGAGGATTGAAGAAAGCCAGGAGCAAGTCTGGAGCAAAAGAAGGACAGAAATGTGGGCTCCAGAATATTTGTCCAGGGTTGCTCAAGTACAGGGCCCAGATTGGTTCAGTGCAGGGACCATATGCTGGGAATGACCCAGCCTGGTCCGGGTACGCACCGAAATGAGCCTCAGGAGTATTTGTCGGGGGGAAGCAGGGTAGGACTTAGCCTGGTTCGGTGCAGCAACTGTGAGGGCGGCTCGGGAGCATTTGAAAAGGTCTTGCACAAGGCCTGGATCCAGCCTGGGTCAGTGCAGGTCCTAGATGTCAATTCTGGAGTATCCGTTGAGGCTTTAAGAGGGCAGAAATTAGCCTGGTTCAGTACAGTGACTGGGATGAGGGCTCAGGGGTATTTTGTGGTCGTGAACAAGGGCAGTTCCAAGCATGGTCCGTGTAGGTATGAAATGTGGAATCGGGCGCGTTTGTTGGGATCTGGCACAAAGGCCTTTGATTCTGATTCAGTGCTGCGAGTGCGATGCCAGATAGGAGTGTTTCCTATGCGGACTGACCAAAGGCATGACACACCCTAGTTCAGAGCCAGGGAGCGAATTGTGGGCTCAAATTGTAGGTCGGTGGTTTGAATATGGCCAGGAGTAGCCGGAGAGTCAGAGAGACACTCAGCAGTGTTGGCTGGCACCTTGAACAAGCACAGGACCCATCCTAGGTCAGTGCAGAGATGACTTAGGGGGCTCAGGAATGTTTGTTGGGGCATGACTAAAGGCACAGTCCAACCTGCATGAGTTCTGGGAGTGAGATATGGGCTCAAGTTGTTGGTCAGGGCATGGAACCAGTTCACCACCCAGCAGAATTCAGTTCAGGGACCATGATGTGGGCCCAGGTGTGATTGTCTGGGGCTTGAAGAAGGGCAGAACACAGTCTGGCTCAGAAAAGGGACCGAAATGTGGGTTCTGGATTATTTGTCGAGGGCTTTGTCAAGTACAGGGCCCAGATTGGTTCCGTGTATGGGGCATATGTGGCCTCATCCGTGTCTCTCGGGTCTGAGCAAGCACAGGACCAGCCTGGGTCAGCAAAGGGACCTAATGTGGGCTCAGGAATCATTTTCAGGGGCTTGAGCAAGCACAGGGTCCAGCGTTGTTCTGCTCAGTGCCAAAGATATGCACTAAGGGGTGTTGTAGATGTCATGCACAAGGGCAGGACCCAGCCTGATTCAGTTCACGGAATAGAAGTGCGCCCAGGAGTACTTAGTCGAAGCCTGAAGAACAGATGTATGCTAGGGAGTGTTTGCCGAAGGCTTTATCCAGTGTAGATTCAGCCCTGTTCACTGCCGGGACTTAGTCTCCTAGGGCTCAGGAGTGTTTCTCTGGTTCTTGTTCAAAGGCCTGACCCAGGATTCTTGAGTGCAGTGAGTGGGATGTTTGATCGCTAGTGTTTCCTGGGGTAATGAACAATGGCAGTTGTCTCCATAGTTCCACGGCATGGAGCTACTTGTCGGCTCAGGATTGCTTGCCGTTGGCTTGAATAAGGCCAGGAGATAGCATGAGAGTCAGATACAAGCTCAGCTATGTTGGTCGGGGCCTTGAAAAAGTCCAGGACCCAGCCGGGTTCATGGCAGGAATGGATTTGCGAGCGCAGGCGTGTTTCTCAGAGACGTAACCAAAAGCAGGACCTACATGGTTCAGTGCTGCAACCGAGTGCGAGCTCAGGAGTGTTTGTCGGGGGCCTGAACAAAGGCAGGGCCCTGAACAAAGGCAGGGCCCTATCGGGAGCTGTGCAGGGCTCTTGAAGTGGGCATAGGAGCATTCACTGGGGTGCAACAGGGGTAGCTCCCCAAATGCTTCAGTGCCAGGCTCAAGAAGTTGGCGCAGGCTTGTTATAAGGGGTCATGAACATGGGAAGCACTTAGCCTTGTTCTGTGCATGACTTGACCTCTGTGCACTGGGTTATCTGTCAGAGCTTGCACGTGGAAAGAAGCTAGCGTGGCTCAGGGCATAGACCAAGACGTGGGTTGAAAAGTATTTGTCCTGGCCTTGAGGACCCAGCCTGGTCTGGGTAAGCACCGAAATGAGCCTCAGGAGTATTTGTCGGGGTGGAAGAAGAGCAGGACGCAGCCTGGTTCAGTGCAAAGACCGGGAGGGTGCCTCGCGAGTGTTTGCAAGTGTCTTGCACAAGGCCTGGACCCAGCCTGGGTAATTGCAGGTCCTTAAATGTCAATTCAGGAGTATCTGTTGAGGCTTCAAGATGGGCAGACCTTAGCCTGGTTCAATACAAGAGGTGGGCTCAGGTGTATTTCGTGAAGGACAGGAGTGAGCATGGTCCACTAGGTATGGAAATGTGGGCTCGGGATCATTTGTTGGGGTCTTGCACAAAGGCACGTCGAGCCATGTTCAGAGCAGCGAGTGTGATGCCGGATTGGGAGTGTTTCCTATGGGGACTGACCAAGGGCAGGACACACCCTAGTTCAGAGTCAGGGAGTGAGTTGTGGGCTCAGGATTGTAGGTCTGTCCCTGAATATCGCCAGAGTCAAAGAGAGGCACAGCAGTGTTGGCCGGCACCCTGAAGAAGTGCCGGACCTCTCTTAGGTCAGTGCAGAGACGATAGTGTGGGCTCAGAAGTGTTTCCCGGGGCGTGACTAAAGACAGGGCCCCACCTGCGTGAGTTCTGAGAGTGAGCTATGGGCTCAAGAGTGTTGGTCAGGGCATGAAACCACTTCAGGAAGCAGCACAGTTCTGTTCAGGGACCGTGATGTGGGCCCAGGATCGACTGGCTGGGGTTTGAAGAAGGCCAGGACCCAGTCTGGATCAGTAGAGGGACCAAAATGAGGGCTCTGGAATATGAGTCGAGGGCTTTTGAAAGTACAGCACTCAGCTTGGTTCAGGGCAGGGACCATACCTCTCGTGTCTGAACAAGAGCAAGACCAACCTGGGTCAGTGAAGGGATCTGGATGTGGGATCAGGAGTCCTTTTCAGGATCTTGAACAAGCTCAGGATCCAGCTTGGTTCCGTTGAGGGCCACAGATGTGCACTAGAGAGTGTTGTATGTGTCATACACGAGGGCAGGACCCAGCCTGATTCAATACGCAGACCTAGAGGTGGAGCCAGGAATATTTTTCAGAAGCTTGGACAACAGATGTGTGCTGGGGAGTGTTTGCTGGAGGCTTTACCAGTGCAAGAGTCAGCCTGTTTCACTGCAAGGACCTAGTGTCCAGGGGCTCAAGAGTGTTGGTCTCAGTCTTGCTCAAAGCATGACCCAGCCATCTTGAGTGTAGCGAGTGGGATGTGGGATCGCTGTGTTTCCTGATGGACTGAACAATGGCAGTATACACCATAATTCCAAGGCATGGAGCTACTTGTTGGCTCAGGATTGCTTGCCGTTGGCTCGAAATAAAGCCAGGAATTAGCATGAGAGTCAGATGCAGGCTCAGCTATGTTGGTAGGGGCCTTGAATAAGTGCAGGACTCAACCTAGTTCATGGTAGGGCCTTAATGATGGCACAGAGGTGTATCTCCAGGGCGTAAACAAAGTCATGACCCAGCATGGTTCAGAGCCAGAACTGAGATGTGAGCTCGGGAGTGTTTGTCAGGGGCTTGAACAAAGGCAGGGCCCTGCCAGGTCAGTGCAGGGCCCAGGATGTGGGCTTAGGAGCACTTGCAGGGATGCAACAGGGGCAGCTCCCAAAATGCTTCCTTGCCAGAGTCAGGATGTTGGCTCAGGCCTCATATTAGGGGTCATGAACATGGGAAGCACTTAGTCTCATTCCCTGCAGGACCCGACATTTGGGGCAGTGTTGTCTGTCAGTGTTTTCACGTTGGAAGAAGCTAGCCTGGTTCAGTGCAGAGACCGAGACGTGGGTTCAGAAGTATTTGTCATGGCTTTGATGAAGGGCAGGACCCAACCTGATTTGGGTAAGCACCGAAAAGCTCCATAGGAGTATTTGTTGGGGTGGAAGAAGGGCAGGATCCAGCCTGGTTTGGTGCAGCGCCCAGGAGGGAGGCTCGGGAGTGTTGGCAAGGGTCTTGCACAAGGCCTGGACCCAGCCTGGGTCAGTGCATGTCCTTAGATGTCAACTCAGGAGTATCCATTGAGGCTTTCATTGGGCAGAAAGTAGCCAGATTCAGTAAAGGGACCGAGATGTGGGCACAGGTGTATTTTGTGGTTTTGAACAAGGGCGGGACGAGTATGGTCCACATAGATACCAAAATGTGTGCTCGGAAGCATTTCAAGTGGTCTTGCTCAAAGGCATGTTGAACCTAGTTCAGAGCAGCGAGTGCGATACCGGATTGGGAGTGTTTCCTATGGCAACTGACTAAGGGCAGGAAACACCCTAGTTCAGAGTCAGGGAGCGAGCTGTGGGCTCAGAATTGTAAGTAGGTGGTTTGAATATGGCCAGGAATAGCCAGAGAGTCTGAGAGAGGCTCAGCAGTGTTGGCCAAAACCTTGAACAAGGGCAGGACCCATCCTTGGTCAGTACAGAGACGGCGTAGTGGGCTCAGGAATATTTCTCAGGGCATGACCAAAGGCAGGGTCCAACCTGCATGAGTTCTGGGATTGAGATATGGGCCCAAGTTGTTGGTCATGACTTGGAACCAGTTCCGGACCCAGCAAAATTCAGTTCAGAGACCGTGATGTCGGCCCAGGAGCCATTGTCTAGGGCTTGAGGAAAGCCAGGACCAAAACAGGATCGAAAGAGGGGGAGAAATGTGGGCTCTGGAATATTTGTGGAGGGTTGCTCAAGTACAGGGCCTAGATTGGTTCCATGCAGGGACCACATGTTGTCTCACGCGTTTCTCTGGGGTCTGAACAAGCGCAGGACCGGCCTGAGGCAGGGAAGAAACCTAAATGTGGGCTCAGCAGTCGTTTACAGGGCCTTGAAGAAGTGCTAACTCCAGCTGGGTTCCTTTCAGGGCAACAGATGTGTGCTAAGGAGTGTTGTTGGTGCCATGCACAAGGGCAGGCCCCAGCCTGATTCAGTGCACGGACCTAGAGGTGGGCCCAGGAGTGTTTATCAGAAGCTGGAACAACAGATGTGTGCTGGGGAGTGATTGCCAGAGGCTTTACCCAGTGCAAGATTCAGTCTCAATCCAGGGACCTAGGCTCCTAGGGCTCAGGAGTGTTTGTCAGCTTCTTGTGCAAAGGCCTGTCCCAGCCTTCTTGAGTGCAATTAGTGGGATGTGGGATCCTTAGTGTGTCCCGGTGTAATGAACAATGGCTGCACAATCCATAGTCCCAAGGCACAGAGCTGCTTGTCGACTCAGGATTGCCTGCTGGTGGCCCGAATAAGGCTAGGAACTAGCATGAGAGTCAGATACAGACTCAGGTATGTTGGTCGGGGCCTTGAATACGTGCCAGACCCAGCCTGGTTCATAGCAGGGACAGAGATGCCGGCGCAGGAGTGTTTCTGGGGGGCCTAAACAAAGGTGGGACCCAGCATGGTTCAGTGCCAAACCAATCAGAGAGCTCAGGAGTGTTTGTTGGGGCCTTGGCCAAAGGGCCCAGTGCAGGGCCTGTGATTTGGGCATAGGAGCATTTCCTGGGGTATAAACGTGGTAGCTCACAAAATGGATCAGTGCCAGGCTCAGGAAGTTGCCGCAAGCTTGTTGTTAGGAGTCATGAACATGGGCAGCACTTTGCCTCCTTCTGTGCAGAACGCGACATTTGGGCTCAGGGTTGTCTGTCAGTGCTTGGACGTGGGAAGAAGCTAGCCTGGTTCAGTGCAGAGACCGATACGTGGGTTCACGAATATTTGTCATGGCCTTGGAAAGGCAGGACCCAGCCTGGTCTGGGTAAGAACTGAAATGAGGCTCAGGAGTATTTGTTGGGGTGGAAGAAGGGCAGGACCCAGCTTGGTTCCGTGCAGAGACTGGAAGCCGGGCTAGGAAGTGTTTGCAAGTGTCTTGCACAAGGCCTAGACCAAGCCTGGGCCAGTGCAAGTCCTTAGATCTCAATTCAGAAGTATCTGTTGAGGCTTCAAGATGGGCAGACCATAGCCCGGTTCAGTACAGCGACCGAGATGCCGGCTAAGGGGTCTTTCATGGTCTCAATCAAGGGAAGAACCGAGCATACTCCGCATAGGTATTGTAATGTGGGCTCAGAGGCGTTTGTAATGGTCTTGCACAATGGCACGTCGAGCCTTGTTCAGAGCTCGAGTGATGTGCCGGATAGGGAGTGTTTCCTGGATAACTGACCAAGGGCAGGACACATCCTAGTTCAGGGTCAGGGAGAGAGCTGTGGGCTCAGGATTGTATGTCGGTGGATTGAACATGGCGAGGACCAGCCTGAGAGTCAGAAAGAGGTTCAACAGTGTTGGCCGGCAACTTGAATAACTGCAGGACAAATCCTAGGTCAGTGCAGAGATGACACTGTGGGCTCAGATGTGTTTGTCAGGGCTGACTAAATGAATGGTCCAGCCTGCGTGAGTTCTCTGAGTGAGAAATGGGCTGAAGAGTGTTGGTAAGGGCATGAAATCAGTTCAAGACCCAGCAGAATTCAGTTCAGGGACATAGACGGGGGCTCAGAAGCGATTGTCGGGGGTTCAAGAAGGCCAGGACCCAGTATCAATCAGTAGAGGGACTGATATGTGGGCTCCAGAATATTTGTCGAGGGCTTGTGCAAGTACAGGTCCTTGCTTGATTCATGGCAGGGACCATATGTGGCCTCACGTATGTCTCTTGGGTTGGAACAAGTGTAGGACCAACCTGGGTCAGCGAAGGAATCTCGATGTGGGCTCAGGAGTCCTTTTCAGAGGCTTGAAGAAGCGCAGAATCCAGCTTGGTTCCTTTCAGGGCCACAGATGTGCTCTAAGGAGTGTTGTAGGTGTCATGCACAAGGGCAGGACCCAACCTGATTCGGTGCAGGGACCTAGAGGTGGACCCAGGAGTATTTATCGGAAACTTAGACAAGGGATATGCGATGGGGAGTGTTTGCCAGTGGCTTAATCCAGTGCAAGATTCAGCCTGCTTCACTGCCAGGATCTTGTCTCCTAGGGCTCAGGAGCGTTTTTCGGCTTTTTGGGAAAAGGCCTGACCCAGCCTCCTTGAATGCAGTTAGTGGTATGTGGGATGGTTAGTGTTCCAGTATAATGAAAAATAGCAGTACAATCCATAGTTCCTAGGCATGGAGTTACTTGTCGGCTCAGGATTGATTTCTGGTGGCTCGAATAAGGCCGAGAACTAGCATGGAGTGTTGGACTGGGTCTTGAATACATGCAGAACCCAGCCTGGTTCATGGCAGGGAGGGAGATGTGGGCGCACGAGTGTTTCTAACAAAGGCAGGACCCAGCATGGTTCACTGCCAAACCAAGCAGTGAGCTCAGGAGTGTTTGTTGGGGCTTGACCAAAGGCATGGCTCCCGTCCCGGGATCAGTGCAGGGCCAATGATTAAGGCATAGGAGCATTTCCTGGGGTTTAAAATTTGTAGCTCACAAAAGGGATCAGTGCCAGGCTCAGGAAGTTGCCACAAGCTTGTTATTAGGGGTCATGAACATGGGCAGCACTTGGCCTCCTTCTGTGCAGGATGCGACATTTGGGCTCAGGGTTGTCTGTCAGTGCTTGCACGTGGGAAGAAACTAGGCTGGTTCAGTGCAGAGGCCAACATGTGGGTTCATGAGTTTTGTCATGGCCTTGAAGAAGGGCAGGACCCTGCCTGATCTGAGTAAGAACCGAAATGAGGCTCAGGAACATTTGTTGGGGTGGAAGAAGGGCACGAACCAGCATGGTAACATGCAGAGACTGGAAGGGAGGCTAGGGAGTGTACCCAAGTGTCTTGCATAAGGCCTGGACCAAGCCTGGGTCAGTGCAAGTCCTTAGATCTCAATTCAGGAGTATCTGTTGAGACTTCAAGATGGTTTTGAACAAGGTCAGGACCGAGCATGGTCCATGTAGGTATCGAAATATGGGCTTGGGTGCATTTATAGGGGTCTTGCACAATGGCATGTCGAGCCTTGTTCAGAGCAGCGAGTGAGATGCTGGAGAGGGAGTGTGTCCTGGATGAATGACCTAGGGCAGGATGCATCCTAGTTCAGGGTCAGGGAGCAAGATGTGGGCTCAGGATTGTAGGTCGCTGTATTGAATAAGGCAAGGACTAGCCTGAGAGGCAGAGAGAGGCTCAACAGTGTTGGCCGGCACCTTGAATAACTGCAGGATCTATCATAGGTCAGTGCAGAGACAACACTGTGGACTCAGATGTGTTTGTCGGGGCTTGACTAAATGCACGGTCCAACCTGTGTGAGTTCTGTGAGTTCGATATGGGCTCAAGAGTGTCGGTCAGGGCATGAAATCAGTTCAAGACCCAGCAGAATTCAGTTCAGGGACAGCGAAGTGGGCCCAGGAGCGATTGTCTGGGGCTTCAAGACGGTCAGGACCCAGTATGGATCAGGAGATGGACCGAAATGTGGACTCCAGAATATTGTCCAGGGCTTGTGCCAGGTCAGGGCCTCGCCCGGTTCAGTGCAGGGACCATATGTGGCCTCACATATGCCTCTTGATTCTGAACATGCACAGGACCAACCTGGGTCTGCAATGGAATCTGGTGTGGGCTCAGGAGTCCTTTTCAGAGGCTTCAAAAAGTGCCGAATCCATCTTGGTTCCATTCAGGGCCACAGAAGTGCACTCAGGAGTGTTGTAGGTGTCATGCACAAGGGCAGGACCCAGTCTGATTCAGTGCACGGACCAAGAGGTGGGCCCAGGAATATTTATTGGAAACTTGGACAACGGATGTACTATGGGGAGTGTTTGCCGGAGGCTTTATCCACTGCAAGATTCAGCCTGATTCACTGTAGGGACCTAGTGTCCTGGGGCTCAGGAGTGTTTATCGGGGTCTTCCTCAAAGGCATGACCCAGACTTCTTGAGTGTAGCGAGTGGGATGTGGGATCGCCTGTGTTTCTGATGGACTGAATGATGGCAGTACACACGGTAGTTCAGAGGCATGGAGCTACTTGTCGGCTCAGGATTGCTTGCCATTGGATCGAATAAGTCCAGCAATTAGCATGAGAGTCAAATGCAGGCTCAGCTATTTTGGTAGGGGCCTTGAATAAGTACAGGACCCAGCCCGGGTCATGCAAGGGCATTAATGATGGCGCAGTTGTATTTCCGAGGTGTAAACAAAGTCATGACCCAGCATGGTTCAGAGCCAGAACTGAGATGTGAGCTCAGGAGTGTTTGTCGGGGGCTTGAACAAAGGCAGGGCCCTGCCAGGCCAGTGCAGGGCCCAGGATGTGGGCTTAGGAGCACTTGCAGGGATGCAACATGGGCAGCTCCCAAAATGCTTCAGTGCCAGACTCAAGATGTTGGCTCAGGCCTCATATTAGGGGTCATGAACATGGGAAGCACTTAGGCTCATTCTTTGCAGGACCCGACATTTGGGGGCAGGGTTGTCTGTCAGTGCTTTCACGTTGGAAGAAGCTAGCCTGGTTCAGTGCAGAGACTGAGACATGGGTTCAGAAGTATTTGCCGTGGCCTTGATGAAGGGCAGGACCCAGCCTGGTCTGGGTAAGCACCGAAAAGAGCCTCACGAGTATTTGTCGGGGAGGAAGAAAGGCCTGACATTGCCTGGTTTGGTGCAGGGCCCGAGAGGGAGGCTCGGGAGTGTTGGCAAGGGTCTTGCAGAAGGCCTGGACCCAGCCTGGGTCAGTGCATGTCCTTAGATGTCAACTCAGGAGTATCCGTTGAGGCTTAATTGGGCAGAAAGTAGCCAGGTTCAGTAAAGGGACTGAGATGTGGGCACAGGGGTATTTCGTGGTTTTGAACAAGGGCGGGACCGAGTATGGTGCACGTAGGTATCGAAATGTGGGCTAGGGAGTGTTTGTGGCTGTCTTGCTCAAAGGCACATCGAACCTAGTACAGTGCAGCCAGTGCGATTCGGATGGGGAGTGTTTCCTAAGGGGACTGACCAAGGACAGGAAACACCATCATTCAGAGTCAGGGAGAGAGTTGTGACCTAGCATGGTAAGTAGGTGGTTTGATATGGCCAGGACTAGCTGGATAGTCACACAGAGGCTCAGCAGTGTTGGCCAAAACCTTGAACCTGGGTAGGACCCATCCTAGGTCAGTACATAGACGATGTAGTGGAATCAGGAATGTTTGTCAGGGCATGACCAAAGGCAGGGTCCAACCTGCGTGAGTTCTGGGATTGAGATCTGGGCTCAAGTTGTTGGTCAGGGCATGGAACCAGTTCAGGACCCAGCAGAATTCAGTTCAGAGACCGCGATATGGGCCCAGGAGCCATTTTCTGAGGATTGAAGAAAGCCAGGAGCAAGTCTGGAGCAAAAGAGGGACAGAAATGTGGGCTCCAGAATATTTGTCGAAGGGTGCTCAAGTACAGGGCCCAGATTGGTTCAGTGCAGGGACCATATGCTGGGAATGACCCAGCCTGGTCCGGGTACGCACCGAAATGAGCCTCAGGAGTATTTGTCGGGGGGAAGCAACACAGAACTTAGCCTGGTTCGGTGCAGCAACTGTGAGGGCGGCTCGGGAGCCTTTGAAAAGGTCTTGCACAAGGCCTGGATCCAGCCTGGGTCAGTGCAGGTCCTAGATGTCAATTCTGGAGTATCTGTTGAGGCTTTAAGAGGGCAGAAATTAGCCTGGTTCAGTACAGTGACTGGGATGAGGGCTCAGGGGTATTTTGTGGTCGTGAACAAGGGCAGTTCCAAGCATGGTCCGTGTAGGTATGAAATGTGGAATCGGGCGCGTTTGTTGGGATCTGGCACAAAGGCCTTTGATTCTGGTTCAGTGCTGCGAGTGCGATGCCAGATAGGAGTGTTTCCTATGCGGACTGACCAAAGGCACGACACACCCTAGTTCAGAGCCAGGGAGCGAACTGTGGGCTCAAATTGTAGGTCAGTGGTTTGAATATGGCCAGGAGTAGCCGGAGAGTCAGAGAGACACTCAGCAGTGTTGGCTGGCACTTTGAACAAGGGCAGGACCCATCCTAGGTCAGTGCAGAGATGACTTAGGGGGCTCAGGAATGTTTGTTGGGGCATGACTAAAGGCACAGTCCAACCTGCATGAGTTCTGGGAGTGAGATATGGGCTCAAGTTGTTGGTCAGGGCATGGAACCAGTTCACCACCCAGCAGAATTCAGTTCAGGGACCATGATGTGGGCCCAGGTGTGATTGTCTGGGGCTTGAAGAAGGGCAGAACACAGTCTGGCTCAGAAAAGGGACCGAAATGTGGGTTCTGGATTATTTGTCGAGGGCTTTGTCAAGTACAGGGCCCAGATTGGTTCCGTGTATGGGGCATATGTGGCCTCACCCGTGTCTCTTGGGTCTGAGCAAGCACAGGACCAGCCTGGGTCAGCAAAGGGACCTAATGTGGGCTCAGGAATCATTTTCAGGGGCTTGAGCAAGCACAGGGTCCAGCGTTGTTCTGCTCAGTGCCAAAGATATGCACTAAGGGGTATTGTAGATGTCATGCACAAGGGCAGGACCCAGCCTGATTCAGTACACAGACCAGGAGGTGGAGCCAGGAATATTTTTAGGAAGCTTGGACAACAGATGTGTGCTGGGGAGTGTTTGCTGAAGGCTTTACCAATGCAAGATTCAGCCTGAATCTAGTTCGAGAGACTAGTCCGAGAAACTGGTCCATCCTTTATTGTTCAGAAGGCTTTTTATACTTTTGGTTATACATAGAAATCAATGGGTAATACAAAATTATGCAGTGTCAACCGCCCTGACTCTTATCAAGACCAGGCTTTATCTCTGCATACCTGGTTGTATACAATAGTCTTAGGTGATTTATATCATCTCCTGGCCAGAAGGCCAATTAACATTTTATGGCCCTTTCCTGATAAGGGTTTGTCAACCAGAAGACTTATTTGTCTTAAAAATGTTGCTCTCCCCAAAGTCTGGTGCCACTCTCAGAGAGCACTAAATAAAGTGACATTCTTACATAGCAAGGATACAACATTTTATAACAAGAAAGTGGAGTACAGTGATTTATAACAAAGAGAAAATTAATTAACTCAAAAATCTAGTATTGCTAACATCAAAACTACTATATTCCTATTTCTGCATCATGTTTACATTGATTAATATCCCCGCAGCTGCCTAAAAGATGAAGGATATGGAGGCCTGGCAGCAAACATTAACTTAACAAACTCTTCACCAAAGTAATTCTCAGCTCCAAAAGGCTCTATATCTTGAAGATGTTTTAAGCTTTGTGCCTCTCACGGTTGGGTCCTGAAAACAATCCACAAGTTGTAAAACAGACCTGTCAGATAAGTTAGAAAGCCATCAAAGGGGTTTCAAGCCTAGACATTCTTTTTACATACAGGAGACTGTTAACTGGAGCTCTGAATTAACTCTTTCCAGAGAAAAGGTGGTAATGTCAGAAGAGTACAGTATAGCAGACAGTAAACAGACAGGTTTTGGTTTCGGGGTAGATGCTCAGACAGAGGACCCCTTGATACCTGACTCGTCTTGCCCATCAGGCCTCTCTGCATGACCTTGTCATGGGTGGGATCTCCCGTGCTGGCTCCCGGCACACCCCTCTTTTTTGGCCAAGTTAATATTTTCACTTACTACCTGATCAAGTCAGTGCCCTCTTCTACTTCTATGATATATCCTGGAAAGTGAATGGGATTTGCTCATAAGGGTGATTGACATGCAAAGAGGTTAGCAGGGTTCGAAGTCCTCACTGTGGACAGCTGAGTGACATATGCCTGTGTTCTCTACTTCCGTTGCCTTGGACTGGTTCACAGTGCCAATCAGGTTGGTGTGATTCCATTCCCTGTGCTTTCCTCCCAGAAACAACATAGAAATAGCAGGGGACTTTGAACTTGAAATTGCTCATGCACCCCTTTTCCCTGGGACAAGAATTCCTTAACAACTTTCTCTTTACAGAAAGGCAAGACCCAATTCCTCTCGCCTGGGTGATGATTTACTGACAATCATGAAGAAATTCTGCATGGGTAATGTCAGTTTAATGATCAATGTAAGAATACATTCGTAGGGGTAAAAGTCAATGTATTTCAATCCTTCAGTAGTGTTTATAGAACACTTAACCAGTCAAATCTTTCCCAACACATAAAAAATTTCCTGACAGATGCACTCCTGAAATATCTTTGCCCTCTGTGATACTAATCAATATTCTCACTTCAGCAAGTAATATTGCCCATCAGGCATTACTGTAAGTGTATGGGTATTCTTGTTTCCACGTGTGGGTCACTGTTAACTATTCCTGTTGTAAACATTAATTGCTATGCACAAATATCATGGAATTCTTTTTAAAAAAAGTCAAAATTCAAGATGTTGGAAGCACTTGATTCAGGAATTCATACGCAATCTAACAATGATAAACAAACTTAAAAAAAATGAGTAAATATGAGCAACACAATGCATGTGTGTTGAATAGGGATGTGCAAGAACTCAGACAGCTATGGCAGCAGAGCTGTGCATAATGGCAAAGCATGTGTGCATCATGAAAGAAGACAGGAGGCATACACAGATCCACAGGAAGAAACATCAACTCACATTCATGGGCAAACACAATGGATACATCCAGGCTTCATTCTATACAGAGAAAACAGGAACACATCCAGAGAATAGGAAGCAAATGCAGCTCTGGGTGGTTGAGCCAGAATGCTCATTAATTCATCACTAATCTGCAAAGTTTCGCATGCATTGATATTCAGTGGAAAAATACCTTACACAACACAGTCAAGTGTGCACTCAAATCTAATAGCACCTAGACTTTAGGGCCCAAGTGAAAGCCATAAAGAGACTGGGACACAAGTCATGGCAAGTTTCCAGGAAATGACCATCCAGCCAACCATCCACAGTTCAGTTTACTAACTGATTCATGACTATCTCTGCACTCTGCACTCCAGGACAGCTTAGAGCTAAAGCCATCCCTGGTCCTGAAGCACTGGTAGGAAATATTAGGCATTGGGGGACACTGTCCTAAACTTTTTTTTGTCTTATTTGCAATGCCTTGCTAAAACTTTTTAATGTCGATAAATGCCATGCAGTCCCTATAATGAGCCCAGTCTAAGATCCTGAAAGCCATGCCTCAATATGCCATCTCGCACCTACTGCAGAGTTATTACACCATAGTTTCAGCTTTGTTTTGTTTTGAACTAGCGCTGAGAAGGACATGTACCAGCCTGACAGGGCCTCGAGGGTTCTTGGAAGTTTATAGATTAAAAAAGTAAGAAAACATGTTTCCAGTGTCTCCTGGGCTGGTTGTTCAGAAATCACCCAGAGAAGGCCAAGCCTTGCCTTCTAGAGCTGTAGATGCTTCTCTGTAGAAAGGGCAAACTGGAGTATAGATGTTCAAATGGAAAAGCTGGCCCTGAGCAGGAGATCTCATTCAGGGTATCTAGAAGGGAAATCCATAAGCCATGAACTTTCACATTCAACATTTACCGTTTGTCCTCCAAAGAGATGCTGCTTCAGGGAGAAAAGTTGTAGAGTGAGAACTTCACGCGGGACAGAACTTCATGTGGGTCATCACCCTCAGGCATGTCCACGTTGGAACCGTGGTATCTGGGATGAGAGGCCAACACTGGGGGAACAGATGTTGAACTCTCCCTACCCCATTTGTGCCAGTCTGTCCTTTGCCCAATCCAGAGGTGGACGCAATTCTGGAAAGCAGTCATTTACTTCAGAAGGACCACCCTAAGTGCTGACCAGTCCCTCAGTGAGCTCCATATACTCCAGGAGTTCCCATTGGCCCTTGAACAGAGTAGCGACATAGCCCTAGATAAAGGACAGGTCCGTCATGGTTGAAAATATTCTGTGCTAAGCCATTCAGCAACGAAGAGACACTGTCACCAGAGGGTTCATGATAAAAATGTTATTTCTACATCTTGGCGAGATAGAGGGCCTTGGGCAAAGAGGTTAAGCCTTTCTGGAAAAAGAGATATTAACCACTGAGACACAGCAGCAGAAGCAGCAGCAGCATGGGACAGAGAGCACATGGCTGGTAGGTTGGCCCCTCACTTCTGCCCCTGCACACTTTGTACCTAAATTGAGTTCCTGGAAAAAAAAATAACAAAGTTCACATGAGCTCAAACATCTATGACGGGATGTGTTTTCCTTTGTTTATCAGTTTCCTGGCAATTTATCTTTTCCCTGGTAATTTTTGTCAGAAACTAATATTCTCAAGGCCTTCCCACCCCTGACTTTCTCCCTAGGCCACAGCCTCCTTCCGTATACCTTATTCCCTCCCCCCTAAAATGTTACCAGGAAATCTAGCTCTAAGAAATGGATCTCAGCAAAGCTGACCATGCAATCATATACACACTCTTATATGTATGGCCTTCTAGGTTCATATTGAGTTGAATGTTAAGGCTTTCTCCTTGTTATGTATTCTTTAAGTCTGATGATATGCAACAGAGAAGATACCTGGGGCACCACCTCTCAACAAAATGGCATTCCATTCTTTTGATCTCTGGCCATTGTTCACCAGACCCTTTCCATGAACATCCACATTTCCCTTGTAAAAATGCCAGACACACAGTTGATGAGCCCCTCATCTTGCTTCTCCATCCTCCCCAACCACCACCCCAGAGGAAGACCTGTGTCCCCTGACACAACCCCAACACATGACTTAACCCCCTCTACAAATCTCCATGGACTTGTAATTCCCACGTGGTAAACTGAGAATCCTACATGCAGCTGAAGTGTTTGTTCTGAGGACCTGCCCAAAAATATGCAGACACATGCTAGATGCTTCTTATTTAGCTTTCAAAATTATTTCAGGTTTATTTGTGTCTCCCTGTTGATCTGTTTCACCACCAGAACACTCTACATTGCTTTCCAATCCAAGAGAACTATGCTGGCCACTGATCTTCATGTGAAGCAGCTTCTTTGGTTTTCTATTTTAGGTAAAGGGGGATACTCCATCATACGTTCCTCAAAATCGGGGGGAAGGGGATTCCTTTCCAAACAGAGACAGAAACAGATATGTAAACCTACCCTCTTTGAAAACATTAAAGACAGCTTTAATCTTTCAAGTTAGTCTCCAGAGAAGAGAATCTGTGAACTTTTACATTTTCTCTAAGCACATACTAAAAAACATACGTCCCAGTCTTCCTCGTAGAACTATTTACAGTAGCTAGGACATGGAAGCTACCTATATGTCCATTGGTAGATGAAGGGATAAGGAAGTTGGTGTACAGATACACCAGAGTATGTTACTCAGCTCTAAAAATGAACACATCGAGGTCACTTCTAATGAGATGGAATGAACATGGAGCCTATTATACTGAGTGTAGTAAGTCAGAAAGAGAAGAACAAACCCTGTATGTTCACACAAATATATGGAATTGAGGACCTTGTAGGTGGTACTGAACATCCAACATGCAGGGCAGCAAATAAGACACAGACATATAAAGAACAGACTTTGGTCTCAGGGGGAGATGGTGATGGTGGGTTAATTTGAGAAAATAGCTCTAAAACATTTACATTACCTCATGTAAAACAGATGACCAGTACAAGTTTGACACATGAAGCAAGGCAACCAAAGTCATGTTGTGGCACTACCCAGAAAGACAAGAAGGGGAGGGCGGTGGGTGGTGGGTTTAGCATTTGTGAGAATACATGGATACATACAGGTGACTAATGTTGGTCAATCTGGAGCAAAACCTGTCACGGTATTAAAACGTAATTATCCTCCATTTAAAATAAATAAAAGATTATTCTCCATAATCCTGCACAGTGGTCAGTATTCTCAGAATGAGGGTACCAGGTGAAAAAGATATAAAATAATATAAAAAACGTGTGACGATCAAAATGGAATCAAATAATGGGTCAGTGGGGGAACCGCCTTGCACAAAGGAGACTCACAGACCTTTTTGGAAAGGAGACTTCATGAGGAATAGTAGGTGGGCCCCAATTTAAGAGGAGCCTGAGGGAGGACTTGTTGGCCATGGAATGACAGTTCAGAGATGTGCAACTGACTTAGATGTAAATTGGAGTGACTCTGGCCTGGACAGGCCACTTCATCTATCTCAAGCTTCTCTAGTTAGAACCTGATTTTCACTACAGTTCTCTACCCTTGCTGTCTGTTGCTGATTCCCTCATGCCCTTGTGTCACTCTGTTCCATGGAGTCTCACTTTATCCACAAGAGAAATACATGACCCAAGTCCCTGGACAACATTTATGCCAGTGCTCAGCCCCTGGGCACACCTCACCTCTTGTCCTCCCAGTACCTCTCGTGGTACAGCCTTCCTTGTCACATAGTACTGCAAAGGATTGGGCCACAGGTCCTTTATGATGATCTGCCAGGGAAATGAGCAAGGTCAGCACAGGGATGGCCAGACCATGAGCCCTCCCATGGAACACCAACAGCTCCAACATAAATCACCAGTACTGGCCCAGTGGCCACATGGGACCCCAAGTCAGCAATCCAGTCAGATCCTGTGATGTTTTGATCAAAGAACAAGTTGAAGAAGTTAACGCTGCTGTTGTGTTGCCTGCGGCTGTATGCTTTACGTTCAAACCCCTGGTACCACTGAACTGGAGTGGAATGAGATGCTCAGTATCGTGCAGGAAAAGGTGTATGGGAGAAAGACCTAAATCGCTTTCCAATTCAACCTCCACTTTTCTCCCCCAACCATCCAAATCCAGGGAGCTGACTCTTACCAGTGACACTAATCAGATACTCCTTAACAGTCATTTCATTCTTGAAGTATCTATTCCTCTGAAAGGACAATGTGATCTTGCAGTGATGAGTGGGATGCCTGTATTCCTCCACCTGACAGGACAAAGTGTCAGGGGGTGGGTGGTTGCCCAGGGATGAAATCTGTTTACAAAAGAGCTGTCCTTTCTTGTTTTCACGGATAAACCATGTTATCTTCCCTCCCCAGTCACCTCCCTTCCACAATCATCAGTGTCCCCTGCCTGCCTTCAAGATGGTCATGAAGTGAATCATGTCTGCATCTTGGTTCCTCATCATAACTGACATTTGGGGTGGTTCATAAACTGCTGTAGGTCAAGGAGCGTCTAGATGCTAGAGGGAAAAGTGCTGGAAGAACAAAGCTAGCCTAAAGAGTAAGGACATCACACCTAATATAAGTATACAACAGCAAGGACATCACACCTAATAGAGACAGATATGCAGGACAGAAACCATTACCCATCATCTCAAAAGGTAAATTTTGTACCAGAACTGCCAGATCTGTAACCTGCTCCTGCAATAGCCCAGGTTAAAAAAAAAGTTCACAAGCACCACACCAAGGGATACAACTTCGACCCAGAAGCCAGGGATTCCCTGGATGATGGTGCTTCCTTGTTGTAGATGCAGCTTCAGCCTCTGACAGTTCTTATGTTTCAGGCGAGCATGCGCCCTTTGGGCTTTCTTATTCATGGGATCCAACTCCAGCTGCAGGGCCACCAGCACCTCTAGTGCAGAGCAGTCACTCGGGGCTCTCGGCCTTGGATGTTCCTGGCCCTGTTCCTCCAAGGACACCTGTTCCTGATCCTCATACACCACCAACTCCACCTCCTCCATGAGTCTAACACCAGCAGCTGGAACTCCTGCCCGATTCCTACCACCTCTCCCTTCTCCAGGGCCACACCTTGCTCAATTACCTCCACCCAGAAAAGGGCGGACTCCTCACCTGGCACTCCACCTGGGGCCTGCATCACCTCTGCCGCCCCCGCCAGGCTGGTAGGCCCCAGGGCCCCTCCCTCATGAAGACCCGGGCTCACAACTAAGATCCAGGATCCTGGGGTGCTGCCGCCTTCCTCTGGCCCCGTCTCACTCTCCATGCTGTTCTCCCCATAGCCCCGGGCTGCAAACAAGCTGGACAGGAGAGCACAGCAGACAGCCAGCACAGCCCACCCCCTGCCCTCAGTTTACGTGGTACTAAGAACAGGTTACTTGCCCACAGCCAATGAGCAGGGAAAGCGAAGACTGCAAGCGCAGAACCCTGCGCCACCACGCAAGCCTAGTATGGTGGCGGGAAGGGGCTGAACTCTCCACCCTGACCTCCAGACCTCATCAAGTAACCAATCGAATGGAGTCTAAAGGCATTGGCTCCTGGGACATGCCCCTTAGAATTCTGGGCCTTCTGGCCTCTGGTGACCCTGCGGCCAAACACGTTCCAGTGCAAAGTGGACGGGTCCACGCAAGGCGTTTGCCTGATGAACAGTGCGGCAGTGCCTGACCAGCGACTGGGAGAGCCAGGCCACCTGACGCTGCAATCATCCTCAAGCTTGAAATTGCCTCTGGGGCAGCTGGCAATTCCATGTGCTCAGAGATCCACACAGGTGAGATAGGGTTCCTGGGTACCTCAGGGATAGAGGTGCTCACCTCGGATACAAAGTGAATGCCACGGGCAGGGGGTGGGGAAGAGGAGGGAGGGGGCAGGGTAGGGGCCGGCTTACACCGATGTCACCGCTGTTCACCTGCTGCAAAATCACCCCTAAACTTGTGCCTTGGGCTTGAGCAGTGGCAGGAATGCAGGCATGCTCAGAGGAAGAAGCAGAGCACTTTCCTCTTCTTGCTTTCCGGGGCGGACAATGCAGCTCCATGAAAACCACCCTGGAGCCCCTGGCCTATGGTCTCCCCACCGCCTGCAGCTTAGAGCAGGCACCCAGGTGGCTAAGGTTGTGCGCATGTGATGCACTTCCCAGAGGAACAGAGCTCCTCCCAGACACACACACACACACACACACACACACACACACACACACAAACAGGTGACACAAGTACACACGTGTACACACCCGTGTGAAATGCACAGAGACACAAATGCAAACAGGTGATTCAGAGACTGAGGAACTAGTGTTTCACATGAAATGCATAGATTTCTTCATTTCTCACAGGAAAATGTTCATTCTGTGAAATATAAAGAAGTTCAAATTTCATGAAGGAGAATGATGCCTAGATTTTGATACAGGCAATATAGAGAACTCCATATTTCATGGTGGACAGTCCTTATTTTATACATTAGAAATACAAAGAATTAAGTATTTCAACAAGAAACAGTGGTGCCCAAAATTTCACTTATGAAGTAGAGATAATTCCAATCCCATATTCGTTCCCCAGGTATTAATTACATACTTCATGTTGGTAAACTATCATTGAGATTTTTATTTTATTTTTATTTTTACTTTATTTTACTTTACAATACTGTATTGGTTTTGCCAAACATTGACATGACTCCACCACAGGTGTACATGCAATCCCAAACCTGAACCCCCCCTCCCACCTCCCTCCCCACAACATCCCTCTGGGTCATCCCTGTGCACCAGCCCCAAGCATGCTGTATCCTGCATCAGACATAGACTGGTGATTCGATTCTTACATGATAGTATACGTGTTTCAATGCCATTCTCCCAAAGCATCCCACCCTCTCCATCTCCCTCTGAGTCCAAAAGTCCACTATACACATCTGTGTCTTTTTTGCTGTCTTGCATACAGGGTCATCATTGCCATCTTTCTAAATTCCATATATATGTGTTAGTATACTGTATTGGTGTTTTTCTTTCTGCCTTACTTCACTCTCTATAATCGGCTTCAGTTTCATCCATCTCATTAGAACTGATTCAAATGTATTCTTTTTAGTGGCTGAGTAATACTCCATTGTGTATATGTACCACAGTTCTCTTATCCATTCATCTGCTGATGGACATCTATGTTGTTTCCACCCCACTCACTGAGATTTTCATATAGGAAATGTATACAATTCAAGCAGGGAAGTGTATGCTCAAATTTTCATATCTGAAATATATATAATACCCCATTCGTGTAGGAAAACATGTCCACGGATATCCATATGTGAAACAGACAAGACTCTATACATGATGAAGCAAAGTATACAAGTAGATTTTCAAACATGAAATACAGGTTTTCGATTTCAGGTAGAAATATCTGCACCCATGTTTTCACATGGGAAATAGAGAAAATTACATATTTCGTGCAGAAAAATCATGTTTCAGGTTTTCATCTGCACTAAGCAGGGCATATGAAGGAAGTGCTGTAGAACAACCCAGAAGAATAGCGTAAAAAGGGATTTGAGAGACACTCCAGGTTGGATAGAATCCATATATACTTATGGCTTATTAATGTTGATGCATGGCAGAAACCATCACAATACTGTATAAGAATTAACCCCCAGTTATAAAAACAAACAAACAAAAACCTTCATTTTGAGAAAAGTAAAAGAACAAGGGGACTCGACTCTGCTCTGTGGTGACCTAAATGGGGAGGAAATCCAAAATTGATGGGATGTATGTATACGTAAAATTGTGTCTTCTCTTTACTCTGTTTTCAGGCTGAATTCCCATCTGGGGTGTGGAGGCTCGCCATGTATACTTACTTGTCCCGGCTTCTAAGATCCATGAGAGATGGAGCCCAAGGCGGGGCACTCTCCAATATTCAAACAGATGCCAGTGGCCTAACATAGATGGTGCAAGCTCCTTGTCTGGAACTTTATTGGCTTTCCACATAAACCAAGTTATTCAGCCTCTTTTCTCCACTTAATTTTCCTACTACACTATTTCTTCCTAATCTAATCTTATATTTATAAATAAATAAGTTTTTTTCCTCGCCAATGCAGTCTCCGCTTCGAATTCCCTAGATCCACTGGGGCTGGACCCCGACATTCCCTTTCTTTCTAATTTGAGCTCCAGACCAGGTTGACGAAGAACGAAGTCTCTGGGTAAATGAGTTGATCTCCCCATCTTTATCACCATATTCTCTGTGAGGATCAGCACCACTCTATGTTACAAACCCATGCTAATCTGGACCTGAAATTCAAAGCAAAGTGTTGTTGAGGTTGAAAATAGTGTAATCTTTGACCTTGGAGGATCCACAATGATGCTGAGCTTCATGGAAACCAACCATCTGGCTGGAGTAGTGCATTTTCCATATTGAAATAGGTGATAGTTCAGTAGAAACCGGCCAAATGTTCTCTCAGCCTCTTGTGTCCAAGTCAGCCCAGGCAGTCAAGTAGATAATATTGTTGGGATAAACGATGGAGGTATTTAAAGTTTTTTCCTCCTGAACGCAAGAACGTGTTTTCTAGAAGAAGCCAAGTGATGAGTGTTATTCGCTATTTCCCTCCAGTGCCTGATCTCACAAGAGTGTGGTGGTGTCTTCAAGATCAAAGCAAGGCTAAGATAAACCTGATGGAGGTGAGTGAGTCTGTCCAGCAGCAGTCTGCTCCTTTTTCTTCTCCTCTCTCCCAAGGGGCAGATTCACAGCAGATTCCAGCCAAATCTCGACAAGATATAGAGAGTTGCAAAGCACAGTGAGGTGTGTGTCTTGGGTCCTTGCAGGCAGCTGGTCTAGGTCCTCGTTTTGTCATTGTTATTAAGGATTTACGGAGGACTTCCTATGCCCCTTGAACTGTGTGTAGATTGTCCTGGAAGGTTGATACTATTATCACACCCATTATCCAGGGGAAGGGACAGAGGCTTAGATAGGTAGTTCACTCATTCAGGGTCACACAACTAGTAGAAGCAGAGAAGCAGGATCTGAATTCACCTACTTTGGGCTCCTGTATCCAAGCATGTGTGGCCATGCTTGTCATTCTGTTGGCCAACCTTTAGTTACTAATTGCACCAGCCCTGAGATCCAGAAATTAAACCCAATTTGGTTTTTAGATTCTTTCTGTTTGAGTCTTGGAGGAGGTGGATATCATTCACTCCTGATCCTGCTGGGCTGTTGGTGGTTCTTACCCTTTTATGATTTTCTCTTCTGTGATCCCACTCAGGGTAACCATTGCTCTAGAATGAAGACAATACAGAGCTGATGGGGATTTCGTCTTTTCAAAATTGTCGAGTATCAGATTATTTACCCACAGATGGATGAGACTCACTACCAGGAGCAGAAAACATAAATGGGTTAAATGAAATTCTTGTTAGAAAAGAGATTTTCCCATTTTTGCTTGTATATGTAGGAAAGTCCTGCTGTTTTATCATTTTTCTTTTGCTTGAGGCATGGAAATGGGTGACTTTCCTCTGGACTCAATTACAAATAGAAAAACAGTTGGATGTGCTGCAGTCATGGGATCTCAAGGAGTTGGACACTATTGAGCAACTGAACTGAACTGAACTGAACTGAACTGAAAATGTTCAGTTAAATGTTAAATGAGTTTTAACAACTCCTGTGTATCATTTGCTTCCATGCCTCCCATTCTCTGTGTCCTGGTGTGTTACATATGCGGGCAAGATTGAGCTCTGGATAAATCAGAAATTCATGTTGTTTGGTCCCCTGTCATCTCTGAATGTCAGTAAATGATGCTCTGCCAGCAAGTTCCATTTGTTCCCTGTAGTCAGCTGCAGCTTAAGTCTACTGCTAACCCCACCAGGCCAGTGTGATGCCTTGTATATTCCTTTTTATTCCAGCAGTGAGCATGGAAAATATTTGTGGGGTTTTGGTCCTGCTCTTTATTCTATGACTACACTACATGCTGGGTTTGCTTGTTTGTTTCAGGTTTATCTGTTCGTTTGCTTAGGCATACATGAAAGCTCAGCAGATGTTTATATGCCTGTCGACCATAGCAGTTCAGGGGATTCTGAGAAGTCAGATAGTAGTTGAAATGACTCTATGAATGATGAGGAACAAAGGTCCAAGAAAGAGCCAGAAGATGCTGAAGAAAAGAGGGGGCTCAGATGTACAAAAAGCCATGTGCTGTCAAGAAAAAAGGCCAAATTGCTGAACCCAGTGGAGATGGAAGAGGAGCTGAAAGCATGTCACCAGCCAGTGAGAAAGTGGACCCAAGAGCAGTCTAGGAGAAGATGAGCCCCCAGCTTGAGAAGGACTTTTCAGACAAAGCAAAACCCTTGCCTCATCCCACAAAGGATATGCTGAAGGGAAAAGGTGAAGTGGAATCCCCAACAGTGCATTTGGGCCTGGACTCCGATTCAAAGAGTGGACTTGACATAGATTTAGGAAAACACCATTCTGCATAGGAGGGTCAAAAATATAGGAAGGAAGCCAGAGAACCTTCTCCCAAGGAGGAGGGTGAGTGACTGTACCAGTTTCTGGTTTCTTGATTTGGTCTGAGGATGTCACCTTGCCATTTGTAGTGTTGCATGTCGTGTCACCCTCTGACATCAGAAAGTGTGGCACAACAAAGCTTGGATTAGCTCCTGGTCACGTAGCTAGTTACTGAGCAGGACAAGGACTTAAGCTGGGCCTGCTCACCTTTTACCTTTTTGATACCCAATGTGGTTGACCTTGAGCACCGGAAAAGAAGTCTGTTAGAAAGGAAAGGTTGCTTCTAGCAGTCAAGTCATTTTGAACCTAAGCAGTTTCTTTTTCCAGTATGTTCACAAATATACCTAAAATGTTTGTCAATGTTAAGACCCTGGACAAGACTGACACTGATGAAAGTGTTCAGGTCAAAGACCTTGATGAATTTATTCTACCTTACCTCCCCTCACGCTGCCCAGGCATCTCAAAATACATTTTCTTACTAGACTATAAGCCCTTTTGGGTCGGTGGGACCAGACTGCTGAGTTCTTCTTTAGGCCTCTAGAAATCCAGGGGGCATTGTATGATATGCACCTGTGCCTGTGGTCTGCCATGTTTGCATGTAACTGACATGGGCCTGATGTTTCGCAACCTTGGCGCTATTGACTTTTTATTCTAGATAATTCTTTGTCCTGAGTATTGAAGGATGTTTAGCAGTATCTCTGGCCTTTACCAACTGGATATCAGTAGCATCTATCCAGTGGTGTCCTGCAAAAGTGTCTTGACAAAGCGAAATCTCCCCTAGTTGTGAACTGCTGCCTGAGTGTTAGCAGGTCTTAACAGCTGCTGCTGTTAGGGTCTGAACCAGCAGTGGCTGCTCTCAAACCTGCCACACCCCAGGCATGCAGGCAGACCCCCTACAGAACATAGGAATATTTGAAGGATATTTGTCCCATTGGCAAAGCAGTCAGAGAATTTCTCAGCTGGCTTGGCAAGTGGGAGATAGTATGCCCAAGAAAGAGAAGAATTAATTAAGGACCCAAAAGGACATGGCTTAAGGACAAATTGGAGATTATAGCCATAAAACCCCTTGTACTTTGTGAGTTACATACAGGGATCAGTTCAGTTCAGTCGCTCAGTCGTGTCTGACTCTTTGCGACCCAATGAATTGCAGCATGCAACACCTCCCTGTCCATCACCAACTCCCGGAATTCACTCAGACTCACATACAGGGATAGTCAGGTTTCATTATGTGGCTCAGTGGTAAAGACTCCATCTGCCAATGCAGGAGACACGAATTTGATCCTTGGATCAGCAAGATCTCCTGGAGAAGGAAATGGTAACCTACTCCAGTGGTGTTGCCTGGACAATTCCATGGACAAAGGAGTCTGGTGGGCTTTATAGTCCCTGGGGTCACCAAAGAGCTGGACATGACTTAGTGACTAAACAGACAACACACAGCTTTTGACAGGAGCTATCATCTCAGTTTTATGTCCCCTGGGGCTTTCCTAGTCTGGCTGCTTAAAGCAGGAGTGGGGAAGTGTTCTGAGCATTTTTTCCTCTGTGTTTGCATCATTGTGAACTGTTCCAGAACCTCAGTTTGGCAGTTCATTGAAAGAGGAGGGACTGTCTCTCAGTGACACAGGGCAGCAAGAGAGAGAGGCAGTTGAGTCAGTCAGGAAGGATGGATCACCACCCCATCCCTTAAAATTATGAATGGCATCTGAAACATCCAACTCTGTGTGGATTGGGGTTTGAGGGACCACATCTGATGTTGTAGAAAGCAAAAGGGGTGGCATTTATTCCATGAAGTTTGTGGAATTGTTGTGTCCCAAAGGCAATGGAGACCCACTCCCGTACTCTTGCCTGGAAAATCCCATGGACGGAGCAGCCTGGTAGGCTGCAGTCCTAAGGTCACTATGAGTTGGACATGACTGAGCAACTTTACTTTCACTGTCATGCACTGGAGAAGGAAATGGCTACCTGCTCCAGGAGTCTTGCCTGGAGAATCCCAGAGACGAGTAGCCTGGTGGGCTGCTGTCTATGGGGTCACACAGAGTCGGACAAAACTGACACAACTAAGCGGCAGCAGCAGCAGCAGCCTGTGACAGTGTTCCTATGAATGATACATTTATACTATTCCTCTCTTTCTCAAATAGGTGTTTTGTTTGGTGGTTGTTTTCACCCCTTCCAGAAAGGATTTGCGATATACTGATAGAATGGAAATCAAGACAGTGAGAAAGATGAGAATAGAATAGTGAGAGATCTGGGGGAATGTTTGTACATGAAAATAACTATTTCAGCCTTCAGAAGTAGCAACGTCAGGCTTCCATTTGGCTCTGAGCTTCCTGTCAGTCAAAGTGAAAATGGAAAAACATATGAGTGCATGAAAAGAGCTTGTGTTTCACACCCTAAATAAAAAAGTACTCCAGTTGATAAAATGAAGCTGAGCTTTTCCTTTCACTGGTGTCTGACTGAATTTTCTCTAGAATCCTCCGAGTGTGTGGGGCTTTTAAGCAATGGATGATTGTGAAACAATAATTCAGTTAGAGGAACTTCGCACAGGTTGAAATCCAGAGCCACCTGAGTATGAGTGCAGTCTTGAAGAATCGACTTCACATCAGAATGCAGTTGAGCATCTTTTCAAAGGTATGCTTTAACTCATAAGTTTATTTAGTGATGGGTGTTTTTGAGAGTGCTTGGTAACCTCCAACCAATCTCCAGTTAGGAGTTCAGCTTATACACAGAATCTGAATCCTCTGGCTTTTCTTACTAGAGATCCTAGAGCAGAGGCTAAGTGAGCTCACTTCAGGACCATGACTACTACACTTAACCTGTATCACATCTGTCATTTCCAGCCTTCTCTTTAAAAGCCCTTTATTAATGTACAAGACAGTGACCTAAGTCTGATATAAGTAGGCTAGCTGGGTGGGATCACTTTGGAGTGTTGACATTTAAGAAGTTCTCTTCTCTATGAGACTACAGGTGATTATATATTCCTAAACTTTTAGGACAAATGAAACTTTCCATGGCCTTTCCTCCCCTCGCCAGCACTGCCCCCGTTAAACCATTAGTATCCTTTAGAAATTAAAATATTTTAGTGTTTAAATTAAAACTGCCCAAGGGTGTGTCAAGCCTGGAATGTTTTCAGATTGCATACTTCTGTTTCTGTTGTTGTTGTTTGTTTGTTTGTTTTAATTGGAAAGAGCTCCAGTGGGACTCTATCAGAGTGGTAAACATGCCAGAAAGCCAACTATTTGCTTTTGCAAGATGAGAGAGGAAAAGGATCTTTTCCTGGTTGCCCTTTGCCTATGGACCTATTGGGCTAGCATGATGACAAAGACAGAATATTTTTTAATCACATGGCTGAAATGAGAGGCACTAAAGTTGCTTTTGCAGGTTAGAAGCCTTGCCTGTGGGAGCTCTGCCTTTTAGAAGGGCCAAGCTCAAAACCAATTCTGCCCCTACAAGGGGAAGGGGCAGTGGCTCTGACTGATATCCAAAAGATTGTCCTAGGCAAGGATGGGGGCTCCTCACTCTAGGTAGAGATCTGCTCCCAGTGCCACCCTATGTTCCTACCCAGGACTTTGGCTGAATTCTTCCCCAGAGGAGCAAAAGGGCAAGTCAGCTGTGTAATGACCAAGACACCCCCACCCCCAGGCAGAAAAATCAGCCTGTCAGCACACTTTTTCTTTCACACTCCTTGGTTGTCACGGACCCACAGTTAACTGAAACTTTCCCCTAGAATAATTAAGAACTCCTGTCTTTTTAGGGTGATAGAAATCTAAAAATGACAGGCATGGAGTCATGCAGCAGAAGCATGCTGGGCCCTAAAAGAGGTGTTGTCATTAAGGGCTTCCTTGGTGGCTCAGATAGTAAAGGATGTGTGTGCAGTCCTGGAGGCCCAGATTTCTTTCCTGGGTCGGGAAGATCCCCTGGGAAGGAAATGGCAACTCACTCCAGCATTCTTGCCTGGAATCTCCCATGGACAGAGGAGCCTGGCAGGCTACAGTCCATGAGGTTGGAAAAGAGTTGGACAAGACTTAGCGACTTCACGTTCAGTCCTTTTTAAAAATGTGTGACGATGTGTCCAGGCACATCATCTGAGATCAAGAATTGTGACTTGCACCAGTTGTTTTTTGTTTTCGGTGTTTTTTTTTTGTTTTGTTTTGTTTTGTTTTGTTTTGTTTCGTTTTTTTGTGAACATGAGAGAATCCTCTCTGGGGATGCATGTTCATCTCTCCAGTTCCTGGAGCCCCTGCAGTCAGAGGTGGCCCCCTTCCCCTCACAGATGAATATTCTTGTGGTCATACCTCCGCTGCTCAATGCTCCTGGCTCTAACCTGCATTCTGGCCAGTCCTTCTCCCTGTCTGTCCTCGTTCACCAAAATTCTGCCTATTCCTGGGCATGTCTTGTCTAAAACTGTTCTCCAAATTTGCCCTGTTGCCTATTGAAATCCTGCCCTCCACACTCATAGCCCAGTTCCTCCCAATAGATACATTCTGAAAGGCAGTGTTTTTCAAATTCTAGTCACTTGTATTTATTATTTTTGGCATTCCCAAGACCTGATCATACAATTACTGCCTTAATATATTTTTTATCTGAAGTAGCAGCTCTTTTTTTAAAAAAAAAAAAAAACCTGATTTCAATTTTGGACATTAACTTGACTACCAGACAGTAGGTTAATATGGTATTTTTGCTCAGAATAAAAGATGCAATGTGGATAACTGCAGTCAAAACAAAAGCAACTCTTCTAAATTCTCCATAAATACATTTTTTTGGGGATTGTTCTGTTCCTGGTGTGATTTGCCTTGAGTGTTAGGTGTCAAGGTGCCAGGACCATGCTGAGACTATTCTGGAACGAATTAAGAGATGAGAACAATACCCATTTTTCTCAGTGATTGTTATTCAGTGCTTTGGCCATTGGGAGGCTGTCAATTTCCTTGGGGTACATGCTCTGTAGGTTTCCTGGCCAAGGAAAGCGTTCTTGTTATTGTCCAGAGGGACTTTGGTTAGTCTTTCTCAGTGCTTACTGAACTCTAACTTTGTAAAACAAGGTACTTTCAATGATTCTGTTCATCCACTGGGCTATCGGCTGGCAGGTGGGCAACTCCAGGCCAGGGGCTGGGTCAGTTGGCCTCAGAACCTCAAAGGTTTTGGCAAGTATCTCAGATGTGAACAAGCACCTGATCCAAGGAAGCTGATGTTTTAAGCTAGAACATGCCGCAGAAGAGGCCTAAGAATATAAAGTGAGAATGTTCTCATTCATGTGGAAGTCTTTGGCATGGCAGCCTGGGATGGTCACATAGAACTCAGTGGCATGGTGACCCTGCAGGTCAGTCTGAATCCCATCTACTTTCTGTTTTGTTTTTTCATGTATTGGCTTCAGTCGTAGTAAAGCTCCACCAGCCACAACAGCGGGCAGCCAGTTGTCCCTGAAATGCTGGTCCTCATCCGCTCATCCTCCCAAACTCCCACGGCTAGGGTCACGGCCACTGCCATCACCACCTGCACGGTCACGGCCCAGCCGCCGGTGCTGCCACCAGCACCATGGGAAGCCCAGTGCAAAGGCTGAGGCCACTTTTACCAAAGAAGACTGCCCTGGCCATGCAGCAGGTTGACTGGAACTCATCAAGCAGGTTTCAAACGCCCTCCTAAAAGTGGCGCATGCAGAAGATACAGCGCCAGCAGCAGCAGCAGCCTCAGTCTTCACAGGGGACAAGATATCCGAAGAGACAGGCTGTGAAAGGTACCGAGCCTCCCCGCTCTGTTCTCCATGGTACCCTCTCCTTTTTTGCCACATGGACAGGAGGAAAATAGTCCTTGTTTTATTTGCTTAGTTTCCCTTCTTTTCATGGCCACTGTATCCTGGAGGCCTAACACATTCCATTTGGCATTATTTTTAAAAATTATTTGGCAGCTTGCTTTTTTTCTTTTTCAATTTCATTTCATATACAGTATATACACATCTTCTTAAAACGGGGTGAAATGGATGCCTAGACACATAAAAATCTGTTGTCTTTATTGACTCTCTGTTTCTTTCTGCACCCTTTCTCAGAGGTATTGTTAACCATGAGCTCTTTCTCTAATTCATGTATCACATATATTTATCTACGTGTGTTTATATATACATAAATGACTTCATAAAGTTATTACTTTTTTTTCTCTTTGAAAACATAAAAATTGTACTATCCTTACCTTTTTCTCCCCCTACCCATCAGCATGTTTCGGAGAGCAATCCATGTCAGTGCATATGACTCTCTTTTTCTTTTGGACTGGTGTGTAATATTCCACAGTTTATTTAATAAAATATTTGTATCCTGATAGACATTTCAGTTGCTTCCAGTTTTTATCTGTTGTAAGCATTGCTACAACAAATATCTTTGTATAAGTATCTTTGTGCATGTTGATGAACCCCTGGGCATTATTTTTGAAAGAGTAGAGTGTGTGAAGTGGATGATAAAGGATACCTTAATACCAAGGGATTAGCACCTGCCACCCAGTGCAAGAAGAGCCAGTGTCAAGAACCATTGCCAAAGTGCAGAATGACAGCTCCCAGCTGGAGTCTCTTTCTGGGATGACGAAAGCGGAACAAAGTGCTGATCTGATGGGGACTAGTTTGTCTGGTTCTCATGAGGACTAATACTGGTCTTGTTTCATGAGGAAACCTGCATTGAGATCCTTCATTATTGGGCTCTTGGATTGGAACTCTCACATACTGAGTGCACCATGAGGAGGAGAACTGGTAAGAGTTGCAGCACGTTGTGAAATAAAAGAGTAGCCAGATATGGAACTGGCCCCCAGTGAAACTCTTCAAAGCTTGGGGTGGAGGAAGACCCAAAGAATGAACACAGAGTATGGGAGTACAGCCAGATTGATACTGCTGTCCGAAATTTTGCTATGGCCTAACCGGGTCTGGGATCTTTCAAGTTGGGATGGGCAGTTCCAGGCTCCTGAATTCATAACAATTAAGTATAATGAGCGTTCCAGGGGAACTTGGGAGCTGGCAAGAAGGAGCTCACTGATGGTATGGTTCCTAATTCCCAGATTGTGCTGTTAAACATAAACAAAACTGTCCAAAACGAGTTGAGGTAGTTAGGATAGATTTTAATCTGCTATTTACTATCGCAGTAGGGCAAAATGTCCAGCATGAACTGACATCAACCCAAATGTGTACACAGGGGACTGGGGTTTAAAGGGAGAATCTGGGAATAGGCAGGGGGAATCATGGGAAATCTATAGAGTCAGAAAGTGACACTTTTACACAAAGTGGGAAGGGGGTATTGGTCCATGTGAAATATCTGGGTTTGGTAACTCTGGTACCTCTTAAAGGTAGGCTTCTGCCCTCCCATAGAGACTGGGCAATGGGCCCTATCCTTAAGTGTTGACTGGAGCAAATAGTCAATTTTATTGGCAGCCTTGAGTTTTCTTAGGTGGGGACTTTAAAGGCGTTGTCGGGGGCGGGGGGTCATCCTAGTATGCAGCCTTGAGCTGCTGGAAACTTAAAGACCCAGGTGGAGGACTTACTGAGAAAGGGCTCCTTGGAGCCTTGCTCAAATTTGGCCAATGTGACAATCTCTGTTCTTTGAAAACAGAGAAACTCAAAGAGTGTGGATTGGGCCCTGCTCCCACCACAGCTTCCAGATGGGATAGCTTTCCCCAGGCTATGGGTGACCAAGAACATTTGCTTTTTCAGGTGTCCAGCAGAAAGAGATCACACAGAACCCATCCACTTCCACAATCACCCTGGTGACCAGCACCTATTTGTGGCCCCTGACCAGCTCAGTATCCATGAGCACCCTTGCATCATCGGTCAGCACGCCCATCACTATTGCTTCAGCGATGTCGCTGCAGACACTGCCAAGTACACTAGCAATGAGAGTGCCAGTGGTTGGATAGGGGAGGGCCAACCTGGGATCTTTCCAGGAATTAAAGGGGACCGGGAAGTGGTGGAATCCCCCTCCAACTTGCCTGTTCTCTTGGCATGGTCCTTGTTAGGGATGTGGTGGGCAGGCTTACCTGCTCTATGTTCACTTGTGGGCACACTCTCCATTTAGGTTCTGTCTTCTGCCTTTTAAAATTTATTTTATTGAAGTATAGGTGATGTACAGTGTTGTATTAATTTCAACTATATAAGAAAATGATTCAGTTATATACACACATAGTTTTTCATATTCCTTTCCATTATGGTTTATCACAGGATATTGATTGTAGTTCCCTGTGCTATACAGAAGGACCTTGTTGTTTGTCTACACATCACAGTTTGCATCTGCTAATCCCAGATTCCCAAAGTGTCCCATCAGCCACCCTAGCCCTCCTCTCTACTTCTCTCTTATTTGCCAAGTGCTTTTATGCTCACTGTTTAATCTGGGCAAGCACACGCACACACACACACACACACACACACGCACACACACAAGAATTCTGAAAAGAAACTTGCAGACATGCGGAACTATTGGTTTATTTATTCAGTATAATGGACTTTGGTAAGCACCACTCTCTTTTTGGCCCCGGTTAATTTTTCACTCGCTAGTTGATCATGTCAGTGTCCTCTTCTACTTCTATGATATATTCGGGAAGGTGAATGGGATCTGCTTATGATGGGGACTGACATGCAAGGAGGTGGCAGGGTTGGAAGTCCTCATTGTGGACAGCTGAGTGACCTGTCCCTGTGTTCTCTACTCCTGTCATTCTGGACTGGTTCACAGTGCCAATCAGGTTGGTGTGATTCCATTCCCCGTGCTTTCCTTCCAGAAACGACACAGAAATAGCATGGGACTTTGAACTTGAAATTGATCATGCACTCCTTTTCCCTGGGAAAAGAATTCCCTAACAACTTTCTCTTTACAGAAAGGCAAGCCCCAATTCCTCTCACGTGGGTGATGATTTACTGACAATCATGAAGAAATTCTGCGTGGGTAATGTCAGTTTAATGATCAAGGCAAGAATACATGAGTAGGGGTAAAAGTCAATGTATTTCAGTCCTGCAGTAGTGTTTTTAGAACACTTAACAAGTCAACCCCAAATCTTTCCTGACAGATAAAAAATTTCCTGACAGATGCATTCCTGCAACATCTTTGCCCTCTGCGATCCTAATTAATATTCTCACTTCAACGAGTGATATTCTTGCCCATCAGGCATTACTGTAAGTGTATGGGTATTCTTGTTTCCACATGTGGGTCACTGTTAACTATTCCTGTGATAAAGCATTTCTTGATGTGTGCAAATATCATGGAAGTCTTTTAAAAAGTCACAATTCAAGATGTTGGAAGCATTTGATCCAGGAATGAAAGAATAGGTCAAATTCACATGCAGTCTAACAAAGATACACAAACTTAAAAAAAGAAGGAGTAAACACAAGCAATACATGTATGTTGAATAGGGACATGCAAGACAGATATGACAGCAGAGCTGTGCATAATGGCACAAGCAGGGGTGCAACATGAAAGAAGATAGGAGGCACAGGCAGACTCACAGGAAGAAATATCAACTCACAATCATGGGCAAACACAACGGACACACCCAGTCTTCATTCTAAACATAGGAAAACATGAACACATCCAGGGCACAGGAAGCAAATGCAGCTCAGGATGATTGAGCCAGAATGCTCATGAATTCATCACTAATCCACTGAGTCTCACACGCATTGATATTCAGTGGAAGAAAACCTTACACAACACATCCGAGTGTGCAGTCAAATCTAATACTACCTAGACTTTAGGGCCCAAGAGAAAGCCCTGAAGAGTCTGGGGCACAAGTCATGGCAAGTTTCCAGAGAATGACCATCCAGTCAACCATCCACAGTTCAGATTTACTGACCGATCCATGACTATCTCTACACTTCACTGCAGGACAGGTTGGAGCTAAAGCCACCCCTGGTCCTGAAGCACTGCTAGGAAATATTAGGTGTCGGGGGACACTGTCCTAAACTTTTCTTGTCTTTATCTTCTTTGCAATGCTTAAAACTTCTGAATGTGGATGAATGCCATGCAGTCCCTAGAATGACCCAGTATAAGGTCCCGAAAACCATGCCCCATTATGCTATCTCACACCTGCTGTAGTTATCACACCATACTTTCTGCTTTAACTAGCACTAGGAAAGACAGGTACCAGCCTGCCAGAGCCCTAAGGATTCTTTGAAGTTTACAGATTAAGAAAGTAAGAAGACATGTTTCCAGTGTCTCCTGGGCTGCTTGTTCAGAAAGCACCCAGAGAAGGCCAAGCCTTCTCGAGCTGTAGTTGCATCTCTGTAGGAGCAAAGCTGGGGTGTAGATAGTCAAATGGAAAAGCTGGATCGCAGCCATTCTGACTGGTGTGAAGTGGTACCTCATTGTGGTTTTGATTTGCATTTCTCTGATAATGAGTGATGTTGAGCATCTTTTCATGTGTTTGTTAGCCATCCGTATGTCTTCTTTGGAGAAATGTCTATTTAGTTCTTTGGCCCATTTTTTGATTGGATCATTATTTTTCTGGAATTGAGCTGCATACGTTGTTTGTATATTTTTGAGATGAGTTGTTTGTCAGTTGCTTCATTTGCTATTACTTTCTCCCATTCAGAAGGCTGTCTTTTCACCTTGCTTATATTTTCCTTTGTTGTGCAGAAGCTTTTAATGCTGGAGAGGGTGTGGAGAAAAGGGAACCCTCCTACACTGTTGGTGGGAATGCAAACTAGTACAGCCACTATGGAGAACAGTGTGGAGATTCCTTAACAAATTGCAAATAGAACTACCTTATGACCCAGTAATCCCACTGCTGGGCATACACACTGAGGAAACCAGAATTGAAAGAGACACATGTACCCCAATGTTCATCGCAGCACTGTTTATAATAGCCAGGACATGGAAACAACCTAGATGTCCATCAGCAGATGAATGGATAAGGAAGCTGTGGTACATATACACAATGGAGTATTACTCAGCGATAAAAAATAATTCATTTGAATCAGTTCTGAGATGGATGAAACTGGAGCCGATTATACAGAGTGAAGTAAGCCAGAAAGAAAAACACCAATGCAGTATACTAACACATATATATGGAATTTAGAAAGATGGCAATGATGACCCTGTATGCAAGACAGGAAAAAAGACACAGATGTGTATAACGGACTTTTGGACTCAGAGGGAGAGGGAGAGGGTGGGATGATTTGGGAGAATGGCATTGAAACATGTATACTATCATGTAAGAACTGAATCGCCAGTCTATGTCTGACGCAGGATACAGCATGCTTGGGGCTGGTGCATGGGGATGACCCACAGAGATGTTATGGGGAGGGAGGTGGGAGGGGGGTCACGTCTGGGAACACATGTAAGAATTAAAGATTTTAAAATTAAAAAAATAAACAACAACAACAACAACAATGGAAAAGCTGGCCCTAAGCAGGAGATCTCATTCAGGAAATCTTGAAGGGGACATCCATAAACCCGTGAACTTTGACATTCAACATTTACCCTTTGCCATCAAGAGATGCTGCTTCAGGAAGGAAAGTCATAGAGTGAGAATTTCATGTGGGACAGAACTTCATGTGGGACATCACCCTCAGGCATGCCCACATTGGAGCCATTCTATCTGGGATGAGAGGACAACACTGGGGTTAAATAGACGTTGAACTCCCTACCCCATGTGTGCCAGTCTATCCTTTGCCCAATCCTGAGGTGGATTTGATTCCAGAAAGCAGTCATCTACTTGGGGAGGACCACCCTAAGTGTTGACCAGTCCTTCAGTGAGCTCCATACGCTCCAGGTGTTCCCATTGGCCCTTGAACAGACTAGCGACATAGCCCTAGATAAAGGACAGGTCCGTTGTGGTTGAAAACATTCTGTGCTGAGCCATTCAGCAAGGAAGAGAAACTGTCACCAGGGGGCTCGTGAGAAAAATGTTATTTCTACACCTTGGCCTGATAGAGGTGCTTGGGCAAAGAACTTAAGCCTTCCTTGAAAAAGGAATATTTACCACTGAGCCATAGCAGCAGCAGCAGCATGGGACACAGAGCACATGGCTGGGTAGGTTGGCCCGAACATCCTCATTCCCCTCACCGCTGCCCTTGCACACTTTGTACCTACCTGAGTTCCTGGAAAAAAACAAGAGTTCACATGACCTCAAACATCTATGATGGGAGTTGTTTTCCTTTATCTGACTCCTTGCAATTTATCTTTCCCTCTGGTCACTTTTACCAGACACTAATATCCTCACTGCCTTCCCACCCCTCACTTTCTCCCTAGGCCACAGCCCCTCACCATATACTTTATACCTGATTCCCTAAGATGTTACCTGGAAACCTAGCTCTGGGAAGCAGACTCTCAGCAAAGCTGACTGTGCACTCATATACATGCTCATATATATATGGCCTTCTAGGTTCATAGTGAGTTGAATGTTAAGGCCATTTCCTTGTTCTGTACTCTTAAAATGTCTGATGATATGTGACAGAGAAGATACCTGGGGCACCACCTTCCAACAAAATTGTGTTCCACTGTTTCAATCTCTGGTCTTGTTCACCAGATCCTCTCCATGAACATCCACATTTCTCTTGTAAAACTTCCAGACACACAGTTAATGGGCCCCTCATCTTCTTTCTCCATCCTCCCCAACCCCCTCCCCATAGGAAGAACTGCATCCCTGACACAACCCCAACATATGACTTAACCCCCTCTACAAATCTCCATGGACTGGTAATTCACACGCAGTAAACTGAGAATCCTACAGGCAGCTGAAGTGTTTGTCCTGAAATCCTGCCCGAACAAAACGCAGACACACACAGTAGATGCTTTTTATTTATCCTTCACAATTATTTCAGGTTTATTTGTGTCTCCCGCTCAATCCATTTCAGCACCAGACCACTCTTCATTAATTTCCCATCCGAGAACTATGCTGGCCATTGATCTTCATGTGAAGCAGCTTCTTCGGTTTTCTATTTTGGGTAAATGGGGACACTCCATCATAAGTTTCTCAACATCTAGGGGGAGGGGGTTCCTTTCAAAACAGAGAGAGAAAGAAATATGTAAACCTACCTTCTCTAAAAACACTAAAGACAGCTTGAATCTTTCAAGTCAGTTCCTAGGAGAGAGTGTCTGTGCACTTTTACATTACTTCTAAGCACATAGTAAAAAACACGTATCCCAGTCTTCTCCATAGAACTATTTACAATAGCTAGGACATGGAAGCAACCTATATGTCCATCGGTAGATGAAGGGATAAGTTGGAGTACAGATACACAATGGTATGTTACTCAGCTCTAAAAAGGAACACATCTAGGTCAGTTCTAAGGAGAAGGAATGAATGTGGAGCCTATTATACTGAGTGTAGTAAGTCAGAAAGAGAAAAACAAACACTACATTAACACAAATACACGGAGTTGAGGACATTGTAGGTGGTACTGAACATCCAACATGCAGGGCAGCAAATAAGACAGAGACATATAAAGATCAGACTTTGGACTCAGCGGGAGATGGGGATGGTAGGTTACTGTGAGAAAACAGCCCTAAAACATTTACATTAGCTTATGTAAAATAGATGACCAGTGTGAGTTTGATGCATGAAGCAAGGCAACCAAAGTCATGTTGTGGGACAACCCAGAAAGATAGGGAGGGGAGGTCAGTGGGTGGTGGGTTCAGCATTTGGAGGGACACATGTTGGCCAATGTAGAGCAAAACCTGTCTCAGTATTATAAAGTAATTATCCTCCAGTTAAAATAAATAAATAGACTGTTCTCCATAATCCTGCACAGTGGTCACTATTCTCAGAATGAGGGTAGCAGGTGAAAAAGATGCAAAAGAAAATTAAAAAACAAAACAAGTGTGATGATCAAAATCGAATCAAATGCTGGGTCACTGGGGGAACCGCCTTGCACAAAGGAGACTCACAGACCTTTTTTGAAAGGGGACTTCATGAGGAATAGTAGGTGGGTTCCAATTTAAGGGGAGCCTGTGGGTGGACTTTTTGGCCATGGAATGAGAGTTGAGAGATGTGCAGCTGGGCTTAGATATAAATTGGAGTGACTTTGGCCTGGCCAGGCCACTTCATCTGCCTCAAGCTTCTCTAATTAGAACCTGTTCTTCACTACATTTCTGTACCCTTGCTGTCTCTTGCTGATTCCCTCATGCCCTGGTGTCACTCTGTATTCCACAGAGTCCCACATTCTCCACAAGTGAAATAAATGACCCAAGTTCCTGGACAACACTTATCCCAGTGCTCAAACCCTGGGTACCTCACCTCTTGTCCTCCCGGTATCTCTCGTGGTAGAGCCTTCCTCTTCACATAGTACTGCAAAGGATTGGGCCACAGATCCTTTATGATGATCTGCCAGGGAAATGAGCAAGGTCAGCACAGGGCTGGCCAGACCACAAGCCCTCCCGTGTATCACCAAAAGCTCCAACATATATCACCAGTTCTGGCCCATTGGCTGTGTGGGACCCCACCTCAGCAATCCGGTCAGATCCAGTGAAGTTGTGGTCAAAGAACCAGTTGAAGAAATTAACGCTGCTGTCATGGTGCCTGCGGCTGTATGCCTTACGTTCAAACCCCTGGTACCACTGAATTGGAGTCGAACAAGATGCTTGGTATCCTGCAGGAAAAGTCGCATGGGAGAAAGACCTAAATCGCTTTCCAATTCAACCTACACTTTTCTGCCCCCACCTCCCAAATCCAGGGAGCTGCTTCTTACCAGTGACGTTAATCAGATACTCCTTAACAATCACTTGATTCTGGAAATACCTATTCCTCCGAAAGGACAATGTGATCTTGCAGTGATGAGTGGGATGCCTAAATTCCTCCACCTGCCAGGACAAAGTGTGGGGAGCTGGGGGTGGGGTAGGTGTGAACCTTTTACAGAAGAGCTGTCCTTTCACGTTTTAAGGATAAACAATGCCCCCGCCCAGTCACCTCTCCCCCATAATCATCAGTGTCCCCTGCCTGACCTTCAAGTTGGTCATGAAGTGAAGCATGTCTTCATCTTGGTTGCTCATCAAAACTGACATTTGGGGGTGGTTCATAAACTGCTTTAAGTCAAGGAGCCTCTAGATGCTAGAGGGAAAAGTGCTGGAAAAACAAAGCTAGCCTAAAGAGTAGAATGGCACTGTTTGACTTCAACTTGCTACCAGTTAACTCGTCACATTTCTGTTGACCCAAACTGTATGAATGCTGAATAAGGTCCAAGGCTGTGCCTATGCATGCAGTATCAGGAAGTTCTCTTCCTAAGAGCATAAGCTTCATCACAGCCCCTTGAAAGTTAGCTTACTCTGGAAAACAAGCACTCCTAGCTAGAACCAGTATGACCACTTACACATCACAACATCACCCCCAAATTCACTCAGCTTTTCGGAGAAGAACTGGATTCCAGACTACCCTTTTCTCTGAAGAGTCCCTGGTGCTAATGACAATTCTGACGGAGACCTCTGCATATAAAGTCCAAGTTATCAGTTTGAGCTAACCAGAACGCTAGGACATCACACCTGCTTTCAGGAAGAGATATGCAGGAATGGAAATGCAATACACATCATCCAAAAAAGTAAATTTTGTACCAGAACTGCCAGATCTGTAAACTGCTCCTGCAATACCCCAGGTTAAAAAAAAAAAAAAATCACAAGCACCACACCAAGGGATACAACTTCGACCCAGAAGCCAGGGATTCCCTGGATGATGGCACTTCTGTGTTCTAAATGCACCCTCCGCCTCTGGCAGTTCTTATGCTTCAGGCGAGCATGCGCCCTTTGGGCTTTCTTATTCACGGGATCCAACTCCAGCTGCAGGGCCACCAGCGCCTCCAGTGCAGGCTGGTCACTCGGGGCTCTGGGCCTTGGATGTTCCTGGCCCTGATCCTCCGAGAACACCTGCTCCTGCTCTTCGTATACCACCACTTCCACCTCCTCCATGACGTCTAACACCAGCAGCTGGAACTCCTGCCCGATTCCCGCCACCTCTCCCTCCTCCAGGGCCGCACCTTCTTCCACTGCCTCCACCCAGAAGAGGGCGGCCTCCTCTCCTGACTCACCACCTGGGGCCTGCATCGCCTCTGCCGCCCCCACCAGGCTGGTAGGCCCCAGGGCCCCTCCCTCGTGAAGACCCGGGCTCACAACTAAGATCCAGGATCCTGGAGTGCTGCCACCTTCCTCTGGCCCCGTCTCACTCTCCATGCTGTTTTCGCCGTAGCCCCGAGCTGCAAACAAACTGGACACTAGAGCACAGCAGACAGCCCTCACAGTCCGCCCACCCGCCACAGTACACGTGGTACTTCAACGGGTTACTTGCCCACAGCCAACGAACAGGGAAAGGGAGAGACGCATGCGCAGAACCCTGTGCCACCGCGCACGTCTAATATGGCGGCGGGAAGGGGTTGAACTCTCCACCGTGACCGCCAGACCTCATCACAGAACCAATCAAATGGAGTCTAAAGGCGTTAGCTCTTTGGACACGCCCCTCGGAGGTCTGGGCCTTCTGGCAGCAGGTGAAGATCCGCCAAACCCAACCCAGCGCAAAGTGGGTGTGTCCTCGCAAGCTATTTGCCTGCCTAACAATGTAGCAGTGCCTGAGGAGCGGCTGGGAGAGCCAGGGCACCTGCCGCTGCAATCATCCTCAAGCTTGAAATTGCCCCTGGGGCAGTGGGCAACTCCGCATGCTCAGGGATCCACACAGTTGTGACAGGTTTCCTGGGTACCTCAGGTTCAGAATTGCTCACTTTGATTGATCCAAACTGCAAGCCACGGGTTGCGGGTGGGGGGAGTAGGACGGAAGCGGGCAGGGTTGGGGGGTTGGGAGGGGAGTGCACGGTGGAGGGGGTGGGGGAAGGTGGGCGGGTTGGGGGAGGGATTACGCCGACCTCACCGATGTGCACGTGCTTTAGAGTCATCCCTAAACTTGTGCCTTAGGCTTGAGCAGTGTCAAGAATGCAGCCATCCTCTGAGGAAGAAGCAGAGCACTTTCCTCGGCTAACTGTCCAAGCTCCACAGTGCTGCCCCTAGCCAACCCCCACTGAAGCCCCTGGCCTACACTCGGTCAGCTCTTGGCACATCCCCCAGGCCCGTGGCTTAGAGCAGGCACCTGGGTAGTTAAGGATGTGCGCCTGCGGATGCACTTCCCAGAGGAACAGAGGTATTCCTGTAAGTGTTTCAAGTGGCCCAAAGTGCTCCTCCTGACCATTAGTTTCTCCTACCTCCCGGCCCCATAGTTAAGGTGAGCACACTCAGGTTAAGTGCCTGGACAGTTTCCACTGCTCACACTCTTGTCTCCTAGGATGTCTGGTGTTTCACACTGAGCACCTATCTTAGGCCTGACACACACACACAGACACACACACACACAAACAGGTGACACAAGTTCACACTTGTACACGTGTGCAACACGCATAGACACAAATGCAAACAGGTGTTTCAGAGACTGAAGAACCAGTGGTTAGCATGACTGCATAGATTTCTTTATTTCTCACAGGAAAATGTTTATTCTGATCTTCAGATATGATATATAGAGAAATCCATCTTTCATGAAGGAGAATAATGCCTAGATTTTGATACAGGAAATATAGAGAACTCCACATTTCATGGTGGACAGTCCTTGTTTTATACATTAGAAATACAAAGGGTTAAGTATTTCACAAAGAAACGGTGGTGCCCAGAATTTCATTTATGAAATAGAGATAATTTAAATTCCATATTGGTTCCCCAGATCTTAATTACAAACTTCATGTCAGTAAAATTTCATGGAGATTTTCATATAGGAAATGTGATTTCCTATTCCAGTTTCAGAATCCAAGAAGGGAAGTGTATGCTCAACTTTTCATATCTAAAATGTATAGAATTCCCCATTCATGTAGGAAAACATGTGCACAGATACACATCTGTGAAACAGACAAGATTCCACATATGATGAAGAAAATTATGCAAGATTTTCTAACGTGAAATACCAATTTCCTGTTTCAGGTAGAAACATATGCACTCATTTTCTCACAGGTGAAATGGAGAAAATTACATATTTTATGCAGAAAAATCATCTTTCAGGTTTTCATCTGCACAAAGCAGGGCATGCAAAGCAAGTGGTCTGGAACAACCCAGAAGAATAGCGTAGGAAGGGATGTGGGAGCGGCTCCAGGATGGGTGGGACACCTGTGCACTTATGGCTTATTAATGTTGTTGACAGAAACCATCACAATATTGTATTGTAATTAACCACCAGTTAAATTTAAAAAAACTACTATGTTTTGAGAAAAGTAAAAGAAGAGAGGGGCTCAACTGCTGTATGGTGGCATAAATAGGAAGGAAATCCAAAATTGACTGGATGTAGATATGGACGTGAGAGTTGGACTGTGAAGGAGGCTGAGCGCCGAAGAATTAATACTTTTGAACTGTGGTGTTGGAGAAGACGTTTGAGAGTCCCTTGGACTGCAACGAGATCCAGCCAGACCATTCTAAAGGAGATCAGCCCTGGGATTTCTTTGGAAGGAATGATACTAAAGCTGAAACTCCAGTACTTTGGCCACCTCATGCGAAGAATTGACTCATTGGAAAAGACTTTGATGCTGGGAGGGATTGGGGGTAGGAGCAGAAGGGGACAACAGAGGATGAGATGGCTGGATGGCATCCCTGACTTGATGGACATGAGTGTGAGTGAACTCCAGGAGTTGGTGATGGACAGGGAGGCCTGGCCTGCTGCAATTCGTGGGGTCACAGAGTCAGACACGACTGACTGACAGAACTGAACTGACCTGATGTACACGTAAAATTGATTCAGTGTGACATACGTACATCAGAAACGAAAGCAACACTGTTATGCAACTGCAGTCCAAATGTGATTGTTGGAAATACAGTACATGTCAGCTATAATTCCAGCAATGAATAAATAAACGGTAGCTCCGTTTGCAGTATATGTCCTTGAGGATGTTATGCTAAGTTAACTACTTCAGTTAGAGGCAGACAAAAGCTTTTACATCACATAACATTGTAAAGTTCAAATCCCTGTGTTATAGAAACAGAATAGAATGTGGTCATCAGGCTAGTGGAAATGGCCCATGATGGCCCAAGTTACCAACTTTTACTCACAGGTTCAATAAGCCCATCAAGGAAGATACTGCAATAGAGGCAGGATGGAAAACAGAGCTGCAGGCCTCAGCCCAAAACCATTAGGGAAATTAGAAAACCCCACACCACCAACAGAAAGCCTCTCAGCAGAATGTACTGAAAGATATATTACAGACTTCCCACAGGGCCCTCCAGGCCCTTAGGCCTTGGGCTGGGTAATGAACTGTGGAGCTTGGACAAGCTTGAAGACAGGCTTTGTCTTGCAGAGTCCTGGAGCCCTTGCTGGATCCACTCACTGGCCTGGCCCAGGTTTCAAAGCAATGGCCAACATGTCCCATCGCCATCTTCATGTCCGATTGGTCATGGCAGTCTCCATGGGTCACAGTATACAGGACCCAGCTCCCCATTTGGGTAGACTGAGGGTGCTGAGGGTCAGCAGCATGCTGGTTACCTAGTTCCCTCATTGAAGGTGGCTGGGCAGTGTGTGGGGGCCTTGGTAAGGGAAGGGCGCAGAGAACTGAGATCTGCGTCTTCCAACTGGGACTGGGAACTGCTGGAATTAACAAGATTGGTGCTAGATGGATGCTCTCAGACAGGATAACCAGGCTATACAGGGATCCCATCCTTGCAGCCAGGACCTTGGAAGGTAAAAGTCGATCTTCGAAATCTGCTTTCAGGGAATAGGGAATAATAATTGTTTCCCTTGAGGATTACAGGACACAGTTTGCTGTCCACCACCTTACCTCAAGAACACAAGATCTGACAGCAAGAATTTTGCAAAAGCTAATCACACCCCGCCCCCCCCCCCCGACCTCGCATTTCCTATATGTGGCCTTTGCTGAAAGCTTTGAGGGAGTTTGCAATTTTTCTTTCCATTGACTTAGCATTTTATTCTTTTTTAATACAAGCATTTATAATTATAAGCACTTTTAGATATGCATCTCACGAATTCTGATATGCTGTGGTTTTATTCTCACTCAGCTACAATATGTTTTTAATTTTTCTTTAATACCTATTTTTAAAATTTTATTTTAATTGGAGGTTAATTACTTTACATTATTGTGGTGGTCTTGGCCATAATTTCACGTGAATCACATGCACTCCCCATCCTGATTCTCCCTCCCACCTGTCCCCCATCCCATCTCTCAGGGTCATCCCCGTGCACCAGCCCTGAGCACCGTGTCTCATGCATTGAACCAGGACTGGCGATATCTGTTTCATATAGGATAATATACATGTTTCAATGCTATTCTCTCAAACCATCACACCCTTGCCTTCTCCCACAGAATCCTAATGTCCTTTACATCTGTGTCTCTTTTGCTGTCTCGCATATAGGGTCATTGTTACCATCTTTCTAAATTCCATGTATAATGGTTAATTTTTCTTTCTGATTTACTTTTCTCTGCATAATAGGCTCCAGTTTCATCCACCTCATTAGAGCTGATCAAATGCATTCTTTTTGATAGCTGAGTAATATTCTACTGTCTATATGTACCACAAATTTCGTCTCCATTTGTCTGCCAATGGACATCTAGGTTGCTTCTATGTCCTATCAATTGTAAACAGAGCTGCAATGAACACGGGGGCACACATGTGTTGTAATTCTGGTTTCTTCGGTGTGTATGACCAGCAGAGGAATTGTAGTTACATTTCCAGGGTGTTGAGGAATCTTTATGTTGTTCTCCATTGTGACTGTACTAGTTTCAGTTCACACTGACAGTGTGAGAGGGTTCCTTTTTCTCCCCACCCTCTCAAACATTTATTGTTTGAGAACTTTTGGATAGCAGCCTTTCTGACTGGCCTGATATGGTACCTCATTGTAGTTTTGATTTGCATTTCTCTGATAATAAGTTATTTTGAGCATCTTTTCATGTGTTTGATAGCCATCTGTATATGTTTCTTGGAGAAATGTCTGTTTAGTTCTTTGGCCCATTTTTTGATTGGGTCGCTTACTTTTCTGGAATTGAGTGCAGGAATTTGTTGTATATTTTTCAGATTAGTTATTACTGTTGCTTCATTTGCTATTGTTTTTTTCCCATTCTGAATGCTGTCTTTTCACCTTGCTTATAGTTTGCTTCATTGTGCAAAAGCTTTTAAGTTTAATTAGATCACATTTGTTTTATTTTTGCTATTATTCCCATTATTCTGGGAGATGGGTCCTAGAGGATCCTACTGTGATTTACATCAGAGAGTGTTTTGCCTATGTTTTCCTGTAGGAGTGTTATAGTTTGTGGTCTTACGTTTAGACCTTCAATCATTTTGAGTTTATTTTTTGTGCATGGTGTTGGAAAGTGTTCTAGTTTCAGTCTTTTATGAGTGGCTGACCAGTTTTCCCAGCATCAATTGTTGAAGAGATTGTCTTCCCTCCATTGTATATTCTTGCCTCCTTTGTCAAAGATAAGGTGTCCATAGGTGCGTGGATTTCTCTTTGGGCTTTCTATTTTGTTCCATAGATCTATGTTTTTGTCTTTGTGCCAGTACAATACTGTCTTGATGACTGTTGCTTTGTAGTATAGCCTGAAATCAGGCAGGCTGATTCCTGCAGTTCCATTCTTCCTTCTCAAGATTGCTTTGGCTTTGGAGGTTTTTTGGTATTTCCATATAAATTGTGAAATTATTGATTCTAGTTCTCTGAAAAATACCCTTGGCATCTTAATAGGGATTGCATTCAAGCTATAGATTGCTGTGGGTAGTATATTCGTTTTCACTATAGTAGTCCTTCCATTCCATGAACACTGTCTATTTCTCCATCTATTTTTGTCATTCATCAGTGTTTTATATTTTTCTATATGTAGGTCTTTTGTTTCTGTAGGTAGATTGTGATTTTTAAAGGCATAAGCCATCCATCTCCTTGCATGTCTCTGCAACAAAGCATATCTCTGCTTTAAACTCTAGTGTTTCAATATTGCTTGGCCTAAGGATGTTGGTTGCATGAGTATTTTGTTACAGTAACGAGTTACCTCTCAAGTCTATAGAGGGTAACAGACTGAGAGAATGACTCAGTTCAAAACCACATACACTCAGAAAAGTATGAGCAGTTTTTCCTTCTGTATAAAGCAAATTAGCAGAGACTGATAGCTCCCCCAGTTACCAGGTGAATTTAGGATCAAGTGTGACAAAGGCTGTCATCCGGTCTTACTCAAGGACTGCTTACTATTTTGAAAATTTTGTAATGAGGTGATTTTCTAGGATGCACATGTAGAGTATATCTTTGTCTTGTCAGTCTTTTAGTAGTTTGCTTATAGAGTGTACTTCAAATTATAGTTTAACACTTACTCCAAGATAGAAATGCTTTCCTTCCATTATGTCTTTGAGGAGAGGATTTCTAGATTGGTTATAAATTCTGAAATTTGTCTTCATCTGTATTACCCCTGGACAATCCTTTTTTTTAACCAGTTGTTTTCTGTGTTGTGGAGACCTACTTCATAGGGTGAATTCTGGGAGATAGATAGAGCAATACCAAGTGGAAAGAAGAAACTCGATATTATGGAATAAATTGTGTTCTCTCAGAATGTGTATGTTGAAGGTCTAACAGTCTGTACTTTATGTATAGTCAGACTGCATAAATTATAATTTATTTCGGACCCGTTTTGGAAATAGGGTCTCTATATAGGTAGTTGGGTTAATACGGCTGGCACTTTATAAGAGCAGGAGATCAGTCACAATCAACACAGAGACATTACTATGTGAAGACAAAGGCAAAGAATGGCCAGTCAGAATCCAAAAGAGACGTCAGAAAAAGACAAATCTGCTGACCCTTTGATTACTGAATTGATCCCCAGGATTTGGAGAAGACATTTACTGAAGCTACCTGGTATGGGCCACTTTGTTATGGCAACACTAGCAAACCAGTACATGCACTTTCTCTGGAAAATAAGCCGTCAGTTCCAAAACAGGCATCCTTTATTACTTTTCAAAAAATTTCTTCACTTTAATTGGAGGTTAATTACTTTACAATATTGTATTGGCCCTGTCATGCATATATTTTCAGGGAATGGAAAATGCTAAAGAGCTCTTTTTCCCATCAACTGATAATCCTCATAGATACCTCATGCTCCCTAAGAGCTTTCACTGTCTCTTTAGAGATTCAGCTGGGCTAGAACGTACTCCTCTTTCATGGATCAAGTTGATCTATTAGAGTGAGCATAATTCACAGGCAGTGGTAGATGAAAATAAGTACATCAGGAAGGCAGTCTGACCTCATTAAAAAGACACAGTCCTCTCCTTTTAAATCCGAGGAGGCGAATGGTAGTGACCAAGGCATCGCTGCCCATTGCTGTAGTGAAATCACACAGTTGTGATGTCATGGTCACCATGACATCATGGTAAGGAGGGAGGTCTAGGCATCCCTAAACCTCCCCTCACCAAGACTCTAGGCTGTAGTAGCCATGAGGCAGCCTAGAGGATCTCAAGCCCTCTCAAACCATTGGAGCTGCCTGGGCCTGCCCCCCACACAGTTGGCCAGGTGGGTGTGTTGGTGTCACTTTGTCCACAGCAGAGTTTGTTGTCTATGGCCGCCACGCCTCTCTCCAGTCCTCTGGATTCCTGAGACCCCAAAGAGGCCACCATTCTAGCTTCCTAACTACATCTCTGGAAAATAAAAAAAAGAAAACAGGAATACAATCCACTCCAGGCTGAAGGGCCCCCAACCCATGGAGAGGTACATGGTCCTCAGCCCCAACAAGGGCCACTATGGGCAGCAAAACCGCAGCTCCAGGCAAGCTTAATATTAACACTTTCAGCCATGCCAGGGACACATCCCCAGGATTGATAGAGTATAGACTTCAAGTCCTCTACCAGCTCGAGAAACTGTGCTAGCAAGACCTCTCCACCGTCCATGTTAGCCACACCTGGAAGAGTCTCTACTGCAGCCCATCATGACCAAGGCATGCTCAAATGAGAATATTGGAGGTAACAGTACAGGTACAGTAGGCCTTGGAGAAGTCGAACAGCCAAAGTGAAACCAATAGATGCCTTTAATTCCAGTTTTGGAGAGAAAATGCTCATCTCCAAGATGATCAGATCAATAGGATTCAAATCACTAACAACACTCAGCTTAGCTAAAAGGAAGTGCAGGTTCCCTTTATGGAACTTAATTAATCTCAGTGCAGGCCTGCCTTCAGCCTCTCATTTCCATTCCTCAAATGTTGCCAGTCAGTCAGCAGGCAGCTCAAAATATGGACAATGGATGGGCACTCATGGAATTCAGTGAAGACTCTAAGAACAGAGAATCTTTCCCAGGCCAGGGACAGAAAATGCTACAGGTAGGTGATATGCTGGAGGAAGTTGGAAAGGAGAATGAAGGGGAGATTTCTGAGCTACGATCTGACTTCCTGAGGTGGTGGGAGCTGCTTCAGACATATCTGGAGGCCTTGGGGACTTACGGTCAAATTTAATAAAGAAAGGTGGCTACCGCCCTCCGAGCTTTTACGGTGTTAGTGCCTCAGCATATCAGACTCAATGGACGTGAGTCCGAATGAACTCTGGGAGTTGGTGATGGACAGGGAGGCCTGGCATGCTGTGTTTCATGGGGTCGCAAAGAGTCAGACATGACTGAGTGACTGAACTGAACTGACCTGATGCCAGACTAGACTAAGTGCAGTATCACCAGTTAGAACTTCAGGACATATTTCTGTTTGCCTTTCTTTTCAGCATGAAGTAATGGGACTGGATGCCATGAGCTTAGTTTTTGAAGGTTGAGTTCTAAGCCAGCTTTTTCACTGTCTACTTTCACTTTCATCAGTACAGACTCTTCAGTTCCTCCTTGCTTTCTGACAAAGGGTGGTGTCATCTGCATAGCTGAAGTTGTCATATGAACATCTGAAATATGCAGGTATTTCTGGGGTTGTTGGAACTTCCTGGAGACTTGCTGTATCAGACTTGTTCCAACACCTTGAATACTTCATAGAGCTGGAGCCAGGACTCAGCTATAGTGGACGGTTCTCATAAGCATTATTCAGTTCAGTTGAGTCACTCAGTCGTGACCGACTCTTTGTGACCTCATGGACTACAGCACACCAAGCTTCCCTGTTCCTCACCATCTCCCCTTAGCTTGCTCAGCCTTGTGTACATTGAGTCAGTGATGCCATCCAACCATCTCATCCTGTGTCATCCCCTTGTCCTCCTGCTTTCAGTCTTTCCCAGGGTTAGCGTCTTTTCCAGTGCGTCAGTTCTTCACATCAGGTAGCCACACTGTTGGAGCTTCAGCATCAGTCCGGCCAATGACTATTCAGGACTGATTTTCTTTAGGATTGACTGGCTGATCTTCTGGAAATTCAGGGGACTCTCAAGAGTCTTTTCTAACACCACAATTCAAAAGCGTCAACCCATTCTTTGGCTTTCAATTTCTTTATGGTCCAGTTCTCGCACCCATCCATAACTATGGGAAAAGCCATAGCTTTGTTGGATGGACCCTTGTCAATAGATTAATGTCTCTGCTTTTTAATGTGTTCTCTGGGTTTGTCATAGATTTTCTTCCAAGGAGCAAGTTCCTTGAATTCCATGGCTGCATTCAGAATCTGGAGTGAGTTTGGAGTTGAGGAAAGTAAAGTCTGTCAGTATTTCCACTGTTTGCCTTTCTATTCAGCATAAAGTGATGGGACCAGATGCCATGATCTTCGTTTTTTTGAATGTTGAGTTCTAAGCCAGATTTTTCACTGTCCACTTTGACTTTCATCAGTACAGACTCTTCAGTTCCTCCTCGCTTTCTGAGAAGCGGTGGTGTCATCTGCATATCTGAGGTTGTCGTCTGCACATTTGAAATATGCATATCTGCATACCTGAGGTTGATGTTTCTCCCGGCTATCTTGATTTCAGCTTGAGCTTCATGGAATCCTACCTTTCCTTTGATGTACTCTGCGTAGAAGTTAAATAAGCAAAGTGGCAATAGACAGCCTTGACGCACTCCTTTCCTCCAGTTTGGGACCAGTCCATTGTTCCATGTCCGATTCTAACTGTTGATTCTTGACCTGCATAGAGATTTCTCAGTTGTTCTGTGTTGATGTTTCCTTAAACATTTTCCAGTTTGTTGTGATCCACACAGTCCGAGGCCCTAGCATACTCAGTGAAGCAGAACTGCGTGTTTTTCTCTAATTCTCTTGCTTTTTCTACGATCCAGCGGTTGTTGGCAATATACTCTCTGGATCCTCTGCCTTTTCTACATCCCTCTTGATCATCTAGAAGTTCTTGGTTCACTTGCTGTTGAAGACTTGGAGACTGAGCATTCCTTTGCTAGTGTGTGAGATGAATGCCGTTGTTGGTAGTCGGAACATTCTTTGACATGCCGTTTCTTTGGGATAGGAATGAAAACTGACCTTTTCCAATACTGTGGCCACTGCTGAGTTTTCCAAGTTTGCTGGCCTATTGAGTACAGCACTTTCATAGCCTCATCATTTAGGATTTGTCATAGTTCCACCGGAATTCCATCACCTCCTCTAGCTTTGTTCATAGTGGTGGTTTCTAAGGCCCAACTGACTTCTTGCTCCAGGAAGTCTGGCTTTAGGTGAGTGAGCACACCATCGTGGTTATCTCAGTCATTTCAGTAGTTCTTCTGTGTATTCTTGGCACCTTTCTTAGTATTGTCTGCTTCCGTTAGGTCCATCTTGTTTTTGTCCTTTATTGTGCCATTAGGTCCATATTGTTTTTGTCCTTTATTGTGCCCTTCTTTGCATGAAATGTTCCCTTGGTATGTCTAGTTTTCTCGAAGAGATCTCTATTCTTTCTCAGTCTATTGTTGTCCTCTGTTTCTTTGCATTGAATGCTTAGGAAGGCTATCTTCTCTCTCCTTGCTATGCCTCAGAACTCTGCATTCAGCTGGATATATCTTTCCTTTTCTCCTTTGCTTTTTACTTTTCTTCTTCACTCAGCTATTTGAAAGGCCTTCTCAGACCACCATTTGCCTTTTTTGCAGTTCTTCTTGGGGATGGTTTTCATCACTTCCTCCCATACAGTGTTACAAACCTCTGTCTGTAGTTCCAAGCATATTTCACACCTAGTGACCTGTGGAATGCAGTGAGCCAGCCAGCAGTCTCCATCACAGCAGCAGGTGGTGGGGCTGTAACTGCCACCCTACCTAATCCCAGGCCTTACCCTCTACTCTTTATTACTGATGTCATCATTTTATTTAATCCTCCAACCCCTTCCCCCGCAACTTGGGTACCATTCCAGGTTCGATGCATGAGACAGGGTGTTTGGGGCTGGTGCACTGGGATGACCTAGAGGGATGGAATGGGCAATGAGGTGGAAGGGTGGCTCAGAATGGGGAACACATGCAACACCACCACAATATTGTAAAGTAATTAGCCTCCGATTAACAAAATGTTATAAAAGGAGATCAGTCCTGTGTGTTCATTGGAAGGACTGATGTTGAAGCTGAAACTCCAATACTTTGGCCACCTGATTCGAAGAGCTGACACATTAAAGAGACCGTGATGTTGGGGAAGATTGAAGACAGGATGAGAAGGGGACAACAGAAGATGAGGTGGTTAGATGGCATCACCGACTCAATGGACATAAGTTTAGGTACACTCCAGGAGTTGGTGATGGACTGGGAGGCCTGGCGTTCTGTGGTTCATGGGTCTCAAAGAGTCAGACATGACTGAGCAACTGAACTGGACTGAAGTCTCTTATGTGTGAACCTTCAAGTTGGCAATTTTGAAAGACGTGAATGTTTGCATGTCTAATCATGTAAATTAGTTCACGTCTCTTTTAAATGGCTTTTACTGGAGCATCTGTTAGAAAAGATGGAGCATTTGTATTTGTTTTTCTTAAGCAGACTTTCTCATGAATTTGAATTAACTTACTGGCAACCATCTGGGGGAGGCCAGGAGAGACCAGGCTTCCCACCCTTTGACTCAGCACATGACATTAACCCCATAGTGATAGCTGGAGCTTCCGAGCCCTATTTATTGGCAACAGGCACCCAGATGCACTTTGTAAGTCTTTCTGTCTCCTTACAGATCCACAGAGCTACAAAATCTCCAGTGGCTGTACCAACAGTTCTCGGACATGAAACTTGGGTAAGTGCTGCTGACCTGGCCTGCACTGACAAAGGTTCTGGATAGGAGCTTCTTGGCATGTCTAGAGCTGGGCCCAGATGTGAACTGAGTCAAAAGTAGGCTGGGGCTACTTACCACTCCTAGGGAGAACACAGCATCCTGGGGAGTCTAACCTGGAGATACCGTGTATGAAGCAAGAGGTGGCAGGAACCCCTTTTCCTCTCTTCCAAATACCAACATCAGCAACAAATGCAACACAACAGCTGTGGTAGCTGCTCCTGCTTGTGAGCTGCGACCTGTTGTAAAATTGAACAGTAGTCTGAACAGTTTGATAATTGTCCTTTCAGCCTAAAGATCCACCCTGTCTGGCAGATTAGATCTGCTGCCGCTAAACACTTCAAGAAGGAAGTATATCTAAGTTGTTGTCCCAGCTCTGTTCATCTTAGCTGTGTGCCTCAGTTTCCTCATCTGTGAAATGGGCATTATAATAGTATTCACCTCCTTAAGATTAGAGTAAGGATTAAAAGAGTTCCTCTTTATAAAGTGTTTACAACAGTGCCTTCCAATCACGGGTGCTGTATAAGTATTTGATAGAGAAAAAAGCCTATACAAATGGTAAATTTTGAAGTGAATTGAGTGGAAATTTTTCTGAGGATTTATGTGAGCACTTCCTGCAGAATCACCACAGGGCCCCATTGTCAGTATCCTCAGGACCTGACATTCATGATCGTGCTGACATTCATGGTCAGCAGGGTGGACGTCCATTTTACAGATGAAGACATTGGAGTTTGGGAAAGCTTAGTGACTCTCTGCACTGGCTCACATGACCCGCGCATCCGCGACCCTGGGGTTCCCCCCGTTAGGATTCACCTTCTGACCTGGTGTGAACAATCCCATGGCCTGTGATGGGGATGAAGTTGGCATCCTCTTTCTCCCCGCCTCTGGCAGAGCTGACCATGCAGAGATGTGTCTGAGCCTCAAGCAGGAGCAGGACCAGCTCATTGCTGAGGTGAAGAAGCAACTGGAGCTGGAGAAGTGGCGGGCAGTGGATGAGACCGAGAAGTAGCAGAGGTGTGCCAACTGCAAGAAGGAGGCCATTTCCTACTGCTGCTGGAACACCAGCTGCTGTGACTACCCCGCCAGCAGGCCCACTGGCCCGAGCACATGAAGTCTTACACCCAGTCATGTAGGACCTTAGGAGTGCCCCCTGGCCCAGACTGTGGTGGATGGGCCCTTGGCTCCCCCTGGACCGCAGAGCACTTGCCACGCTTACTGACCACCAGTGACTCCTACATACATGAGAACAGCAGGCAGACACATAGCCAAGTCTCCAGGCACCATTGTCTCCACCCTCTGGTTTCCTTGGCAGCATTCACTTGTGTGAATGGAGCTTGTAATGATAGCCCAGATGACTTTAGTTTCATGTGGTTTGCTGTGGTTCTCTACTGGGGACAGTATTTGTTTCTGCCCAAACCAGTGTTGGCATTCCTTGGTAGAGAATCTGCCTGCAGTGCAGGAGACCTGGGTTCAATCCCTAGGTTGAGAAGATCCCATGAAGAAGGAAATGGCAACCCTTTCCAGCATTCTTGCCTGGAGAATCCCACAGGCAGAGGAGCCTGGCAGGCCGTAATTCATGGGGTTGCAAAGAATCAGACATGACTGAGTGACTAAGCAGGCACACACACACACACACACACACACACACACTAAATGCATCTTCTACCCCATTCTACAATGCACACTGTACAGTGCATAAGCCGTAGAGCTCATCTTGGACTCAAGGCTATAAACAATCACCAGTTCTTTTGTGAAGGATAAAGTGTTGATTTGGAACTAATCTGTCTTTAAAATCTCTTTCTAATGAACAGCAAGCAGATCCCAGGCCAGGAAACTCTAGCTGGAAACAACATTTAGTTGGAATGTATTAATAATATGCATTATTAATATTTTATAGTTAGTGCCTATTTATGGCCAATATTAGATTTCTGTTTTTAGAAGTAAAAGTATCCACTTCAAATAATTTATTTAAATATAAATAACATAAATAATGTGACAAGGGAATGTGTAAATAGATTGCCACATTTTTCAAAGGTGGTAGATGAGTGACCCAAGTTTGAGAAGTTCTAGGCTGGGGTTGGTAAGCTTTTTTTATAAAGGCCCAGAGAATGAATGTTTTAGGATTTGTGGTCCATGTGGTCTGTCAAAACCTCTCAATTATGTTGTTACAGGGAGAAAGCAAGTGCATTGGGGTGAACAGTGGCCTAAAATTGGAAATTATGAAATTGGAACAGCCATACTGTTTGCTTCAGGAACATTCTTTTCTCTCCAGAATGATTTAATAAAACTTAAATCACAGTTTGTTAAAAATGAACATATCTTCACACACAGTCTGGAATTCCTGTGTCTGGGAAGGCTTTGATCCTACTATTCTGGGCCCTCGCTGTAACCTTGGTGGGGCTGTGTGTCATCTCTTAACACTTGGTTTGCACAGAGCAGGGTTCCCTACAGTCCTGGGAGCTATTATGCTCGGCTTATATGTGGCTTCTGTCCCCCTCTGCACTCAGCCACCACCCGTCAGCAGGACATAGACCCTGAGGTGAACACAGAAACACTAAATAAGTCATCCCAGGGCACCTCCTCCAATACTCAGGCAGCAACCCTTGGAAACCAGTGCCTTGAATGAGAAGGGGACACCAGCTGAGAAAAGCAAGGACAGTGGCCCAGTGAGGATCCATCCCACACACCTTGGGGCCAAGCAGAATCTCAGACCTGTACCCCTCCCAGCTCCATGGCGATTCCTATGGTGTGGGAGGTTGTCTGTCTTCAGGCTGCAGGTAGAGGTGACAGAGTCTCTGCAGGTCTTCTTCTCCCCAGGTGTGTGTTGAGGGCAAGTGTTGTCCAATAGGACCTTCTGTGATGATGGAAATGTTCTACATCTCCTCTGCCCATTGTGGGGCCACCAACTGGCCTCTTTTGGCACTTGAACTGTGAGCCTTTGAACTGGGCCTAGTGTGACCAAGAACCTGGATTTCAGATGGTATTAAATTGATTTAATAAATTAATTTAAATACAATAGCCATGGGTGGCTGGTGACTGCCATATTGGACACAGAGATCGAATCTCTTATATTCTGAGGGTGTGGTATATGGATAGTATGCAGACATTATTTTAGAGGATGCATTGGTCATGTTTGACTTTTGTAGTCATTATGATTTTACTTCATGTGTGTTGGAAAAACATTAAGTCATCCCAGAAGTCAAACGTCTTTGACTTCATTGATACCATTGCCTAGGAAGAGGTTATTGTGAAATAAATCAATGTAATATGATATATAGACAGGATTCGCTATCCATGGATTTCTCACCTGTAGAGGCAACCAGCCAAATTTCCCTCTGTGGTTGAATCCGTGAATGTGAAACCCTCAGATACAAGGGCACAGTTGTGTTCATCCTTCTAGGCCATTTTATAGAAGGAATTTGGATTTTAGTATCCTTGGGGGCTCCTGGAACCATTCCACCTTGGGTACTAGGGGATGGCCGCACTTCCTTTTGAGATAAAGTAGAAATCCAGAGAAGCAGTAGGTAAGAGAGGGGGGAGTTGAGGAACAGTGTTCTTGAAGATGAGGCTCTATAGTTGAGTAAGGGGCCTCCCTATTTCTGTGTCAAGACAGACAGAGCAAAAAGGGGCACAGGCTTAAGGCCACCCTGGCTGGCCTGGCCTTCCCTCCCTGAGCATGCCAAGCAGGGGGCATGGCAGTGTCATTGGAGCCGTGTCCATGGATGCCTGGACCTCCCTGGGTTGGGCAGTGGGCAGGGGGGTAGGGGGGTTGAGGGGAGAGGGTGGCTCTGTTTCCCACAGTGCCTTGCCTCCATCTCTCTCTTTCTGTATTTCTAGACCCTTGACCTCTCTGGCTCCAGGGAGATGCCCTCTCCTTTCTCTTAGGCTCCAATCTAGGCTCTGGTATGTTGCCCCCTAATGGGTGAATGTGCTCTTATGTTTTGCCACGGTAGAGGGGAGCCATGTCCTCAGGGAAAGCCTGAAGGTTTAAGGTCAGTGGTTTTCCAACTGTGGCACCCTAGGAATCATTCGGGGCACCCTGGGCCAGTCAGTAGAGGTGACAGATGGCTGGGCAAGCAGCTCTGTGGCATTTCTCCAAAGGGATCAGTATTTACCTTATTTGAATTTTTTTTTTTTTTTTGAGTTTTGAATCAAAGAAGACAGATTCTTTGCTGACCTTGGGTGAGGTAGAAGATACATTTGGTTTGGGCAGTTCTTCTGCCCTCAGAAATGACTGTAGTGAATGAAACTGTGTGAAACTGTCCCTGAGGTCCCAGCACCCACATTCCTTGGAGGCCTTCAGAGGAAAAAAGCATTTCTAGGTAAGTGATCTTTCTGTAAAAATCTTTCCTCTCAAGGGATAACCTGGCAGCCTGTTTCGGGTGGCACTAACTTTTCTAGTTTTCATCTTCTGTGGAGTTTATGCTGTCTTCTTTCCTAGCCCAATGGGCTTTCCCTTGCATGCCCTCACACCAGTCTTAGGACATTCCAAAACAGTTCATCCTCAGAATTCTGCGTTTTTCAGGGTCCTTCAGCTCCAGTATCTTTCTCTTTACCAGATCATTTTCTTCCGCTGAAAACCAAACTTTTTTTTTTTTCCACTTCTGCATATTGAATACATGGAGGAAGAAAGGGTGTCCCTTGTTAGGGTGGCTGGAGGTTTCCCAGTGGCACTGGAACTGGGGTTTAGGTTCAGGAGACATGAAGGGAGAGTGGCATGAGCTGACTTTAGGAGGAATATGAATAGGAATAGGCATGGAATTATGACTGAATTGCCTGTCAATTCCCTTCTCACTCTCACTAGGGTCTTGTGATTGCGTCTTGAGCACACGTTGATTTTGGAGCTGAGGCATCTTCCTCATCCCTTCTTCTAGCTTCTCTTTTTGACAAAGGCAGAGCAGACCTGAGACTTCAGCAGCAGCATAGCACCCACCTCAAGTTTCCTGCTACAGTTTGGTTTTCATTATGTTGATTTGTAGAGTCGCTGTCTGTGTGTGGCAGGTATTGTGCTTTCCTGCTTTTGGTGATGATTTGAGCTTCTGATTGCTTTAAGTGCAAAGTGACTTTATAAACATCAGCTGAGGCATACATAGGGGGATTTTGGATGCTCAAAGCCACCGAGGTGGTTGACCTGGGGAAGGGTTCAAGTTGGGAAAACACTGCTGCAGGCAGGGAGCCCTGTTGAAGTTTTGGATTATCAAAGTGCTGCCATCACATGGGAAGATGAGAATTGGTGGTGCTGTTGGGTTTGGAATCTGGTGGGACAAGGAGGCTTGCAAGTAGGAACGTGGTTGGGAGATACAGCATCTCCCAGTTGTGAGGTGCATGAATGTCATGGTCTTCATAGACAGGGACTGGAGGCTGGAGTTGACAAGAAGAGGGACACAGGGGACGCAAGTCTCAAGTGAAACAAGGATACTTTATTTGCAGAAATGCATGTTTATATATCGTCAAAAAAATGATTACTCAGCCATTAAAAAGAATGGAATTCCACCCGTTGCAACAAAATGGATCAGTTCAGTCGCTCAGTCGTATCCGACTCTTTGCAACCCCATGAATCGCAGCATGCCAAGGCTCCCTGTCCATCACCAACTCCCGGAGTCCACTCAGACTCACGTCCATTGAGTCAGTGATGCCATCCAGCCATCTCATCCTCTGTTGCCCCCTTCTCCTCCTGCCCCCAATCCCTGCCAGCATAAAAGTCTTTTCCAAAAGTCAACTCTTTGCATGAGGTGGCCAAAGTACTGGAGTTTCAGCTTCAGCATCATTCCTTTCAAAGAAATCCCAGGGCTGATCTCCTTCAGAATGGATTGATTGGCTCTCCTTGCAGTCCCAGGGACTCTCAAGAGTCTTCTCCAACACCACAGTTCAAAATGGATAGTCATTTAAATAAAAGGTCACTGAAGAGAGTCACTGAAGGGAATCCCAGCAGGTGCTCTTTTCCCATGATCTCAGTCCTGAGAACTGCATGCAGCCCTGCTCATTCCGGTTTTCCAGGAACTGATAAGGAACAGATAGTCCTTGAGAAATGGCACACAAAGCAAGAAAACATACTGGATCCCTTAAAGTTGAACATCCCCTGACAATTCCCCCTTTGTTTAGTTTCTCATAATTGGGGGTGACTGTGTAGGAAAGATAAGCATCTGAATGCAGAGTTCCAAAGAATAGCAAGAAGAGATAAGAAAGCCTTCTTTAGCGATCAAGGCAAAGAAAGTAGAAGAGAACAGAATGGGAAAGACTAGAGATCTCTTCAAGAAAATTAGAGATGCCAAGGGAACATTTCTTGCAAAGATGGGCTCGATAAAGGACAGAAATGGTATGGACCTAACAGAAGCAGAAGATATTAAGAAGAGGTGGCAAAAAATACACAAAATAACTGTACAAAAAAGATCTTCCTGACCTGGATAATGATGATGATGTGATCACTCACCTAGAGCCAGACATCCTGGAATGTGAAGTCAAGTGGGCCTTAGAAAACATCACTACGAACAAAGCTAGTGGAGGTGATGGAATCCTATTGAGCTATATCAAATCCTAAAAAAACAATGCTGTGAAAGTGCTGCACTCAATATGCCAGCAAATTTGGAAAACTCAGTAGTGGCCACAGGACTGGAAAAGGTCAGTTTTCATTCCAATCCCAAAGAAAGGCAATGCCAAAGAATGCTCAAACTACTGCACAATTGCACTTATCTCACATGCTAGTAAAGTAATGCTCAAAATTCTCCAAGACACGCTTCAGCAATACGTGAACCATGAACTCCCTGATGTTCAAGCTGGTTTTAGAAAAGGCAGAGGAACCAGAGATCAAAGTGCCAACATCCGCTGGATCATGGAAAAAGCAAGAGAATTCCAGAAAAACATCTATTTCTGCTTTATTGACGATTCCAAAGCCTTTGACTGTGTGGATCACAATAAACTGTGGAAAATTCTGAGAAAGATGGGAATACCAGACCACCTGACCTACCTCTTGAGAAATCTGTATGCAGGTCAGGAAGCAACACTTAGAACTGGACATGGAACAACAGACTGGTTCCAAATAGGAAAAGGAGTACATCAAGGCTGTATATAGTCACCCTGCTTATTTAACTTCAATGCAGCATACATCATGAGAAACACTGGGCTGGAAGAAGCACAAGCTGGAATCAGGATTGCTGGGAGAAATATCAATCACCTCAGATATGCAGATGACACCACCCTTATGGCAGAAAGGGAAGAGGAACTAAAGCGCCTCTTGATGAAAGTGAAAGTGGAGAATGAAAAAGTTGGCTTAAAGCTCAACATTCAGGAAACAAAGATCATGGCATCCGGTCCCATCACTTCATGGGAAATAGATGGCGAAACAGTGGAAACAGTGTCAGACTTTATTTCTTGTGCTCCAAAATCACTGCAGATGGTGACTGCAGCCATGAAATTAAAAAATGCTTACCCCTTGGAAGAAAAGTTATGACCAACCTAGATAGCATATTCAAAAGCAGAGACATTACTTTGCTGACTAAGGCCCGTCTAGTTAAGACGATGGTTTTTCCACTAGTCATGTACGGATGTGAGAGTTGGACTGTGAAGATGGCACAGTGCTGAAGAATTGATGCGTTTGAACTGTGGTGTTGGAGAAGACTCTTGAGAGTGCCTTGGACTGCAAGGAGATCCAACCAGTCCATTCTGAAGGAGATCAGCCCTGGAATTTCTTTAGAAGGAATGATGCTGAAGCTGAAACTCCAGTACTTTGGCCACCTCATGCGAAGAGTTGCCTCATTGGAAAAGACTTATGCTGGCAGGAATTGGGGGCAGGAGGAGAAGGGGACATCAGAGGATGAGATGGCTGGATGGCATCACTGACTCGATGGACGTGAGTCTGAGTGGACTCCGGGAGTTGGTGGTGTACAGGGAGGCCTGGCGTGCAGCAATTCATGTGGTCGCAAAGAGTCGGACACGGCTGAGTGACTGAACTGAACTGACCTGTAGATACTTTCGTGAAAAAGGCCCTGACCAATTGAGTTTGTTTAGTTTGAATAATTTTAGTTGAAAGGCATCAGTATAGTGCAACTATAATCACCAGGATAATTATCAGCATTATAGCTCCAGATAAAATACTATATATAATTCTTTGAAACCATCTTCTGGGTCTAGCCCAGATAATTGATCAGCTAGCTGTTTGGCTAAGGTTTCCAAATTGTTGGAAGAGGGTAGACTCTTAGAGAAAGTTTCAAAGATTTTCATTTGCAAAAAGTGTCCTTCTAAGGAAGGATTATTATGTATATCTTGTAAATGAAATTTGATTTGTTCCTAATTATAAGCACTGTGGTTGAACCCAACAGGAACAATGGAAAATTGTCTAGAATTCCAATGACGTTTTAATAATACTTGTTTTTATAAATCTATTAATTGATCTCCGACCCATTGGATGGCTGTTTCTAATTTCTTTATTTTACCCTGAACTTCCTCATCTATCGGAGCCTGGGTGGCCCACATAGGATGAGCATCTTTAGTCCAATTTTTAATAAAATTTTGTGTTTGAAATGAAGTTTGTAAAGTGACCTCTGCAACAGCAGCAGTGGTGCAAATGGCTGTTAGTCCCCAAATGCCAAGAATTTACCATCCAATGAATTGCTTATATCGTCAGAGTAATTTAGTGAGTAACTGGGAGGCAGGCCCTTCCATGGGACCTTCTTCCCAGGGTCGTTGGAGATCCACTGGCAACCACAGACTATGTTGAGATCGAAGAATCAAAAGGGATTTGTTTTTTAGAGAAATAGAGGAATTAAGGCAAGTAAACAATTTGCAATCTGTACAAGTCACAGACCGTAAAGTCTTATTAAATTGTAAGTTTCCTATGGCTATAACAAAAGGAAGGGGAACACAAGCTTGTATAAAATATGAATGATTATAACGGAAGGAATAGTTACTATGACTAGGACTGGTCTCTGTGAAATATCCAGTCCAAGTTCCAGGTTTTTCAGTACTTGCAACAAGTTTCCAGGTGTCCCATTGGTTAGGCCCAATTCATTTATTGAGGACAATTTGAGGGCAAGGAGGTGCCATTCCGCTATCAAGCCAGCCAAGGAGTCCTTTGTCATGGAAGTGTTCCATTGAACTGTTGGTAATCTTCCATGTTACTTAAGTAACATAATCACACATAGTACTATTAATATCATCTGAGCAGTTAGATAGCCACATACCATGGAGTCGCCAATCAACAATGGTGTAATTGGCCACAAACATTAATTTTCCTGATTTAGCTTGACATCTACCCCAATAGACAGGAGTATATTTAAAGTCCTTATAAGTAAACCTCTTAAGTTCCAACTTTTCTCTTTTTCTTGGAGTTTTGGTAGTGTTGACGTGGTTTGCATAAAAGGACAGGGCAGTAAACAGTCCAAGCAATGTGTGGAAGTTATTTTTTGGAGGCAAGACAAAAGCCCACGTTTGTCGACTAACATTAATACATAATTCTGCTGGGTCCATGCATAAAGGAAGGATTTTATAGCCTAGAAAAATGTTAATTAGTCTTCCTTCTTCCTCAGGATGAGAGGGCCCCTCCAAGCTCCAAGGAGGAGGCATATATACTGAGTCATTAGTGGCTATGATCGGTCCTATATCTGTCCATTCTACAACCTGCGATAAAGGGGGGTTAGGTGTATAAGCCCAATAAGTGCGATTAATCAAGTCAGCCTGAGCAGGGGAAGCAAAAGCAAGCATAGTGACAAAAATATTCTCAGGATTCCATGGCGTTTCCTGTTGAGAAATCAGATTTTCAGCTTAATTAGTAAGTAGGGAGATCATGAGTGTAGCGTTTCTTGGAAATCTTTACAGCTGTCATGGCTTGTACTGGAAACACCTCCTCCCGGGGATTTTGCCTTTTCCTTTGTGCCTTGAACATTGGTGGCTCCCCGGGGTTGGATCTTCCGAAGAGGGAGCCAACTGACTTGGTTGGATCCATCTGGAGAAATACAAGCATACCCCTTTCCCTGTAATATTAATTTTCCAGATTTCCATGATTTAGTCAGCCCATCTTACTACCAAATGGGTAGAGGAAGAGAAGTGTCCTTCAGTTTCTTGAAATGTTTTTCTGCTTTTGTCAAAATATCTCCTTGTGGTAAATTTAAAAAAATTAAAACAAACAAAGCTTTATTAACAGTAGTTATAGGATTAGAGAATATATTGCATTGGAATCTAGTAAATCCTGCTCTGGATAAGGAAGATTCTAATGTTCCTGTATATTTCCCCTTTTTAATTTTTTTTTTATTTGTAGTCTCAGTATATGATGTGCTCATTCAACAATGTCTGGTACTTGTGGATTGTAAGGAATGTTTGTAATAGGTTTACTAGAAAATGATTAGAGGAGTAGTTTGAATTATCTAGAAATACAGGCAGGGCCATTGTCTGTTTTAAAAGAATTAAGTGTTTTCACTATAGCAAAAGAAGCTAACAGGTGGGTTATAACATGTTGTGTAACCCTTGAAGAGGTGTGGCCCATATAAAAGAGGAATTTGTATCGACTGAGACATATAAGAAGGAAAAGGGAGAAAATTCAGGACAATGAGTTACATCCACTTGCCATAGTTTATTAGGTTGTAATCTTTGAGGGCTAATACCTTATTTAATAATTCAAAGACATAAAGGCCTACAACGAAGGCAATTATTAATGACATTTTTTAGCATGGCAGTATAGAATGTTCCAAATTTGGTGTAATGAACCAGCATTATTGTGTAATAGAGCATGTTGCTTTGCAGGAGTAGTAGTAAAAGAGACAAGTGTATCAGCTTGTTCATTGTCGTAAGACATAGGGCCAGGAAGACAAGAATGTGCGTGAAAATGGGTAATATAAATGGGGGAAGTGTGGTTTTTAATAAGAGATTGTAGTCTGAGAAAAAGTTGTTGAATAATAGACTGATTGGAATCTGTGTATTTTATAAATTTTATGAATTTTATCTATCATAATACAAAAACTGAATATAAAGAATCAGAAACTATGTTAATAAGTTCAGGATGTAGGTGAATAACCTGGATGAGAGTATATAACTTATTTTGTTGGGCAGAGTGAGATTTAAGTATTAAAAAACTTTATATTCTTTGAGAGACCATAACAAGGCTTTAACATTTTTTGTCCCATCTATGTAAAAAACATCAGCTTGAGGAATAGGTTGTGATGTGACAATGTGAGAGATAGTAAATTTAGTGTTTTTGAAGAAATTTCAAAGTTTGTTCCAAGGATAAGGAAATGAAAAATTTTAGAACTGTTTTAAAAAGGCTATTTGGAAGTCAGTAGAAGTTTGTATTTCACATTGAGGTTTACTATAATTTTATGAGGATCAGAGCCAATTAGAGCTCTAGTTTTGTTTTTTATTGTTGATAATTATTAGAGCAATCAAATCAAGATAGGGTGTAAGTGACCTTTCTCTCTAAAACTGGGTATATATCCATTTCATTGGGTGTTTTTGTAGGGCAAGAAGTCTTGTAGGGGAATGGAGAGAGGGGAGTATGAATAACTCTAGAGGTAAGAAAGTGAAGTCACTTGGTCGTGTCCGACTCTTTGAGACCTCATGGACTGTAGCCCACCAGGCTCCTCCATTCGTGGAATTTTCTAGGCAAGAGTACTGGAGTGGGTTGCCATTTCCTTCTCCCAAAACAAAGACACTGCAAATAGCAGAGGATAAGAAATTGTTTTTGCAATTTATTTTGTACTAAGCAGAGTTTTTTCTCGTGTCTCTTAGGAGAGTGAACGAGGGCTATTTAAATCAGGATCTCCTTTTAAAGCGTTAAATAAGTCAGCTCTTAACTTGTAATGTCCAAAGAAGTTCTAATCCAGTTTATATCGCCTAAAAGTTTTTGAAAATCATTTAAGGTTGATAACTTATCAACACGAATCTGTCAGTTGGGGAGTGATCTGTTTTCTATTAACAATAAATCTCAGGTAATGGTAAGGTGTAGAGGTTTGAATCGTTTTAGGGGCAATGGTTAATCTATACTCTTTTAAGTATTGTTGAGCTACGTCAAACATCTGTTGAGTTTTAAAAATAGAAGGAGCTGAAAACAATACATCATCTATATGCTGAATAACAAGAAGGTTAGGAAATTGCTTATTCACAGGTTTAAGAGCTTTGGTTACATAATATTGACACATGGTGAGAGAATTCATCATTTTTTGAGGCAATATAGTCTATTGTTATCGTTTGCAATGCATGATATGTTTAGGATAAGGGAGAAAGCAAATCTCTCTCGGTCTAGAGGATTTAATGGTATAGTGAAAAAGCAGTCTTGTAAATCTATACTAATAATATGTCAGTTTTGAGGAATAGTGGTAGGTGATGAAATTTTTGGTTATAACGTACCTATAGGTTTTATGGATGTATTAACCTTTTGAAGGTCTGTTAAAAGACACCATTTGTTAGACTTCTTTAAATCACAAAAATGGGAGAATTTTAAGGGGAACAGAATTTTTAAATATGTTTTTTAATTTGAATTGTGTATCTATAAGTTTTTTGGTAGCCTTTAATTTTTCTTTTGTAAGGGGACACCGCCCTGTCCAAATAGGCTCATCATTTTTTCAAATTATTTTAATAATTGTATAATTTATTAAATGAGCAGTGGCCCCTAGGAAAAGTGTGGAATATATATTTGAGTTTGTCATTGTGTAAGTAAATTTCTTTCTATTAAATTAAGGGGTGTATCAATCACAAAAGGTTGTAATGTTGTAGGCTGGCCTTTTGCCTCTCATATGGATATATTTGGACACTTTGGTACTTTTGTACTTTGGTTTGAGATAGTTTTGCATTTTGGCAAGAAATTTTTTGTAAAGGCCAAGATTTGGGTCATAAATATTTGGAAATACTGGTAGTATCAGAGCTAGTATCAAGAAGACCAGAAAGTCTTTTGTCATTAATCTTGTTATTTATATTTGGTCGTGTATATTTAGATATTATTGATGTTCATAAAGATTGTTTTTATCTGTATTACCAAATCCACCCATCTGTATATCATTAGAGGAGTTAGTAGAAATGCAATGTAAAAGAAGTAATTGAGCAATTTTGTCCCCCTTTTTGAATTGTCATAGTATCTGAGATGACACAATAATTTGAATTTTTTTCATATAATCTGAAACAATTATTTTAGGATGAATAGTAATTTTCTTAGAAGTCAGACTAGATCAGCCAAGTATACGGCTGAAGATTTGTGGGGGTAAGGGTCTATAAAGTCTGGTAGGTATTTTATTTTATTTTTATTTTTTTAATTTTTTTTTTACTTTACAATACTGTATTGCATTTGCCATACATTGACATGAATCCACCACAGGTGTACATGAGTTCCCAACTCTGAACCCCCCTCCCACCACCCTCCTCATATCATCTCTCTGGGTTATCCCCGTGCACCAGCCCTAAGCATCCTGCATTCTGTATCGAACCTAGACTAGCGATTCGTTTCTTACCTGATAGTATACATGTTTCAATGCCATCCTCCCAAATCATCCCACCCTCTCCCTCTCCCTCAGAGTCCAAAAGTCTGTTCTTTACATCTGTGTCTCTTTTGCTGTCTCACATACAGGGTTATCATTACCATCTTTCTAAATTCCATATATATGTGTTAGTATACTGTATTGGTGTTTGTTTTTTTTTTCTGGCTTACTTCACTCTGTATAATCAGCTCCAGTTTCATCTACCTCATTAGAACTGATTCAGATGTATTCTTTTTAATGGCTGAGTAATACTCCATTGTGTATATGTACCACAGCTTTCTTATCCATTCATCTGCTGGTGGACATCTAGGTTGCTTCCATGTCCTGCCTGTTATAAACGGTGCTGCGATGAACACTGGGGTACACATGTCTCTTTCAATTCTTGTTTCCTCGGTGTGTATGCCCAGCAGTGGGATTTCTGGGTCATAAGGCAGTTCTATTTCTAGTTTTTTAAGGAATCTCCACACTGTTCTCCATAGTGGCTGCACTAGTTTGCATTCCCACCAACAGTGTAAGAGGGTTCCCTTTTCTCCACACCCTCTCCAGCATTTATTGCTTGTGGACTTTTGGATCACAGCCATTCTGACTGGTGTGAAATGGTACCTCATTGTGGTCTTGATTTGCATTTCTCTGATAATGAGTGATGTTGAGCATCTTTTCATGTTTTTGTTAGCCATCCATTTGTCTTCTTTGGAGAAATGTCTATTTAGCTCTTTGGCCCATTTTTTGATTGGGTCATTTATTTTTCTGTACTTGAGCTGCATAAGTTGCTTGTATGTTTTTGAGATTAATTGCTTGTCAGTTGCTTAATTTGCTATTATTTTCTCCCATTCTGAAGGCCGGTAGATATTTTACAAGGGACTGTTTGAAGAAAAAGAAGAACATCATTTAGGGCTGGTATATCAATGGCAGCACTGCCGGATGTTGAAGATTTGAGGGAAAAGATGGAGTTTGTCCCTGGTTTTTGTTGATGGGGACCTGGGGAGTCCCCATCTTTGACTTTTTCAAAATAGGGTTCCTTTCAACATCATATTTCGATTGACATTTTTTAGCCCAATGTATCTCTTTATGACATCGCAGGCAGAGTCTTGGAGGTTTTGTAGTAGTTATAATGTGTGTGTGTGTATGTGTGTGTGTGTGTTAGGGCAATTTTTTTTAAATGGCTCTTATTCCCACAAACAAAACTTCTTTCATTTTCCTTTTCAAAGACAGTAGCCACTGTTTTAGCTAACATTTGTATTTTTTGAGTTTCTGATCCTAAGCTGTGACAAGCCTACAAATAATCAATAACATTTCTGGTCTCACTAATCAGAGCGATGGCTCTCTGACATTTTTGATTTTCATTTTTATATGCAAGCTTTTTTTTTTTTTTAAATTGCACTCTGGCCTCTTCTGACAACACTACGGGAGATAGCAACTCTCAGTCCAGCTAAAAAATCAGCATAGGCTTTATTAGGCCCTTGTAATATCTTTGTGTAGCTACCTTTAGGTTTCTCTTGAGGAGTAATTTGATCCCAAGCTTCAAGGGCAAATTTTTTCAATTGTTCATGTAACAACGGAGCCATTGTATCTGTCTTCACTGAATCAAATTGTCCTGTACTGGTTAGCATTTTAAAAGTAATTTGGTTTGGGGGAGCGCCAGCTCAAATATTAGAATTGTCATGATCTCGGGCCATATCATGAAACCAGATTAACTATTGAAGATTATTTTTTTGGTTTAAGAAGAGCTTTTATCAAAATTGGCCAATCATAAGGAATAACATTTTCAATAGAAGATGTCATAGCATTGAGAAGTTTTTTTGTTTTTTTGTTTGTTTGTTTTTTAGTAAAAGGTGAATGAGGGCCTTACATAGTTATAGACTTTTTCATCTGAGACATGTGAGAAAAATCAATGTCTTCGTATTGAAGTATTAGTTGTCCTTGAACATTAACTTTTTTTTTATCACAGGAAATGCAAAAAGATCATAAGCCTCAGAGACTTGAGATTGTAAAGCCAGTAAATCAGAAAGTCATCGTTGTGAAGGAGAATGAGCGTATCGTCTGTTTTCATAAATATGAGTGCTTGTTAGGGGCTTATCACTGTCATCCAAAAAAGGTATTGGTGGCTTTAATGTCACAGACAGCATCAGAAGAATCATCATCAGATTCATCTTGTCCTTGAATCGAGGGGACCTGTGGTTTCGTGTCCATTACAAGAGGAGGAGGAGCACTTGGGACAGCCGGAGCAGGGATAGTGGGAAAGTTTTGAAACATTTTATGTTGTTTCAATCCGGCCTTTTGTAAAGTCTTATCATCTAATTTATATTTGTATAATAAAATACAAATTGTATAGTGATATACAAATATGTGCTTGTTGACAAATATCACAGGGGCTAGAATTGCCTTGAAATGGCAAGAACACAGCCTTAATGAGGGCCCACAGGTGCGAAAAATCTATTGGAATATTTTCTCTCCATCTGTGGCTTGTTTAACATTTTTTTTAATTGAGTTCCAAATTTCTAAATCGAAACTGTCTTCATCAGGGAACCAGGGATTATATTCAACCACTGTTTGGAGACAAGCCTGTATTCGCTGATGTGAAACCCAAAGTCCTTGAACCTTAAATAAATATTGAAGTAAAGTGGAAAAGTGGTGGGGCTTTCCAGCCATTTGTCACATAATCCTGCACTTACCGACCTCCATAGGCCCCAATTGTCACTCCGTCTGCTTGCCAAGGGCATTCCCCAGGTCCCTGTTTGGGGGCCAGTTGTGAAGGTCTTCATAGTCCAGGACCTGGGGACTGGAGTTGATGAGAAGAAGGACGCAGGAGACCCCAGTCTCGAGTGAAACAAGGGTACTTTATTTGTAGAAACTCATGCTTCTATATCTTCAATAAAATGATTACTCAGCCATTAAAAATGAAATTCCACTCGTTGCAACAAAATGGGTAGTCCTTTAAGTAAAAGGTCACTGAAGGAAGTCACTGACGGGAGTCACTGAAGGGAATCTAAGCAGGAGCTCTTTCCCATGATCGCAGTCCTGAGAACTGTGTGCAGCTCTGCTCACTCCAGTTTTCCAGGAATGGATAAGAAACAGAGAGTCCTTGAGAAATGGCACACAAAGTAAGAAAACATATTGGCTCCCTTAAAGTTAAACATCCCCTGACAGATGACAGGTGTTTCCTGGCCCAGGAGTTGGTGGACCACACAGTCTTTATCAGAACTGCCGTTGTCAGTTGAAAGCAGCCACAGATGGCACATAAACAGATGCTCCTGTGCTACAGTGAACTTGCACTTGGAAAAGCAGGCATTGGGCTGCATTTGGCCTGTGGGCCATCATTACTTCACCCCCAGCCTGAAGCACCATGGTGTGCAAGGGAATAGAAAGGGAGGGTGGAGAGAGCAGGTAGGGATCTAGAGTTGCTGGTGAATTGGTGCAGAGGGTGGAGCGGGGAGAAGAACATCCCAAGGAACCTGATGACTGGGGTGGGGGCCACCGGGGAGGGAAAGATCCTGAATTGTCAGCATTTATTAGGGAGTGCTTCAGTATTACTCTAGAGTGTGAGCTGAGCTGGAGGTCCCTCGAGGCCTGACCAGGACTGTGAACTCAAGCCTTTTCATTTTCCCCCTGTTTACACTCCACAGCCATCTGGCTGAAGGGTTGTGTCAAAGAAGACAGACCAGCTCATTTTCTGATTCCTCATATGCCTCATGGCTTCTGTTAGTGCTCAGTGCTTGCTGACAGTGTAGGTGGAAGCTGGAGGAAAGTGGACTGTACAAACATGGAGGTTCCTGTGCTCTTTATCAGATTCTGGAACCAGGCTGGTTAAGATGAAGGTCTAGTTGAGAGGGAGAAAGGTTAAATAGGAGCTTCCTTGGGGTGGGCATGAGCCTCTCCTGTTCCCTTGTCTCTTCATTTTAAAATTTTAAAGTGATACATGCATGTCGAGTTGACCCGTGAACAACATGGGTTAGAACTGTGCAGGTTGGCATCTGTGTGGATTTTTTTTTTCTTCGTAATGAATACAGTTCTACACAGTCTGTAGCTGGTTGAATCTGTGGATATGGCTATGGAGGGCTGACCATGAGACTTAAGTTTGCATGGAATCTGGTATCCATGGTGGGTCCTGGGATGAACCCCCTGTTCCATCCCTGATGGGATGACTGTAGTCAGAGAAAATAAAATCATACACAGAAAAACTATCCCTCGTCCCAGTCTCCATGGTTATCACTTTGCATCTGGTACTTATTTATAAATAATGTGTTTCCCCATATCTCTGTTTCTCGACTCTACCTAGACATTGCTTGTTGACTTCTGGCTTTAGTAGATGAGAATCCGGGGTACTTATCACTTCTCTTCTCCCCTCTCTCCCAGACCACTCTGTCACTGTTTGACATGCTCTTTGGGCTTCCTTGGTCCAAGATAACACTGATTCCTTAGTCCTTGTTCTCCCAGCTGGAGGAAACTGTCTCTGGATCCCACTCTTGGTGCTCCATCTCCTCCCTCATCTCTCCTCCACTGTCATATTCAGACTTTTCCATCTTGCTGCTCTGATTCCCCATCATCAAGGTGGAGAACATGTGCATTCTATTCTATAACTGCAGTTGGTCCTTCTCAGTTCTGGCTGTTGGCTGAGTCATAAATGTTGGCAGGTGACCATCTGTGTTTCCATCATTATGGTCATGCTGTTTGTCACAGAGTCAACTAGGGCACTGTGATTATATTTCCATCTCTGTATAGCCTTACTTTTCCTTGGAGGTATTTTCTCCCCCCTTACCCCATATCATATCTTCAATAACCTCCCTGCCAAATTCTTCCCCATGACAGATGTTTTATTGAGACACATTTCCTGTCACACATTTTGGGCTCTTCCATTTCAAATAATTATGTGTTTGTGTCCTACCATCATGGCTTAGGAGTGGTCCACTGAAATCTCACCTGTGGCTCCTCCCTGAACTCTTCTCACTACATGCACCTCCATCACACTCTCTTTCCTGATCTGCCGTCAGCCTTGGCAGTAGATTCATGATTACACTTGCCCGAAATAATCTGGGTTCCTTCGATGGAGCCTTGCCACCTAAGTGGTGGAGCCAGCACTTCCCATTTCCCTGGATGTATTAAGCTCTCAGCAGAGCCAGTGGTTATGAGAGAAATTTGCTTTCAAAATTCTGGGAATTTGTGGCTTCACAAAGTTGATTTTTATGTCATTGTAACCTAAATAGAATATTGACAAGTAGAGACATTACTATGCCAACAAAGATCCGTCTAGTCAAGGCTATGGTTTTTCCTGTGGTGATGTATGAATGTGAGAGTTGGACTGTGAAGAAAGCTGAGTGCTAAAGAATTGATACCTGGGATTTCTTTGGAAGGAACGGAGCTAAACCTGAAACTCCAGTACTTTGGCCACCTCATGTGAAGGGTTGACTCATTGGAAAAGACTGATGTTGGGAGGGATTTGGGGCAGGAGGAGAAGGGGACGACAGAGGATGACATGGCTGGTTGGAATCACTGACTTGATGGACATGAGTCTGGGTGAACTCCAGGAGTTGGTGATGGACAGGGAGGCCTGGTGTGCTGCGATTCATGGGGTCACAGAGAATCGGACATAACTGAGTGACTGAACTGAACTGAACCGATGCCTTATTTCCACCTGTAATCTTGTGCAGTGTCCAGTGATCTTGTTCATGGTTTAGTATGCATTTTAAAAAGTGTTAGTCCTCTTTGAATGCCTTAAGTTGGAAAATGGTGACATCGATCCACCAGTTCTCCAGTGCTAAGATCAGCAGCCTGTTGGAGACCAGGATAGCAAGCTGGTGGGGTTGCACATACTCAAGCTGTCTTCCAGACTGTAGCTCTCTGCCAGTCTCTGAAGGTGCTGTGCTATCTCTTCAGTTAGCAACAGGTGTGACAAAGAACATGCCTCTGCCCCAAGCACCATGGATGACCCGCCTCAACCAATCTACCCAGCCCAGAAGTATAAGCATGAACCCACCTCATGGCAGCCAACAGGGAACTTTTCCCAGCAGCCAAAGAGCTCGCCTTGTGAGTGTCTGTATGTGTGTGTTTTCTTCGTGGGTGTGTCTTTTCCTGAGTGATGGGTCTTGGCTTTGCCTGGTTTCTTCCTCGCTGTGCCTCTCATGGCCACTGGAAACTGCAGTAGAAAATGAGAGAGTGAGGATGGATGGTCTGGTTTCTCTCTCTCTCTCTGCCTCTCTCTTTCTCTCTCTCTCTCTCTCTGTCTCTCTCTCTCTCTCTCTCTCTCTCGACCATGCTCAGCAGCTCATGGGATCTTAGTTCCCCACGCATAGATTGAACCTGTAAACCTGCACCCTTGACAGTGGAAGCACCAAATCCTAACCAGGACTTGCACCTGGTGGAAAGCACCAAGTCCAAACCAGCACCAATTCCCCTAACCAGGGAATTCCTGATCTGGCTTCTTGAAGGAGCTCCATCCTTGCTCTTTTCATGATGTGCCCTGGAGTAACACCCATTGTCCTCTACAGTGACTGGCTGAACCAGCCAGCGTGCCCTGTCCTGTCCATGGGAGAGGTCAGGCTCTTCAATTACTCAGGTGGCCAGCCTGGCTCTGGGATGTGGCTTCTGTGCTAAGCAAGCTAAGTCCTGCTGCCTAGGTGGTCTCTCTGCCTTCAACAGAGCTGGGGAGACTGAATGTAACTTCACTGCATTTTTGTCAGAGTTTCTGTGTCATGATGACCAGCTGCATCACTGACCTTCCAGAGGACTAACAGTGTGGGTGTCATGAGTAGGGAGGAATGCGTAAGAAGAGATGGAGAAGAACCATAAGGGAGCTTGACTGCGGACCCCAGCTCTGCCCTCCACAATAACACCTGCTTTGGGTCCCAGATGGAGGTGATGAGGAAGCGTTCTCTCCTGAGTGAATATATAACTTGGGAGGTCCTTATCACTGTCTTTGCTTCTTCTCTTCCAGAACCAGAACTCAGGAAATCACCATGCCTGCCTATCACTAGGTGATGATAAGAGTAGTCACCCTTCTAGGTGATGGTCTGGTCCCTTGCTGCCTCACTCTGATTCTGTCTCTAAGCTTCACAGTTCAGTCAGTTCAGTTCAGTTCAGTTCAGTGGCTCAGACATGTCCGACTGTCTGTGACCCCATGAATCACAGCATGCCAGGCCTCCCTGTCCATCACCAACTCCCGGAGTTCACTCAGACTCACATCCATCGAGTCAGTGATGCCATCCAGCCATCTCATCCTCTGTCTTCCCCTTCTCCTCCTGCCCCCAATCCCTCCCATCATCAGAGTCTTTTCCAGTGAGTCAACCCTTCGCATGAGGTGGCCAAAGGACTGGAGTTTCAGCTTTAGCATCATTGCCTCCAGAGAAATCCCACAGCTGATCTCCTTTAAAATGGACTGGTTGGATCTCCATATTTGTCTCTGATATTAGGTGTGATGTCCTTGCTGTTGCATACTTATATTAGGTGTGATGTCCTTACCCTTTAGGCTAGCTTTGTTCTTCCAGCACTTTTCCCTCTAGCATCTAGACGCTCCTTGACCTACAGCAGTTTATGAACCACCCCAAATGTCAGTTATGATGAGGAACCAAGATGCAGACATGATTCACTTCTTGTCCAACTGGAAGGTCAGGCAGGGGACACTGATGATTGTGGAAGGGAGGTGACTGGGGAGGGAAGAGAGCATGGTTTATCCATGAAAACAGGAAAGGACAGCTCTTTTGTGAACAGATTTCATCCCTGGGCAACCATTCACCCCCTGACACTTTGTCCTGGCATGTGGAGGATTTCAGGCATCCCACTCATCACTGCAAGATCACATTGTCCTTTCAGAGGAATAGATATTTTACGAATGAAATGACTGTTAAGGAGTATCTGATTAGTGTCACTGGTAAGAGTCAGCTCCCTGGATTTGGATGGTTGGGGGAGAAAAGTGGAGGTTGAATTGGAAAGCGATTTAGGTCTTTCTCCCATACACCTTTTCCTGCACGATACTGAGCATCTCATTCCACTCCAGTTCAGTGGTACCAGGGGTTTGAACGTAAAGCATACAGCCGCAGGCAACACAACAGCAGCGTTAACTTCTTCAACTTGTTCTTTGATCAAAACATCACAGGATCTGACTGGATTGCTGACTTGGGGTCCCATGTGGCTACTGGGCCAGAACTGGTGATTTATGGTGGAGCTGTTGGTGGTCCATGGGAGGGCTCATGGTCTGGCCATCCCTGTGCTGACCTTGCTCATTTCCCTGGCAGATCATCATAAAGGACCTGTGGCCCAATCCTTTGCAGTACTATGTGAAGAGGAAGGCTGTACCACGAGAGGTACTGGGAGGACAAGAGGTGAGGTGTGCCCAGGGGCTGAGCACTGGCATAAATGTTGTCCAGGGACTTGGGTCATGTATTTCTCTTGTGGATAAAGTGAGACTCCATGGAACAGAGTGACACAAGGGCATGAGGGAATCAGCAACAGACAGCAAGGATAGAGAACTGTAGTGAAAATCAGGTTCTAACTAGAGAAGCTTGAGATAGATGAAGTGGCCTGTCCAGGCCAAAGTCACTCCAATTTACATCTAAGTCAGTTGCACATCTCTGAACTGTCATTCCATGGCCAATAAGTCCACCCTCAGGCTCCTCTTAAATTAGGGCCCACCTACTATTCCTCATGAAGTCTCCTTTCCAAAAAGGTCTGTGAGTCTCCTTTGTGCAAGTCTGTTCCCCCACTGACCCATCATTTGATTCCATTTTGATCATCACACTTGTTCTTCTTTTTTTAAATTTTCTTTTACATCTTTTTCACCTGGTACCCTCATTCTGAGAATACTGACCACTGTGCAAGATTATGGAGAATAATCTTTTATTTATTTTAATTGAAGGATAATTGCTTTACAATGCCATGACAGGTTTTACACTACATTGGCCAGCATTAATCACCCATAGGTATACACATATCCCCACAAATGCTAAACCCACCACCCGCCGCCCTCCCCTTCTTGTCTTTCTGGGTAGTGCCACAACATGACTTTGGTTGCCTTGCTTTGTGCATTAAACTTGTACTGGTCATCTGTTTTACATGAGGTAATGTAAATGTTTTAGAGCTATTTTCTCAAACTAACTCACCATCACCATCTCCCCCTGAGACCAAAGTCTGTTCTTTATATGTCTGTGTCTTATTTGCTGCCCAGCATGTTGGATGTTCAGTACCACCTACAAGGTCCTCAATTCCATATATTTGTGTGAACATACAGTGTTTGTTCTTCTCTTTCTGACTTACTACACTCAGTATAATAGGCTCCACGTTCATTCCATCTCATTAGAACTGGCCTTGATGCGTTCCTTTTTAGAGCTGAGTAACATATCATTGTGTATCTGTACACCAACTTCCTTATCCCTTCATCTACCAATGGACATATAGGTAGCTTCCATGTCCTAGCTACTGTAAATAGTTCTATGGTGAAGACTGGGACGTGTGTTTCTTAATATGTGCTTAGAGAAAATGTAAAAGTTCACAGACTCTCTCCTCTGGAAACTACCTTGAAAGATTAAAGCTGTCTTTAATATTTTCAGAGAGGGTAGGTTTACATATCTGTTTCTGTGTCTGTTTGGAAAGGAACCCCTTTCCTCCCGATTTTGAGGAATGTATGATGGAGTGTCCCTCTTTACCTAAAATAGAAAACCTAAGAAGCTGCTTCACATGAAGATCAATGGCCAGCATAGTTCTCTGGATTGGAAAGCAATTTAGAGTGTTCTGGTGGTGAAACGGATCAACAGGGAGACACAAATAAACCTGAAATAATTTTGAAAGCTAAATAAGAAGCATCTAGCATGTGTCTGCATATTTTTGGGCAGATCCTCAGAACAAACACTTCAGCTGCATGTAGGATTCTCAGTTTACCACGTGGGAATTACCAGTCCATGGAGATTTGTAGAGGGGGTTAAGTCATATGCTGTGGTTGTGTCAGGGGACACAGTTCTTCCTCTGGGGTGGGAGTTGGGGAGGATGGAGAAAGAAGATGAGGGGCTCATCAACTGTGTGTCTGGCATTTTTATAAGGGAAATGTGGATGTTCATGGAAAGGGTCTGGTGAACAATGGCCAGAGATTGAAAGAGTGGAATGCCATTTTGTTGGAAGGTGGTGCCCCAGGTATCTTCTCTGTTGCATATCGTCAGACTTAAAGAGTACATAACAAGGAGAAAGCCTTAATATTCAACTCACTATGAACCTAGGCCATAGGTATAAAAGTGTGTATATGAGTACATGGCCAGCTTTGCTGAGATCCACTTTCTAGAGCTAGATTTCCTGGTAACATTTTAGGGGGGAGGGAATAAGGTATATGGAAGAGGGCTGTGGCCTAGGGAGAAAGTGAAGGGTGGGAAGGCCTTGAGAATATTAGTTTCTGACAAAAATGACCAGGGAAAAGATAAATTGCCAGGGAACAGATAAACGAAGGAAAACACATCCCATCATAGATGTTTGAGCTCATGTGAACTTTGTTATTTTTTTTTCCAGGAACTCAGTTTAAGTACAAAGTGTGCAGGGGCAGAAGTGAGGGGAATGAGGATGTTACGGCCAACCTATCCAGCCATGTGCTCTGTGTCCCATGCTGCTGCTGTTGCTGCTGCAATGGCGCAGTGGTTAATATCTCTTTTTCCAGAAAGGCTTAACCTCTTTGCCCAAGGCCCTCTATCTGGCCAAGATGTAGAAATAACATTTTTATCATGAACCCTCTGGTGACAGTGTCTCTTCCTTGCTGAATGGCTCAGCAAAGAATGTTTTCAACCACGACGGATCTGTCCTTTATCTAGGGCTATGTCACTACTCTGAGGGCCAATGGGAACACCTGGAGCATATGGAGCTCACTGAGGGACTGATCAGCACTTAGGGTGGTCCTTCTGAAGTAGATGACTGCTTTCCGGAATTGCATCCACCTCTGGATTGGGCAAAGGACAGACTGGCACAAATGGGGTAGGGAGAGTTCAACATCTGTCCCTCCAGTGTTGGCCTCTCATCCCAGATACCACGGTTCCAACGTGGACATGCCTGAGAGTGATGACCCACATGAAGTTCTGTCCCACATGAAGTTCTCACACTACAACATTTCTCCCTGAAGCAGCATCTCTTTGGAGGGCAAAGGATAAATTTTGAACGTGAAAGTTCATGGGTTTATGGATTTCCCTTCTAGATACCCTGAATGAGATCTCCTGCTCAGGGCCAGCTTTTCCATTTGAACATCTATACCCTAGTTTGCCAAGGCGTGGCTTTCTCTGGGGGGTTTCTGAACAACCACCCAGGAAACACTGGAAACATGTTTTCTTACTTTTTTAATCTATAGACTTCCAAGAACCCTCAAGGCCCTGTCAGATGGGTACCTGTCATTCTCAGCACTAGTTCAAAACAAAACAAAGCCGAAACTATGGTGTAATAACTCTGCAGAGGTTTTGAGATGGCATATTGAGGCACGGCTTTCAGGATCTTAGACTGGGCTCATTCTAGGGACTGCATGGCATTTATCCACATTCAGAAGTCTTAGCAAGGCATTGCAAAGAAGTTAAAGACAAAAAGTTTAGGACAATCTCCCCCAATGCCTAATATTTCCTACCGGTGCTTCAGGACTAGGGGTGGCTTTAGCTCTAACCCGTCCTTGAGTGAAGAGCGCAGAGTAGTCATGAATCAGTTAGTAAACTGAACTGTGGATGGTTGGCTGGATGGTCATTATCTGGAAACTTGCCATGACTTGTGTCCCAGTCTCTTTATGGCTTTCACTTGGGTGCCGGGGGCCAGCATGAGGAATTCCGCCCATGGCAAAGGTCATGAGGAACGAGGCTTGGCATACGCAAAGGCATGATCAAGCCTCAGGAAACCCCCTGTTCCCGAGCATCAACCCCAAAACCAGAGTCTGTTTTATGCTCTCACCTACACCTCTGACTTTACGGGGGGCTCTCCCCCATAACCGTTTCTCTCAGAGAAGGAGTAACGTGCAGCTCCAAGGGAATAAAAATTCCTGGGCGTGACAAGAGTGTTTCAGCTTACAGACTCCTCAGAAGGTTATCTAGCCCACCTGTATAGGTTTGTCCAGCCACATGTGATTGTTTACAGCCTCCCAATCTGAGAGGCATGAGATGTTTTAGACTTACTAAAGGCAAATTATTTTGGGGAGTAAGAAATTATTAGTATAGTGTGTTGGTTAGGAATTATATTGGTGAAGGGTTCTTCATTTGTTGTGTCAATAATTGCTGCTAATTCCCTGCCCTGGGTGGGACAAGGATGTGTCAGGTCAAACCTCTCTGCTGACAGACTAGCTTGTGTGACAGGATTATCCATACTGCTGCAACTAGGCAAATGATTGTTTACTACCTCTCAACCATAAACAGCACAGAGAGTTTTGGAGTATTTTGAAAGTCTTAATTAGCATAGGACTTTGTCTTCTTGTTGAGTCAATGATTGCCGCCAGGCCTCCATATCCTTAGGCACCTGGGAATATATTAATCAATGTATTTGGAATATAGCGAAGGAAATATAGTAGTTTTTAAGGTTAGCAATACTAGACTTTCTGAGTTAATGGATTTTCTCTTTTGTAATAGATCACTGTACTTTGTTTTAAATCACTGTGTCCTTGTTATGTAAAAATGTAACTTTATCATATCTTAAGACTAAATAGATCTTAAGGGGAGCATTGGTGAAAGGATTTTCATTTGTTGGGCTGATGTTTGCTGCTAAATCTCCATGTTCCCTACTCTGATAATGAATATAACTAGCATATAGGATGAAATAAGTATTAAACTTTAAGCATATAGGAGAAATAAGTATTAACCTTTAAGACTAATTATGTTAACCTTGGGTTAAATAAATTCCTTTCTTGATTGTAACTCACTGCACCCTCACCCTATAGGAATGTAACTTTATTTGGAGGGTGGTGCCTGGTTTAAGAAAAAACACCCTTGGAAGAAATAAGTTTTTTGGTTATCAGAAAGAAAGGATCATAAAATGTCAGCAGGTCTCACTCATGGCCAGAAGATGATGTAATATCTCTAAGACCTTTTTTTTAAATATACATTCATGTGAAGCACCTGATTTTGATAAAGGTCAGGACTGCTGACCCCCCCGTGACTCTGTATTCATCCCTATGTGTAACAAAAGGTATATAAGCAAACCCCAAAATAAAGAAATTGGATCAGTTTCCGGAAAGACTGATTCCCCCATGTCGCTTCTTTCTTGCTCCCGTTTTTCTGGCTGAATTCCCATCTGGAGCATGGAAGCTATTCCACATAATCCAAGTTATTCAGCCTCCTTTTCTCCACTAATCTTCCTACTACACTATCCATTTCTAATCTCTCTATATCTGTGATTAAATATGTATTTTTCCAAAGACGCTGACTCCGTCCCCCCACCTTCGAATCACCCTGGATCCACCGGGGCTGGACCCCGGCACTTGGGCCCTAAAGTCTAGGTGCTATTAGATTTGAGTGCACACTTGGATGTGTTGTTTAAGGTTTTCTTCCACTGACTATCAATGCGCTTGAAACTTTACAGATTAGTGATGAATTCATGAGCATTCTGGCTCAATCACCCTGAGCTGCATTTGCTTCCTGTTCCCTGGATGTGTTCATGTTTTCTCTGTATAGAATGAAGTCTGGGTGTCTCCATTGTGTTTGCCCATGAATGTGAGTTAATGTTTCTTCCTGTGGATCTGTGTACGCCTCCTGTCTTCTTTCATGATGCACACATGCTTTGCCATTATGCACAGCTCTGCTGCCATAGCTGTCTGAGTTCTTGCATGTTCCTATTCAACACACATGCATTGTGTTGCTCATATTCACTCATTTTTTAAAAAAGTTTGTTGATCTTTGTTAGATTGCATGTGAATTCTTGAATCAAGTGCTTCCAACATCTTGAATTGGACTTTTTAAAAGAGTTCCATGACATTTGCACACAGCAAGGAATGCTTTACAACAGGAATAGTTAACAGTGACCCACATGTGGAAACAAGAATACCCATACACTTACAGTAATGCCTGATGGGCAAGAATATTACTTGCTGAAGTGAAAATATTGATTAGTATCACGGAGGGCAAAAATGTTGCAGGAATGCATCTGTCAGGAAATTTTTTATCTATCAGGAAAGATTTGGGTTTGACTGGTTAAGTGTTCTATAAACACTACTGAAGGATTGAAATACATTGGCTTATACACCTACAAATGTATTCTTGCATTGATCATTAAACTGTCATTCAGATCAGTTCAGTTTAGTCACTCAGTCGTGTCCAACTCTTTGCGACCCCATGAATCACAGCATGCCAGGCCTCCCTGTCCATCATTACCCATGCAGAATTTCTTCATGATTGTCAGTAAATCGTCACCCAGGTGAGAGGAATTGGGTCTTGCCTTTCTGTAAAGAGAAAGTTGTTAAGGAATTCTTGTCCCAGGGAAAAGGGGTGCATGAGCAATTTCAAGTTCAAAGCCGCTGCTATTTCTGTGTCATTTCTGGGAGGAAAGCACAGGGAATGGAATCACACCAACCTGATTGGCACCGTGAACCAGTCCAAGGAGACAGAAGTAGAGAACACAGGCACAGGTCACTCAGCTGTCCACAGTGAGTACTTTGAATCCTGCTAACCTCTTTGCATGTCAATCACCCTTATGAGCAAATCCCATTCACCTTCCAGGATATATCATAGAAGTAGAAGAGGGCACTGACTTCATCAGGTAGTGAGTGAAAAAATTAAGTGGACGAAAAAGAGGGGTGCTTACAAAAATCCATAATACTGGACAAGTAAACCAATGTTTCCCCATGTGTGCAAGTTTCGTTTCAGAATTGTGTGTGTGTGTGTGTGTGTGTGTGTGTGTGTGCGTGCACAAACGTGCACTGGAAAAAATGTGCGTGTGAGCTCTCTGAACTGGCCTGGCTGGGAGATGGAAGAATGGATACTGAACACATGAAAGAGCTTGTGTAAGGTACAAAGATCTTGGGGCAGTAGAAGCACTGACATCCTGGAAAATAGCCCAGGGATCTCACCAGTGGAGCAAGCTGTACGTGTTAACAGGCATGTAAGTGTAAACATGGATCCCTGAGCAGAAAGGTGAGGCAGGCAAAAAGCACCTTGTGGAAGTCTGGGAGGATGCCAAGGCTCAGAGAAATAGAGTAGGCCAGATTCCCAGGCACAGAAGAGGGGCTATGCACAGCCCCTAAGACACCTGGCTTTTGTTTTGAACGCAGTTATCCATATTGCATCTTTTATGCAGAGCACAAAATATTATCTATTGTCTGGTGGGTCAGCTGCTATAGAATCTGTCTGCAATGCGGGAGACCTGGGTTTGATCCCGGGGCTCCGGAAAATCCCCTTGAGAAGGGAAAGTTCACCTCCTCAAAAGTCCACCCCCTCCAATATTCTGGCCTGAAGAATTCCACGGATTGTATATGGGGTCACAAAGAGTCAGACACTACTGAGCAACTCCACTTCACTTCACTTTAGTTTTTTTTTTTTTTGTATTTGAAATATTTGAAATGTATTTTTAATATTAAGACAACAGAATTATCAAACATTTGCTAACAGTTCTACACACTTTAAATAACATGTTCATGACATTACAGTTTCTGAGTGATCACAGGAAGTCTTAGATCTAGGATCAGAAAACTTTTCAAGTTATTTTATACACATTTCTTATCCTATTTTTCAGTTTTTCTTGGAAGTTTGAAATGGTATTTCTTTGCAGCCCAAGTTTATCTCTTTACATAGCAATGGTGAAGTTTTGAAACTGTTTTAGAATCTCAAAATAATTTCAAATATTTCCATTTTTATGTTAAAAGCTACTTAGATTTCTCTGTTTTGTTGTTGTTGTTGCCTTTTTTTTTTTTTTTTTTTTTTACTTTACAATACTGTATTGGTTTTGCCATACATCAATGTGAATCCACCATGGGTGTACATGAGTTCCCCATCCTGAACCCACCTCCCACCTCCCTCCACATACCATCTCTCTGAGGCATCCCCGTGCACCAGCCCCAAGAATCCTGTATCCTGCATCAAACCTAGACTGGCGATTCATTTCTTACATGATCTTATACATGTTTCAATGCCATTCTCCCAAATCATCCCACCCTTTCCCTCTCCCACAGAGTCCAAAATCTGTTCTATACATCTGTGTCTCTTTCGCTGTCTCACATACAGGGTTATTGTTACCATCTTTCTAAATTCCATATATATGTGTTAGTATATTGTATTGGTGTTTTTCTTTCTGACTTACTTCACTCTGTATAATTGGCTCCAGTTTCATCCACCTCATTAGAACTGATTCAAATGTATTCTTTTCAATGGCTGAGTAATGCTCCATTGTATATATGTACCACAGCTTTCTTATCCATTCATCAGCAGATGGACATCTAGGTTGCTTCCATGTCCTCGCTATTATAAACAGTGCTGTGATGAACATTGGGGTACACATGTCTCTTTCAATTCTGGTTTGCTCGGTGTGTATGCCCAGTAGTGGGATTTCTGGGTCATAAGGCAGTTCTATTTCCAGTTTTTAAAGGAATCTCCACACTGTTCTCCATAGTGGCTGTACTAGTTTGCATTCCCATCAACAGTGCAAGAGGGGTCCCTTTTCTCCACATCATCTCCAGCATTAATTGTAGACTTTTGGATAGCAGCCATTCTGACTGGTGTGAATGGCACAAAGACAGAAATACAGATCAGTGGAACAAAATAGAAAGCCCAGAGATAAATCCACACACCTATGGACAACTTATCTTCACTTTAGATTATAAAGAGGCATCTCTGTCAGCTCACTAAGGGAGGGTGACCTAGACTAGGAGACTCTAGTTCTTGAAGAAGAACGAGTGACTGTGAAAAATTCTAGGGGTGTGACTTTTGACTATTGTCGTGATAAGGGGTCACTACACATGGGGGAGAAGGCAATGGCACTGCACTCCAGTGCTCTTGCCTGGAAAACCCCATGGACAGAGGAGCCTGGTAGGCTGCAGTCCATGGGGTGGCTGAGAGTCGGATACAACTGAGTGATTCATTTTCAATTTTCACTTTCATTCATTGGAGAAAGAAATGGCAACCCACTCCAGTGTTCTTGCCTGGAGAATCCCAGGGATGGCACAGTCTGGTGGGCTGCCATCTATGGGCTCACACAGAGTCTGACGCGACTAAAGTGACTTAGCAACACACATGGAGGAGGGGGCCTGCTTCATCTCATACCTTAGGCTTGAATGATTTTCAAATGTCCTGTCAGATAGTTAAGTAACTACAAACATATTCATAATAACCTTAGTGGAGACCCTTATCTGCACGTTGTCACATAAATTTAATAAAAGTTTTCCAGGGCTGGAATTATTGTATAAATTGGAGAAGTCTATATTTCATTTTATTCAGAGGCTAACCATGGGTTCTTTTGCAGTTTGGGCAATCACATGGTGACCACAGTACCTCGATGGTCTTTGTGAGTGGCTGAGACTGCACACTTGTGTCCTCCTGCATTTTGCAAGGATGAATCCTCAGTGATGGCATATTTGGGTGCAAGGCTGTGTGCTCAAACATTTACCTACTGGAGCAAGTGCTACTGTGAATATAAATACATGTGTGCTCAGTCGTGTCCAACTCTTTGTTACCCTATAGACCCAACACTTCTCTGTCCATGGGATTCTCCAGCCAAGAATACCAGAGTGCGTTGCCATGGCCTCCTTCAGGAGAGCTTCCTGACCCAGGGACTGAACCTGTGAATCTTACATCTCATGGATTAGCATGTGGATTCTTTAGCACTGCCGCCACCGAGGGACCCTTGAGTAAAAATGAACTTTTCTTATTTCTTAAAAAAAAAAAAAAAATTAATCTGGACCATTTCTTTTTTCTTACTGTTGTTATTTTTATTGTCTTACTCTTATTTTTTGCAACATAGTTTTATTTTTTATAAATTTATTCATTTTAATTGGGGGCTAATTATTTTACAGTATTGTAGTGGTTTTGCCATATATTGACAGGAATCAGCCATTGGTGTACATGTCTTCCCATCCCAAACACCCCTCCCACATCCCTCCCCATCCCATCTCTCTGAGTCATCCCAGTGCACCAGCCCCAAGCACCCTGTCTCATGCATGGAACATGGACTGGCTGTCTGTTTCACATATGATAATATACATGCTATTTCCATGTGCTATTCTCACAAACCAACCCACCTTGCATTCTCCCACAGAGTAAAAAAGACTGTTCTATACATCTGTGTCTCTTCTGCTGTCTTGCACATAGGGTTATCGTTACTACCTTTCTAAATCCCATATATATGCATTAGTATACTGTATTGATGTTTTTCTTTCTGGCTTACTTCACTCGGTTTAATAGGCTCCAGTTTCATCCACCTCATTAGAGCTGATTCAAATGTATTCTTTTGAATGGCTGCATAATAGTCGACTGTGTATATATACCCCAGCTTTCTTATGCATTCGTCTGCTGATGGACATCTAGGTTGCTTCCATTTTTGAGCTCTTTATTGAATTTGTTATCATGTTACTTCTGTTTTATGTTTTGGTCTTGAGAAACATGGGATCTTAGCACCCTGTAGACAGAAGCTGCACCTCCTGCATTGGAAGGTGAAGTCTTAATCACTGGACCACCAGGGAATTCACTCCCTATTTCTTTTTGTGTTCCTAGATGTTGATATCCAGGACAGTTTTTTTTTTTTTTTTCTGACTGAAAATTTTTCTGGGGCAGGACATTTTGGTTTTAAGGAGGTTTTGTTATCCATCAGTATTTCATTTCAGGATAATAAATGATCATTTCAAAACATCTGCTACACCACCTTAAGAAACCCCCTTTAACATGAGAAGGCAAGTGAATAGTAGTGACAGCTTCATGGACTCCTCTGTCATCTTCCAGGTGGGAATGAGAGGGCATGTAGGGGGGTGCCCATGACCAGAGTCCTAAGCAGGTTCTCAACCTAACTTTGATAGAAGCAAAGTTTATTTTGTTCACTGTCACATGCTCAGGGCAGAGGTTCTTCTCAATTAGATCTGTACATGGAAAAGGGGCTCAAGACTCCCCCTCCCATCCCAACAGAGGGCTTCAGGTAGGCTCACCAGAGACCAGCTCTTGACCTGGCACACCAGTTCTGGATTCATGTGATAATTCATGAGGTTCACACCAGTTTGGTCAAATAATGATGTATCACCCCTATTAGTCAGTTCACTAGCTCAGTGGTGTCTGACTCTTTGAGACTCCATGGACTGTAGCACACTAGGCTTCCCTGTCCATCACCAAATCCTGGAGCTTACTCAAATGCATGTCCATTGAGTCAGTAATGCCATCCACCATCTCATCCTCTGTCATCCCCTTGTCCTCCTGCCTTCAATCTTTCCCAGCACCAGAGTCCTTTCCAATGAGTCACTTCTTTCCATCAGGTGGCCTAGGTATCCAGGCTTCAGCATCATTCCTTCTAATGAATATCCAGGACTGATTTCCTTTAGAATGGACTGGCTGGATCTCCTTGCAGTCCAAGGGACTCTCAAGAGTCTTCTCCAGCACCGCGGTTCAAAAGCATCAATTCTTCGGCACTCAGCTTTTCTCATGGTCACCCTTATAACTCTTATTAATGTTGTCTCCTCTAAATTGAATGAATGCCTGCCATGTGGCATGTGGGATCTCAGCTCCCCAACCAGGGATCAAACCTGTGCCCCTGCATTGGGGCCAGTGTTAAGGACAACCAGATAACAAATTCCCTCTAAATCAATTCATTTTGGAAGTTAAAGGAATCTGCTTTAAAAAGAAGTGCTTGGACTAAAAGTTGGAGTCCCTCTGAAGGCCCCAGGTATTTCCATAGCTGCACTGCCCCCACCCACCCTGCCCTTTGCTTTGTGCATCCCTGTGGGCACTTTGGCTCTCCACAGGAGCTCCCAAAGGCCCCAAAGGCCTTGGGACCTTTGAACTCCTTGGCTCCTCTCCCAAAATTCCCTCCCTCTGGTGCTCAGTTGGCTTACTTCTTCTCCTCCCACCTTTGTTCTGCTGTCACCTTGAAACCAGGCAGATCTTGATGGTGATCAAGCCTGCCCACCCCTAGAGCCTGCCCACCCCTAGAGCCTGCTCTGTTCTCCATTCTCCACTTTATTTTCCCCCAAAGCTCTGGCGGTCACCTGACACACTTGATACACATAGGTGCTGACTGCTTGTCCCCAGGCTGTCCACAGCTGAGTGAGGGGTGAGACGGCCTGTGTGTTTTGCTCACTGCCTGTGCACAGCAATTGTGTAAGAGAGGCCAGCACACAGTAGGTGCTTAGCTAATGGAGCTCACACTCCACGTGGAGGGTCGGTGATGATGCTATGTGCCTCAAAGGTAACTCTGTTGACAGGATAACGCCTTGGAGAAGGAATATGGAGAGCTGGGGGAGGGACATGCAGGCAGGCCTGACTAGTTGGAACATGGGAGTGTGAGCTGGGGGGGAATCCATCCTCTGGAGTGAGGCTAAGGCTGGAAAAGGATGAGTCCAAAGAGCGGTGCAAGAGGGGGAGCCTTCCAGGATGCTGAGATGATATATGCAAAACTTTCTAGCTTTCCCTCTCAGGAACCCCTTCCTCAGGACCCTCCATCTTCTCGTGGCTTTCATTCACTGAGACCCTAAACTTTTTGCATTTCCTTAGAACCTGTTTCTGTGGCAGGAAGGGGGAAAACAGGTTCCTCAAATTAAACTCTGGGACATTAACAATCCAGTTCCAAGCTCGCTGGGTGGGGCAGGAGTAAGGGGGGTTGGTAGGCTCTCTGGGATGGTGCAGACAGGTCCAGACCTAGGACTTTACCAGCTCCTTATTTTCCAAGCATAGAGCTGTGGCCATCATAAAACCCCCTGCAGTGAGAAGCCCTTGCCTCACAACTCCAGAGTTGTGACCATGACTACACTTAATCTGTGTCACATCAGTCATTTCCAGCCTTCTCTTAAAAAGTCCTTTTTTAACGTACCAGACAGTGACCTAAGTCTGATATAAGTAGGCTACTTGGGCGGGGTCGCTTTTGGAGTGTTGACCTTTAAGAAAGTCACTTCTTTTTGAGAATACAGGTGATTATATACTCCCAAAGTTTTAGGACAAATACAATTTTCCTTGGCCTTTCCTCCCCCTGCTCCCGAGTAAACTATCAATACTCTTTAGAAATTAAAATGTTTTAGTGTCTAAATTAAGACCTCCCAAGACTGTGTCAAGCCTGGAATGTTTTCAGATTGCATACTTCTGTTTTTGTTGTTGTTTTCTTGTTTGTTTTAATTTGGAAAATAGCTCCAGTGGGAATCTATGAGAGCAGTAACAATAGTACAAAACCAGGTATTTGCTTTTGCAAGATGAGAGAGAGAAAGGACATTTTTGTGGTTGACCTTTGCACAAGGAGCTATCTGGCTAGCTAATCAACAAGGACAGTATATTTTTTATTCACATGGCAGAAAAGAGAGGCACCGAAGTTGCCTTTGCATGTTAGATCTTGCCTGTGGGCTCTCTGTCTTTTGGAAGGGACAAGCTCAAAGCCACTTCTGTCTCTGCAAGGGGAAGGGACAGTGGCTGTGATTAATATCTGAAAGCTTGTCCTAGGCAAGGATGGAGGCTCCTCATTCTAGGTAGAGCCCCCCTCTGTGTTCCTGCCCAGGACTTTGGCTGAATTCTTCCCTAGAGGAGCAAGAGGGCCAGTCAGTTGTGTAATGACCAAGACACCCCCACCCCCAGGCAGAAAAATCAGCCTGTCAGCACACTTTTCCTTTCTCACTCCTTGGTTGCAACAGACTCACAGTTAACTGATACTTGTCCTAGAATAATCAAGAACTCCTGTCTTTTCTGGGTAACAAAAATCTAAAAATGACAGGCATGGAGTCATGCAGCAGAAGCATGCTGGGCCCTAAAAGAGGTGTTGTCATTAAGGGCTTCCTTGGTGGCTCAGATAGTAAAGGATGTGCGTGCAGTCCTGGAGGCCCAGGTTTCTTTCCTGGGTCGGGAAGATCCCCTGGGAAGGAAGTGGCAACCCACTCCAGCATGCTTGCCTAGGAAATCCCATGGACAGAGGAGCCTGGTGGGCTGTAGTCCATGAGGTTGCAAAATAGTTGGACATGACTGAGTGACTTCATTTTCACTCCTTTTTAAAAGTGTGTGATTTGTGTCAAGGCACATCATCTGAGGTCAAGGATGCTGACTTGCACCTGTGTGTTTTGTGTGAACACGAGAGGATCCCCTCTGGAGGTGCATGTTCATCTCTCCAGTTCCTGGGGCCCCTGCAGTCAGAGGTGGCCCCCTTCCCTTCACAGATGAATCCTCTTGTGGCCACCCCCTCTCCACTGCTCAGCATTTCTGGCTCTAATCTGCATTCCAGCCAGTGCTTCTCACTCCCTGCCCTCACTCACCAAAATTGTGCTTATTCCTGGGCATGTCTTGACTAAAACTGTTCTCCTCCAAATTTACCCTGCTGTCTGTTGAAATCCTGCCATCCACACTCGTAGACCAGTTCCTTCAGGTAGATACATTCCGAAAGGCAGAGTTATTCAAACTCTAGTCACTTGTATTCAATTTTTTTTTCTCATTCCCAACCTGCTAGTACAATTACTGCCTTAATATATGCTTTATCTGAAGCAGCAGCTCTTTAAAGAAAAATTGATTTCAATTTTGGAATTAAACTTGACCATAAGACATTAGGTAAAACTGTATTTTGTGCTCTGCATAAAAGATGCATGATAGATAACTGCAGTCAAAAGAGAAACAATGCTTGTAAATTCTCCATAAATACCATTGTGCTGGGGATGGTTCTATCCTTGGTGTGGAGTTCCCTTGAGTGTTATGTGTCAAGGTGCCAGGCCATGCTGAGACTATTCTGGAAGGAATTAGAAGAGATGAAACACAATACTCTCCATTCTTGGTGATTCATTGTTATTCAGTGCTTTGGCCTTTGGGAGGCTGTCTCATTCCTGTAGGTTTCCTGGCCAAAGAAAGTGTTCCTGTTAATGTCCAGATGGACTTTGGCTAAGTCTTTCTCAAATTGCTTAGTGAACTCTAACTTTGTAAAACAAGGTACTTGCAAGATTCTGTTCATCCACTGGTTCATCGACTAGCAGGTGGGAAACTCCAGGCCAGGGACTGGGTCATGTTGGCCTCAGTCACCCAGAGGCTTGGTAAGTATCTCAAATGTGAGGAAGCATGTAACCCAAGGAGGCTGATGTTTTAAGCTAGAACATGCTGCAGAATTGGCCTACATATATAAAGAGAATGTGCTAATTATCAGGGAGGTCCTTGGCATGGTATCCTGGGATGGTGACCTAGAACTCACTGGCCTGGAGACCCTGCAGGTCAGCCTGAGTCTCGTCTAATTTCTGTTTGTTTTTTTTTTTTTTTTCATGTGTTGGCTTCAGTTGTAGGTAAAGTTCCACCATCCATAACAGCGGGCAGCCAGTCTCCCACCGAAATGCCGGTCCTCAACCGTTCATCCTCCCAAAGTCCCAGGGCTGGGGTCACAGCCACCACCATCACCACCTGCACGGCAGCCATCACTACCACCAGCACCATGGGAAACCCAGTGAAACACTACCACCAGCACCATGGGAAACCCAGTGAAAAAGCAGAGGCCGCTTTTGCCGAAGGAGACTGCCCTGGCCATGCGACAGATTGTGTGGAACTCATCAGGGAAGTTTCAAACGCCCTCCTAGCAGGTTGTGTTTAACTCATCAGGGAAGTTTCAAACACCCTCCTGAGAGTGGCACATGGAGAAGATGCAGTGTCTGCAGCAGCAGCAGCAGAGCCAGCAGCAGCCTCAGTCTTCCCAGGGGATGAGATATCAGAACAGACAGGCTGTGAAAGGTACCGAGCCTCCCCGCTCTGTTCTCCACGGCACCCGGTCCTTCTTTGCCACATGGACAGGAGAAAAATCGTTCTTGGTTTCTTTCTTTAGTTCCTGTGGTTGCCTGCCCACTGTATCCTGGAGGCCTGACACGTATCATTTGGTATTATTTTTAAAAATTATTTTCCAGCTTTGTTTTGAACTTTTCTTTTTTCCTGTTCTTTTTATGAACAGTATGTACATGTCTTCTTAGAACGGGCTGAAATGGATGTCTAGACAACAAAAATCTGTTGTCATTATTGACTTTCTATTTCATACTCCACCCTTTCTCAAAAGTATCGTTAACCATAAGGTCTTTTTCTAATTCATATATGCATATATATTTATCTATGTATATATATATATGACTTCATACAGGTTATTTTTTTTTTCTATTTGAAAACATCAAAATGGTAAATTGCTTGCCTTTTTCTCCCCCCACCTTTCAGCATGTTTTGGAGGTCAATCCATGTTAGTGCATATATCTCTCCCTTTTTCCTTTGCACTGGTGTACAATATCCCACAGTTTATTTAATAAAGAATTCGCCTACAGATAGACATTCAGGCTGCTTCCAGTTTTTACCAGTTGTAACCAGCCCTGCAATGAATACCTTTGTGTAAGTTTCCTTGTGCATGTCCGTGAACCATTAGGCATAATTTTTGAAAGAGTACAGTATGAGAAGTGGATGGTAAAGGATACCTTAATAACTAGGGATTAGCACCCACCAGCCAATGCAAGAAGAGCAAGCATCAAACCACTGCCAAAGTGCAGAATGACAGCTCCCAGAAGGAGTCTCTTTCAGGGCTGATGTAAGCCGAACAAAGTGCTCATCTGATGGGGACTAGTTTGTCTGGCTCTCATGAGGATTGATACTGGTCTTGTTTCATGGGGAAACCGGCACTGAGATTCTTCATTACTGGGCTCACTCTCACATACTGAGTGCACTATCGGGAGGAGAACTGGAAACAGTTGCAGCAGGTTGTGAAGTGAAAGATTAGCCAGATATGGAACTGGCCCCCAGTGAAACTCTTCAAAGATTGGGGTGGAGGAAGACCACAGGATTGAACATAGAGTATGGGAGTACAACCGGATTGATCCTACTGTCTGAAGCGTTGCGGTGGCAGAACCATGTCTGGGATCTTTCAGGCTGGAATGGGGAGTTCCAGGCTGCTGAATCACAGCCCTTAAGTATAATGAGCTTCCAGGGGAACTTGGGAGCTGGCAAAAAGGAGCTCATTGTTGGTATGGTTCATAATTCCCAGATTGTCCTGTTAAAGATAACCAAAACGGGCCAGAACTAGTTCAAGTAGTTAGGATAGATTTTAATCTGCTATTTACTATTGCAAAAGGGCAAAACGTCCAGCATGAGCTGAAGTCAATTTCAATGTGTACATAGGGGACTGGGGTTTTACAAGGAGATTAGGGAATACGGAGGGGGAATCATGGGAATTCTATAGAGTCAGAAAACGACAATTTTACGCCAAGTGGGAAGGGGGTGTTGGTTCATGTGAAATATCTGAGGTTGCTAACTCAGTTACCTCTTAAAGGTAGGCTTCTGCCCTCTCATAGAGACAGGGCAAAGGGCCCTATCCTTAGGTATTGATGGGAGTAAATAGGCAATTCTATTGGCGGCCTTGAGTTTTCTTAGGTGGGACCTTAAACAGGTGTGGGTCATCCTAGGGATGTAACCTTGAGCTGCTGGAAACTGTATTAGTCCTTAAAGACCTACATGGAGGCCTTGCTGAGAAAGGGCTCCTTGGAACTATGCTCAAGTTTGGCCAATGGGAGAATCATTGTCTCTTGAAAGCAGGGAAACTTGAGAGTGTGGATTGGCCCCTGCTCCCACCACAGCTTCGAACTGGGACAGCCTTCCTCAGGCAGTGGGGTGACCAAGAACCATTTGCTTTCACACCTGTCCAGCAGAAAGGGATCACACAGAACCCATCCACCTCCACCATCACCCTGGTGACCAGCTCCTAGTCGTCGCCCTTCGTCACCAGCTCAGGGTCCACGAGCACCCTTGCATCTTCATTCAGTCCTGCCCATCACCACCGCTTCCTCTGATGTGGCTGCAGACACTACCAAATACACTAGCCAGGTGAGTGTCAGTGGCGGGATAGTGGAGGGCCAGCCTTGGATCTTTCCAGGAATTAAAGGGGACCAGGAAGTGGTGGAGTCCCTCCCTGATTCGCCTGTCCTCATGGCATGGTCCTTGTTAGGGATGGGGCAGGCAGCCTTGCCTGCTCTGTGTTCACTTGTGGGAAAACTCTCCATTTAGTTTCTGTCTTCTGTCTTTTAAAATTTATTTTATTGAAGTATAAGTGGTATACAATATATTAATTTCTGCTATAAAGGAAATGATTCAGTTATATACACATACACTTTTTCATATTCCTTTCCATTATGGTATATCACAGGATATTGATTGTAGCTCCCTGTGCTATTAAAGAGGGGCTTGTTGTTTATTCTATGTATAATAGTTTGCCTCTGCTAATCTCAGATTCCCAATGTGTCCCATCTGCCCATACCCCAGCCCTCCTCTCTACTTCTCTCTTAATTTGCCAAGTGCTTTTTTGCTCACCGTTGAGTCCGGGCAAGTAAAGTTGCAGATCTCCTTGCTGTCAGATGAGCATGCTCTGGAGTGATATGCAGTTCATATCGTAGAGCTGAGGGACTCAAAAGCCCCACCAGAATTGCAGGTCTCTGGGGAGTCCCTTCTGATCCCTGCTGGGACCTAGAACAGTAATTGCTACATAGTTGTAGAATGAAAGCAGGTTGCTGCCTCATGTCTCCTTGGGCTTCTCATCAGTAACTTTAAAAAAAAAATGTGTACAATTTTTAAACTCTTTTTTGAGTTTGTTGTACTATTTCTTTATTTCCCTTCTTTGAAAATGTTTTGGGTTTTTTACTACAAGGCGTGTGGAATCTTATCTCCCTGGCTAGGGAATCAAAGCTGTACCCCCCCCACATTGGAAGGCAAGGTCTCAGCGACTGGACTTCCAGGGACATCCTCACACCCATTTTATAGATGAGCACACTGAGATCTGGCCAGGTGAAACAGCTTGTCCAGGGTCACAGAATCTGTGGATGTCTAATTGGCATTTGAATGGTAGCAGCCTGGATCTAGAATACCCTTTTGAACTGGCTTTGAGCTCACTTCTGAATTCACACCAGGCCTGCTGACTACAGCTCTCGGGTGTCCACAGACTGATTGTTCTTACATGTGACTTTTTAAACCAACCCCGCGGAAGAGTCAGTGTGGCTAAAGCAATAAAATCCAAGCCTTGGGCTTATGTCTCTTATTTAGTATATCTATCCTCTCATTTTGAATAAAAGGAGAATTTTTATCAAGTCTCTGAGTTTCAGAACCGGAAGTGTTCAACTATTAGGTGCGGTCACACCTCAAGTGTTTTGGAATTGCCTCTGGGGCAGCCGGTGATTCCATGTACTCAGAGATCCACACAGCTGACACAGAGTTCCTGGTTACCTCAGTTACAGAGGTGCTCACCTTGGATCCAAAGTGCAAGCCACGGGCAGGGGTGGGATTTGGGGGGAGGGATGGGGGAGGGGTATGCTTACCCCAGCCTCACAGATGTGCACCTTTTGCAGAGTCCATCCCTAAAGTTGTGCCTTAGGCTTGAGCAGTGTCAGGAATGCAGCCATGCTCTGAGCAAGAAGCAAAGCACTTTCCTCGGTTTGCAGTCTGGGCCCCCCACCGCAGCCCCATGCCAAACTACCCTACGGTGTGAGCTCTTGTCCTTTCCAACCCCACCCTCCACCCATCCGCCCTGGCCTGAGGCTTAGAGCAGACTCCTGAATGGCTAAGGTTGTGCACATGGGGATTCACTTCCCACAGGAACAGAGCTTCTCCCAGACACACACACACACACACACACACACACACACACACAGATGACACAAGTACACACGTGTGCACACATGCATGTAATGCACAGAGACACAAATGCAAACAGGTGTTTCAGTGACTGAAGACCCAGTGGCTCACCTGAAATACATAGATGTCTTTATTTCTCACAGGAAAATGTTCATTCTGATTTCAGATGTGAAATATAGAGAAGTCCAACTTTCATGAAGGAGAATAATGCCTAGGTTTTGATACAGACAATATAGAGAACTCCATATATCACAGTGGACAGTCCTTGTTTTATATGTGAGAAATAGGGAATTAAGTATTTCACAAAGAAACAGTGGTGTCCAGAATTTCATTTATGAAAAAGAGATAATTCCAATTCCATATTGGTTCCCCAGATCTTAATTACATACTTCATGTCAGTAAAATAGCATTGAGATTTTCATATAGGAAATGAATACAATTTCAGAATTCAAGCAGGGAAGTGTATGCTCAAATTTTCATATCTGAAATATATAGGAGTCCCCATCATGTAGCAAGACGTGTGCACAGATATCCATATGTGAAACAGACAAGATTTCATATATGATAAAGGAAATTATACCAGTAGTTTTTCAAACATGAAATACAGGTTTCCAGTTTTAGGTAGAAACTCTGCACCCATATTCTCACATGGAAAAAGAGAAAAATCATCTTTCAGGTTTTCATCTGCACAAAGCAGTGCATGTAAAGCAAGTGCTCTGGAACAACCCAAAAGAATAGCATAGGAAGGGATATGGGAGTGGTTCCAGGATGGGTGGAACCACTATATACTTTTGGCTTATTAATGTTGATGCATGGCAGAAGCCATTACAATATTGTATAGGAATTAACTCCCAGTTAAAACAAAACAAAACAAAACTAAACTAAACTAAGTTTTGAGAAAAGTAAAAGAACAACGGGATTTGACTTTGCTCTGTGGTGACCTAAATCGGAAGGAAATCCAAAACTGATGGGATGTATGTACACTTAAAATTGATTCACTTTGACATACATACATCAGAATCTAAAGCAACACTGTAATATGATTATAGTCCAAAAATAATTGTTGGACATTACATGTCAACTATAATTCCAGCAGTGAATAAATAAATTTTAGCCCTGTTTGCAATAGATGTCCTTGGGGACATTATGTTAAGTTAAATACTTCAGTTAGAGGAAGATGAAAGTTTTTACATCACATGACATTGTTAAGTTGAAATCCCTATGTTATAGACACAAGTAGAATTTGGTCATCATGCTAGTAGAAATGGCCCATGATGGCCCAAGTTACCAACTTTGACTCACAGGTTCAGTAAGCTCACCAAGGAAGGTATTGTAATAGAGGCAGGATGAAAAATGGAGCTGCAGGCCTCAGCCCAAGACCATTAGGGAAGTTAGAAAACTCAACACCACCAACAGAAAGCCTCCCAGCAGAATGTACGGAAAGATACATTACAGCCTTCCCACAGAGCCCTCTAGGCCTTTAGGCCTTGGGCTGGGTAATAAACTGTGGAGCTTGGGCAACCTTGGGGACAGGCTGTGTCTTACAGAGTCCCGGATCCCTTGCTGAAGCCACTCACTGACCTGGCCCAGGTTTCAAAGCAATGGCCAATGTGTCCCATCCCCACCTCCATGTCCAAACAGTTGTGGCAGTCTCCATGGGTCACAGTGTACAGGATCCAGCTCCCCATTTGGGTAGACTGAGGAGGCTGAGAGCCAGCTTCATGCTGGGTACCTGGCTCCCTCATTGAAGGTGGCTGGGCAGGGTATGGGGGACTTGGCAAGAGAAGGGCACAGAAAACTGAGAACTGCCTCTTCCAGCTGGGACTGGGCACTTCTGGAAGTAACAAGCCTGGATGAACGATGAATGCTCCCAGACAGGATAATCAGGCTACACAGGGACCCCCTCCTCACAACCAGGACCTTGGAGGGTGACAGTCAATCTTGGGAATCTCCTTTCAGGGAATAGGGAATAATATTTGTTTCGCTTGAGGATTGCTGCTACTGCTAAGTCACGTCAGTCGTGTCCGACTCTGTGCGACCCCTTAGATGGCAGCCCACCAGGCTCCCAGGAATTCTCCAGGTAAGAATACTGTACTGGGTTGCCATTTCCTCCTCCAGAGGATTACAGGAACACAGTTGGCTGACCACCACCTTACCTCCAGAAAACAATATCTGACAGCAACGAGTTTGCAACAGCTAATCACAACCCCTCCCTCACGTTTCCTATATATGGCTTTGCTGAAAGCTTTGGAGGAGTTTGTGATTCCCGCCCCCCGCCCCCCACCACACCATTGGCTTAGGCTTGCATTGTTTTTTAATACAAGCATTTAAAATTATAAGCACTTATAGACATGCATCTTATGAATTCTGACCATCTGTATGTTTATTATCACTCTGTTAAAATATTTTCTAATCTTTCTTTTTTATTTTTTACTTCTTCTTAAAATTTTTTATTTTAACTGGAGGTTAATTACTTTACAGTATTGTGGTGATTTTTGCCATAGGATCACATGAATCAGCCATGGGTGTACATGCGTTCCCCATCCTGACCCTCCCTCCCACCTCCCTCCCCATTTCATCCCTTAGGGTCATCCCCGTGCACCAGCGCTGAGCACCGTGTCTCATGCATGGAACCTGGACTGGCAATCTGTTTCATATACAATAATATACATCTTTCAATGCTATTCTCTTAAAGCATCTCACCCTTGCCTTCTCCCACAGAGTCCCACCCAAAGTATGTTTGTTACATCTGCTTCTCTTTTGCTGTCTCGCATATAGGGTCATTGTTACTATCTTTCTAAATTCCATATATATGCGTTAAATTTTCTTTCTAACATACTTTGCTTGGCATAATAAGCTCCAGTTTCATCCTCCTCATTAGAACTTATTCAAATGCATTCTTTTTAATAGGTGAGTAATATTCCACTGTCTATATGTACCACAACTTTCATGTCCATTCACCAGCCGATGGACATCTAGGTTGCCTCCATGTCCTATCTATTGTAAACACTGCTGGGATGAACACTGGGGAACACATGTCTTGTAATTCTGGTTTCCTCGGTGTGTATGCCCAGCAGAGGGGTTGCTGGATCATATGGCAATTCTATTTCCAGATTTTTAAGGAATCTTTATGTTGTTCCCTGCTGGGGTCCAGCCCCAGTGGATCCAGTGAATTCAAAGCGGGGACAGAGTCGGCGTCTGGGAAAGGACTATTTAATTAGAAATATAAAGAGATTAGGAAAGAATATTGTAGTGGGAAATTTAGAGGAGGAAAGAGGCTGTATTCCTTGGTTTACATAAAGCCCCAAGACAAGGGACTTGAACGGTCTACATAGGGCCACAGGCACCCGCTTGAATAGCGGAGGGTGCCGTACCTTGTGCTTCCTCTCGCGTGGGTCTTAGAAACCTGGGCAAATTTATAGACATGGCTAGCCTCTATGCTCCAGATGGGAATCAGCCAGAAAATAGGGTAAGAAAGAAAAGAAGACATGGGGGAACCAGTCTTTCCAGGAACTGGCCCATCCTTTATTGTCCAGAAAACTTTTTATACTTTTGGTTGTACATAGAGATCAATAGATAATGCAAAGCTGTGCAGCATCAGCAGCCCTGACTCTTCTTGAGACCAGGCTTTCTCTCTGCATACCTATCTGTATGCACAAGTCTTAGGTGATTTACATAATCTTCTGGCCAGGAGGCCTTTAGCATTTTATGGCCCTTTTCTGATAAGGGTCCGTCAGCCAGAAAACTTATTTGCCTTAAAAGGGTTGTTCTTCCCAAAGTCTTGTGCCACTCTCAGAAAGCACTAATTAAGGTTACATTCTTACATAGCAAGGACACAACAATTTATAACAAGGAAAGAGGAGTACAGTGATTTATAACAAAGAGAAAGTTCACTAACTCAAGTCTAGTGTTGCTAACATCAAAACTACTATATTCCTTTTTCTATATCCCAATTACATTGATTAATATCCTCCAGGTAGCTAAAAGATAAAGAATATGGAGGCCTGGAAGCAATCATTGACTCAGCAGTGAAACCCATCATCAATATCATTTTTAGCTCTTTAGAAAAGACTCTATATCTTTAAGATGTTTTAAGCTTCGTGCCTCTCGCAGTTGGGGGGCTGTAAACAATCACAAGTTATAAAAGTCTCTAACTGTCATGCAATTTAGAGAGCCATCAGAGGGATTTGAGCTGAGACACTCCTTTCATATGCAGGAGACCAGTTGAAGCTCTAAGTTAACTTTTTCCAGAGAAAGGTGGTCAGGGATAGACCCCTGTAATGTCAGAAGAGTATAGTATAACAGACAGTAAACAGACAGATTTTGTTTCAGGGTAGATGCTCAGGAAGAGAACCCCTTGAGACCTAACTCGCCTTGCCCAGTCAGGTGTCTCCGCATGATCTTGTCATGGGGGGATCTCCTGTGCTGGCTCCCAACAGTTCCTCATTGTGGCTGTACTAGTTTGAATTCACACTGAGAGGGTTCCTTTTTCTCCACACCTTTTCCAGCATTTATTGTTTGTAGACAATAAACAGATGGTACCTCATTGTAGTAATAAACAGATTTTTGGTAATACAAAATAAATAGGTGTTTGTGACAATAAATAGATGGTACCTCATTGCGGTTTTGATTTGCATTTCTCTGATAATGAGTGATATTGATCACCTTTCCAAGTGTTTGTTAGCCAAAGGTAATGTCTTTTTGGAGAAATGTCTGTTTAGTTCTTTGGCTGATTTTTTCCTGGGTAGCCTACTTTTAACTGCAGATGTTGTTTGCATAGTCTTGAGACTAATTCTTTGTCTGTTGCTTCATTTGCTATTATTTTTCTCCTAATCTGAATGCTGTCTTTTCACTTTGCTTATAGTTACCTTTGTTGTCCAAAAGCTTTTAATATTAATTAGATCCCCACCCCCTTTTTTTAAGTTTTCCTTTATTCCCATTATTCTGGGAGGTGGGTTATAAAGGATCCTTCTGTGACTGACATCAGAGAATGTTTTGCCTATGTTTTCATATAGGAGTGTTATAATTTGTGGTCTTACATTTAGAGCTTCGATCCATTTTGAGTTTATTTTTTGTGCATGGTGTTGGAAAGTGTTCTAGTTTCATTCTTTTATGAGTGGTTGACCAGTTTTCCCAGCATCAATTTTTGAGGACATGGTCTTCCCTCCATTGTACATTTTTGCCTCCTTTGTCAAAAATAAGGTGTCCATAGCTGTGTGGATTTCTCTCTGGGCTTTCTATTTTGTTCCATAGATCTATATTTTTGTCTTTGTGCCAGTACTGTACTGTCTTGATGACCGTTGCTTTGTAGTATAGCCTGAAATCAGGCAGGCTGATTCCTGCAGTTCCATTCTTCCTTCTCAAGATTGCTTTGGCTACTGGAGGTTTTTTGGATTTCCATACAAATTGTGAAATTATTGGTTCTAGTTCTCTGAAAAATACCCTTGGTATCTTAATAGGGATTGCATTCAAGCTATAGATTGCTGTGGGTAGTATATTCATTTTCACTATAGTAGTCCTTCCATTCCAAGATCACTTTCTATTTCTCCATCTATTTTTGTCATTCATCAGTGTTTTATAGTTTTCTATATGTAGGTCTTTTGTTTCTGTAGGTAGATTGTGATTTTTAAAGGCATAAGCCACCCATCTCCTTGCATGGCTCTGCAACAAAGCATATCTCTGCTTTAACTCCAGTGTTTCAATATTGCTTGGCCTAAAGGTGTTGGTTGCATGGGTATTTTGTTACAGTAGCAAGTTATCTTTCAAGTCTATGGATGGTAACAGACTCTCTGAGAAAATGACTCTGTTCAAAACCACATACACTCAGAAAAGTATGAGCAGTTTTTCCTTCTGTATAAAGCAAATTAGCAGAGACTGATAGCTCCCCCAATTACCAGGTGAATTTAGGACCAAGTGTGACAAAGGTTGTCATCCGGTCTTACTCAATGGCTACTTATTATTTTGAAAATTTAGTAATGAGGTGATTTTCTAGGATGCATATGTAGAGTATATCTTTTTTCTTGTCAGTCTTTTAGTAGTTTGCTTATTGAGTGTGCATCAAATTATATTTTAACACTTACTCCAAGATAGAAATGCTTTCCTTCCATTATGTCTTTGAGGAGAGGATTTCTAGATTGGTTATAAATTCTGAATTTTGTCTTCATCTGTATTACCCCTGGACAATCCTTTTTTCTAACCAGATGTTTTCTGCGTTGTGGAGACATACGTCATAGGGTGAACAGAGAGAGAAAGATAGAGCAATACCAAGTGGAAAGAAGAAACTCAATATTATGGAATAAATTGTATTCTCTCAGAATGTATATCTTGAGGCTCTAACAGTCTGTACTTTACGTATAGTCAGACTGCATAAATCATAATTTATTTCTGACTCCTTTTGGAAACAGGGTCTCAATATAGGCGGCTGGGTTAATACGGCTGGCACTTTATAAGAGCAGGAGATCAGTCACAATCAATACAGAGACATTACTATGTGAAGACAAATGCAAAAAATGGCCAGTCAGAATCCAAAAGAGACGTCAGAAAAAGACAAATCTGCTGACCCTCTGATTACTGAATTGATCCCCAGGATTTAGAGAAGACATTTATTGAAGCTACCTGGATGGGCCACTTTGTTATGGCAACACTAGCAAACCGGTACATGCACTTTCTCTGGAAAATAAGCTGTCAGTTCCAAAACAGGCATCCTTTTCTTACTTTTTTAAAAAATTTCTTTATTTTAATCAGAGGTTAATTAATTTACAATAGTCTATTGGCTTTGTCATACATATATTTTTAGGGAATGGAAAATGCTAAAGAGCTCTTTTTCCCATCAACTGATAATCCTCACAGATACCTCATGCTCCCTAAGAGCTTTCACTGTCTTTTTAGAGATCCAGCTGGCCTAGAACTTACTCCTATTTCATGGGTGAAGTTGACCTAGGAAATATTAGAATAAGCATAATTCACAGGCAGTGGTAGAAGAAAATAAACACATCAGGAAGTCAGTCTGATCTCGTTAAAAAGATACAGTCCTGTCCTTTTATCCTTCACATACATCTCTTTTTAAATCCGAGGAGGCAAATGGTAGTGACCAAGACATCGCTGCCCATTGCTGTAATGAAATCACAAAGTTGTGATGACATGGTCACCATGACATCATGGTAAGGAGGGAGGTCTAGGCCTCCCTAAACCTCCCCTCACCAAGACTCTAGGCTGCAGTAGCCATAAGGCAGCCTAGAGTGTCACAAGGCCTCTCACACCATTGGAGCCACCTGGGCCTGCCCCCCACACGGTTGGCCAGGTGGGCGTGTTGGTGTCACCTTGTCCACAGCAGAGTTTGTTGTCTATGGTCGCCACACCTCTCTCCAGTCCTCTGGATTCCCGAGACCCCAAAGAGGCCACCATTCTAGCTTCCTAACTACATATCTGAAAGAAAAAATAAACCAGGAATACAATCCACTCCAGACTGAAGGGCCCCAACCCATGGAGGGATACATGGTCCTCAACCCCAACAAAGGCCACTATGAGCAGCAAAACCACAGGTCCAGGCAAGCTCACCATTAACACCTTCACCCATGCCAGGGGAACATCCCCAGGATTGATAAAGAGTATAGAGTTCAAGTCCTCTACCAGCTCGAGAAACTGTGCTAGGAAGACCTCTGCACCATCCACGTTGGCCACGTCTGGAAGAGCCTCTACTGCAGCACATCGGGACCAAGGCATGCTCAAGTAAGAACACTGGAGGTAACAGTAAGGTACAGTAGGCCTTGGAGAAGATGAACACCCAATGTGAAGCCATATAGAAGCCTTTAATGCCAGTGTTGGAGAGAAAATGCTCATCTTCCAGATGATCAGATCAATAGGATTCAAATCACTAACAACACTCAGCTTAGCTAAAAGGAAGTGCAGGTTCCCCCTATGGAACTTAATTAATCTCAGTGCAGGCCTGCCTTCAGCCTCTCATTTCCATTCCTCAAATGTTGCCAGATAGTCAGCAGGCAGCTCAAAATATGGACAATGGATGGGCACTCATGGAATTCAGTGAAGACTCTAAGAACAGAGACTCTTTACCAGGCCAGGGACAGAAAATGCTACAGGTAGGTGATATGCTGGAGGAAGTTGGAAAGGAGAGTGAACGGGAGATTTCTGAGCTACAATCTGACTTCCTGAGGTGGTGGGAGCTGCTTCAGACATGTCTGGAGGGCTTGGGGGCTTATTGCCAAACTTAATAAAAAGAAATATGGCCACTGCCCTCCGAGCTTTTATGGTGTTAGTGCCTCAGCATACCAGACTCGATGGACGTGACCCTTAGTGAACTCTGGGAGTTGGTGATGGACAGGGAGGCCTGGTGTGCTGTGATTCATGGGCTCGCAAAGAGTCGGACACAACTGAGCGACTGAACTGAACTGAACTGATGCCAGACTAAGTGCAGTATCACCAGTTAGAAATTCAGGACATATTTCTGTTTGCCTTTCTATTCAGCATGAAGTGATGGGACTGGATGCCATGAGCTTAGTTTTTGAAGGTTGAGTTCTAAGCCAGCTTTTTCACTGTCCACTTTCACTTTCATCAGTACAGACTCTTCAGTTCCTCCTCGCTTTCTGACAAAGGGCGGTGTCATCTGCATATCTGAGGTTGTCATATGAACATCTGAAATATGCAGGTATTTCTGGGGTTGTTGGAACTTCCTGGAGATTTGCGGTATCAGACTTGTTCCAACACCTTGAATATTTCATAGAGCTGGGGGCAGGACTCAGCTATAGGGGACGGTTCTCATAAGCATTATTCAGTTCAGTTGAGTCACTCAGTCATGACTGACTCTTTGTGACCTCATGGACCACAGCACACCAAGCTTCCCTGTTCCTCACCATCTCCCCCTAGCTTGCTCAGCCTTGTGTACATTGAGTCAGTGATGCCATCCAACATCCTGTGTCATCCCCTTGTCTTCCTGCCTTCAGTCTTTTTCACGTTTAGAATCTTTTCCAGTCCATCAGTTCTTCGCATCAAGTAGCCACACTGTTGGAGCTTCAGCACCAGTCCTTCCAGTGAATATTCAGGACTGATTTTCTTTAGGATTGACTGGCTGATCTTCTGGAAATTCAGGGACTCTCAAGAGTCTTTTCCAACACCACTATTCAAAAGCATCAACCCATTTTTTGGCTTTCAGCTTTCTTTAGGTCCAGTTCTCACACTCATCCATGACTACGGGAAACGCCATAGCTTTGACTGGATGGACCTTTGTCAGTAGATTAATATCTCTGCTTTTTAATGTGTTCCCTCGGTTTGTCATAGCTTTTCTTCCAAGGAGCAAATGTCCTTGAATTCCATGGCTTCATTCAGCATCTGGAGTGATTTTGTAGTTGAGGAAAGTAAAGTCTGTCAGTGTTTCCACTGTGTTCCTTTCTATTCAGCATGAAGTGATGGGACCGGATGCCATGAGCTTCGTTTTTTGAATGTTGAGTTCTAAGCCAGATTTTTCACTATCCACTTTGACTTTCATCAGTACAGACTCTTCAGTTTTCTCCTCGCTTTCTGACAAATGATGGTGTCATCTGCATATTTGAGGTGATTCCAGCTTGAGTTTCATTGAATGCGACCTTTCCTTTGATGTACTTTGCATAGAAGTTAAATAAGCAAAGTGACAGTAGACAGCCTTGATGTACTCCTTTCCTCCAATTTGGAACCAGTCCATTGATCCACGCCCGATGCTAACCGTTGATTCTTGACCTGCATACAGATTTCTCAGGGGCAGGTAAGTTGTTCTGGTGTTGTTGTTTCCTTAAGCATTTTCCAGTTTGTTGTGATCCACAGAGTCCAATGCTCTAGCATACTCTGTGAAGCAGAACTGCATGTTTTTCTCGAATTCTTTTGCTTCTTCTGTGATCCAGCGGTTGTTGGCAATATACTCTCTGGATCCTCTGCCTTTTCTACATCCCTCTTGATCATCTAGAAGTTCTTGGTTCACTTGCTGTTGAAGACTTGGGAGACTTTGAGCATTCCTTTGCTAGTGTGTGAGATGAGTGCAATTGTTGGTAGTCTGAACATTCTTTGACATGCCTTTTCTTTGGGATAGGAATGAAAACTGACCTTTTTCAGTACTGTGGCCACTGCTGAGTTTTCCAAGTTTGCCGGGTATTGAGTACAGCACTTTCATAGCCTCACCATTTAGGATTTGACATAGTTCAGCCAGAATCCCATCACGTCTACTAGCTTTGTTCATAGTGGTAGTTCCTAATGCCCAACTGATTCTTGCTCCAGGAAGTCTGGCTCTAGCTGAGTGAGCACACCATCGTGGTTATCCCAGTCATTATCAATAGTTCTTCTGTGTACTCTTGGCACCTCTTCTTAGTATTGTCTGCTTCTGTTAGGTCCTTACCGCTTTTGTCCTTTATTGTGCTCCTCCTTGCATGAAATGTTCCCTTGGAATGTCTAACTTTCTTGAAGAGATCTCTAGTCTTTCTCAGTCTATGATTTTCCTCTATTTCTTTGCATTGAATGCTTAGGAAGGCTATCTTCTCTCTCCTTCCTATGCCTCAGAACTCTGCATTCATGTGGATATATCTTTCCTTTTCTCCTTTGCTTTTCACTTCTCTTCTTCACTCAGCTATTTGAAAGGCCTTCTCAGACCATCATTTGCCTTCTTGCAGTTCTTCTTAGGGATGGTTTTCATCACTTCCTCCCATACAGTGTTACAAACCTCTGTCTGTAGTTCCAAGCATATTTCTTACCTAGTGACCTGGGAAATGCAGCGAGCCAGCCAGCAGTCTCCATCACAGCAGCAGGTGGTGGGGCTGTTACTGACACCCTACCTAATCCCAGGCTTTACCCACTACTCTTTATTACTGATGTCATCATTTTATTTAATCCTCCAAACCCTTCCCCCAAATTTGGGTACCATTCCAGCTTTGAGGCAGTGTGCTCGGGGCTGGTGCACTGGAATGACCTAGAGAGTCAGACATGAGCTGGTCTGTCTGCTTTGACACAACCCCTCAGCCAGATGGCTGTGAAGTGAAAACAGGGAAAAATGAAAAGGCTTGAGCTCATAGTCCTGGTCAGGGCTCAAGGGACCTCCAGCCCAGCTCACACTCTAGAGTAATACTGAAGTAATACCCTAATACTGACAATTCAGGGTCTTTCCCTCCCCCACGTCCCCCACCCCAGTCATCAGGCTCCCTGGGATGTTCTTCTCCCAGCTCCACCTTCTGCACCATAACTGAGTGACTGAACTGAACTGATGACCTTATTTCCACCTGTAATCTTGTGCAGTGTCCAGTGATCCTGTTCATGGTTTAGTATGCATTTTTAAAAGCGTTAGTCTTATTTGAATGGCTTAAGTTAGAAAATGGCAACATTGACCCACCAGCTCTCCAGTGCTAAGATCAGTAGCCTATTGGAGACCAGGATAGCAAGCTGGTGGGGTTGCAAGGACTCGAGCTCTCTTCCAGACTGTAGTTCTCTGACAGTCTCTGAGGATGCTGTGCTATCTCTTCAGTTAGCAAAAGGTGTGACACACAATGTACCTCTGCCCCAACCACTGTGGATGACCCGCCTCAACGAAACTACCCAGCCCAGAAGTATAAGAATGAACCCACCCCATGGCAGCCAACAGGGAACTTTTTCCAGCAGCCAAAGAGCTCGCCTTGTGAGTGTCTGTGTGTATGTGTCTGTTCTTTGTGGACATGTATTCTCCTGAGTGATGGGTGTTGGCTGTGCCTGGTTTCTTCCTTGCTGTGCCTTTAATGGCCATTGGAAGCTGAAGTAGGAAATGAGAGAGTGAGGATGGATAGTCTGGCTTCTTTCTTTCTCTCTCTCTCTCTCATTTTTTTTTAAACAGACTAGACAGCTCATGGGATCTTAGTTCCCCACGCATAGATTGAACCTGTAAACCTGTACCATTGACAGTGAAAGCACCTAATCCTAACCAGAACTTGCACCTAGTTGAAAGCATCAAATCCAAACCAGCACCAATTCCCCTAACCAGGGAATTCCTGATCTGGCTTCTTGAAGGAGCTCCATCCTTGCTCTTTTCATGATGCATCCTGGAGTAATACCCATTGTCCTCCACAGTGACTGGCTGAACCAGCCAGCGTGCCCTGTCCTGTCCATGGGAGAGGTCAGGCTCTTCAGTTACTCAGGTGGCCAGCCTGGCTCTGGGATGTGGCTTCTGTGCTAAGTAAGCTAAAGCCTGCTGCCCAGCTGGTCTCTGCCTTCAACAATGCTGGGGAGACTGAATGTAACTTCACTGCATTTTTGTCAGAGTTTCCGTGTCATGACGACCAGCTACATCACTGACCTTCCAGAGGACTAACAGTGTGGGTGTCATGAGTAGGGAGGAATGTGTAAGAAGAGATGGACAAGAACCATAAGAGAGCTTGACCATGGACCCCAGCTCTGCCCTCCACAATAACACCTGCTTTGGGTCCCAGATGGAAGTGATGAGGAAGTGTTCTCTCCTGAGTGAATGTATAACTTGGGAGGTCCTTATCACTGTCTTTGCTTCTTCTCTTCCAGAACCAGAGCTCAGGAAATCACCATGCCTGTCTATCACTAGGTGATGATAAGAGTAGTCACCCTTCTAGGTGATGGTCCCTTGCTGATTCTGTCTCTAAGCTTCACAGTTCAGTCAGTTCAGTTCAGTTCAGTTCAGTGGCTCAGACATGTCCGACTGTCTGTGACCCCATGAATCGCAGCACGCCAGGCCTCCCTGTCCATTACCAATTCCCGGAGTTCACTCAGACTCATGTCCATCGAGTCAGTGATGCATTCCAGCCATCTCATCGTCTGTCGTCCCCTTCTCCTCCTGACCCCAATCCCTCCCAGCATCAGAGCTTTTCCCAATGAGTCAACCCTTCGCATGAGGTGGCCAAAGTACTGGAGTTTCAGCTTTAGCATCATTCCTTCCAAAGAAATCCCAGGGCTGATCTTCAGAATGGACTAGTTGGATCCCCTTGCAGTCCAAGGCACACTCAAGCGTCTTCTCCAACACCAGAGTTTAAAAGCATCAATTCTTTGCTTCAGCTTTCTTCATAGTCCAGCTCTCACATCCATACATAACCACTGGCAAAACCAAACCCTTGACTAGATGGACCTTTGTTGGCAAAGTAATGTCTCCGTTTTTCAATATGCTATCTAGGTTGGTCATAACCTTTATTCTAAGAAGAAAGTGTCTTTTCATTTCATGGCTCCAGTCACCATCTGCAGTGATTTTGAAGCCCCCCAAAATAAAGTCTGACACTGATTCCACTGTTTCCGCTTCTACTTCCCAGGAAGTGATGGGACCAGATGCCATGATCTTCATTTTTTGAATGTTGAGCCTTAAGCCAACTTTTTCACTCACCTCTTTCACTTTCATCAAGAGGCTTTTTAGTTCCTCTTCACGTTCTGCCATAAGGGTGGTGTCATCTGCACATCTGTGGTTACTGATATTTCCCCTGGCAGTCCTGATTCCAGCTTGTGCTTCTTCCAGACCAGGGTTTCTCATGATGTACTCTGCATAGAAGTTAAATAAACAGGGTGACAATATACAGCTTTGACATACTAATTTTCCTCTTTGGAACTAGTCCGTTGTTCCATGTCCAGTTCTAACTGTTGCTTCCTGACCTGCATATAGGTTTCTCAAGAGGCAGGTCAGGTGGTCTGGTATTCCCATCGCTTTCAGAATTTGCCACAGTTTATTGTGATCCACACAGTCAAAGGCTTTGGTATAGTCAATGAAGCCAACTTCTTCTGTTCAAATATTATCATCCCACCTCAAGAAGTTAAAAAATGTTTTGTCCCAATCTGTCTAAACTTGGTAAATGATCTAAAGTACAATGGGATCTTAGTGATGTGCTGATGGGTCTCAGAGTCAGCCACCCCACTGAGCCTGCAGGCTGGGCCGTCTCCCAGCTGGACGGAAAACTCGTTTGGCTCTTCCTTCAGTGTTGTCACATCTTACTCATCCACAGTGTAACTCCTTACAACGCACATGTCCTTGTAGCTCCCTTAGGTCTTACTCTGGTTCTTTCATCCTTCAGTTGGCCCCTTTAGCTTTTCCTTACTGGGAGCCAGTAGATCTTAACCATTAAACCAGCTGGGTTTAACCATTGTGGCCCTCCCTCCTTTTCCTTTGGCTGGTTTAGGTATAAGTCTGTTTTCAAGTTGCCTATACAATGATGAAACAAACTCCATTAACAGAAGTAAGAAGAGAACGCCAAATCTCAGTGCCTTTTTTAGTGCCCAAGTTTGAACATAATAAGGACCTGGGGTACTTGATATCTGCTCATGCAGCAAGGGTGCCTAAACCAAGTACTGCATAAGAAACATCTTCCTCGATAAGTCAGTACCTTTCCCCACTAATCTGTATTTCCTCTGAGCATGATGCCCTTCTATTTTTTTCCAACCAGCTCTTGTTAAATCCTTGAAGACCCCAAAATTCAGGTCAGTAAATGGTGGCAGGATTTTTCCCCTGTGTGCTGGGGGGAGTCGGGAGAGGAAGGTGGCTCCCTGGCGGAGCAGGTGCAGATCAAGTAGAACCGGGTAGGCAGGAATGGCCAGGGATGGTCAGGAATGCTAACCACCCCCCTCCTTCCTCTTGGCTTCCCTCCTGCCCAGACCATTCCTGGAGCAGTAAACCCAATTGTTGGAGAGGCAGTGAGGAGAAGCAAGGGTCAGCCTGCTCTGAGCATAACACTGGTACCAGTTCAAAGAGCCTCATTCCAAAAGAGTCCCATCTGGACACCTTCTGAGAGTCGGGACATGATGGGACAAAAGCCACCCATCCTGCAGAGAGAAACAACCCAGACACCAGAGAAACTGGAACCTGCAAAAAGACATTAGACAGGAGGACCGCCACCCTCATACTTGGCCTCTGCACATGGTATGCAGGGCAGGCCACACTGTCTCATGTCTGGCATTACCCTTGATGAATACTGTTCCACCCATATGGAACCTTTACTTTAATGTAAATAAATGCATAATTTGTGAATGTCATCAAGCCTAGAGTACTTTCCCCTTTTCACATTTGTATTAACTTTAACTTATAAAAATGACAGAGAGAGAGAGAGAGAAGAAGAAGAAGAAGAAGAAGAAAAAAAAAAGACAACACACCCAACAACAAAAAGAATGGTTGGATGCTGGAGAAAGGATGGCCAGCCTGCCATCTGTCACAGGGGTACTGAGAGGGCACAAGGGTCACTTTGCAGTGCACAGCTCCTCCTCTATGATGCCCCATGAGCTGTTTCCATCTGTATGTCTGTACACAGCATATTGGGATCAGGAATTTCCAGCACAGAGTTCAGTGCTGCTATGGACACACCACATGTACCCATTGGCCCCTTTGAAATACTATGTCACCATGCTATAAAAGGGAAGCTCTCTGGACCAGAAGGGTATGTGGAGGAGCTCATTAATTTGATGTGATTTCTATGATGACTCCACTCAAATAAAGGGAAAAAAAGAAAAAAACAAAAACACTCCACATCCTTGTTTACAGATGATTTACTAGAAGCAAGCCCCACTCAGCTCAGTTTGCAGAAGAGAAGGCCATAGAAAGTATTCAAGTCAGTAGCTCTGAAACAGTTTTCCTTTGTTTTGTGGTTTCTTTAAAGACACTCACAACTTCTTGGTAAGAGATGACCATGCTTCACGGAGGTGAGAAGTCAAAAGCAAGACACATGCGGAGGATATTTGAGATGAAGCATGTATGCAATATTTATACAGTGGGATTTTATGGTTTCAATGTCGGCATGAAACAAAGGCAGTTTGACAGGAAGGAGACCGCCACTGTGCTATTACATTACATGTGCTTTAGTACCATTTTGTGTGCTGTTTAAAACAAGAAGCATTGAACAAAGCAAAAGGGTGATGTAGGTATATGAGAAAAAATAATTGTATAATATCATTCCAGTATATTTTGTTGTACATTTTAGTTTTGTTTCCTTTCTCTACATTATTGATAAGAGGACGTGAATTCTACAGTTTCCAGGTGGTTACTCATATTAGAAAAGAAATTTTAAAAAGAAAGTACTAGGAGGAAACAGGAAAGAACATATGTCAACTGCAGTTGTCAAAAGAACCCAAACACAAAACAAACAAAAAACTAGCCTATCTGGCCTTATTTGTGAGCATAATTGCTTTTAGCATTTATTTTCTTCGTATAACATTTGTATTAAACTTAAATATCTTTTATGATGATGGTGTTTCTTTGTGACTGAACCAGTGGGTTAACGTGGTATGCTCTTTCGGGTACTCCCCACGACCTAATATTTTCAGATTCTTCACAGTATTTAAATTAAACTGTTTTAGGGAAAAAATGCCTTGGTCATCCTCAAATTTGAAGTTTTCCATTTGGTCGGGATGGCTGTATCAGGTTTAAACCAAAGATGGAGACGGGGCCACATGAGGTTGTGAACATTTTTCTCCACCTTATAAATAATGGTCCCCACTGGGAGCTTTCCTGGGAAGTCCAGTTCTTGGGGATTTACTGACAGAGATGGAGACAGAAGGGAAATCCTGGGTCAGTCTCAGAAGAACACTGGGAGAGAGTGAATTTGTCTTTCAGTGGCCAAGATGGCAGCCTGGGCTAAAAGGAGCTCTGTGGGCAACATGTGACCTTGACTCTGCCCAGGCACACCCTTGTCATTTCGTCTTCATGGGTCACATAAGTGTTGTTGTTGTTGTTAGTTTTTTTCTTCTCAATCATTTAAACATGTGAACACTCCTCAGCTCCATGGCTGGACAAAAGCAGGGCATAGTCCCCTCATGCTATCCCTGGATGATGCTGTGAAAGGAATGGAATGGGACTGATTGAGAGAGGACTACAAGAGCTTCCTTGTTCTTCTTTCTGGCTATGGGAGCCTACCATGTGAAAGGTGACAGGCCATGTCACAACCCCAGGAAGATGGATATTCAATTGGCCTGCAGACACCAGCCACAGCCAGCATACCAGCCTTGTGTGCAAGTCATGAGTTAGGTGAGGGGTCTGTGGGACTCATCTCAGGAGGTTATTTCCAGGGCTCAGTGACTGGCCAGGTAAGAGAGGAAGGACTTGGAGGTTTCAGACTGCGGGGCATGGCCTTCTCCCTCTGACTTTAGTCTGAGTTGGGTGTTTTCAGGGCTCAGTGGCTCAGAGTCTAGAAATGAGCGGAAGAGGGAGGCCACCATGTTGTCTGTCACAGTACTTGCTCCTGTCCCAGAACAATGGCTGGGTGCAGGGCAGGATGGGCACCCACAACTCCCTGATGCCACCACTCCCCCCCACCCACCTTGTCCCCACTGCCCAGCCCAGCACAGGGGTGTGTCTAGGGATGACCTTTAATGCAGCCAGGCACTATCGCCACCTCATGGTCTTCATGGAGAACTCCAGCCCCTAAAGCTGGAGCTAGACCCAGGAGGGCACCAGTGGAGGTTGATTCAGGCAACAGCTGTGTGTTGAGCATCTTTGTGAGCCAAGCACTGAGGACACAGCTGCTGCCTCCATCCATCTGACATTCTCACTGGGAAGCAGATCTGTATATGATAGAATCCTAGCTGGGATAGAATCAAATAAGTAGAGAGTGGAAGGGAGGTAGATGGTGTGACTGGGGAGAGCCTCCTGTAGAACTGGCCTTTGAACTGAAACCTAAAGATGGTGGGGACTGAGCATGATGTCTTGGGCAGTGATTTCTAATGCTGGATGAATTTTAGAAGCACCTGGCAAGTTTTAAAACAACAATAAATGTCCAGGTTGCCACCCTCTTTCCCCAAATAATGGCCTCTGACTCTCTGAGGTGGGGCTGGGGCACCCATAAACTCATCGGGTGATTCTGCTGGGCAGCTAGATCTCAGAGCCTGTACCCTGATTGGAAGAACGTCCCAGGTAGAAGGGAGAGCAAATAAAAGACCTGAGGGGGCGTCTGGACCTTCAAAAAGAGGAGAAGGGCTACAGAGGCCAGAATGAGGGATTTGACATTGGAGATGGGGCTGATGAGATCAGAGAATGAAGAGCAGTTGAGGGGTATGGGGGCTGAATTATGATCCGAAGGAACTGGGAAGTCAGGGTGGTTGGCATTTAAAAAAATCTTTATTGAGATAGTATTTAAAGTGTATAATTGATTTGGGCAGTTTCCCTTTTATTTTTAATGTAATAAATAGGATGTATCAAAAATTGTCCCTTGCACCAGTTTTTATGTGTGTGATTCACTGACATTAGTCAAAGCTGGGTTTAAAACATGTAAATCAGCAGGTAAAGGAACATGATAAATGCCCATCAAACCAAACAAAAGAGGAGATAGGGCATCCACCTGAAAAATAAGTCAGAAATAATTTTTAAAAATCTTGAAAATAAAATGGAGTTACAGATAAATAGCCTGGTGACAAGCATTGAGAAGAGGGGAAAAATGTTTAGCAAGGACTTAGAAGACATAAAAAGGAATCAATCAATAATGAATAATGCAATCAATGAGATCAAACACACTCTGCAGGGAACCAACAGTATAATAAAGGAGGCAAAAGATAGGATAAGTGAGGTTGAAGGCAAAATGATAGAAATAAAGGAAGTAGAGAGGAAAAAAGAAAGAAAGAATTTTTAAAAATGAGGACAACATCAGAGAACTTTAGGACACTGCTAAATGCCCCAGCATTCAAATGAAAGGAGTCCCAGAAGAAGACAAAAGAAAGGCCATGAGAAAATTCTTGAGGAGATAATAGTTGAAAACATCCCTAAAAAGGCCAGGGAACTAGTCACCGAAGTCCAAGAAACCCAGAGAGTCCCAAACAGGATAAACTCAAGGTGAGACATCCCAAAGAATATATTAATCAAATTAACAAGATCAAACACACAAAATACAAATATTAAAAGCAGCAAGAGAAAAACAAGAAATAACACACAAGGGGATTTCCATAAGGAAACCAGTTGATCTTTCACTAGAAACTTTTCAGGCCAGAAGGGAATGGCAGGGCATGCTTAAAGTGATAAAAAAGAAAAACCTACAACCCGGATTACTGTACCCAGCAAGGATCTCATTCAAATATGAAGGAGAAATCAAAAGCTTTACAGACAGCAAAAGCTGAGAGAATTCAGCACCACCAAACCAGCTCTTCAACAAACTCTATAGGATCTTGTCTAGACAGGAAACACAAAAAGGGTGTATAAACTCAAACCCAAGATAACTAAGTAAATGGCAATGGGATCATACTTATCAATAACTAACTTAAATGGAAGTGGGTTGAATGCCCCAATTGAAAGACAAAGACTGCCTGAACGGATACAAAAACTAGACCCCTATAGATGTTGCCTACAAGAGACCCACCTCAAAATACTGGACACATACAGACTGAAAATGAAGGGCTGGAAAAAGATATTCCATGCCAATAGAGACCAAAAGAAAGCAGGAGTAGCAATACTCATATCAGATACAATAGACCTTAAAATCAAGGCTGTGAAAAGAGACAAAGTATGTCACTACATAATGATCAAAGGATCGATCTGAGAAGATGTAACAATTATAAATATATATGCACCCACCATAGGTGGGCATTTAACAACACCGTATGTAAGGAAAATGCTAACAAGTAGGAAAGAGAAAATTAACAATAGCACAATAACAGTGGGAGACTTAAATACCCCACTCACACCTATGAATAGTTCAATGAAACAGAAAATTAACAAGGAAACACAAACTTTAAATGATATAATGGACCAGTTAGACCTAGCTGATATCTATAGGACATTTCACCCCCAAAACAATGTGCTTCATCTTTTTCTCAAGTGAACATGGAACCTTCTCCAGGAGAGATTACAACCAAGGCCATAAATCTAGCCTTGGTAAATTCAAAAGAATTGAAATCATTCCAAGCATCTTTTCTGACCACAATACAGTAAGATTCTATGTCAATTATGGGAGAAAAACTATTAAAGATCCCAACAAATGGAGGCTGAACAACACGCTTCTGAATAACCAACAAATCACAGAAATTTTAAAAGAAATCAAAATATGTGTAGAAGTGAATGAAAATGAAAACACAACAGCCTAAAACCTATGGGACACTATAAAGGCAGTGCTAAGGGGAACATTCATAACTATACAGGCTTACCTCAAGAAACAAGAAAAACGTCAAATAAATAACCTAGCTCTACACCTAAAGCATCACTGACTCGATGGATGTGAGTCTGAGTGAACTCTGGGAGTTGGTGATGGACAGGGAGGCCTGGCGTGCTGAGATTCATAGGGTCGCAAAGAGTTGGACACGACTGAGTGACTGAAGTGAAGTGAAGCAACACCTAAAGCAACTAGAAAAGGAAGAAATGAAGAACCCCAGGGTTAGACAAAGGTACAAAATCTTAAAAATTAGTGCAGAAATAAATGCAAAAGGAACAGAAGAACAATAGCAAAAATCAACAAAGCTAAAAGCTGGTTCTATGAGAAGATAAATAAACCTGACAAACCGTTAGCCAGACTCATCAAGAAACAAAGGGAGAATATTCCAATCAACAAAATTAGAAATGAAATTGGAGAAAAATCAACGGACAACACAGAAATACAAATGATGAAAAGAGACTACTATCAGCAACTATATGCCAATGAAAAGGACAACTTGGAAGAAATGAACAAATTCTTAAAAAACTATAGCTCTCCAAAACTGAACCGGGAAGAAATAGAAAATCTTGAAAATCCCATCACGAACACGGAGATTGAAACTGTAATCAGAATCTTCCAGCAAACAAAAGCCCAGAACCAGACGGCTTCACAGCTGAATTCTACCAAAAATGTAGACAAGAGCTAACGCCTATCCTCCTGAAACATTTCCAGAAAATTACAGAGGAAGGTAAACTTCCAAACTCATTCTATGAGGCCACCATCACCCTGATCCAAAATCAGACAAAGATGCCACACAAAAAAGAAAATTACAGGCCAATATCACTGATGAACATAGATGCAAAATTCTTGACAAAATTCCAGCAAACAGAATCCAACAACATATTTAAAAGATCACACATCATGAGCAAGTGGGGCTTATCCCAGGGAGGCAAGGCTTCTTTGATATGTACAAATCAATCAATGTAATACAGCATAGTAACAAATTGAAGAATAAAACCCATATGATTATCTCAATAGATGCAAACAAAGCATTTGACAAAACTGAACATCCATTTATGATAAAAACCCTCCAGAAAGCAGGAATAGAAGGAACACACCTCAGCATAGTAAAAGCTATATGTGACAAACCCACAGCAAACATCCTCAGTGGTGAAACCTTGAAAGCATTTCCCTTAAAGTGGAACAAGATAAGGGTGCCCACTCTTAACACTACTATTCAGCATAGTTTTGGATGTTTTGGCCACAGCAGTCAGAGCAGAAAAAGAAAAAGGAATCCAAGTTGGAAAAGAAGAAGTAGAACCCTCAGTTTGCAGAAGACATGATCCTCTACAAAGAAAACCCTAAAGACTCCACCAGAAATTTACTAGAGCTAGTCAATTAATATAGCAGATTTGCAGGGTATAAAATTAGCACCCAGAAACCCCTTGCAATCCTATACATTAACAATGAGAAAACAGAAAGATAAATTAAGGAAACAATTCCATTCAGCATTGCAGCGAAAAGAATAAAATACTTAGGAATATATATATCCCGTAAGAAACAAAAGACTTATACATAGAAAACTATAAAACATTGATGAAGGAAATCAGAGAGGACACAAATAGATGGAGAAATATACTATGTTCATGGGTTGGAAGAATCAGTATAGTGAAAATGAGTATACTACCCAAAGCAATCTATAGAGTCAATGCAATCCCTATCAAGCTACCAACGGTATTTTTCAGAGAACTAGAACCAATACTTTCACGATTTGTATGGAAATACAAAACACCTTGAATGACCAAAGAATTCTTGAGATCTACAAATGGAACTGGAGCAATCAACTGCCTGACTTCAGGCTATACCTCAAAGCTACAGTCATCAAGACAGTATGGTACTGGCACAAAGACAGAAACATAGATCAGTGGAACAAAATAGAAAGCCCAGAGAGAAATCCATGCAACTATGGACACCGTACCTTTCACAAATGAGGCAACAAAGAATAAAACTAGAACACTGTCTAACACCATACACAGAAATAAACTCAAAATGGAGTAAAGATCTAAATGTAAGACAACAAATTATCAAACTCTTGGAGGAAAACATAGGCAAAACATTCTTCAACGTAAATCACAGCAGGATCCTCCACGACCTGCCTCCCAGTGTAGGAGAAATAAAAGCAAAAATAAACAAATGGGACCTAATTAAACTTAAAAGCTTTTGCAGAACTAAGGAAATTATAAGCAAAGTGAAGAAGCCTTCAGAGTGGGAGAAAATAATAGCAAATGAAGCAATGACAGTTCATCACGAAAACATACAAGCAACACCTGTAGCTCAATTCCAGAAAAATAAACAACCCAATCTAAAAGTGGACCAAACAACTTAACAGACATTTTTCCTAAATAGACAAACAGATGGCTAACAAACACATGAAAATTTGCCCAACATCTCTCATTGTCAGAAAAACGCAAATCAAAACTACAGTGTGGTACCATCTCAAGCTGGTCAAAAGGCTGTTATCCAAACCTCTAGAAACAGTAAATGCTGGAGAGGGTGTGGAGAAAAGGGAACCATCTTAAACTGTTGGTGGGAATGCAAATTAGTACAGCCACTATGGAGATCAGCATGGAGATTACTTCAAGAAAACAAACAAACAAACAAACAAAACAGCACTGGAAATAGAACTGCCATCAGTCAGGCAGTCACTTCAGTTGCTCAGTCATGTCTGACTCTTTGCGATCCCATGAATTGCAGCATGCCAGGCCTCCCTGTCCCTCACCAACTCCCAGAGTTCACTCAAACTCATGTCCATCGAATCGGTGATGCCATCCAGCCATCTCATCCTCTGTCTCCCTCTTTTCTTCCTGCCCCCAATCCCTCCCAGCATCAGAGTCTTTTCCAGTGAGTCAACCCTTCGCATGAGGTAGCCAAAATACTGGAGTTTCAGCTTCAGCATCATTCCTTCCAAAGAACACCCAGGGCTGATCTCCTTTAGAATGGAATATTGGATTTCCTTGCAGTCCAAGGGACTCTCAAGAATCTTCTCTGAATCCACAGTTCAAAAGCATCAGTTCTTCAGCACTCAGCTTTCTTCACAGTCCAACAGTCACATCCATACATAGGATTCCACAGGAAAAACCATAGCCTTGACCAGAGGGACCTTTGTTGGCAAACTAATGTCTCTGCTTTTCAATATGCTATCTTGGTTGGTCATAACTTGTCTTCCAAGGAGTAAACGTCTTTTAATTTCATGGCTGCAGTCACCATCTGCAGTCATTTTGGAGCTCCCCAAAATAAAGTCTGACACTGTTTCCACTGTTTCCCCATCTATTTCCCATGAAGTGATGGGACCAGATGCCATGATCTTCATTTCCTGAATGTTGAGCTTTGAGCCAACATTTCCACTCTCCTCTTTCACTTCCATCAAGAGGCTTTTGAGCTCCTCTTCACTTTCTGCCATAAGGGTGTTGTAGTCTGCATATCTGAGGTTATTAATATTTCTCCCAGCAAACTTGATTTCAGCTTGTGCTTCTTCTAGTCCAGCGTTTCTCATGAGGTATTCTGCATAGAAGTTAAATAAGCAGGGTGACAATATACAGCCTTGAGGTATTCCTCTTTGGAACCAGTCTGTTGTTCCATGTCCAGTTGTAACTTTTGCTTCCTGACCTGCATATAGGTTTCTCAAGAGGCAGGTCAGGTGGTCTGGTATTCCCATCTCTCTTAGAATTTTCCACAGTTTCTTGTAATCCACACAGTCAAAGGCTTTGGCATAGTCATTAAAGCAGAAATAGATGTTTTTCTGGAATGCTCTTGCTTTTCTGATGATCCAGCAGATGTTGGGTATTTGATCTCTGGTTCCTCTGCCTTTTCTAAAATCAGTAGGTGTATCCATTGGCTAAGCCTACATTCCATGTGGTTGTAGGTAATTGAGTCTTAAGTACCATCTAGGTGCATCTAATTGATTGAGCCTAAGTCACATGGTTACATTCTGACTGCAAGGGAGCTTGGGAAAATGAGATTCAGGCTGTTTCTAGTGCAGGTTCATAAGATGGAAAATTAAACCACGGACTAAAAAGTCTTCCGGGTCTCCTGCATTGCAGGTGGACGTTTTATCCTCTAAGCTACCAGGGAAGCCCCAACGCACTACTCACTGCAGACTTTCAATCTTTTCCATCAGCAGAGTCTTTTCCAATAGTCATCTCTTCACATCAGGTGGCCAAAGTATTGGAGTTTCAGCTTCAATATCAGTCCTTCCAATGAACAGCCAGGACTGATCTCCTTTAGGATGGACTGGTTGGATCTCCCTGCAATCCAAGAAATTCTCAGGAATCTTGTCCAACTTCACAGTTCAGAAGCATCAATTGTTCGGTGCTCAGCTTTTTCTACAGTCCAACTCTCACATGCGTACATGACCACTGGAAAAACCACAGCATGAACTAGACAGACCTTTGTGGTCAAAGTAATGTCTCTGCTTTTTAATGTGTTGTCTAGGTTGGTTATAACTTCCCATCCAAGGAGCAAGCGTCTTTTAATTTCATGGCTGCAATCAACATCTGCAGTGATTTTAGAGCCCCCTCTCCAAATAAAGTCAGTCACTGTTTCCACTGTTTCCCCATCTATTTGCCATGTAGTGATGGGACCGGATGCCATGATCTTAGTTTTTCATATGTTGAGCTTTAAGCCAAACTTTTCACTCTCCTTTTTCAGTTTCATCAAGGGGCTCTTTGGTTCTTCTTCACTTTCTGCCATAAGGGTGGCGTCATCTGCATATCTGAGGTTACTGATATTTCTCCCAGCAATCCTGATTCCATCTTGTGCTTCCTCCAGCCCAGTGTTCTCATGATGTACTCTACATATACGTTAAATAAGCAGGGTGACAATATACAGCCTTGATGTACTCCTTTTCCTATTTGGAACCTGTCTGTTGTTTCATGTCGAGTTCTAACTGTTGCTTCCTGACTTGCATATAGGTTTCTCAAGACGCAGGTCAGGTAGTCTGGTATTCCCATCTCTTGAAGAATTTTCAAGAGTTTATGTGATTCACACAGTAAAAGGCTTCGGCATAGTCAATAAAGCCGAAGTAGATGTTTTTCTGGAACTCTCTTGCTTTTTTGATGATCCAGCGGATGTTGGCAATTTCACCTCTGGTTCCTCTGCAGTTTCTAAAGCCAGCTTGAACATCTGCAGTTTCACAGTTCTTGTTTTGCTGAAGCCTGGCTTGGAGAATTTTAAGCAGTACTTTACTAGCATGTGAGATGAGAGCAATTGTGCAGAAGTTTCAACATTCTTTGGCATTGCCTTTCTTTGGGATTTGAATGAAAACTGACCTTTTCCAATCCTGTAGCAACTTGCTGGCATATTGAGTGCAGCACTTTCACAGTATCATCTTTTAGGATTTGAAATAGCTCAACTGGAATTCCATCACCTACACTACCTTTTTTCATCGTGATGCTTCCTAAGGCCCATTTGACTTCACACTCCAGGATGTCTGGCTCTAGGTGAGTGATCACACCATCGTGATTACGTGCATCATGAAGATCTTTTTTGTACAGTTCTTCTATGTATTCTTGCCACTTCTTCTTAATATCTTCTGTTCTGTTAGGTCCATACCATTTCTGTCCTTTATTGAGCCCATCTTTGCAAGAAATATCCCCTTCATATCGCTAACTTTCTTGAAGAGATCTCTAGTCTTTCCCATTCTATTGTTTTCCTTTATTCCTTTGCATTGATCACTGAGGAAGGCTTTCTTATCTCTCCTAGCTATTCTTGGAACTCTGCATTCAAATGGGTATATCTTTCCTTTCTCCTTCGCTTTTCACTTCCCTGCTTTACACAGCTATTTGTAAGGCCTCTTTGGACAGCCGTTTTCCTTTCTTGTATTTCATTTTCCTGGGAATGGTCTTAATTCCTGTCTCCTGTACAATGTCACAAACCTCTGTCCATAGTTCATCCGTGACTCTGTCTATCAGATCTAGTCCCTTAAATCTATTTCTCACTTCCACTATATAGTCATAAGGGATTTGATTTAGATCATACCTGAGTCGTCTAGTGGTTTTCCCCACTTTCTTCAATTTCAGTCTGAATTTGGCAATAAGGAGTTCATGACCTGAGCCACAGTCAGTTCCCAGTCTTGTGTATGCCGACTGTATAGAGCTTCTCCATCTTTGGCTGCAAAGAATATACTCAATCTGATTTTGGTGTCAACCATCCGATCATGTGTAGAGTCTTCTCTTGTGCTGTTGGAAGATGGTGTTTGCTATGAGCAGTGTGTTGTCTTGGCAGAACCATATTAGCCTTTGCCCTGCTTCATTCTGTACTCCAAGCCCAAATTTGCCTGCTACTCCAGGTGTTTCCTGACTTCCTACTTTCACATTCCAGTCCCCTATAATGAAAAGAATATCTTTCTTGGGTGTTAGTTCTAGAAGGCCTTGAGGGTCTTCATAGAACTGTTCAACTTCAGGTTTTTCAGCATTACTGGTCAGGGCATAGACTTGGATTACCGGGATACTGAATGGTTTTCCTTGGAAGTGAAGAGATCATTCTGTCATTTGTGAGATTGCATCCAAGTACTGCATTTCATATTCTTTTGCTGACTATGATGGCTACTTCATTTCTTCTAATGGATTCCTGCCCACAGTAGTGGATATAATGGTCATCTGAGTTAAAATCACCCATCCCAGTCTATGTTAGTTCGAGGATTCCTAGGATGTCAATGTTCACTCCTGTCATCTTCTGTTTGACCACTTCCAATCTGCCTAGATTCATGGACCTAGCATTTCAGGTTCCTATGCAATATTGCTCTTCACAGCATCAAACCTTGCTTCTCTCTCCAGTCCCATCCACAACTGGGTGTTGTTTTTGCTTTGGCTCCATCCCTTCTTTCTTTCTGGAGTGGTTTCTCTACCAATCTCCAGTAGCATACTGTGCATCTACCGACCTGAGGAGTTCATCCTTCAGTGTCGTATCTTTTTGCCTTTTCATACTGTCATGGGGTTCTCAAGGCAAGAATATTGAAGTGATTTTCCATACGCTTTTCCGTTCAGGAGGGATACACGACAAATCCCTGACAAGCAGGGTTGGCGTTTCATAGCTTACTTATGTGATCATAATTCACCCCGTATCTACCTCTCTGGCAAAGTGCTGCCAAATTCAGGATGCTGTAAGTAGGAAGAAGGAGGATGGCGGTTGGACAAGCAACAGCTTTAGTCAGTGGTTGCATTTTCTGGTGATGAATATGCAGTCAAATTTTTTTCTCTGGAGTCACAATTTCTATGTGCCCCAGTCTTCTCATTTGTAAAACAAGATAGACATAGTATACAGCAAGTATTGGGTGCATTTTACAGACAAGCAGCAGAGAAAATCACCCAAGATCACCTAGCTAATAAAGGTAGAACAGAGGTTTGACAGGGCGCTCAAATATTTAACCTTCACTCTATGGCAGTGTTTCACAAATTTTTCCCTTCACATGAGTGACTTATTTCCATAATCAACATAGCAGGTTTTACACCGGTTACAACTTCTGCTGTATCTACATGCTGCCTGTACTATCATCTACTTCATGTGTCCCTTTAAGTCAATGCATTTATGGTTAAAATTAAAAGCTTCATTGCATGACAATAACACAGAGCAGGCATCACCCGCTGTAAAGAAAAGATAAAAACAGCCTCTGGGACCAGACCTATCTGTCCACACGGATGTTAGAGAGTGTTAGGGAGGGGTTGAATATACAGTAGCATCTAGCCAAGAGTTTCTATCTGAAATGTCATGAATGAGAACACATTTTAAGATGGAATCGCTTTCCTGCTGTGTGATTTGATGCCATGTTAGTGCACTGCTTTACTGGTGGCTCAAATGGTAAAGAATCCGTCTCCAAAGCAGGAGACTCAGGTTCTATCCCTGGGTTGGGAATATCCCCTTGGATTAGGAAATCGCTACCCACACCAGTGTTCTTGCCTGGAGAAGTTCATGGACAGAGGCGTCTGACAGGATATAGTCCATGGAGTTGCAAAGAGTCAGATATAACTGAGTGACTAACACTTTCACTTTCAGCACACCAGGACATTCAGCACACAGTGGCTGCAATGGAGGGGAAAGGGGTCAGTCAGTCCACATGTCGGACAGTGCAGGATAAGCTATCAGAACAGGCTCAGAAGGAGACTTCCCTGGTGGTCCAGGGACTAAGACTCCACACTCCCAATACAGGGGGCACAGGTTCCGTTGCTGTTGGGGAACAAAGATTCCCCCGTGCCACTGGGCAAAGGCAAAAAAGAAAAAAAAATAATAATAAATAATAAAATTTTTAAAAAGCCTCCAAAGAAACAGAAAGGATGACCAGAACAGTAGGTACTGACCACATGGGGATTCCACCATGATGTTTTGACTTGGTGACTTCTCCTCAGGCTCTTACCACAGGCATCGGATCCAGGGGCTCTGCAGGAGGTACCAGCACAGCTGTAACGATGTGTCTGACGATCTGTGTTCCAGCACAACATGCCTTTCTGGAGGCTGTCCTGCCACGAGGACCTGAAGGTGCAGAGGCACTCCCTGGAGCAGGAGTATTTATAGCAGCACCCACAGCCTCACCACCTCCCATCAGAGATGCAGCCCACCAGCCCAGGCCCCTGGTTTTCCCCACCTCCCCCAGCAGATGATGGACACTAAGCAAGGTCCCTCCAGCCAAGAGGTGTCTAGTGACCATCTCAGAAGTTATCCTTTGAGTCCCAACAAGAGTCCTGAGAAACAGTGCACCCAGCAGTGATTTTAGAATATTTAACTTTGGGGAAGAGGGCTGGCTTGGAGTCCAGACTTTTCTGCAAGACTCTCAGAAGAAAAGCAAGGAAATGCTGATCTGGGGGAGGGCTGGTTGATGAGAAGGGAACAGGCTTTGGGTTTTTTGTTTTTGTCTTTTTCTTCTTTAATATATGGACTAATCTCATTACTCTGGTATCATGCTCTTGAACCTGTGTTGCTTTCCTTAGCTGTAGATTTTTTCTCAGCTGGCACGGGGGTGGTGCACAGTTCTAACTGAAGCCTCTCTGCTCCAAGTTGTACTTTGGGGGCACTAGCAAGAGAGGCAATTCGGGACTGTGGGGAAGACTGTTGCTTACTTTGCTTTTAAATACCTAATCTGACATCATGTGAACAGTGCATGTGTCTTAGGCTGTCATCTTGTTTTCTGGGAAGAGAGGACCCTGGGGAGGAGGTGGTATTTTGCAACAGAAAGGGGCATTAAATAAAACCTTATTTACATTTTGAAATGGAGGAGGGTGTCACTACTTGATGGCTACCTTTGAGGCTTCTGAATATGTTGATCTTTTCCTCTTTCACTGCAGAAGTATAAAGTCCAACTAAAACCGGCTTAAGCAAAAAAAAAGTGTCTCCAGGACCTTTAGTTCACATATGTCTTTAGGCATAGCTGGATCCTGGTGATCAAGTGACTTTCTCCTGGGTGGTTTTACTACTCGGGTAGGCTCATCCTGTTGTGCCAGAAATGGCTCCAACAATCTTTCAGCAAAACAACACCAGTAGAAAGACCTGCTTCTGCCTCAAGGTTCTAACAAGAGCCTCTGGATTGTGTCTCATTGGCCAAACCTGAGTCCTGAGCTACCCATGGAGCTGAATTTAGGGTTCATTCTCTCATGAGCAGAAAGTTGGAGACTGCTGGTTCTCCAAAGGAGGAAACAGTAAGCTACTACTAAGAGAACTTGGGGGCTTGTATGAAAATAGCACTAACTTCCATGCCACTGGTAGTAGTTTATTTTCTAGTGGATGAACCGAGAATTTGGTGTAGGAAACAGGAAGGGAGCAGTCCCAGGGACATCTTGAGCTCTGTTGTTTGCCCACAGAGTTGAAAGTAGAGCATGGATCCATTTGACTGGATGCTAAGTCTAAGTATAAGCTCCTCCCTCTATTCATATTGGTAAAATCCAGGGTCTTCAATGGGTTGGCATCCATGTCAGTGGAGATGGAAAAATGACCTGATGATTGGAGCCTCAGAGCTAGAATCTGAAACATAGAAAGCCACCGCCAATGGTGAGACAGACTCCTCTCTAGGCTCTGAGCTCCCTGGGGGCAGGTGCTATTTATTTCATCTGTTTTCCCCCAAATCAAGCATAGAATGATGTTCTTGGAATCAATCCACAGAGTGGATACTACCACAAATTGGAATCCCATTATAGATGAGGTTCCTAGGACAAACCTACAAAGTATATTAAAAACATTACTTTGCCAGCAAAGGTCCATTGAGTCAAACCTGCGGTTCTTCCACTAGTCACGTATGGATGTGAGAGTGAAAGGTTGTTGCCTAATCACATGAAGACACCAGGATTCTAGGCCCCCGGAGGAGAAGAATTCAGTCCGGGGTCAGAGACAAGGCTTGATCACTCAGAGCTTTTGTGTAATAAAGTTTTATTCAAGTATAAAAGAGATAGAGAAAGCTTCTGACATAGGCATCAGAAGGGGGCAGGAAGAGTACCCCCTTGCGAGTGTTAGCAATGAAGTTATATCCTCTCTAATGAATCCAAAGAATGTCTGGAGGTTGTAAAGACCTCACCAGACCTACTCCCATAATTTACATTTTAAGATAACAGAATTAGCCAGAATGTTTAATCCAGAGACTGTCCTCCGGCAGGATACATTATTGTTATATAACTCTAAGGAATGTAGAGAAGGGAAAAAGAATTGGTTCTTCCTTCCTCCTTGAGAATTCCAGACCCGTCTCTCCTTGGGGACCCCTAGACTTCTTATCAACCTGCCTAGGAAATGACCCTCTCAAGAGTTGGACCATAAAGAAATCTGAACACCGAGAATTGATGGCTCTGAACTGTGGTGTTGGAGAGGACTCTTAAGAGGCCCTTGGACTGCAAGGAGATCCAACCACTCAATCCTAAATGAAATCAGTCCTGAATATTCATTGGAAGGACTGATGCTGAAGCTCCAATACTTTAGCCACTTGATGCAAAGGATTGGATCACTGGAAAACACCTTGATGATTGGAAATGTTGAAGGCAGGAGAAGGGGATGACAGAGGATGAGACGGTTGGATGGCATCGCCAACTTGATGGATATGAGTTGGAGCAAGATCCAGGAGTTGGTGATGGACAGCGAAGCCTGGAGTGCTGCAGTCAATGGGGTCGCAGAGTCGGACACAACTGAGCGACTGAACTGAACTATAGATGAGATAAAAGGATGATGAAAGTGTCATTTAAATCATAGTCAGTAAGCTAATTGGTTAGGAGAATGGGATATTTGTAAAAATGATGAATAGATGTTTAAAAATTGGGTAGGTGGATGTCTGTTTACATAATTGGAGAATGGGTGGATAAACGGATGCATAACTCTTGGGATGAATAGATAGATGTTTATATAGATTATGAGTGGTTGGATGATTTGATGGATAACTGAATTGATGACCAAATGGTGATATGATGAGATGGATGGATGTATGAATACTTGTCTGGATGAGTGAATAGTCGCGTGGTGAGATGGAAAGCTGGATAGATGGTTAAGTGGGTGAATGAGTGGCTTAATGGGTGGGTGGGCAATTGAATGAGTAGTTGGATAGAATGACTAATGGTTAATGGGTGCTTGATAGTAATACTGTGATGGTTGGATATGTAGTTGCAAGAATGATATAACAGTTAGATAGACAGATGGTTCAGTTCATTTCAGCTCATTTCAGTCGCTCAGTCGTGTTCGACTATTTGCGACCCAAGAATAGCAGCACGCAGGCCTCCCTGTTCATCACCAACTCCGGGAGTTCACTCAGACTCATGTCCATCGAGTCAGTGATGCCATCCAGCCATCTCATCCTCTGTTGTCCCCTTCTCCTCCTGCCCCCAATCCCTCCCAGCATCAGAGTCTTTTCCAGTGAGTCAACTCTTCACATGAGGTGGCCAAAAAACTGGAGTTTCAGTTTCAGCATCATTCCTTCCAAAGAAATCCCAGGGTTGATCTTAAGAATGGACTGGTTGGATCTCCTTGCAGTCCAAGGGACTCTCAAGAGTCTTCTCCAACATCAGAGTTCAAAAACAGCATTTCTTCGACGCTCAGCCTTCTTCACAGTCCGACTCACATCCATACATGACCACAGGAAAAAACATAGCCTTGACCAGACGGACCTTAGTCAGCAAAGTAATGTCCCTGTTTTTGAATATACTATCTAGGTTGGTCAAAACTTTTCTTCCAAGGAGTAAGCGTCTTTTAATTTCATGGCTGCAGTCACCATCTGTAGTGATTCGGGAGTCCCCCAAAATGAAGTCTGACACTGTTTCCACTGTTTCCTCATCTATTTCCCATGAAGTGATGGGACTAGGTGCCCTGATCTTCGTTTCCTGAATGTTGAGCTTTAAGACCACTTTTTTTGCTCTCCTCTTTTACTTTCATCAAGAGGCTTTTTAGCTCCTCTTCACTTTCTGCCATAAGGGTGGTGTCATCTGCATAGATGAGGTTACTGATATTTTTCCCAGCAATCTTGATTCCAGCTTGTGTTTCTTCCAGTCCAGCGTTTCTCATGATGTACTCTGCATATAAGTTAAATAAGCAGGGTGACAATATAGAGCCTTGATGTACTCCTTTTCCTATTTGGAACCAGTCTGTTGTTCCATGTCCAGTTCTAACTGTTGCATCCTGACCTGCATACAGATTTCTCAAGAGGCAGGTCAGGTGGTCTGGTATTCCCATCTTTTGAAGAATTTTCCAGTTTATTGTGATCCACACAGTCAAAGGCTTTGGCATAGCCAATAAAGCAGAAATAGATGTTTTTCTGGAACTCTCTTGCTTTTTCCATGATCCAACGGATATTGACAATTTGATCTCTGGTTCCTCTGCCTTTTCTAAAACTAGCATGAACGTCAGGGAGTTCATGGTTCACGTATTGCTGAAGCGTGTCTTGGAAAATTTTGAGCATTACTTTACTAGCATGTGAGATGGGTGCAATTGTGTGGTAGTTTGAGTATTCTTTTGCATTTCATTTCTCTGGAATTGGAACGAAAACTGACCTTTTTCAGTCCTGTGGCCACTGCTGAGTTTTCCAAGTTTGCTGGCATATTGAGTGCAGCACTTTCACAGCATCATCTTTCAGGATTTGAAATAGCTCAACAGGAATTCCATCACCTCCACTAGCTTTGTTCATAGTGATGTTTTCTAAGGCCCACTTGACTTCACATTCCAAGATGTCTGGCTCTAGATTAGTGATCACATCATCATGATTATCTGGGTCGTAAAGATATTTTTTGTACAGTTCTTCCATGTGTTTTTGCCACATCTTCTTAATATCTTCTGCTTCTGTTAGGTCCAGACCATTCCGGTCCTTTATTGAGCCCATCTTTGCATGAAATGTTCCCTTGGTATCTCTAATTTTCTAGAAGAGATCTCTACTCTTTCCCATTCTGTTGTTTTCCTCTATTTCTTTGCATTGATCGCTGAAGAAGGCTTTCTTATCTCTTCTTGCTATCCTTTGGAATTCTGCATTCAGATGCTTATATCTTTCCTTTTCTCCTTTGCTTTTCACCTCTCTTCTTTTCACAGCCATTTGTAAGGCCTCCCCAGACAGCCATTTTGCTTTTTGGATTTCTTTTCCATGGGGATGGTCTTGATCCCTGTCTCCTGTACAATGTCATGAAACTCATTCCATAGTTCATCAGGCACTCTATCTATCAGATCTAGGCCCTTAAATCTATTTCTCACTTCCACTGTATAATCATAAGGGATTTGATTTAGGTCATACCTGAATGGTCTAGCGGTTTTCCCTACTTTCTTCAATTTAAGTCTGAATTTGGCAATAAGGATTTCATGATCTGAGCCACAGACTCTATAAAGCTTCTCCATCTTTGGCTGCACAGAATATAATCAATCTGATTTCAGTGTTGACCATCTGGCGATGCCCATGTGTAGAGTCTTCTCTTGTGTTGTTGGAAGAGGGTGTTTGCTATGAACAGTGCATTTTCTTGGCAAAACTATTGTCCTGCTTCATTTCGCATTCCAAGGCAAATCTGGCTGTTACTCCAGGTGTTTCTTGACTTCCTACTTTTGCATTCCAGTCCCCTATAATGAGAAGGGCATCTTTTTTGGGTGATAGTTCTAAAAGGTCTTGTAGGTCTTCATAGAACCGTTCACTTCAGCTTCTTCAGTGTTACTGGTTGGGGCATAGACTTGGATAACTGTGATATTGAATAGTTTGCCTTGGAGACGAACAGAGATCATTCTGTCATTTTTGAGATTGCATCCAAGTACTGCATTTCGGACTCTTTTGTTGACCATGATGGCTACTCCATTTCTTCTGAGGGATTCCTGCCCACAGTAGTAGATATAATGGTCATCTGAGTTAAATTCACCCATTCCAGTCCATTTTAGTTCACTGACTCCTAGAATGTTGATGTTCATCCTTGCCATCTCTTGTTTGACCACTTGCAATTTGCCTTGATTCATGCACCTGACATTCCAGGTTCCTATGCAATATTGCTCTTTACAGCATCAAGGCCAAGGGTGGCAGCTGGGAGGAGACACCTCGTGCCCTAGGCCAGGGGCTGTGACCTTGAGGAGCCACCCATGCCCGAGGCCAGGGCCAGCAGCCTGGAAGAGCATCCTGAGGAGTGGTGGCTGTGCAGGCGCAGGAGGGCCTAGAGGAGCTATTCCACGTTGAAGGTCAGGAACTGCGGTGGTAAGGAGATACCCCTCGTCCAAGGTAAGGAGCAGCAGCTGTGCTTTGCTGGAGTAGCCATGAAGAGATACCCCACGCCCAAGGTAAGAGAAACCCAATAAGATGGTAGGTGTTGCAAGAGGGCATCAGAGAGAAGACACACTGAAATCATACTCACAGAAAACTAGTCAATCTAATCACACTAGGACCACAGCCTTGTCTAAGTCAATGAAACCAAGCCATGCCTGCAGGGCAACGCAAGACAGGTGGGTAATGGTGGAGAGGTCTGACAGAGCATGGTCCACTGGAGAAGGGAATGGCAGGTCACTTCAATATTCTTGCCTTGAGAACCCCATGAACAGTATGAAAAGGCAAAATGATAGGATATTGAAAGAGGAACTCCCCATGTCATTAGGTGCTCAATATGCTACCAGAGATCAGTGGAGAAAGTTGTGGATGTGACTGGTGATAAAAGGACAGATGGTTAAATGAAGGTAAATAACCCCTAGAGTTAGCTCCCCAAAACATGGGTCAACCTCACTATAATCTGCTGAATTAGGTTTCTTCTAATGCGTGGAAGAGTTGTACTGGATGAATTGACATCTGGCTGGAGAAGAAAAAGAGAATGGAGCAGAGCCACCCAGGGGATCCGTGATGTGAACGCTCCTGAATCCTCCCTGTTTTCTCAATTGTTTGGTACCCTATCCACTTAGGTACCCATTTGAAATCACGTGCTATCCACCCTTCCCTTCGAGCCACCATCACAACCTGTTCTCAGATAAAGAACAGAGTTGCGGTTGCCAAGGATGGAGGGGAGAGGGATGGGCTGGGAGTATGGGGTTGGTTGATTCAAACTACTACATTTACAGTGGATAAACAACAAGGTTCTAATGTGTAGTACAAGGGACAATATCAATACCCTATGATAAATCATAATGGAAAATAATGTAAAAAAAGAATGTACATGTGTATAACTGAGACACTTTGCTGATTTGCAGACTGGGACAGCACTGTATATCAACTATAAATATATATTTTTTTAATTTGAATTTTTACTTTTACTTTACAGTACTGTATTGGTTTTGCCATACATTGACATGAATCCACCATGGGTGCACATGAATTCCCAATTCTGAACCCTCCTCCCACCTCCCACCCCATATCATCTCTCTGGATCATCCCCGTGCACCAGCCTCAAGCATCTGGTATCCTGTATTGAGCCTAGACTGGTGATTCGTTTCTTATATGATAGTATACATGTTTCAATGCCATTCTCCCAAATCATCCCACCCTCTCCCCTCTCCCTCAGACTCCAAAATTCCGTTCTATACATCTGTGTCTCTTTTGCTGTCTCGCATACAGGGTTATCATTACCATCTTTCTAAATTCCATATATATGTTAGTATACTGTATTGGTGTTTTTCTCCCTGGCTTACTTCACTCTGTATAATTGGCTTCAGTTTCATCTACCTCGTTAGAACGGATTCAAATGTATTCTTCTTAATGGCTGAGTAATACTCCATTGTGTATATGTACCACAGCTTTCTTATCCATTCATCTGCTGATGGACATCTAGGTTGTTTCCATGTCCTGGCTATTATAAACAATGCTGTGATGAACATTGGGGTATACGTGTCTCTTCCAATTCTGGTTTCCTCAGTGTGTATGCCCAGCAGAGGGATTGCTGGATCATAAGGCAGTTCTATTTCCAGTTTTTAAAGGAATCTCCACACTGTTCTTCATAGTGGCTGTACTAGTTTGCATTCCCACCAACAGTGTAAGAGAGTTCCCTTTTCTCCACACCCTTTCCAGCATTTATTGCTTGTAGACTTTTGGATCACAGCCATTCTGACTGGTGTGATATGGTACCTCATTGTGGTCTTGATTTGCACTTCTCTGATAATGAGTGATGTTGAGCATCTTTTCATGTGTTTGTTAGCCATCTGTATGTCTTCTTTGGAGAAATGTCTATTTAGTTCTTTGGCCCATTTTTTGATTGCTTCATTTACTTTTCTGGAATTGAGCTGAATAAGTTGCTTGTATATTTTTCAGATTAGTTGCTTTTTAGTTGCTTCATTTGCTATTATTTTCTCCCATTCAGAAGGCTGTCTTTTCACCTTGCTTATAGTTTTCTTTGTTGTGCAGAAGCTTTTAATTTTAACTAGATCGCATTTGTTTATTTTTGCTGTTATTTCCAGTATTCTGGGAGGTGGATCATAGAGGATCCTGCTGTGATTTATGTCGGAGAGTGTTCCTGCTGTGATTTATGTCGGAGAGTGTTTTGTCTATGTTTTCCCTTAGGAGTTTTATAGTTTCTGGTCTTAAATTTAGGTCTTTAATCCACTTTGGGTTTATTTTTGTGTATGGTGTTAGAAAGTGATCTAGTTTCATTCTTTTACAAGTGGTTGACCAGTTTTCCCAGCATCACTTCATAAAGAGATTGTCTTTACTCCATTGTATATTCTTGCCTCCTTTGTTGAAGATAAGTTGTCCATATGTGTGTGGATTTATCTCTGGGCTTTCTATTTTGTTACACTGATCTATATTTCTGTCTTTGTGATGACTGTGGCTTTGTAGCAGAGCCTGAAGTCAGGCAGGTTGATTCCTCCAGTTCCATTCTTCTTTCTCAAGATTGCTTTGGCTATTCGAAGTTTTTTGCATTTCCATACAAATCTTGAAATTATTGGTTCTAACTCTGTGAAAAATACCGCTGATAGCTTGACAGGGATTGCATTGAATCTGTAGATTATTTTGGGTAGTATGCTCATTTTCACTACATTGATTCTTCCGATCCATGAATATGGTAAATTTCTCCATCTATTAGTGTCCTCTTTGATTTCTTTCATCAGCGTCTTATAGTTTTCTATATATAGGTCTTTTGTTTCTTTAGGTAGATGTATTCCTAAGTATTTTATTCTTTTTGTTGCAATGGTGAATGGAATTGTTCCCTTAATTTCTTTTTCTACTTTCTCATTATTAGTGTATAGAAATGTAAGGGATTTCTGTGCGTTGATTTTATATCCTGCAACTTTACTACATTGATTAGCTCTACTAATTTTCTGGTGGAGTCTTTAGGGTTTTCTATGTGGAGGATCATGTCATCTGAAAACAGTGAAAGTTTTACTTCTTTTTTTTTTTCTTTTTCCAATTTGGATTCCTTTCATTTCTTTTTCTACTCTGACTGCTGTGGCCAAAACTTCTAGAACTATGTTGAACAGTATCAGTGAAAGTGGGCACCCTTGTCTTGTTCCTGACTTTAGGGGAAATGCTTTCAATTTTCACCATTGAAGATAATGTTTGCTGTGGGTTTGTCATATATAGCTTTTATTATGTTGAGGTATGTTCCTTTTATTCCTGCTTTCTGGAGAGTTTTTATCATAAATGGACGTTGAATTTTGTCAAAGTCCTTCTCTGCATCTATTGAGATAATCATACGGCTTTTATTTTTCAATTTGTTAATGTGGTGAATTACATTGATTGATTTTCAGATATTGAAGAATACTTGCATCCCTGGGATGAAGCCCATTTGGTCATGGTGTATGATCTTTTTGATGTGTTCTTGGATTCTGATTGCTAGAATTTTGTTGAGGATTTTTGCATCTATGTTCTTCAGTGATATTGGCCTGTAGTTGTTTTTTTGGTTTTGTTTTGTTTTGTTTTTTGTTTCTGTGGCATCATTGTCAGGTTTTGGTATTAGGGTGATGGTGGCCTCATAGAATGAGTTTGGAAGTTTACCTTCCTCTTCAATTTTCTGGAAGAGTTTGTGTAGGATAGGTGCTAGCTCTTCTTGAAATTTTTGGTAGAATTCAGCTGTGAAGCCGTCTGGACCTGGGCTTTTGTTTGCTGGAAGATTTCTGTTTACAGTTTCAATTTCCGTGCTTGTGATGGGTCTGTTAAGATTTTCTATTTCTTCCTGGTTCAGTTTTGGAAAGTCGTACTTTTCTAAGGATTTGTCCATTTCTTCCACGTTGTCCATTTTATTGGCATACAATTGCTGATAGTAGTCTCATGATCCTCTGTATTTCTGTGTTGTCTGTTGTGATCGCTCCATTTTCATTTCTAATTTTCTTGATTTGATTTTTCTCTTTTTGTTTCTTGATGAGTCTGGCTAATGGTTTGTCAATTTTATTTATCCTTTCAAAGAACCAGCTTTTAGCTTTGTTGATTTTTGCTATGGTCTATTTTATTTCTTTTGCATTTATTTTTGCCCTAATTTTTAAGGTTTCTTTCCATCTACTAACTCGGGTTCTCCATTTCTTCCTTTTCTAGTTGCTTTAGGTGTAAGAGTTAGGTTATTTATTTGACTTTTTTTTTTCTTGTTTCTTGACGTATGCCTGTATTGCTATGAACTTTCCTCTTAGCACTGCTTTTACAGTGTCCCACAGGTTTTGGGTTGTTGTGTTTCATTTTCATTCATTTCTATGCATACTTTGATTTCTTTTTTTATTTCTTCTGTGATTTGTTGGTTATTCAGAAGCGTGTTGTTCAGCCTCCATCTGTTGGAATCTCTAATAGTTTTTCTCCTGTAATTGAGATCTAATCTTAATGCATTATGGTCAGAAAAGATGCTTGGAATGATTTAGATTTTTTTAAATTTATCAAGGTTAGATTTATGGCCCAGGATGTGATCCATCCTGGAGAAGGCTCCGTGAGCACTTGAGAAAAAGGTGAAATTCATTGTTTTGGGGTGAAATGTCCTATAGATATCAATTAGCTCTAAGTGCTCTATTGTATTATTTGAAGTTTGCATTTATTTGTTAATTTTCTGTTTAGTTGATCTGTCCATAGGTGTGAGTGGAATATTAAAGTCTCCCACTATTATTGTGTTATTGTTAATTTCCCCTTTCATACTTGTTAGCATTTGTCTTACATATTGTGGTGCTCCAATGTTGGTTGCATATACACTTATAATTGTTATATCTTCTTTTGGATTGATCCTTTGATCATTATGTAGTGGCCTTATTTGTCTCTTTTCATAGCCTTTGTTTTAAGGTCTATTTTACTGGATATGAGTATTGCTACTCCTGCTTTCTTTTGGTCTATGCGTGGAACATCTTTTTCCAGCCCTTCACTTTCAGTCTGTATGTGTCCCTTGTTTTGAGGTGGGTCTCTTGTAGGCAGCATATATATCGATCTTGTTTTTTTATCCATTTGGCCAGTCTTTGTCTTTTGGTTGGGGGATTCAACCCATTTATGTTTAAGGTAATTATTGATAAGTATGATCCCATTGCCATTTACTTTAGTGTTTTGGGTTCGGGTTTATACACCCTTTTTGTGTTTGCTGTCTAGAGAATATCCTTTAGCATTTGTTGGAAAGCTGCTTTGGTGGTGCTGAATTTTCTCAGCTTTTGCTTGTCCGTAAAGCTTTTGATTTCTCCTTCATATTTGAATGAGATTCTTGCGGGGTACAGTAATCTGGGCTGTAGGTAATTTTCTTTCATCACTTTAAATATGCCTTGCCATTCCCTCCTGGCCTGAAGCATTTCTATCAAAAGATCTGCAGTTACCCTTATGGGAATCCTCGTGTGTTATTTGTTGTTTTTCCCTTGCTGCTTGTAATATTTGTTCTTTGTGTTTGCTCTTGGGTGTTTTGCCTTGGGTTTATTGACTCTTTTATTTCTTCTAGGTCCTTGTTAAACCTTTCTTGCATCTTCTCAGTCCTTGTCTCCAGGCTATTTATCTGTGATTCCATTTTGATTTCAAGATTTTGGATCATTTTCACTATCAATATTCGGAATTCTTTCTCAGGTAGATTCTCTATCTCTTCCTCTTTTGTTTGGTTTGGTGGGCATTTCTGCTGTTCCTTTACCTGCTGGGTATTCCTCTGTCTCTTCATCTTGGTTATATTGCTGCGTTTGGTGTGGCCTTTCTATATTCTGGGAATTTGTGGAGTTTTCTTTATTATGGAGTTTCCTCACTGTGGATGGGGTTGCATCAGTGGCTTGTCAAGGTTTCTTGGTTATGGAAGCTTGTTTTGAAGTTCTGGTGGTTGGATCTGGATTTCTTCTCTCTGCTTTGCAGTGAAGTGTCCAGTAATGAGTTATGAGATGCCAATGGTTTGGGAGTAACTTTGAGCTGCCTGTATATTGAAGCTCAGGGGTGTGTACCTGTGTTGCTGGAGAGTTTGCATGGTATGTCTTGCACTGGAACTTGTTGGCCCTTGGGTGGTGCTTGGTTTCAGTGTAGGTATGGAGGCATTCGATGAGCTCCTATTGATTAATGTTCCCTGGATTCAGGAGTTCTCTGATATTCTCAGGATTTGGACTTAAGCCTCCTTCTTCTGGTTTTCAGTTTTATTTTTACAGTAGCCTCAAGACTTCTCCATGTATACAGCACCAATGATAAAACATCTAGGTTAAAGATGAAGAGTTTCTCTGCATTGAGGGACACCCAGAGAGGTTCACTGAGTTACATGGAGAAGAGAAGAGGGAGGGGGTAGTTAGAGGTGACTGGAATGAGATGAGGTGGGATCAAAAGAGGAGAGAGCAAGCTAGCCAGTAATCACTTCCTTATGCATGCTCCATAGTCTGGACCCAGAGATGTTCACAGACTTATACAGGGAAGAGGAGAGGGAGAAAGGAGACAGAGGTGGCCAGGAGAATAAAAGAGGAAAATGAAAAGGAGAGAGAAAGATCCAGCCAGTAACCAGTTCCCTAAGTGTTCTCCATCGTCTGGAACACATAGAAATTCACAGAGTTGGGTAGAAAAGGGGGAGGGAAGAGACAGAGGCCACCTGGGGAGGGGGAGGGGGGAGGGGGAGGGTTGGGGAGGGGGAGGGAGAGGAGGAAGACAACACTCAGGCTCTACGTCGCTCCATTGGGAACCGTCTGAGGCTGGCCCTCGGCAGCATGCATGCACCTCCTCAGTCTGAGCCGCTCAGGTTCAGCACTCAGGTAGTCCTCAGAGGCACAGATTCAGCTGGGCCTGCGTTTTGTGCCCTTCCCAGGTCCGAGTAGCTCAGGTGTTTGGTGAGCATGGTCGCTGCGACTTATCACCTTTCCCATCCCTGCTGCTCAGTTTTCTGGGTGTACTGCTGGCGCCCCTTCTCAGGCAGATGATGACTGTTCAGAACCCCAAGAAGTCTTATTCAGCAAAGAAGCCTGCTTGAAGTTTGGTAGGTAATGTCACTCTTGGGCTGCAATTGCCCCCTTCCAGCACTTATGGCTCTGGCTGCCTGTCACAGGAGGGGGATGGTCTGCAGCCGACTATTTCTGTTCCATCTTTTGTTGTGTGCACAGTCCTGGCAGTGTCATATGTTAGAGCTTTTTGCGTGGTAGCTATCCCACAGTCTGGTTTGCTAGCCCATGCTAGTTCACTCTGGTTATGCTCAGAGCATTCCAGCCAGATTCTGAAAAAGCACTGCAGCCCACACCTCCCTGCCCAGCCCCCACTTGGTAGTGGCGGATGCAGGCATCTGCACTGCTTCTCCACTGGGGGAGTTACACTGGGCTTGTAATCTGTTAGTTTTAATTATTTACTCATGTTTCCTCCCTGTTATGTTGCCATCTGTGCTTCCAAGGCTCACCACAGACTCAGCAGCAAGTGTTTCCTGGTGTTTGGAAACTTCTCTCTTCTTAAGACTCCCCTCCCGGGATGGAACTCCCTTCCCAGGATGGGACTCTTCCTGGGATGGAGCTCCCTCTCTCCCTCCTTTGTCTTTTTTTCATCTTGTATATTTTTCCTACCTGTTTTTGAAGACAATGATCTGCTTTTCTGGGTGCCTGATGTCCTCTGCCAGCATTCAGAAGTAGTTTCGTGGAATTTACTCAGCTTTGAAATGTTCTTTTGATGAATTTGTGAGGGAGAAATTGGTCTCCCTGTCCTATTCCTCCATCATCTTCAGACCATTCCTCAACTATATTTTAAAATTAAAGAAAAAAGAATAAAATATTCCTATCTCCAAATACTAAATAAATAAGCAGCAGCAACAACAACAACAAAAAAAAAAAAAAAAAAAACCCTGCTGTCAACAAAACTTCTGTTGAGAGTTAACAAAGAGTAAATTACTTATAAAAAAGAAATTTTATTTTAAAAGGCTTCCATTAGTAGTGCTAGTAGTAGATTCTTTAAGCTGTCCACAGAGAAAGAGGTTTGGGGTGAAACAGACTGGTCCCTTAATCCTGAAATTAACTACCCAGGTGATCAACTACTTTTCTATTGTGATGACTGAAGGTTGAAGGCTGGTGCTGATAGACCACAGTCTGTAAATGTTTCATTCTGAATTCTGGATGACTTGGAGCTCTCCATGGGTAAAGACACTATCTTTCTCATTCTGTAAGAGAGAGCAACTAATAAATGTTGGATGATAGATCCATGGATGAATGGATGGTGGATGGACTGGTGGACGGTGGGTAGATGGATGGGTAAATGGATGCATGGATGGATGGGTAACTAAGATTCATTGGTCCCAGGCTTCTTGCCTTCACTGTTTATCTGAAAGTATCTTGCAGCCCTCTGGAACCCTCTTAGAAGCAGAGTAGCTGGACTATGCAATACTCCCAAAGAAAAACCTTTTGGCCTTCTAGGAGTCTGAGCATGACACCAGAACTTCCTGGGCAGCTCAGGAGAAGGACAGAAAATCAAAGAAGTCTTCAGGTCAACCTCCAGGGCTGACAGTATTTGTTTCACAAGGGACTTAGAAGCCAGAGAACTAACATGGGAATTTGTCAGTTGCAAATAGTATTTATGCTTAAATAGCATAAATGCTTAAAGTAGCTTAAAAGGAAAAAAAAAAGATATTTGGCCTACTTGACTGAAAGGTTCAGAAATGAGTGATCTCACACCCCATGACCACCAACACCCCAGATGCATAATTCAACAAGTATCTTTAAATTCTTTTAAAGTATCTTTAAATTTAAAAGAATTTAAAGTCTCTGCCTCTATCCCTGCATATTGTTTCCTCTAACTTGGATTCACTTGTAGACAATAATCCACATGGGGTTAGGAGTGATTCAACAAAGATTTCTATTGATTGAACATTGGTTAATTCTTAGAAGGATAATTGCTTAGAAAGATTGGTTAAACTTATTATGTGAGATTAAAATGTCCTTATGATTGAAATATCATGAGTTCCTTCTTCCTTGGCTATTTGCAGCCAAAAGCATCTCAACATATATAGCACATAATAAACTGTAGTCATGGTATTATACCACGTGGACTCAGATGTCTACTCAGGAAACCAATCATTCAAGTGGAATGGATATTTTTTCCATCAGATATTACTTGAGCATCTATAATGCACTGGCAGTGTCCCAGGCACAGCAGACAAGTATTTGAATAAGACATGGTGCTTGCAAAGCAAATGAACAAACAAACAAGAAATCTGACCACCTTAAAAAACTACAAAACATAAGTAAGTCTTCCCTGGTGGCTCAGTGGTAAAGAAGCTGCCTGCCAATTCAGGAAATGCCAGTTCAATACCTGGTTTAGGAAGTTACTACATGTCGAGGGGCAACTAGACCCATGCACTACAACTTACTGATCCTGTGTTCAGAGCCCAGGAGCCCCAACTACTGAAGCCCACTTGCCCTACAGCCTGTGCTCCACAACAAGAAAAGCCACTGCAGTGATAAGACCGTGCACCACAACTAGAGAGGAGGCCCACTCTCCACAACTAGAGATAAGCCCTGGCAGCAATGAAGACCCAGTACAGCCATAAATAGATACTTATTATAAAAATAAAAACATGAGACAAAAGTCAAATTGAAATTCAAATCACAGACAACAGTAAGTGTTAATCCCTCTTGATATATAAAAACCTCTTAGAAATAAATAATAGACCAACAACACAAATAAAAACCGATCAAAGAGCATGAACAGACATCTTAATATATTGTTTTAAGTGCAACCAGTTCTTAAACTTATACAAAGAAGATGAAGTTCCCTCATAGCAAGAGAAATGCAAATATATTGAGATATCACTTTTCACATCGAATTGACAAAAGCTTGAAAGTTTTAGGACTCACAGTGCTGGTGGAGCTGTGGGGCTTCATGCATTGCTTGTGAAAGCTGAAATTGGCAAAGCTCCTAAGGAGAGAACGTGGGCAATATTTACCCAATTTGTAAGTTTGACTCAGTAATTCCACTTCTGAGAATCTATCTACAGATATATTTATGTAAGTATGCATTTCTGTATAAGTTATTTTTTTACAATACTGTCTGTAATAGCAAAGAATGGAAACAAACAGAATATCCGTCGGCAGAGGGCTGATATTTACTGGCTGTGGGACTTTTAATTCCGTTGAAAGTTGCATCTTATTCCAAATCCACTGAGAAGACGCCAAACAGTTTAAAGCAGGAGAGGGGCATAATCTGACTTCTATTTTTAAGAATCATGCTGATCTGGGTGATAGGTACCCACATATAATCATCTGTAAGAAAATATCATGATGCACACTTCAGCTTTGTTCAGTAAACTTTGTGCAGGTTACAAAATGAGAAAATATCTTTATGATCATGAGAATGCCCATGACCAGCTGTTTTGGACCAGACACCCTGCCTCCATCCCTCCGGCTGGAAACCGTTCTCCCCAAAGCAGATGAGGAGGGACAGCATCCCCAGGTCCCCTAAAGGGTCCCTCGTGGTCCTTCCTCGCCTCTCCCCAGCCTTCCACCTCTCTCTTGATTTTGGTCACCTCAGATCTCCAAGCTCCTATAAATGGACCCACACAGAATGCAGCTTGGCCTCTTTACACACAAGGATTTGTGTAGACAGATAGTTCGTTCCGGGTAAAGGGAAATCTGAGTTCAGAGCGCTCAGCCATTCTTCCGCGGAGTTCCTGGTAAAGGAAGTCTGAGTTCAGAGCGCTCAGGAGTTCTTCCGCCCTGTACACAGCACCGAAGGTGTTGCAGGCAGGCTCAGCACCCTTGAAGATGTGCTCGCAAATGACCACCAGAGGTCAGTGCGACATCGCCTTTGGCCCGAACTGACAGCAATTCAGTTCAGTTCTGTTCAGCTCAGTCGCTCAGGCCTGTCAGATTCTTTGCGACCCCATAAACCACAGCATGCCAGGCATCCCTGTCCATCACCAGCTCCGGAGTCCACCCAAACCCATGTCCATTGAGTTGGTGGTGCTAACCATCTCATCCTCTGCAGTCCCCTTCTCCTACTGCCCTCAATCTTTCCCAGCATCGGGGTCTTTTCCAATGAGTCAGCTCTCCGTATCAGGTGGCCAAAGTATTGGAGTTTCAGCCTCAACATCAGTCCTTCCAATGAACACCCAGGACTGATCTTTAAGATGGACTGGTTGATTTCCTAGCAGTCCAAGCAACTAGCCTTTTTTAATTTCATGGCTGCTGTCACCATTTGCAGTGATTTGGGAGCCCAGAAAAATAAAGTCTGACACTGTTTACACATCCAATTGCATGAAATAACAGGACCAGATTCCATGATCTTAGTTTCCTGAATGTTGAGCTTTGAGTCAACTTTTCCACTCTCCTCTTTCATTTTCATCCAGAGGCTCTCTAGGTCTTCTTCACTTTCCAACATAAGGGTGGTGTTATCTGCATATCTGAGTTATTGATATTTTTCCCTGCAATCTTGATTCCATCTTGTGCTTCCTCCAGCCCAGCATTTCTCATGATGTACACTGCACATAAGTTAAATAAACAGGGTGACAATATACAGCCTTGACATACTCCTTTTCCTATTTGGAACCAGTCTGTTGTTCCATGTCAGTAACTATTGCTTCCTGACCTGCATACAGGCTTCTCAAGAGGCAGGTCAGGTGGTCTGGTATTCCCATCTCTTGAAGAATTTTCAAGAGTTTACTGTGATTCACACAGTCAAAGGCTTTGGCATAGTCAATAAAGCAGAAATAGATGTTTTTCTGGAACTCTCTTGCTTTTTGGATGATCCGGTGGATGTTGGCAATTTGATCTCTGGTTCCTCTGCCTTTTCTAAAACCAGCTTGAACAACTGAAGGCTCACCATTTAGGTACTGCTGAAGCCTGGCTTGGAGAATTTTGAGCATTACTTTACTAGCATGTGAGATGAGTGCAATTGTGCAGTACTTTGGGCTTTCTTTGGTATTGCCTTTCTTTGGGATTGGAATGAAAACTGACCTTTTTCAGTCCTGTGGCCACTGCTGAGTTTTCCAATTTTGCTGACATATTTAGTGTAGCACTTTGAGGCCTGAGGTCAGATCCCAGCTATTTCTTTTCCTGTTTGTGGGAACTTCACTCTCGGAACTTCAGCTTTCTCTCCTGCAAAATGGGATTGAAGAGAAAAGCCACCTCAACGACAAGTTTCCATCATTGAGTGCATTCAGACGTGAACAACACTTTGTTTGAAAGCTTCCTTTTCTGTCTCTCTGTATAAGAAATGCATATATTATATCAAGACCCAGTTTAACACAGATATATGTGTGTGCGCATATTATGTGTGTAAAACTAAAATATGTTCCACAAAGCAATGCTGACCTATAATACTATGACACATCCTCTTATTTTCCATTCTGTCCTATTTTCTATTTGAAAGACGCAGGTTCACTCCATGACCCACTGTTTAGAAAATATTGGTTTAGGAAAAGGCTCTGCAGACCGTGTTGTTCTCAGAAGTACCATTTTACAGCAAGGGAAACTGAGGCCCAGACAGTGGCATTTGCTTGTCTATGACCCCCACCTGCTGGAAGGTAGCAGAACCCAGACCCCCAACCCAGGATCACTGATGCCTAAATTAAGGCTCTTCCACAGAAGATGCAAACAGAACTGACCCACAGAGAAGTTTGACTAATTTTCACAATATGTTTGCAAATTTATTACAACTATATAAAACACATAGTTGGAAGACATAAAATAAAATATGAATTTTCAACTTATCACTAAAAATGGGCAATCTGGCAACACGGGCACTAAGTATGCACCTGACCAGCAGGTGCCACACCAGAGCTGCTACTTGAGCTGCTCTCCAGGTGCATTGCATTGCCCCAGTCCCCATAGTGCATGGAAACAGGAGCCTGGTAAGTTACAGTCTCAGAGTCAGACATGAGTCTCAGAGTCGGGTCTCAGAGTCAGACACAACTTAGCAACAATCCCCATGTCGTTTTGTGACCCAGACACTGAAACAAACCATCAATTGCCATAGTCTCCTTTTTTTCAGAATGGAGAAATATTTTCAGAATGGAGGGGAAAAAAAGGAAAAACAGGACTTCCCTGGTGGCTCAGTGGTTAAGAATCTGCCTGTCAATATAGGGGACACAGGTTTGACCACTGATCTGGGAAGATTCCACATGCTCTGGGACAACTAAGCCTGTGAAAACTACTGAACTTGCATTCTAGAGCTCATACTCTGGAACAAGAGAAGCCGCCACAAGGAGAAGCCCATGCACTGCAACTAGAGAAAGCTCTCTCATGGCAACAAAGATCCAGCACAGTCCAAAATAAATATATTTTTGAAAAAGGTAAAACAAAAACTAAGGCAAGGGACCTACATTAAAAAAAAATAGATGCACAGATCTTTCTCACATATTGAAATACAAATAAAACACAGCAATATCAACTAAAGCCCAAATCTGTTTCACTGTTCTATTCCATGACTTGTTTAGAGTTTACAACGCCCATCTTAGCCAATACCTTTATCTATCTCCACGTGTTTTGCCCACCATCATGTCCCCAGCACCTGAAACTGCTCAGCCAAGAAAAAATGCTTAATTAAGAATGAGCGGCTTTTATACAAAAGCTTCTCCCAATATTAGCAGATATACAGTAATGGTGAGGAGCAGGTATTCTTTGGTCAACTGGATGGCTCAAGTTCAGCTTCTGCTAGAAGTAGCTGTGTGACCTCAGGCAGCTTCTTCAGTCTCTATGGGCCTGATGTGTCCTCAGCTGCAAGATGTAGGTAATGAGGCACCATGTACGTAAGTGACCAGGAATGTGAAAAATGCTGGATAAATGAAGTTCCCTTCTTCTTCATTTCATCAAGGTGAACCAAGGTCCATAGTCCATCATGTCAACAAGTCATCTGGTGATCAGTTAGCCTGGCCTTGGGTTATCTGCAGGGCTAGAGAGGCAATTGTCTCCCATTAACATCATGGCCTGTAAAGAAAGCCCTGGGCCAGATGGCAACATCAAAGATTCCATCCCCAGGCACATCTCTGGATGAGAACTGGCTTTTCAACATCCAAGCATTCCTCTTGCTGCTCACCCTTCTGAACTGAAGAGGTCAGAGGGCTGAAAATTTCATTTCCCAGACTCCCTTGCAGCCAGGGATCTGAAGCCTTTAAGGGCCCACTCATCAGCTGTGTCCATGAGACACCTGTACTTATGCAGAGTTAACAAAGGAAAAGGGGCTGGGCAGAGGACACTGGCCTACAAATGAGGAGGGCCTGCTGATCCTGTGGCAGTGGTCCCTTGGGCCCAGTCCTACAGTGTGGCTTCCTCAGCCCTCCTGTGATTCTGTAAATACTCATACTGTTATCAGTCATACCCCTGGAAATTTGAACAAACTCAGGGACAAAGTGGAGGAGAAAGGAGGCTGAGGTATTGCAGTCCACTTGATTGCAAAGAATTGGAAAGACTTGGTGACTGAAGGTGGAGAAGGCAATGGCACCCCACTCCAGTACTCTTGCCTGGAAAATCCCATGGACAGAGGAGCCTGGTAGGCTGCAGTCCATGGGATCGCTAAGAGTTGGACACAACTGAACGACTTCACTTTCACTTTTCCCTTTTATGCATTGGAGATGGAAATGGCAACCCACTCCAGTGTTCTTGCCTGGAGAATCCCATGGACGGGGGAGCCTGGTGGGCTGTCGTCTATGGGGTCACAGAGAGTCGGACATGAAGTGACTTAGCAATGGCAGCAGTGACTGAAGGACAATCAGTCTCACACAATCAGGGAAGCAGCTAGATCCAGCCCATGTGATTGGGGTATGGTATTAGTGATGAAGAAGCTGCGCACAGAAGATGCAAAAGATGCGAGTTCAGTCCCTGTGTGGAGAAGATTCGCTGGAGGAGGATAGACATGGCAACCCACTGCAGTATTCTTTCCTGGAGAATCCTATGGCCAGAGGAAGCTTGGCGGGCTACAGTCCCTAGGGGCGCACAAAGTCAAACATGACTGAAGCGACTTAGGACACACACATGCATGCACAATTTATTATGGGAATTATTAATAGGCCTCATAGGTCAGCTGTGGGAGGAGGTTGAGAAGTGAGGTCTGAAAAGGGAGCCACCAACCAGGTAACCTGAGAGGCCATAGGGTCTAACTAGTCACCAAAGTGAAGCTGCCGAGGGCCAACAGTAGAGAAATGGATAGGGAACCACTGCCTCTGCAGCCAAGCGTCTAGTGACAGGCCAGGTGCTGATGCCCAGGAGTCAGGAGGAACTTTTGGGTGCATCCCAGAGGACAGTAAGGACACGCCAGAACCTGAAGGCATGTCTGCAGCTACTTGTCACCACACAGAAACCTTGCAAGAGGAGAGACTGCTGCTCCCTTTCCACTTTCAAACTCTCTCCCAAGTTACCCTTTTGGTCAGCTCTACCTCGGAACCTTTTCATACTTTTCACGGGGTTCTCAGGGCAAGAATACTGTAGTAGTTTGCAATTCCCTTCTCCAGCAGAGATCACATTTTGTAGAACCCCATGAACAGTATGAAAAGGCAAATAATAATAGTAGGACAGTGAACTATGAACTCCCCAGGTCACTAGGTGCCCAACCTGCTACTAGAGATCAGTGGAGAAATTATTCCAAAAGAATGAAGGGAAGAAGCCAAAGTGAAAACAACACCCAGTTGTGGATGTGACTGGTGATGGAAGTAATGTCCAATGTTGTAAAAAGCAATATTGTGTACGAACCTGGAACGTTAGGTCCATGAGTCAAGGCAAATAGGAAATGGTCAAACAGGAGATGGCAAGAGTGAACACCAACACTTTAGGAATCAGAAAACTAAAATGGACCTGAATGGGTGAATTTAACTCAGATGACCATTATATCTACTACTGTGGTTGAGAACCCTTAGAAGAAATGGAGCAGCCATCATAGTCAACAAAGGAGTCCAAAATGCAGTACTAGGATGCAGTCTCTGAAAGGACCAATATATCTCTGTTCATATCCAAGGCAAACTATTCAATATCATGATAATCCAAGTCTGTGCCCCAACCAATAATGCTGAAGAAGCTGAAGCTGAACAGTTCTGTGAAGACCTACAAGACCTTCTAGAATTAACACCCTCAAAAGATGTCTTTTTCATTATAGGGGACTGGAATGCAAAAGTAGGAGGTCAAGAAGTCCCAGGAGTAACAGGCAAAGTTGGCCTTAGAGTACAGAATGAAGCAGGGCAAAGGCTAATAGAGTCTTGCCAGAAGATTGCACTGGTCAGAGCAGATACCCTCTTACAGCAACACAAGAGAAGACTCTACACATGGATATCAAGAGACAGTTAATAGCAAAATCAGATTAATTATTGTCTTTGCAGCCAACAAGGGAGAAGCTCTATATAGTCAACAGAAACAAGACCTGGAGCTGACTGTGACTCAGATCATGAATTCCTTATTACCAAATTCAGACTTTAAATGAAGAAAGTAGGGAAAAGCACTACACCATTCAGGTATGACTTAAACCAAATCCCTTATGATTATACAGTGGAAATGAAAAATAGTCTCAAATGATTAGATCTGACAGAGAGCCTGTAAAACTATGGACAGGGGTTGGGTTCATGACATTGTACAGGAGGTAGCGATCACAACCTTCCCCAATAAAAAGAAATGTAAAAAAGCAAAATGGTTGTCTGAGGAGGCCTTACAAATAGCTATGAAAGTAGGAAAGGAAAGATGTACTCATCTGAATGCAGAGTTCCAAAGAATAACAAGGAGAGATAAGAAAGTCTTCCTCAGGGATAAATGCAAAGAAATAGTGGACAACAATAGAATGGGAAAGACTCAAGTTTTCTTCAAGAAAATTAGAGATAGCAACTTTGCATGCAGGAATTTTTCATGCAAAGATGGGCACAGTAAAGGACAGAAACTGCATGGACTTAACAGAATCAGAGGATTCTAAGACGAAGTGGCAAGAATATACAGAATAATACCCAAAATATCTTCATGATCCAGATAATCATGATGTTGTGATCACTCACCAAGACTCAGTCATCCTGGAATGTGAAGTCGAGTGGGCCTTAGGAAGCATCATTACAAACAAAGCTAGTGGAGGTGATGGAATTCTAGTTGAATTATTTCAGATCCTAAAAGATGATGCTGTGAACGTTCTGTACTCAATAGGCCAGCAAATTTTTCCACAGGACTGGAAAAGATCAGATTTCATTCCAGTCCCAAAGAAGGGCAATGCCAAAGAATGTTCAAAGTACTGCACAATTGCACTCATCTCTCATGCTAGTAAAGTAATGTTCAAAATTCTGCAAGCCAGGCTTCAACAGTATGTGAGCCATGAACTTCCAGATGTTAAGCTGGATTTTGAAAAGGCAGAAGAATGAGATCAAATTTCCAACATCCATTGGATCATTGAAAAAGCAAGAGAGTTGCAGAAAAACATCTGCTTCTGTTTTATTGACTATGCCAAAGCCTTTGTGTGGATCACAACAAACTGTGGAAAATAATTCAAGAGAGAGGAATATCAGACCAGCTGGCCTGCCTCCTGGGAAACCTGTATGCTGGTCAAGAAGCAACAGTCAGAACATGGAACTGGAACAGTTAGAACCGGACAAGGAACAACAGGCTGGTTCCAAATAGGAAAAGGAGTGCATTAAGGCTGTATATTGACACCCTGCTTATTTAATGTATATGCAGAGTACATCATGAGAAACACTGGACTGGATGAAGCACAAGCTGGAATCAAGATTTCCAGGAGAAATATCAATGAGCTCCGATATTCAGATGACACCACCCTTATGGCAGAAAGCAAGAACAAAAGAACATCTTGAGGAAAGTGAAAGAGGAGATTGGAAAAGTTGGCTTAAAACTCAACATTCAGAAAATGAAAATTATGGTATCTGGTCCCATCACTTCATGACAAGTAGATGGGGAAACAACAGGAACAGTGACAAATTATAGTTTGGGCGCCAAAATCAATGCAGACCATGACAGCAGCCCTGAAATTAAAAGATGATTGCCCCTTGGAATAAAACTTATGAGCTGCCTAGACAGCTTATTAAAAAAGCAGAGACATTACTTTGCCAACAAAAGTCCACCTAAGTCAAAGCTTTGGTTTCCCCAGTAGTCATGTGTGGATGCCAGAGCTGGAGAATCGATGCTTCTGAACTGTGGTGTTGGAGAAGACTTTCAAGAGTCCCTTGGATGCAAGGAGATCCAACCAGTCCATCCTAAAGAACATCAGTCCTGAATATTCATTGGAGAAGTTGAAACTTCAATACTTTGGCCACCTGATGTGAAAGACTGACTCATTAGAAAAGACCCTGATGCTGGGAAAGATTGAAGGTGGGAAGAGAAGAGGACAGCAGAGCGTGAGATGGTTGGATGTTATCATCGACTCAATGGACATGAGTGTGAATAAACTCCGGGTGTTGTGATGGATAGGGGGGCCTGACTTGCAGCAGTCCATGGGGTTGCAAAGAATCGGACACAAAGAAGCCACTGAGCAGACTGGCTGAACTCGAAATCAAAGAAAAGGTTTCTGGGAAATGTAGTCCCAGCCTAGCCAAATTAACACAGTGGAGCACAGACCACTTGACTTACTAAACCCTTCTCCTTTCATTAGTAGGGTGAATTTACCTTTGGAAAACGGACCTGACTGATAAACAGACTTTGGACAAGTCTGCAGTGAGTAGTGTGTCGGGGCTTCCCTGGTAGCTTAGAGGATAAAGCGTCCGCCTGCAATGAGGAGACCTGGAAGACTTTTTAGTCAGTGGTTTAATTTTTCATCTTATGAACCTGCACTAGAAACAGCCTGAATCTCATTTTCCCAAGCTCCCTTGCAGTCAGAATGTAACCATGTGACCTAGGCTCAATCAATTAGATGCACCTAGATGGTACTTAAGTCTCAATTACTTACAACCACATGGAATGTAGGTGGATACACCTACTGGTTTTAGAAAAGGCAGAGGAACCAGAGTTCAAATTCCCAACATCTGCTGGATCATTGACAAAGCAAGAGCATTCCAGAAAAACATCTATTTCTGCTTTATTGACTATGTCAAAGCCTGTGACTATGTGGATCACAATAAACTGTGTAAAATTCTGAGAGAGATGGGAATATCAGACCACCTGACCTGCCTCTTGAGAAACCTATATACAGGTCAGGAAGCAACAGTTAGAACTGGACATGGAACAACAGACTGGTTCCAAACAGGAAAAGGAATACCTCTAGGCTGTATATTTGTCACCCTGCTTATTTAACTTATATGCAGAGTACATCATGAGAAACATGGGGCTGAGAAGCACAAGCTGAAATCAAGTTTGCTGGGAGAAATATTAATAACCTCAGATATGCAGATGACACCACCCTTATGGCAGAAAGTGAAGAGGAGCTGAAAAGCTTCTTGATGGAAGTGAAAGAGGAGAGTGGAAAAGTTGGCTCAAAGCTCAACACTCAGGAAATGAAGATCATGGCATCTGGTCCCATCAATTCATGGGAAATAGATGGGGAAACAGTGTCAGACTTTATTTTGGTGGGGGGGGGGCTCCAAAATCACTGCGGATGGTGACTGCAGCCATGAAATTAAAAGATGCTTACTCCTTGGAAGACAAGTTATGACCAACCAAGATAGCATACTGAAAAGCAGAGACATTAGTTTGCCAACAAAGTTCCGTCTAGTCAAGATGATGGTTTTTCCAGTGGTCATGTATGTGAGAGTTGGACTGTTAAGAAAGCTGAGTGCTGAAGAATTGATGTTTTGAACTGTGGTGTTGGAGAAGACCCTTGAGAGTCCCTGGGACTGCAAGGAGATCCACCAGTCCATTCTGAAGGAAATCAGCCCTGGGTATTCCTCGGAAGGAATGACGCTGAAGCTGAAACTCCAGTACTTTGGCCACCTCATGAGAAGAGCTGACTTACTGGAAAAGACTCTGATGCTGGGAGGGATTGGGGGCAGGAGGAAAAGAGGGAGACAGAGGATGAGATGACTGGATGGCATCACCGACTCGATGGACGTGAGTTTGAGTGAACTCTGGGAGTTGGTGATGGACAGGGAGGCCTGGTGTGCTGCAATTCATGGGGTCGCAAAGAGTCAGACATGACTGAGCAACTGAACTGACTGAATGACTGATGGCAGTTCTATTTCCAGTGTTTTTTTTTTTTTTTTTAAGGAATCTCCACACTGATTTCCATAGTGGCTGTACTAATTTGCATTCCCATCAACAGTGTAAGACGGTTCCCTTTTCTCCACACCCTCTCCAGCATTTATTGTTTCTAGAGTTTTGGATAGCAGCCATCTGACCAGCATGAGATGGTACCTCATTGTAGTTTTGATTTGCAATTTTCTGACAATGAGAGATGCTGGGCAACTTTTCATGTGTTTGTTAGCCATCTGTATGTCTATTTTGGAAACATGTCTGTTTAATGTTTGGCCCACTTTTTGATTGGGCCGTTTATTCTTCTGGAATTGAGCTGCAGGTGTTGCTTGTATATTTTTGAGATTAATTGTTTGTCAGTTGCTTCATTTGCTATTATTTTCTACCACTCTGAAGCCTGTCTTTTTCACTTTGCTTCTAGTTCCCTTAGTTCTGCAAAAGCTTTTAAGTTTAATTAGGTCCAATTTGTTTATTTTGCTTTTATTTCCCCTACTCTGGGAGGTGGGTCATGGAGGATCCTGCTGTGTTTTATGTCGGAGAGTGTTTTGCTCATGTTTTCCTCTAAGAGTTTGATAATTTGTGGTCTTACATTTAGATCTTTACTCCATTTTGAGTTTATTTTTGTGTATGGTGTTATACAGTGTTCTAGTTTCATTCTTTCATGAGTGGTTGACCAGTTTTCCCAGCACCTCTTTTTAAAGGGATTGTGTTTTCTCTATTTACATTGTTGCCTCCTTTGCGAAAGGTAAGGTGTCCATAGTTGCATGGATTTATCTCTGGGCTTTCTATTTTGTTCCACTGATCTATCTTTCTGTCTTTGTGTGAGTACCGTACTGTTTTGATGACTGTAGCTTTGAGGTATAGCCTGAAGTCAGGCAGGTTGATTGCTCCAGTTCCATTCTTCTTTCTCAAGAATTCTTTGGTTATTCGAGGTTTTTTGTATTTCCATACAAATTGTGAAATTATTGGTTTTAGTTCTCTGAAAAATACCGTTGGTAGCTTGATAGGGATTGCATTGACTCTAGAGATCATTTTGGGTAGTATACTCTTTTTCACGATATTGATTCTTCCAATCCATGAACATGGTATATTTCTCCATCTATTTGTGTCCTCTCTGATTTCCTTCATCAATGTTTTATAGTTTTCTATGTATAGGTCCTTTGTTTCTTAAGGTAGATGTATTCCTAAGTATTTTATTCTTTTCGTTGCAATGCTGATTGGAATTGTTTCCTTAGTTTCTCTTTCTGTTTTCTCATTGTTAGTGTATAGGAATGCAAGGGATTTCTGGGTGTTAATTTTATACGCTGCAAATTTGCTATATTAATTGACTAGCTCTAGTAAATTTCTGGTGGAGTCTTTAGGGTGTTCTATGTAGAGGATCATGTCGTCTGCAAACAGTGAGAGTTCTACCTCTTCTTTTCCAACCTGGATTGCTTTTATTTCTTTTTCTGCTCTGATTGCTGTGGCCAAAACATCCAAAACTATGTTGAATAGTAGTGTTGAGAGTGGGCACCCTTGTCTTGTTCTACTTTAAGGGAAATGCTTTCAAGTTTACACCACTGAGGATAATGTTTGCTGTGGGTTTGTCATATATAGGTTTTACTGTGCTGAGGTGTGTTCCTTCTATTCCTGCTTTCTGGAGGGTTTTTATCATAAATGGATGTTTAGTTTTGTCAAAGGCTTTGTCTGTATCTATTGAGATAATCATATGGGTTTTATTCTTCAATTTGTTACTTTGCTGTATCACGTTGATTGATTTGTGCATATTGAAGAAGCCTTGCCTCCCTGGGATAAGGCCCACTTGCTCATGATGTGTGATCTTTTTAATATGTTGTTGGATTCTGTTGGCTAGAATTTTGTTAAGGATTTTTGCATCTATGTTCATCATTGATATTGACCTGTAGTTTTCTTTTTTGTGTGGCATCTTTGTCTGATTTTGGATCAGGGTGATGGTGGCCTCATAGAATGAGTTTGGAACTTTACTTTCCTCTGTAATTTTCTGGAAATGTTTCAGGAGGATAGGAGTTAGCTCTTCCCTACATTTTTGGTAGAATTCAGCTGTGAAGCTGTCTGGTTCTGGGCTTTTTTTGCTGGAAGATTTCTGATTACAGTTTCCATTTCTGTGTTTGTGATGGGATTTTCAAGATTTTCTATTTCTTCCTGGTTCAGTTTTGGAAAGCTATACTTTTCTAAGAATTTGTTCATTTCTTCCAAGTTGTCCTTTTTATTGGCATATAGTTGCTGATAGTAGTCTCTTTTCATCCTTTGTATTTCTGTGTTGCCCGTTGATGGTTCTCCAATTTTATTTATAATTTTGTTGACTTGAATATTCTCCCTTTGTTTCTTGATGAGTCTGGCTAATGGTTTGTCAGTTTTATTTATCTTCTCAAAGAACCAGCTTTTAGCTTTGTTGATTTTTGCTATGGTCTCTTCTGTTCCTTTTGCATTTATTTCTGCCCTAATTTTTAAGATTTTGTACCTTCACCTAACCCTAGGGTTCTTCATTTCTTCCTTTTCTAGTTGCTTTAGGTGTAGAGTTAGGTTGTTTATTTGACTTCTTTCTTCTTTCTTGAGGTAACCCTGTATTGCTATGAACCTTCCCCTTAGCACTGCTTCTATAGTGTCCCATAGGTTTTAGGCTGTTGTGTTTTCATTTTCATTCACTTCTACACACGTTTTTAATTTTCTTCTGTGATTTGTTGGTTATTCAGAAGCGTGTTATTCAGCCTCCTTTTGTTGGGATCTTTAATAGTTTTTCTCCTATAATTGACACCGAATCTTACTGTATTGTGGTCAGAAAAGATGCTTGGAATGATTTCAACCTTTTTGAATTTACAAAGGCTAGATTTATGGCCCAGGATGTGATCTCTCCTGGAGAAGGTTCTATGTCCACTTGAGAAAAAGATGAAACCCATTGTTTTGGGGGTGAAATGTCCTATAGATATCAGCTAGGTCTAACTGGCCCATTATATCATTTAAAGTTTGTGTTTTCTTGTTAATTTTCGGTTTCATTGAACTATTCATAGGTGTGAGTGGGGTATTACAGTCTCCCACTGTTATTGTGCTATTGTTAATTTTCCCTATCATACTTGTTAGCATTTGCCTTACATACGGTGTTGTTAAATGACCACCTATGGTGGGTCCATGTATATTTATAAAATTGTCATATCTTCTTCTCAGATCGATCATTTGATCATCATGTAGTAACATTCTTTGTCTCTTTTCACAGCCTTGATTTTAAGGTCTATTTTATCCGATATGAGTATTGCTACTCCTGCTTTCTTTTAGTCTCTAATGGCATGGAATATCTTTTTCCAGCCCTTCACTTTCAGTCTGTATGTGTCCGTTGTTTTGAGGTGGGTCTCTTGTAGGCAACATCTATAGGGGTCTAGTTTTTGTATCCGTTCAGCCAGTCTTTGTCTTTTGATTGGGGCATTCAACCCACTTCCATTTAAGTTAATTATTCATAAGTATGATCCCATTGCCATTTACTTTGTTATCTTGGGTTCGAGTTTATACACGCTTTTTGTGTTTCCTGTCTAGACAAGATCCTTTAGCGTTTATTGAAGAGCTGGTTTGGTGGTGCTGAATTCTCTCAGCTTTTGCTTGTCTTAGAGCTTTTGATTTCTCCTTCATATTTGAATGAGATCCTTGCTGGGTACAGTAATCCGGGTTGTAGGTTTTTCTCTTTCATCACTTTAAGCATGTCCTGCCATTCCCTTCTGGCCTGAAGAGTTTCTAGTGAAAGATCAACTGGTTTCCTTATGGAAATCCCCTTGTGTGTTATTTCTTGTTTTTCTCTTGCTGCTTTTAATATTTGTATTTTTTGTGTTTGATCTTGTTAATTTGATTAATATATGCTTTGTGGTATCTCATCTTGGATTTATCCTTTTTGGGACTCTCTGGGTTTCTTGGACTTTGGTGACTATTTCCCTCCCCATTTTAGGGACGTTTTCAACTATTATCTCCTCAAGAATTTTCTCATGGCCTTTCTTTTGTCTTCTTCTTCTGGGACTCCTTTCATTTGAATGCTGGGGCATTTATCAGTGTCCCAGAGTTCTCTGAGGTTGTCCTCATTTTTTAAAATTCGTTTTTTCTTTTTCCCTCTCTACTTCATTTATTTCTATCATTTTGTCTTCAACCTCACTTATCCTATCTTTTGCCTCCTTTATTAATTGTTGGTTCCCTCCAGAGTGTGTTTGATGTCACTGATTGCATTATTCATTATTGATTGACTCCTTTTTATGTCTCCTAGGTCCTTTTTAAACATTTTTTGCCTCTTCTCACTCCTTGTCGCCAGGCTATCTGTAACTCCATTTTATATTCAAGATTTTTTATTATTTCTGAGTTATTTTTCAGGTGGACTCTATCTGTTTTGTTTGGTTTGATGGCCACTTATCATGTTCCTTTACCTGCTGATTTACATGTTTTAAACCCAGCTTTGACTAATGTCAGTGAATCACACACTTAAAAACTGGTGAAAGGGACAATTTTTGATACATCCCATTTATTACATTAAAAGTAAAATGGAAACTATCCGAAGCAAGTATACCCTTTAAATACTATCTCAATAAGGGTTTTTAAAAATGCCAGCTGCCCTGACTTCCTACCTTCGGATCATAATTCAACCTCCATACCCTCGACTTCTCTTCATTCTCTGATCTCATCAGCCCCATCTCCAATGCCAAATCCCTTATTCTGGCCTCTGTAGCCTTTCTCCTCTTCTTTAAAGATCCAGACACCCCCTCAGGTGTTTTTTATTTGCTCTCCCTTCTACGTGGGATGTTCTTCTATTCAGGGTACAGGTTCTGAGATCTAGTTGCCCAGCAGAATCACCTGATGAGTTTATAGATGCCCCAGCCCCACCTCAGAGAGTCAGATGCCATTATTTGGGGAGACAGGGTGGCACCTGGACATTTACTATTGTTTTAAAACTTGTCAAGTGATTCTAACATTCATCCAGCATTAGAAATCACTGCCCAAGACATCATGCTCAGTCCCCACCATCTTTAGGTTTCAATTCAAAGGCCAGTTGTGCAAGAGGCTGGTGTTTGCAGGCAACTTGAATGTCCATCATCTGGGGGCTGTGACACGACCTGTCACCTTCCCCGTGCCAGGCTCCCATACCCAGAAAGAAGAAGAGGGAAGCTCTTGTAAAGTCCTCTCTCAATCAGTCCCATTCCATTCCTTTCAGAGCACCAGCTAGGGATGGCCTGAGGGGCCCATGCCCGGCTTTTGTCTAGCCATGGAGCTGAGGAATGCTCAGATGTTTAAATGATTGAAAAAAAAAAAAAACACAACAACAACAACAAAAAAAAAACCTCTTAGGTGACCCATGAAGACGAAATGACAAGTGTGTGCCTGGGCAGAGTCAAGGTCACATGTTGCCCACAGAGCTCCTTTTAGTCCAGGCTGCCATCTTGGCCACTGAAAGACAAATTCACTCCCTCCCAGTGTTCTTCTGAGACTGACCCAGGATTTCCTTTCTGTCTCCATCTCTGTCAGTAAATCCCCAAGAACTGGACTTCCCAGGAAAGCTCCCAGTGGGGGCCATTATTTATAAGGTGGAGAAAAATGTTCACAACCTCATGTGGCCCCGTCTCCATCTTTGGTGCAAACCTGATACAGCCATACCGATCAAATGGAACACTGCAAATCTGAGGATGACCAAGGCATTTTTCCCAAAACAGTTTAATTTAAATAAGGTGAAGAATCTGAAAATATTAGGGTGTGGGGAGAACCTAAAATACCATGTGAACCCACTGGTTCAGTCACAGAGAAACACCATCATAAGAAAAGATATTTAAGTTTAATACAAATGTTATAGAAGAAAATAAATGCTAAAAGCAACTATGCTTCACAAATAAGGCCAGCTACGCTATTTTTGTTTGTTTGTTTGTTGGTTGGTTCTTTTGACAACGGCAGTTGACAGATGTTCTTTCCTGTTTCCTCCTAGTACTTTCTTTTCTTAATTTCTTTTCTAATATGAGTAACTAGCTGGAAACTGTAGAGTTCACATCCTCTTATCAATAATGAAGAGAAAGGAAGCAAAACTAAAATGTACAACAAAATGTACTGGAATGATATTGTACAATTAATTTTTCTCATAGACATATATCACCCTTTTGCTTTGTTCAATGCTTCTTGTTTTACACAACACGCAAAATGGTACTACAGCACATGTAGTGTAATGGCAAAGTGGTGGTCTCCTTCCTGTCAAACTGCCTTTGTTTCACGCTGACATGAAACCATAAAATTCCATCGTATAAATATTACATACACGCTTCATCTCAGGCTCAAATGTCCTCCGGGTGTGTCTCGCCTTTGACTTCCCACTTCCCGTGAAGCATGGTCATCTCTCACCAAGAAGCTGTGAGTGTCTGTAAGGGAACCACAAAGCAAAGAAAAACTGTTTCAGAGCTTCTGACTTGAATACTTTCTACTGTCTTTTCTTCTGCAAACTGAGCTGAACGGGGCTTGCTTCTACTTAATCATCTCTAAACAAGGATTGGGGTGTTTCTGGTTTTCCTTTATTCCCTTTTATCGGAGTAGAGTCATCATAGAAATCACATCAAATTAATGAGCTCCTCCACATACCCTTCTGGTCCAGAGAGCTTCCCTTTTATATCATGGTAACACAGTATTTCAAAGGGGCCAATGGGTACATGTGATGTGTCCATAGCAGCACTGAACTCTGTGCTGGAAATTCCTGATCCCAATATGCTGTGTACAAACACACAAATGCGAACAGCTCAAGGGACATCACAGAGGAGGAGCTGTGCACGGCAAAGTGACCCCTGTGCCCTCTTGGTACCCCTGTGACAGATGGCTGGCTGGGCATCCTTTCTCCAGCATCCAACCATTCTTTTTGTTGTTGGGTGCGGTGTTTGTTTGTTTGTTTGTTTATTTATTTCTCTCTCTTTTTTATACGTTAAAGTTAATACAAATGTGAAAAGGGGAAGGTACTCTAGGCTCGATGACATTCACAAATTATACATTTATTTACATATAAAGTAAAGGTTCCATATGGGTGGAACAGTATTCATCAAGGGTAATGCCAAACATGAGACAGTGTGGCCTGCCCTGCATACCAGGTGCAGAGGCCAAGTATGAGGGTGATGGTCCTCCTGTCTCACGTCTGTTTGCTGGTTCTGGTTTCTCTGGTGTCTGTATTGTTTCTCTCTGCAGGGTGGGTGGCCTGTGTCCCAGCATGTCCCAATTCTCAGCAGGTGTCCAGGCCGGACTTTTTTGGGATGAGGCTCTTTGAACTGGTACCAGTGTTATGCTCAGAGCAGGCTGACCCTTGCTTCTCCTCACTGCCTCTCCAATAACTGGATTTACTGCTCCAGGAATGGTTTGGGCAGGAGGAAAGCCAAGAGGAAAGGGGGGGGGGTGGTTAGCATTCCTGACCATGCCTGGCCATTCCTGCCCACCCGCTTCTACTTGATCTGCACCTGCTCCACCAGGAAGCCACCTTCCTCTCCCGACTCCCCCCAACACACGGGAAAAATCCTGCCACCATTTACTGACCTGAATTTTGGGGTCTTTAAGGATATAACAAGAGCTGGAAAAAACAGAAGGGCATCATGCTCAGAGGAAATAAAGATTAGTGGGGAAAAGTACTAACTCATTGAGGAAGAGGTTTCTTATGCAGTACTTGGTTTAGGCACCCTTGCTGCATGATCAGACTTCGAGTACCCCAGGTCGCTGTTATGTTCAAACTTGGGCACTAAAAAAGGCACTGAGATTTGGCATTCTCTACTTACTTCTGTTAATGGAGTTTCTTTCATCACTGTATAGGCAACTTGAAAACAGACTTATACCTAAACCAGCCAAAGGAAAAGGAGGGAGGACCAGAATGGTTAAACCCAGCTGGTTTAATGGTTAAGATCTACTGGCTCCCAGTAAGGAAAAGCTACAGGGCCAACTGAAGGATGAAAGAACCAGAGTAAGACCTAAGGGAGCTACAAGGACATGTGCGTTGTAAGGAGTTACACTGTGGATGAGTAAGATGTGACAACACTGAAGGAAGAGCCAAACGAGTTTTCCGTCCAGCTGGGAGACGGCCCAGCCTGCAGGCTCAGTGGGGTGGCTGACTCTGAGACCCATCAGCACATCACTAAGATCCCATTGTACCTTAGATCATTTACCAAGTTTAGACAGATTGGGACAAAACATTTTTTAACTTCTTGAGGTGGGATGATAATATTTGAACAAAAGAAGTTGGCTTCATTGACTATACCAAAGCCTTTGACTGTGTGGATCACAATAAACTGTGGAAAATTCTGAAAGAGGTGGGAATACCAGACTATCTGACCTGTCTCTTGAGAAACATATAGGCAGGTCAGGAAGCAAGCATTAGAACTGAATATGGAACAACAGACTGGTTCCAAAGAGGAACAGGAGTATGTCAAAGCTGTATATTGTCACCCTGTTTATTTAACTTCTATGAAGAGTACATCATGAGAAACCCCGGGCTGGAAGAAGCACAAGCTGTAATCAGGATTACTGGGAGAAATATTAATAACATCAGATATGCAGACGACACCACCCATATGGCAGAAAGTGAAGAGGAACTAAAAAGCCTCTTGATGAAAGTGAAAGAGGAGAGTGAAAAAGTTGCCTTAAAGCTCAACATTCAGAAAATGAAGATCATGCATCTGGTCCCATCACTTCCTGGGAAATAGATGGGGAAACAGTGGAATTAGTGTCAGATTTTACTTTTTTGGGCTCCAAAATCACTGCAGATGGTGACTGCAGCAATTAAAATAAAAGATGCTTACTCCTTGGAAGAAAAGTTATGACCAACCTAGATAGCATATTCAAAAGCAGAGACATTACTTTGCAACATGGGTTCGTCTAGTTAAGGCTATGCTTTTTCCAGTGGTTATGTATGAATGTGAGATTTGAACTATGAAGAAAGCTAGCGCCAACGAATTGATGCTTTTAAACTGTGGTGTTGGAGGAGACTCCTGAGAGTGCCTTGGACTGCAAGGAGATCCAACCAGTCCATTTTAAAGGAGATCAGCTGTGGGATTTCTCTGGAGGCAATGATGCTAAAGCTGAAACTCCAGTCCTTTGGCCACCTCATGCGAAGGGTTGACTCACTGGAAAAGACTCTGATGCTGGGAGGGATTGGGGGCAGGAGGAGAAGGGGAAGACAGAGGAAGAGATGGCTGGATGGCATCACTGACTCGATGGACGTGAGTCTGAGTGAACTCTGGGAGTTGGTGATGGACAGGGAGGCCTGGCGTGCTGCGATTCATGGGGTCACAGACAGTCGGACATGTCTGAGCCACTGAACTGAACTGAACTGAACTGACTGAACTGTGAAGCTTAGAGACAGAATCAGAGTGAGGCAGCAAGGGACCAGACCATCACCTAGAAGGGTGACTACTCTTATCATCACCTAGTGATAGGCAGGCATGGTGATTTCCTGAGCTCCGGTTTTGGAAGAGAAGAAGCAAAGACAGTGATAAGGACCTCCCAAGTTATATATTCACTCAGGAGAGAACGCTTCCTCATCACTTCCATCTGGGACCCAAAGCAGGTGTTATTGTGGAGGGCAGAGCTGGGGTCCGTGGTCAAGCTCTCTTATGGTTCATGTCCACCTCTTCTTACACATTCTTCCCTACTCATGACACCTACACTGTTAGCCCTCTGGAAGGTCAGTGATGCAGCTGGTCATCACGACACAGAAACTCTGACAAAAATGCAGTGAAGTTACATTCAGTCTCCCCAGTTCTGTTGAAGGCAGAGAGACCAGCTAGGCAGCAGGGCTTAGCTTGCTTAGCACAGAAGCCACATCCCAGAGCCAGGCTGGCCACCTGAGTAACTGAAGAGCCTGACCTCTCCCATGGACAGGACAGGGCACGCTGGCTGGTTCAGCCAGTCACTGTGGAGGACAATGGGTGTTACTCCAGGGCACATCATGTAAAGAGCAAGGATGGAGCTCCTTCAAGAAGCCAGATCAGGAATTCCCTGGTTAGGGGAATTGGTGCTGGTTTGGACTTGGTGCTTTCCACCAGGTGCAAGTCCTGGTTAGGATTTGGTGCTTCCACTGTCAAGGGTGCAGGTTTACAGGTTCAAATTATGCGTGGGGAACTAAGATCCCATGAGCTGCTGAGCGTGGTCGAGAGAAAGAGAGAGAGAGAGAGAGAGAGAGAGAGAGAGAGAGAGAGAGAGAGAGAGAGAGAGAGAGAGAGAGAGAGAGGGAGAGAGGCAGAGAGAGAGAGAGAAACCAGACCATCCATCCTCACTCTCTCATTTTCTACTGCAGTTTCCAGTGGCCATGAGAGGCACAGCGAGGAAGAAACCAGGCAAAGCCAAGACCCATCACTCAGGAAAAGACACACCCACGAAGAAAACACACACACACAGACACTCACAAGGCGAGCTCTTTGGCTGCTGGGAAAAGCTCCCTGTTGGCTGCCATGAGGTGGGTTCACACTTATACTTCTGGGCTGGGTAGATTGGTTGAGGCAGGTCATCCATGGTGCTTGGGGCAGAGGCATGTTCTTTGTCACACCTGTTGCTAACTGAAGAGATAGCACAGCACCTTCAGAGACTGGCAGAGAGCTACAGTCTGAAGACAGCTTGAGTATGTGCAACCCCACCAGCTTGCTATCCTGGTCTCCAATAGGCTGCTGATCTTAGCACTGGAGAACTGGTGGATCAACTTAAGGCATTCAAAGAAGACTAACACTTTTTCAAATGCATACTAAACCATGAACAAGATCACTGGACACTGCACAAGATTACAGGTGGAAATAAGGCACCAGTTCAGTTCAGTTCAGTCACTCAGTTATGTCCGATTCTCTGTGACCCCATGAATCGCAGCACACCAGGCCTCCCTGTCCATCACCAACTCCTGGAGTTCACCCAGACTCATGTCCATCAAGTCAGTGATTCCAACCAGCCATGTCATCCTCTGTCGTCCCCTTCTCCTCCTGCCCCAAATCCCTCCCAACATCAGTCTTTTCCAATGAGTCAACCCTTCACATGAGGTGGCCAAAGTACTGGAGTTTCAGGTTTAGCTCCGTTCCTTCCAAAGAAATCCCAGGTATCAATTCTTTAGCACTCAGCTTTCTTCACAGTCCAACTCTCACATTCATACATCACCACAGGAAAAACCATAGCCTTGACTAGACGGATCTTTGTTGGCATAGTAATGTCTCTACTTGTCAATATTCTATTTAGGTTACAATGACATAAAAATCAACTTTGTGAAGCCACAAATTCCCAGAATTTTGAAAGCAAATTTCTCTCATAACCACTGGCTCTGCTGAGAGCTTAATACATCCAGGGAAATGGGAAGTGCTGGCTCCACCACTTAGGTGGCAAGGCTCCATCGAAGGAACCCAGATTATTTCGGGCAAGTGTAATCATGAATCTACTGCCAAGGCTGACGGCAGATCAGGAAAGAGAGTGTGATGGAGGTGCATGTAGTGAGAAGAGTTCAGGGAGGAGCCACAGGTGAGATTTCAGTGGACCGCTCCTAAGCCATGATGGTAGGACACAAACACATAATTATTTGAAATGGAAGAGCCCAAAATGTGTGACAGGAAATGTGTCTCAATAAAACATCTGTCATGGGGAAGAATTTGGCAGGGAGGTTATTGAAGATATGATATGGGGTAAGGGGGGAGAAAATACCTCCAAGGAAAAGTAAGGCTATACAGAGATGGAAATATAATCACAGTGCCCTAGTTGACTCTGTGACAAACAGCATGACCATAATGATGGAAACACAGATGGTCACCTGCCAACATTTATGACTCAGCCAACAGCCAGAACTGAGAAGGACCAACTGCAGTTATAGAATAGAATGCACATGTTCTCCACCTTGATGATGGGGAATCAGAGCAGCAAGATGGAAAAGTCTGAATATGACAGTGGAGGAGAGATGAGGGAGGAGATGGAGCACCAAGAGTGGGATCCAGAGACAGTTTCCTCCAGCTGGGAGAACAAGGACTAAGGAATCAGTGTTATCTTGGACCAAGGAAGCCCAAAGAGCATGTCAAACAGTGACAGAGTGGTCTGGGAGAGAGGGGAGAAGAGAAGTGATAAGTACCCCGGATTCTCATCTACTAAAGCCAGAAGTCAACAAGCAATGTCTAGGTAGAGTCGAGAAACAGAGATATGGGGAAACACATTATTTATAAATAAGTACCAGATGCAAAGTGATAACCATGGAGACTGGGACGAGGGATAGTTTTTCTGTGTATGATTTTATTTTCTCTGACTACAGTCATCCCATCAGGGATGGAACAGGGGGTTCATCCCAGGACCCACCATGGATACCAGATTCCATGCAAACTTAAGTCTCATGGTCAGCCCTCCATAGCCATATCCACAGATTCAACCAGCTACAGACTGTGTAGAACTGTATTCATTACGAAGAAAAAAAAAATCCACACAGATGCCAACCTGCACAGTTCTAACCCATGTTGTTCACGGGTCAACTCGACATGCATGTATCACTTTAAAATTTTAAAATGAAGAGACAAGGGAACAGGAGAGGCTCATGCCCACCCCAAGGAAGCTCCTATTTAACCTTTCTCCCTCTCAACTAGACCTTCATCTTAACCAGCCTGGTTCCAGAATCTGATAAAGAGCACAGGAACCTCCATGTTTGTACAGTCCACTTTCCTCCAGCTTCCACCTACACTGTCAGCAAGCACTGAGCACTAACAGAAGCCATGAGGCATATGAGGAATCAGAAAATGAGCTGGTCTGTCTTCTTTGACACAACCCTTCAGCCAGATGGCTGTGGAGTGTAAACAGGGGGAAAATGAAAAGGCTTGAGTTCACAGTCCTGGTCAGGCCTCGAGGGACCTCCAGCTCAGCTCACACTCTAGAGTAATACTGAAGCACTCCCTAATAAATGCTGACAATTCAGGATCTTTCCCTCCCCGGTGGCCCCCACCCCAGTCATCAGGTTCCTTGGGATGTTCTTCTCCCCGCTCCACCCTCTGCACCAATTCACCAGCAACTCTAGATCCCTACCTGCTCTCTCCACCCTCCCTTTCTATTCCCTTGCACACCATGGTGCTTCAGGCTGGGGGTGAAGTAATGATGGCCCACAGGCCAAATGCAGCCCAATGCCTGCTTTTCCAAGTGCAAGTTCACTGTAGCACAGGAGCATCTGTTTATGTGCCATCTGTGGCTGCTTTCAACTGACAACGGCAGTTCTGATAAAGACTGTGTGGTCCACCAACTCCTGGGCCAGGAAACACCTGTCATCTGTCAGGGGATGTTTAACTTTAAGGGAGCCAATATGTTTTCTTACTTTGTGTGCCATTTCTCAAGGACTCTCTGTTTCTTATCCATTCCTGGAAAACTGGAGTGAGCAGAGCTGCACACAGTTCTCAGGACTGCGATCATGGGAAAGAGCTCCTGCTTAGATTCCCTTCAGTGACTCCCGTCAGTGACTTCCTTCAGTGACCTTTTACTTAAAGGACTACCCATTTTGTTGCAACGAGTGGAATTTCATTTTTAATGGCTGAGTAATCATTTTATTGAAGATATAGAAGCATGAGTTTCTACAAATAAAGTACCCTTGTTTCACTCGAGACTGGGGTCTCCTGCGTCCTTCTTCTCATCAACTCCAGTCCCCAGGTCCTGGACTATGAAGACCTTCACAACTGGCCCCCAAACAGGGACCTGGGGAATGCCCTTGGCAAGCAGACGGAGTGACAATTGGGGCCTATGGAGGTCGGTAAGTGCAGGATTATGTGACAAATGGCTGGAAAGCCCCACCACTTTTCCACTTTACTTCAATATTTATTTAAGGTTCAAGGACTTTGGGTTTCACATCAGCGAATACAGGCTTGTCTCCAAACAGTGGTTGAATATAATCCCTGGTTCCCTGATGAAGACAGTTTCGATTTAGAAATTTGGAACTCAATTAAAAAAAATGTTAAACAAGCCACAGATGGAGAGAAAATATTCCAATAGATTTTTCGCACCTGTGGGCCCTCATTAAGGCTGTGTTCTTGCCATTTCAAGGCAATTCTAGCCCCTGTGATATTTGTCAACAAGCACATATTTGTATATCACTATACAATTTGTATTTTATTATACAAATATAAATTAGATGATAAGACTTTACAAAAGGCCGGATTGAAACAACATAAAATGTTTCAAAACTTTCCCACTATCCCTGCTCCGGCTGTCCCAAGTGCTCCTCCTCCTCTTGTAATGGACACGAAACCACAGGTCCCCTCGATTCAAGGACAAGATGAATCTGATGATGATTCTTCTGATGCTGTCTGTGACATTAAAGCCACCAATACCTTTTTTGGATGACAGTGATAAGCCCCTAACAAGCACTCATATTTATGAAAACAGACGATACGCTCATTCTCCTTCACAACGATGACTTTCTGATTTACTGGCTTTACAATCTCAAGTCTCTGAGGCTTATGATCTTTTTGCATTTCCTGTGATAAAAAAAAAGTTAATGTTCAAGGACAACTAATACTTCAATACGAAGACATTGATTTTTCTCACATGTCTCAGATGAAAAAGTCTATAACTATGTAAGGCCCTCATTCACCTTTTACTAAAAAACAAACAAACAAAAAAACAAAAAAACTTCTCAATGCTATGACATCTTCTATTGAAAATGTTATTCCTTATGATTGGCCAATTTTGATAAAAGCTCTTCTTAAACCAAAAAAATAATCTTCAATAGTTAATCTGGTTTCATGATATGGCCCGAGATCATGACAATTCTAATATTTGAGCTGGCGCTCCCCCAAACCAAATTACTTTTAAAATGCTAACCAGTACAGGACAATTTGATTCAGTGAAGACAGATACAATGGCTCCGTTGTTACATGAACAATTGAAAAAATTTGCCCTTGAAGCTTGGGATCAAATTACTCCTCAAGAGAAACCTAAAGGTAGCTACACAAAGATATTACAAGGGCCTAATAAAGCCTATGCTGATTTTTTAGCTGGACTGAGAGTTGCTATCTCCCGTAGTGTTGTCAGAAGAGGCCAGAGTGCAATTTAAAAAAAAAAAAAAGCTTGCATATAAAAATGAAAATCAAAAATGTCAGAGAGCCATCGCTCTGATTAGTGAGACCAGAAATGTTATTGATTATTTGTAGGCTTGTCACAGCTTAGGATCAGAAACTCAAAAAATACAAATGTTAGCTAAAACAGTGGCTACTGTCTTTGAAAAGGAAAATGAAAGAAGTTTTGTTTGTGGGAATAAGAGCCATTTAAAAAAAATTGCCCTAACACACACACACACATACACACACACACATTATAACTACTACAAAACCTCCAAGACTCTGCCTGCGATGTCATAAAGAGATACATTGGGCTAAAAAATGTCAATCGAAATATGATGTTGAAAGGAACCCTATTTTGAAAAAGTCAAAGATGGGGACTCCCCAGGTCCCCATCAACAAAAACCAGGGACAAACTCCATCTTTTCCCTCAAATCTTCAACATCCGGCAGTGCTGCCATTGATATACCAGCCCTAAATGATGTTCTTCTTTTTCTTCAAACAGTCCCTTGTAAAATATCTACCGGCCTTCAGAATGGGAGAAAATAATAGCAAATTAAGCAACTGACAAGCAATTAATCTCAAAAACATACAAGCAACTTATGCAGCTCAAGTACAGAAAAATAAATGACCCAATCAAAAAATGGGCCAAAGAGCTAAATAGACATTTCTCCAAAGAAGACAAATGGATGGCTAACAAAAACATGAAAAGATGCTCAACATCACTCATTATCAGAGAAATGCAAATCAAGACCACAATGAGGTACCATTTCACACCAGTCAGAATGGCTGTGATCCAAAAGTCCACAAGCAATAAATGCTGGAGAGGGTGTGGAGAAAAGGGAACCCTCTTACACTGTTGGTGGGAATGCAAACTAGTGCAGCCACTATGGAGAACAGTGTGGAGATTCCTTAAAAAACTAGAAATAGAACTGCCTTATGACCCAGAAATCCCACTGCTGGGCATACACACCGAGGAAACAAGAATTGAAAGAGACATGTGTACCCCAGTGTTCATCGCAGCACCGTTTATAACAGGCAGGACATGGAAGCAACCTAGATGTCCACCAGCAGATGAATGGATAAGAAAGCTGTGGTACATATACACAATGGAGTATTACTCAGCCATTAAAAAGAATACATCTGAATCAGTTCTAATGAGGTAGATGAAACTGGAGCTGATTATACAGAGTGAAGTAAGCCAGAAAAAAAAAACAAACACCAATACAGTATACTAACACATATATATGGAATTTAGAAAGATGGTAATGATAACCCTGTATGTGAGACAGCAAAAGAGACACAGATGTAAAGAACAGACTTTTGGACTCTGAGGGAGAGGGAGAGGGTGGGATGATTTGGGAGGATGGCATTGAAACATGTATACTATCAGGTAAGAAACGAATCGCTAGTCTAGGTTCGATACAGAATGCAGGATGCTTAGGGCTGGTGCACGGGGATAACCCAGAGAGATGATATGAGGAGGGTGGTGGGAGGGGGGTTCAGAGTTGGGAACTCATGTACACCTGTGGTGGATTCATGTCAATGTATGGCAAATGCAATACAGTATTGTAAAGTAAAAAAAAAATTAAAAAAATAAAAATAAAATAAAATACCTACCAGACTTTATAGACCCTTACCCCCACAAATCTTCAGCCGTATACTTGGCTGATCTAGTCTGACTTCTAAGAAAATTACTATTCATCCTAAAATAATTGTTTCAGATTATATGAAAAAAATTCAAATTATTGTGTCATCTCAGATACTATGACAATTCAAAAAGGGGGACAAAATTGCTCAATTACTTCTTTTACATTGCATTTCTACTAACTCCTCTAATGATATACAGATGGGTGGATTTGGTAATACAGATAAAAACAATCTTTATGAACATCAATAATATCTAAATATACACGACCAAATATAAATAACAAGATTAATGACAAAAGACTTTCTGGTCTTCTTGATACTAGCTCTGATACTACCAGTATTTCCAAATATTTATGACCCAAATCTTGGCCTTTACAAAAAATTTCTTGCCAAAATGCAAAACTATCTCAAACCAAAGTACAAAAGTACCAAAGTGTCCAAATATATCCATATGAGAGGCAAAAGGCCAGCCTACAACATTACAACCTTTTGTGATTGATACACCCCTTAATTTAATAGAAAGAAATTTACTTACACAATGACAAACTCAAATATATATTCCACACTTTTCCTAGGGGCCACTGCTCATTTAATAAATTATACAATTATTAAAATAATTTGAAAAAATGATGAGCCTATTTGGACAGGGCGGTGTCCCCTTACAAAAGAAAAATTAAAGGCTACCAAAAAACTTATAGATACACAATTCAAATTAAAAAACATATTTAAAAATTCTGTTCCCCTTAAAATTCTCCCATTTTTGTGATTTAAAGAAGTCTAACAAATGGTGTCTTTTAACAGACCTTCAAAAGGTTAATACATCCATAAAACCTATAGGTACGTTATAACCAAAAATTTCATCACCTACCACTATTCCTCAAAACTGACATATTATTAGTATAGATTTACAAGACTGCTTTTTCACTATACCATTAAATCCTCTAGACCGAGAGAGATTTGCTTTCTCCCTTATCCTAAACATATCATGCATTGCAAACGATAACAATAGACTATATTGCCTCAAAAAATGATGAATTCTCTCACCATGTGTCAATATTATGTAACCAAAGCTCTTAAACCTGTGAATAAGCAATTTCCTAACCTTCTTGTTATTCAGCATATAGATGATGTATTGTTTTCAGCTCCTTCTATTTTTAAAACTCAACAGATGTTTGACGTAGCTCAACAATACTTAAAAGAGTATAGATTAACCATTGCCCCTAAAACGATTCAAACCTCTACACCTTACCATTACCTGAGATTTATTGTTAATAGAAAACAGATCACTCCCCAACTGACAGATTCGTGTTGATAAGTTATCAACCTTAAATGATTTTCAAAAACTTTTAGGCGATATAAACTGGATTAGAACTTCTTTGGACATTACAAGTTAAGAGCTGACTTATTTAACGCTTTAAAAGGAGATCCTGATTTAAATAGCCCTCGTTCACTCTCCTAAGAGACACGAGAAAAAACTCTGCTTAGTACAAAATAAATTGCAAAAACAATTTCTTATCCTCTGCTATTTGCAGTGTCTTTGTTTTGGGAGAAGGAAATGGCAACCCACTCCAGTACTCTTGCCTAGAAAATTCCACGAATGGAGGAGCCTGGTGGGCTACAGTCCATGAGGTCTCAAAGAGTCGGACACGACCAAGTGACTTCACTTTCTTACCTCTAGAGTTATTCATACTCCCCTCTCTCCATTCCCCTACAAGACTTCTTGCCCTACAAAAACACCCAATGAAATGGATATATACCCAGTTTTAGAGAGAAAGGTCACTTACACCCTATCTTGATTTGATTGCTCTAATAATTATCAACAATAAAAAACAAAACTAGAGCTCTAATTGGCTCTGATCCTCATAAAATTATAGTAAACCTCAATGTGAAATACAAACTTCTACTGACTTCCAAATAGCCTTTTTAAAACAGTTCTAAAATTTTTCATTTCCTTATCCTTGGAACAAACTTTGAAATTTCTTCAAAAACACTAAATTTACTATCTCTCACATTGTCACATCACAACCTATTCCTCAAGCTGATGTTTTTTACATAGATGGGACAAAAAATGTTAAAGCCTTGTTATGGTCTCTCAAAGAATATAAAGTTTTTTAATACTTAAATCTCACTCTGCCCAACAAAATAAGTTATATACTCTCATCCAGGTTATTCACCTACATCCTGAACTTATTAACATAGTTTCTGATTCTTTATATTCAGTTTTTGTATTATGATAGATAAAATTCATAAAATTTATAAAATACACAGATTCCAATCAGTCTATTATTCAACAACTTTTTCTCAGACTACAATCTCTTATTAAAAACCACACTTCCCCCATTTATATTACCCATTTTCACGCACATTCTTGTCTTCCTGGCCCTATGTCTTACGACAATGAACAAGCTGATACACTTGTCTCTTTTACTACTACTCCTGCAAAGCAACATGCTCTATTACACAATAATGCTGGTTCATTACACCAAATTTGGAACATTCTATACTGCCATGCTAAAAAATGTCATTAATAATTGCCTTCGTTGTAGGCCTTTATGTCTTTGAATTATTAAATAAGGTATTAGCCCTCAAAGATTACAACCTAATAAACTATGGCAAGTGGATGTAACTCATTGTCCTGAATTTTCTCCCTTTTCCTTCTTATATGTCTCAGTCGATACAAATTCCTCTTTTATATGGGCCACACCTCTTCAAGGGTTACACAACATGTTATAACCCACCTGTTAGCTTCTTTTGCTATAGTGAAAACACTTAATTCTTTTAAAACAGACAATGGCCCTGCCTGTATTTCTAGATAATTCAAACTACTCCTCTAATCATTTTCTAGTAAACCTATTACAAACATTCCTTACAATCCACAAGTACCAGACATTGTTGAATGAGCACATCATATACTGAGACTACAAATAAAAAAAAAATTAAAAAGGGGAAATATACAGGAACATTAGAATCTTCCTTATCCAGAGCAGGATTTACTAGATTCCAATGCAATATATTCTCTAATCCTATAACTACTGTTAATAAAGCTTTGTTTGTTTTAATTTTTTTAAATTTACCACAAGGAGATATTTTGACAAAAGCAGAAAAACATTTCAAGAAACTGAAGGACACTTCTCTTCCTCTACCCATTTGGTAGTAAGATGGGCTGACTAAATCATGGAAATCTGGAAAATTAATATTACAGGGAAAGGGGTATGCTTGTATTTCTCCAGATGGATCCAACCAAGTCAGTTGGCTCCCTCTTCGGAAGATCCAACCCCGGGGAGCCACCAATGTTCAAGGCACAAAGGAAAAGGCAAAATCCCCGGGAGGAGGTGTTTCCAGTACAAGCCATGACAGCTGTAAAGATTTCCAAGAAACGCTACACTCATGATCTCCCTACTTACTAATTAAGCTGAAAATCTGATTTCTCAACAGGAAACGCCATGGAATCCTGAGAATATTTTTGTCACTATGCTTGCTTTTGCTTCCCCTGCTCAGGCTGACTTGATTAATCGCACTTATTGGGCTTATACACCTAACCCCCCTTTATCGCAGGTTGTAGAATGGACAGATATAGGACCGATCATAGCCACTAATGACTCAGTATATATGCCTCCTCCTTGGAGCTTGGAGGGGCCCTCTCATCCTGAGGAAGAAGGAAGACTAATTAACATTTTTCTAGGCTATAAAATCCTTCCTTTATGCATGGACCCAGCAGAATTATGTATTAATGTTAGTCGACAAATGTGGGCTTTTGTCTTGCCTCCAAAAAATAACTTCCACACATTGCTTGGACTGTTTACTGCCCTGTCCTTTTATGCAAACCACGTCAACACTACCAAAACTCCAAGAAAAAGAGAAAAGTTGGAACTTAAGAGGTTTACTTATAAGGATTTTAAATATACTCCTGTCTATTGGGGTAGATGTCAAGCTAAATCAGGAAAATTAATGTTTGTGGCCAATTACACCATTGTTGATTGGCGACTCCATGGTATGTGGCTATCTAACTGCTCAGATGATATTAATAGTACTATGTGTGATTATGTTACTTAAGTAACATGGAAGATTACCAACAGTTCAATGGAACACTTCCATGACAAAGGACTCCTTGGCTGGCTTGATAGCGGAATGGCACCTCCTTGCCCTCAAATTGTCCTCAATAAATGAATTGGGCCTAACCAATGGGACACCTGGAAACTTGTTGCAAGTACTGAAAAACCTGGAACTTGGACTGGATATTTCACAGAGACCAGTCCTAGCCATAGTAACTATTCCTTCCGTTATAATCATTCATATTTTATACAAGCTTGTGTTCCCCTTCCTTTTGTTATAGCCATAGGAAACTTACAATTTAATAAGACTTTACGGTCTGTGACTTGTACAGATTGCAAATTGTTTACTTGCCTTAATTCCTCTATTTCTCTAAAAAACAAATCCCTTTTGATTCTTCGATCTCAACATAGTCTGTGGTTGCCAGTGGATCTCCAACGACCCTGGGAAGAAGGTCCCATGGAAGGGCCTGCCTCCCAGTTACTCAATAAATTACTCTGACGATATAAGCAATTCATTGGATGGTAAATTCTTGGCATTTGGGGACTAACAGCCATTTGCACCACTGCTGCTGTTGCAGAGGTCACTTTACAAACTTCATTTCAAACACAAAATTTTATTAAAAATTGGACTAAAGATGCTCATCCTATGTGGGCCACCCAGGCTCCGATAGATGAGAAAGTTCAGGGTAAAATAAAGAAATTAGAAACAGCCATCCAATGGGTCGGAGATCAATTAATAGATTTATAAAAACAAGTATTATTAAAACGTCATTGGAATTCTAGACAATTTTCCATTGTTCCTGTTGGGTTCAACCACAGTGCTTATAATTAGGAACAAATCAAATTTCATTTACAAGATATACATAATAATCCTTCCTTAGAAGGACACTTTTTGCAAATGAAAATCTTTGAAACTTTCTCTAAGAGTCTACCCTCTTCCAACAATTTGGAAACCTTAGCCAAACAGCTAGCTGATCAATTATCTGGGCTAGACCCAGAAGATGGTTTCAAAGAATTATATATAGTATTTTATCTGGAGCTATAACGCTGATAATTATCCTGGTGATTATAGTTGCACTATACTGATGCCTTTCAACTAAAATTATTCAAACTAAACAAACTCAATTGGTCAGGGCCTTTTTCACGAAAGTATCTACAGGTCAGTTCAGTTCAGTCACTCAGCCGTGTCCGACTCTTTGCGACCACATGAATTGCTGCACGCCAGGCCTCCCTGTACACCACCAACTCCCGGAGTCCACTCAGACTCACGTCCATCGAGTCAGTGATGCCATCCAGCCATCTCATCCTCTGATGTCCCCTTCTCCTCCTGCCCCCAATTCCTGCCAGCATAAGTCTTTTCCAGTGAGGCAACTCTTCGCATGAGGTGGCCAAAGTACTGGAGTTTCAGCTTCAGCATCATTCCTTCTAAAGAAATTCCAGGGCTGATCTCCTTCAGAATGGACTGGTTGGATCTCCTTGCAGTCCAAGGCACTCTCAAGAGTCTTCTCCAACACCACAGTTCAAACGCATCAATTCTTCAGCACTCTGCCATCTTCACAGTCCAACTCTCACATCCGTACATGACTACTGGTAAAACCATCGTCTTAACTAGACGGGCCTTAGTCAGCAAAGTAATGTCTCTGCTTTTGAATATGCTATCTAGGTTGGTCATAACTTTTCTTCCAAGGGGTAAGCATTTTTTAATTTCATGGCTGCAGTCACCATCTGCAGTGATTTTGGAGCACAAGAAATAAAGTCTGACACTGTTTCCACTGTTTCGCCATCTATTTCCCATGAAGTGATGGGACCGGATGCCATGATCTTTGTTTCCTGAATGTTGAGCTTTAAGCCAACTTTTTCACTCTCCACTTTCACTTTCATCAAGAGGCGCTTTAGTTCCTCTTCCCTTTCTGCCATAAGGGTGGTGTCATCTGCATATCTGAGGTGATTGATATTTCTCCCAGCAATCCTAATTCCAGCTTGTGCTTCTTCCAGCCCAGCGTTTCTCATGATGTATGCTGCATTGAAGTTAAACAAGCAGGGTGACAATATACAGCCTTGATGTACTCCTTTTCCTATTTGGAACCAGTCTGTTGTTCCATGTCCAGTTCTAAGTGTTGCTTCCTGACCTGCATACAGATTTCTCAAGAGGTAGGTCAGGTGGTCTGGTATTCCCATCTTTCTCAGAATTTTCCACAGTTTATTGTGATCCACACAGTCAAAGGCTTTGGAATCGTCAATAAAGCAGAAATAGATGTTTTTCTGGAATTCTCTTGCTTTTTCCATGATCCAGCGGATGTTGGCACTTTGATCTCTGGTTCCTCTGCCTTTTCTAAAACCAGCTTGAACATCAGGGAGTTCATGGTTCACGTATTGCTGAAGCGTGTCTTGGAGAATTTTGAGCATTACTTTACTAGCGTGTGAGATAAGTGCAATTGTGCAGCAGTTTGAGCATTCTTTGGCATTGCCTTTCTTTGGGATTGGAATGAAAACTGACCTTTTCCAGTCCTGTGGCCACTACTGAGTTTTCCAAATTTGCTGGCATATTGAGTGCAGCACTTTCACAGCATTGTTTTTTTAGGATTTGATATAGCTCAATAGGATTCCATCACCTCCACTAGCTTTGTTCGTAGTGATGTTTTCTAAGGCCCACTTGACTTCACATTCCAGGATGTCTGGCTCTAGGTGAGTGATCACATCATCATCATTATCCAGGTCAGGAAGATCTTTTTTGTACAGTTATTTTGTGTATTTTTTGCCACCTCTTCTTAATATCTTCTGCTTCTGTTAGGTCCATACCATTTCTGTCCTTTATCGAGCCCATCTTTGCAAGAAATGTTCCCTTGGCATCTCTAATTTTCTTGAAGAGATCTCTAGTCTTTCCCATTCTGTTCTCTTCCACTTTCTTTGCCTTGATCGCTAAAGAAGGCTTTCTTATCTCTTCTTGCTATTCTTTGGAACTCTGCATTCAGATGCTTATCTTTCCTACACAGTCACCCCCAATTATGAGAAACTAAACAAAGGGGGAATTGTCAGGGGATGTTCAGCTTTAAGGGATCCAGTATGTTTTCTTGCTTTGTGTGCCATTTCTCAAGGACTATCTGTTCCTTATCAGTTCCTGGAAAACCGGAATGAGCAGGGCTGCATGCAGTTCTCAGGACTGAGATCATGGGAAAAGAGCACCTGCTGGGATTCCCTTCAGTGACTCTCTTCAGTGACCTTTTATTTAAATGACTATCCATTTTGAACTGTGGTGTTGGAGAAGACTCTTGAGAGTCCCTGGGACTGCAAGGAGAGCCAATCAATCCATTCTGAAGGAGATCAGCCCTGGGATTTCTTTGAAAGGAATGATGCTGAAGCTGAAACTCCAGTACTTTGGCCACCTCATGCAAAGAGTTGACTTTTGGAAAAGACTTTTATGCTGGCAGGGATTGGGGGCAGGAGGAGAAGGGGACAACAGAGGATGAGATGGCTGGATGGCATCACTGACTCAATGGACGTGAGTCTGAGTGGACTCCGGGAGTTGGTGATGGACAGGGAGCCTTGGCATGCTGCGATTCATGGGGTTGCAAAGAGTCGGATACGACTGAGTGACTGAACTGATCCATTTTGTTGCAACGGGTGGAATTCCATTCTTTTTAATGGCTGAGTAATCATTTTTTTGACGATATATAAACATGCATTTCTGCAAATAAAGTATCCTTGTTTCACTTGAGACTTGCGTCCCCTGTGTCCCTCTTCTTGTCAACTCCAGCCCCCAGTCCCTGTCTATGAAGACCGTGACATTCATGCACCTCACAACTGGGAGATGCTGTATCTCCCAACCACGTTCCTACTTGCAAGCCTCCTTGTCCCACCAGATTCCAAACCCAACAGCACCACCAATCCTCATCTTCCCATGTGATGGCATCACTTTGATAATCCAAAACTTCAACAGGGCTCCCTGCCTGCAGCAGTGTTTTCCCAACTTGAACCCTTCCCCAGGTCAACCACCTCGGTGGCTTTGAGCATCCAAAATCCCCCTATGTATGCCTCAGCTGATGTTTATAAAGTCATTTTGCACTTAAAGCAATCAGAAGCTCAAATCATCACCAAAAGCAGGAAAGCACAATACCTGCCACACACAGACAGCGACTCTACAAATCAACATAATGAAAACCAAACTGTAGCAGGAAACTTGAGGTGGGTGCTATGCTGCTGCTGAAGTCTCAGGTCTGCTCTGCCTTTGTCAAAAAGAGAAGCTAGAAGAAGGGATGAGGAAGATGCCTCAGCTCCAAAATCAACGTGTGCTCAAGATGCAATCACAAGACCCTAGTGAGAGTGAGAAGGGAATTGACAGGCAATTCAGTCATAATTCCATGCCTATTCCTATACATATTCCTCCTAAAGTCAGCTCATGCCACTCTCCCTTCATGTCTCCTGAACCTAAACCCCAGTTCCAGTGCCACTGGGAAACCTCCAGCCACCCTAACAAGGGACACCCTTTCTTCCTCCATGTATTCAATATGCAGAAGTGGAAAAAAAAAAAAAGTTTGGTTTTCAGCGGAAGAAAATGATCTGGTAAAGAGAAAGATACTGGAGCTGAAGGACCCTGAAAAACGCAGAATTCTGAGGATGAACTGTTTTGGAATGCCCTAAGACTGGTGTTAGAGCATGCAAGGGAAAGCCCATTGGGCTAGGAAAGAAGACAGCATAAACTCCACAGAAGATGAAAACTAGAAAAGTTAGTGCCACCCGAAACAGGCTGCCAGGTTATCCCTTGAGAGGAAAGATTTTTACAGAAAGATCACTTACCTAGAAATGCTTTTTTCCTCTGAAGGCCTCCAAGGAATGTGGGTGCTGGGACCTCAGGGACAGTTTCACACAGTTTCATTCACTACAGTCATTTCTGAGGGCAGAAGAACTGCCCAAACCAAATGTATCTTCTACCTCACCCAAGGTCAGCAAAGAATCTGTCTTCTTTGATTCAAAACTCAAAAAAAAAAAAAAATTCAAATAAGGTAAATACTGATCCCTTTGGAGAAATGCCACAGAGCCGCTTGCCCAGCCATCTGTCACCTCTACTGACTGGCCCAGGGTGCCCCGAATGATTCCTAGGCTGCCACAGTTGGAAAACCACTGACCTTAAACCTTCAGGCTTTCCCTGAGGACATGGCTCCCCTCTACCGTGGCAAAACATAAGAGCACATTCACCCATTAGGGGGCAACATACCAGAGCCTAGATTGGAGCCTAAGAGAAAGGAGAGGGCATCTCCCTGGAGCCAGAGAGGTCAAGGGTCTAGAAATACAGAAAGAGAGAGATGGAGGCAAGGCACTGTGGGAAACAGAGCCACCCTCTCCCCTCAACCCCCCTACCCCCCTGCCCACTGCCCAACCCAGGGAGGTCCAGGCATCCATGGACACGGCTCCAATGACACTGCCATGCCCCCTGCTTGGCATGCTCAGGGAGGGAAGGCCAGGCCAGCCAGGGTGGCCTTAAGCCTGTGCCCCTTTTTGCTCTGTCTGCCTGGACACAGAACTAGGGAGGCCCCTTACTCAACTATAGAGCCTCATCTTCAAGAACACTGTTCCTCAACTCCCCCCTCTCTTACCTACTGCTTCTCTGGATTTCTACTTTATCTCAAAAGGAAGTGCGGCCATCCCCTAGTACCCAAGGTGGAATGGTTCCAGGAGCCCCCAAGGATACTAAAATCCAAATTCCTTCTATAAAATGGCCTAGAAGGATGAACACAACTGTGCCTTTGTATCTGAGGGTTTCACATTCACAGATTCAACCACAGAGGGAAATTTGGCTGGTTGCCTCTACAGGTGAGAAATCCATGGATAGCGAATCCTGTCTATATATCATATTACATTGATTTACTTTTATTTCACAATAACCTCTTCCTAGGCAATGATATCAATGAAGTCAAAGACGTTTGACTTCTGGGATGACTTAATGTTTTTCCAACACACATGAAGTAAAATCATAATGACTACAAAAGTCAAACATGACCAATGCATCCTCTAAAATAATGTCTGCATACTATCCATATACCACACCCTCAGAATATAAGAGATTCGATCTCTGTGTCCAATATGGCAGTCACCAGCCACCCATGGCTATTGTATTTAAATTAATTTATTAAATCAATTTAATACCATCTGAAATCCAGGTTCTTGGTCACACTAGGCCCAGTTCAAAGGCTCACAGTTCAAGTGCCAAAAGAGGCTAGTTGGTGGCCCCACAATGGGCAGAGGAGATGTAGAACATTTCCATCATCACAGAAGGTCCTATTGGACACTTGCCCTCAACACACACCTGAGGAGAAGAAGACCTGCAGAGACTCTGTCACCTCTACCTGCAGCCTGAAGACAGACAACCTCCCACACCATAGGAATCGCCATGGAGCTGGGAGGGGTACAGGTCTGAGATTCTGCTTGGCCCCAAGGTGTGTGGGATGGATCCTCACTGGGCCACTGTCCTTGCTTTTCTCAGCTGGTGTCCCCTTCTCATTCAAGGCACTGGTTTCCAAGGGTTGCTGCCTGAGTATTGGAGGAGGTGCCCTGGGATGACTTATTTAGTGTTTCTATGTTCACCTCAGGGTCTATGTCCTGCTGACGGGTGGTGGCTGAGTGCAGAGGGGGACAGAAGCCACATATAAGCCGAGCATAATAGCTCCCAGGACTGTAGGGAACCCTGCTCTGTGCAAACCACGTGTTAAGAGATGACACACAGCCCCACCAAGGTTACAGCAAGGGCCCAGAATAGTAGGATCAAAGCCTTCCCAGACACAGGAATTCCAGACCGTGTGTGAAGATATGTTCATTTTTAACAAACTGTGATTTAAGTTTTATTAAATCATTCTGGAGAGAAAAGAATGTTCCTGAAGCAAACAGTATGGCTGTTCCAATTTCATAATTTCCAATTTTAGGCCACTGTTCACCCCAATGCACTTGCTTTCACCCTGTAACAACATAATTGAGAGGTTTTGACAGACCACATGGACCACAAATCCTAAAACATTCATTCTCTGGGCCTTTATAAAAAAAGCTTACCAACCCCAGCCTAGAGCTTCTCAAACTTGGGTCATTCATCTACCACCTTTGAAAAATGTGGCAATCTATTTACACATTCCCTTGCCACATTATTTATGTTATTTGTATTTAAATAAATTATTTGAAGTGGATACTTTTACTTCTAAACACAGAAATCTAATATTGGCCATGAATAGGCACTAACTATAAAATATTAATAATGCATATTATTAATACATTCCAACTAAATGTTGTTTCCAGCTAGAGTTTCCTGGCCTGGGATCTGCTTGCTGTTCATTAGAAAGAGACTTTAAAGACAGATTAGTTCCAAATCAACACTTTAACCTTCACAAAAGAACTGGTGATTGTTTATAGCCTTGAGTCCAAGATGAGCTCTACGGCTTATGCACTGTACAGTGTGCATTGTAGAATGGGGTAGAAGATGCATTTAGTGTGTGTGTGTGTGTGTGTGTGTGTGTGTCTGCTTAGTCACTCAGTCATGTCTGATTCTTTGCAACCCCATGAATTACGGCCTGCCAGGCTCCTCTGCCTGTGGGATTCTCCAGGCAAGAATGCTGGAAAGGGTTGCCATTTCCTTCTTCATGGGATCTTCTCAACCTAGGGATTGAACCCAGGTCTCCTGCACTGCAGGCAGATTCTCTACCAAGGAATGCCAACACTGGTTTGGGCAGAAACAAATACTGTCCCCAGTAGAGAACCACAGCAAACCACATGAAACTAAAGTCATCTGGGCTATCATTACAAGCTCCATTCACACAAGTGAATGCTGCCAAGGAAACCAGAGGGTGGAGACAATGGTGCCTGGAGACTTGGCTATGTGTCTGCCTGCTGTTCTCATGTATGTAGGAGTCACTGGTGGTCAGTAAGTGTGGCAAGTGCTCTGCGGTCCAGGGGGAGCCAAGGGCCCATCCACCACAGTCTGGGCCAGGGGGCACTCCTAAGGCCCTACATGACTGGGTGCAAGACTTCATGTGCTCGGGCCAATGGGCCTGCTGGCAGGGGTAGTCACAGCAGCTGGTGTTCCAGCAGCAGTAGGAAATGGCCTCCTTCTTGCAGTTGGCACACCTCTGCTACTTCTTGGTCTCATCCACTGCCTGCCACTTCTCCAGCTCCAGTTGCTTCTTCACCTCAGCAATGAGCTGGTCCTGCTCCTGCTTGAGGCTCTGACACATCTCTGCATGGTCAGCTCTGCCAGGGGCGGGGAGAAAGAGGATGCCAACTTCATCCCCATCACAGGCCATGGGATTGTTCACACCAGGTCAGAAGGTGAATCCTAACGGGGGGAACCCCAGGGTCGCGGATGCCCTGGTCATGTAAGCCAGTGCAGAGAGTCACTAAGCTTTCCCAAACTCCAATGTCTTCATCTGTAAAATGGACATCCACCCTGCTGACCATGAATGTCAGCACGATCATGAATGTCAGGTCCTGAGGATACTGACAATGGGGCCCTGTGGTGATTCTGCAGGAAGTGCTCACATAAATCCTCAGAAAAATTTCCACTCAATTCACTTCAAAATTTACCATTTGTATAGGCTTTTTTCTCTATCAAATACTTATACAGCACCCATGATTGGTAGGCACTGTTGTAAACACTTTATAAAGAGGAACTCTTTTAATCCTTACTCTAATCTTAAGGAGGTGAATACTATTATAATGCCCATTTCACAGATGAGGAAACTGAGGCACACAGCTAAGATGAACAGAGCTGGGACAACAACTTAGATATACTTCCTTCTTGAAGTGTTTAGCGGCAGCAGATCTAATCTGCCAGACAGGGTGGATCTTTAGGCTGAAAGGACAATTATCAAACTGTTCAGACTACTGTTCAATTTTACAACAGGTCGCAGCTCACAAGCAGGAGCAGCTACCACAGCTGTTGTGTTGCATTTGTTGCTGATGTTGGTATTTGGAAGAGAGGAAAAGGGGTTCCTGCCACCTCTTGCTTCATACACGGTTTCTCCAGGTTAGACTCCCCAGGATGCTGTGTTCTCCCAAGGAGTGGTAAGTCGCCCCAGCCTACTTTTGACTCAGTTCACATCTGGGCCCAGCTCTAGACATGCCAAGAAGCTCCTATCCAGAACCTTTGTCAGTGCAGGCCAGGTCAGCAGCACTTACCCAAGTTTCATGTCCGAGAACTGTTGGTACAGCCACTGGAGATTTTGTAGCTCTGTGGAGCTGTAAGGAGACAGAAAGACTTACAAAGTGCATCTGGGTGCCTGTTGCCAATAAATAGGGCTCAGAAGCTCCAGCTATCACTATGGGGTTAATGTCATGTGCTGAGTCAAAGGGTGGGAAGCCTGGTCTCTCCTGGCCTCCCCCAGATGGTTGCCAGTAAGTTAATTCATATTCATGAGAAAGTCTGCTTAAGAAAAACAAATACAAATGCTCCATCTTTTCTAACAGATGCTCCAGTAAAAGCCATTTAAAAGAGATGTGAACTAATTTACATGATTAGACATGCAAACATTCACGTCTTTCAAAATTGCCAACTTGAAGGTTCACACATAAGAGACTTCAGTCCAGTTCAGTTGCTCAGTCATGTCTGACTCTTTGAGACCCATGAACCACAGAACGCCAGGCCTCCCAGTCCATCACCAACTCCTGGAGTGTACCTAAACTTATGTCCATTGAGTCGGTGATGCCATCTAACCATCTCATCTTCTGTTGTCCCCTTCTCATCCTGTCTTCAATCTTCTCCAACATCACGGTCTCTTTAATGTGTCAGCTCTTCGAATCAGGTGGCCAAAGTATTGGAGTTTCAGCTTCAACATCAGTCCTTCCAATGAACACGCAGGACTGATCTCCTTTTATAACTTTTTGTTAATTGGAGGCTAATTACTTTACAATATTGTAGTGGTGTTGCATGTGTTCCCCATTCTGAGCCACCCTTCCACCTCATTGCCCATTCCATCCCTCTAGGTCATCCCAGTGCACCAGCCCCAAACACCCTGTCTCATGCATTGAACCTGGAATGGTACCCAAGTTGCGGGGGAAGGGGTTGGAGGATTAAATAAAATGATGACATCAGTAATAAAGAGTAGAGGGTAAGGCCTGGGATTAGGTAGGGTGGCAGTTACAGCCCCACCACCTGCTGCTGTGATGGAGACTGCTGGCTGGCTCACTGCATTCCACAGGTCACTAGGTATGAAATATGCTTGGAACTACAGACAGAGGTTTGTAACACTGTATGGGAGGAAGTGATGAAAATCATCCCCAAGAAGAACTGCAAAAAAGGCAAATGGTGGTCTGAGAAGGCCTTTCAAATAGCTGAGTGAAGAAGAAAAGTAAAAAGCAAAGGAGAAAAGGAAAGATATATCCAGCTGAATGCAGAGTTCTGAGGCATAGCAAGGAGAGAGAAGATAGCCTTCCTAAGCATTCAATGCAAAGAAACAGAGGACAACAATAGACTGAGAAAGAATAGAGATCTCTTCGAGAAAACTAGACATACCAAGGGAACATTTCATGCAAAGAAGGACACAATAAAGGACAAAAACAATATGGACCTAATGGCACAATAAAGGACAAAAACAAGATGGACCTAACGGAAGCAGACAATACTAAGAAGAGGTGCCAAGAATACACAGAAGAACTACTGAAATGACTGAGATAACCACGATGGTGTGCTCACTCACCTAAAGCCAGACTTCCTGGAGCAAGAAGTCAGTTGGGCCTTAGAAACCACCACTATGAACAAAGCTAGAGGAGGTGATGGAATTCCGGTGGAACTATGACAAATCCTAAATGATGAGGCTATGAAAGTGCTGTACTCAATAGGCCAGCAAACTTGGAAAACTCAGCAGTGGTCACAGTATTGGAAAAGGTCAGTTTTCATTCCTATCCCAAAGAAATGGCATGTCAAAGAATGTTCCGACTACCAACAACGGCATTCATCTCACACACTAGCAGAGGAATGCTCAGTCTCCAAGTCTTCAACAGTAAGTGAACCAAGAACTTCTAGATGATCAAGAGGGATGTAGAAAAGGCAGAGGATCCAGAGAGTATATTGCCAACAACCGCTGGATCATAGAAAAAGCAAGAGAATTAGAGAAAAACATGCAGTTCTGCTTCACTGAGTATGCTAGAGCCTTGGACTGTGTGGATCACAACAAACTGGAAAATGTTTAAGGAAACATCAATACAGAACGACTGAGAAATCTCTATGCAGGTCAAGAATCAACAGTTAGAATCGGACATGGAACAATGGACTGGTCCCAAACTGGAGGAAAGGAGTGTGTCAAGGCTGTCTATTGCCACTTTGCTTATTTAACTTCTACGCAGAGTACATCAAAGGAAAGGTAGGATTCCATGAAGCTCAAGCTGAAATCAAGATAGCCGGGAGAAACATCAACCTCAGGTATGCAGATATGCATATTTCAAATGTGCAGACGACAACCTCAGATATGCAGATGACACCATCGCTTCTCAGAAAGCGAGGAGGAACTGAAGAGTCTGTGCTGATGAAAGTCAAAGTGGACAGTGAAAAATCTGGCTTAGAACTCAACATTCAAAAAACGAAGATCATGGCATCGGGCCCCATCACTTTATGCTGAATAGAAAGGCAAACAGTGGAAATACTGACAGACTTTACTTTCCTCAATTCCAAAATCACTCCAGATTCTGAATGCAGCCATGGAATTCAAGGAACTTGCTCCTTGGAAGAAAACCTATGACAAACCCAGAGAGCACATTAAAAAGCAGAGACATTAATCCATTGACAAGGGTCCATCCAACAAAGCTATGGCTTTTCCCATAGTTATGGATGGGTGCGAGAACTGGACCATAAAGAAATTGAAAGCCAAAGAATGGGTTGACGCTTTTGAATTGTGGTGTTGGAAAAGACTCTTGAGAGTCCCCTGAATTTCCAGAAGATCAGCCAGTCAATCCTAAAGAAAATCAGTCCTGAATAGTCATTGGCCGGACTGATGCTGAAGCTCCAACAGTGTGGCTACCTGATGTGAAGAACTGACGCACTGGAAAAGACGCTAACCCTGGGAAAGACTGAAAGCAGGAGGACAAGGGGATGACACAGGATGAGATGGTTGGATGGCATCACTGACTCAATGTACACAAGGCTGAGCAAGCTAAGGGGAGAAGGTGAGGAACAGGGAAGCTTGGTGTGCTGTAGGCCATGAGGTCACAAAGAGTCGGTCACGACTGAGCGACTCAACTGAACTGAATAATGCTTATGAGAACCGTCCACTATAGCTGAGTCCTGGCTCCAGCTCTATGAAGTATTCAAGGTGTTGGAACAAGTCTGATACAGCAAGTCTCCAGGAAGTTCCAACAACCCCAGAAATACCTGCATATTTCAGATGTTCATAGACAACTTCAGCTATGCAGATGACACCACCCTTTGTCAGAAAGCAAGGAGGAACTGAAGAGTCTGTACTGATGAAAGTCAAAGTAGCCAGTGAAAAAGCTGGCTTAGAACTCAACCTTCAAAAACTAAGCTCATGGCATCCAGTCCCATTACTTCATGCTGAAAAGAAAGGCAAACAGAAATATGTCCTGAATTTCTAACTGGTGATACTGCACTTAGTCTAGTCTGGTATCAGGTCAGTTCAGTTCAGTCACTCAGTCATGTCTGACTCTTTGCGACCCCATGAAACACAGCACGCCAGGCCTCCCTGTCCATCACCAACTCCCAGAGTTCATTCAGACTCATGTCCATTGAGTCTGATATGCTGAGGCACTAACACCGTAAAAGCTCGGAGGGCAGTGGCCACCTTTCTTTATTAAATTTGACCGTAAGTCCCCAAGGCCTCCAGATATGTCTGAAGCAGCTCCCACCACCTCAGGAAGTCAGATCGTAGCTCAGAAATCTCCCCTTCATTCTCCTTTCCAACTTCCTCCAGCATATCACCTACCTGTAGCATTTTCTGTCCCTGGCCTGGGAAAGATTCTCTGTTCTTAGAGTCTTCACTGAATTCCATGAGTGCCCATCCATTGTCCATATTTTGAGCTGCCTGCTGACTGACTGGCAACATTTGAGGAATGGAAATGAGAGGCTGAAGGCAGGCCTGCACTGAGATTAATTAAGTTCCATAAAGGGAACCTGCACTTCCTTTTAGCTAAGCTGAGTGTGTTAGTGATTTGAATCCTATTGATCTGATCATCTGGGAGATGAGCATTTTCTCTCCAAAACTGGAATTAAAGGCATCTATTGGTTTCACTTTGGGTGTTCGACTTCTCCAAGGCCTACTGTACCTGTACTGTTACCTCCAATATTCTCATTTGAGCATGCCTTGGTCATGATGGGCTGCAGTAGAGACTCTTCCAGGTGTGGCTAACATGGATGGTGGAGAGGTCTTGCTAGCACAGTTTCTCGAGCTGGCAGAGGACTTGAAGTCTATACTCTATCAATCCTGGGGATGTGTCCCTGGCATGGCTGAAAGTGTTAATATTAAGCTTGCCTGGAGCTGCGGTTTTGCTGCCCATAGTGGCCCTTGTTGGGGTTGAGGACCATGTACCTCTCCATGGGTTGGGGGCCCTTCAGCCTGGAGTGGATTGTATTCCTGTTTTCTTTTTTTATTTTCCAGAGATGTAGTTAGGAAGCTAGAATGGTGGCCTCTTTGGGGTCTCAGGAATCCAGAGGACTGGAGAGAGGCGTGGCGGCCATAGACAACAAACTCTGCTGTGGACAAAGTGACACCAACACACCCACCTGGCCAACTGTGTGGGGGGCAGGCCCAGGCAGCTCCAATGGTTTGAGAGGGCTTGAGATCCTCTAGGCTGCCTCATGGCTACTGCAGCCTAGAGTCTTGGTGAGGGGAGGTTTAGGGACGCCTAGACCTCCCTCCTTACCATGATGTCATGGTGACCATGACATCACAACTGTGTGATTTCACTACAGCAATGGGCAGCGACGCCTTGGTCACTACCATTCGCCTCCTCGGATTTAAAAGGAGAGGACTGTGTCTTTTTAATGAGGTCAGACTGCCTTCCTGATGTACTTATTTTCATCTACCACTGCCTGTGAATTATGCTCACTCTAATAGATCAACTTGATCCATGAAAGAGGAGTACGTTCTAGCCCAGCTGAATCTCTAAAGAGACAGTGAAAGCTCTTAGGGAGCATGAGGTATCCATGAGGATTATCAGTTGATGGCAAAAAGAGCTCTTTAGCATTTTCCATTCCCTGAAAATATACGTATGACAGGGCCAATACAATATTGTAAAGTAATTAACCTCCAATTAAAGTGAAGAAATTTTTTTAAAAGTAATAAAGGATGCCTGTTTTGGAACTGACGGCTTATTTTCCAGAGAAAGTGCATGTACTGGTTTGCTAGTGTTGCCATAACAAAGTGGCCCATACCAGGTAGCTTCAGTAAATGTCTTCTCCAAATCCTGGGGATCAATTCAGTAATCAAAGGGTCAGCAGATGTGTCTTTTTCTGACGTCTCTTTTGGATTCTGACTGGCCATTCTTTGCCTTTGTCTTCACATAGTAATGTCTCTGTGTTGATTGTGACTGATCTCCTGCTCTTATAAAGTGCCAGCCGTATTAACCCAACTACCTATATAGAGACCCTATTTCCAAAACGGGTCCGAAATAAATTATAATTTATGCAGTCTGACTATACATAAAGTACAGACTGTTACACCTTAAACATACACATTCTGAGAGAACACAATTTATTCCATAATATCGAGTTTCTTCTTTCCACTTGGTATTGCTCTATCTATCTCCCAGAATTCACCCTATGAAGTAGGTCTCCACAGCACAGAAAACAACTGGTTAAAAAAAAGGATTGTCCAGGGGTAATACAGATGAAGACAAATTTCAGAATTTATAACCAATCTAGAAATCCTCTCCTCAAAGACATAATGGAAGGAAAGCATTTCTATCTTGGAGTAAGTGTTAAACTATAATTTGAAGTACACTCTATAAGCAAACTACTAAAAGACTGACAAGACAAAGATATACTCTACATGTGCATCCTAGAAAATCAGCTCATTACAAAATTTTCAAAATAGTAAGTAGTCCTTGAGTAAGACCGGATGACAGCCTTTGTCACACTTGATCCTAAATTTACCTGGTAACTGGGGGAGCTATCAGTCTCTGCTAATTTGCTTTATACAGAAGGAAAAACTGCTCATACTTTTCTGAGTGTATGTGGTTTTGAACTGAGTCACTCTCAGTCTGTTACCCTCTATAGACTTGAGAGGTAACTCGTTACTGTAACAAAATACTCATGCAACCAACATCCTTAGGCCAAGCAATATTGAAACACTAGAGTTTAAAGCAGAGATATGCTTTGTTGCAGAGACATGCAAGGAGATGGATGGCTTATGCCTTTAAAAATCACAATCTACCTACAGAAACAAAAGACCTACAAATAGAAAAATATAAAACACTGATGAATGACAAAAATAGATGGAAAATAGACAGTGTTCATGGAATGGAAGGACTACTATAGTGAAAACGAATATACTACCCACAGCAATCTATAGCTTGAATGCAATCCCTACTAAGATGCCAAGGGTATTTTTCAGAGAACTAGAATCAATAATTTCACAATTTGTATGGAAATACCAAAAAACCTCCAATAGCCAAAGCAATCTTGAGAAGGAAGAATGGAACTGCAGGAATCAGCCTGCCTGATTTCAGGCTATACTACAAAGCAACAGTCATCAAGACAGTATTGTACTGGCACAAAGACAAAAACATAGATCTATGGAACAAAATAGAAAGCCCAAAGAGAAATCCACGCACCTATGGACACCTTATCTTTGACAAAGGAGGCAAGAATATACAATGGAGGGAAGACAATCTCTTCAACAATTGATGCTGGGAAAACTTGTCAGCCACTCATAAAAGACTGAAACTAGAACACTTTCCAATGCCATGCACAAAAAATAAACTCAAAATGATTGAAGGTCTAAACGTAAGACCAGAAACTATAACACTCCTACAGGAAAACATAGGCAAAACACTCTCTGATGTAAATCACAGTAGGATCCTCTAGGACCCATCTCCCAGAATAATGGGAATAATAGCAAAAATGAAACAAATGTGATCTAATTAAACTTAAAAGCTTTTGCACAACGAAGCAAACTATAGGCAAGGTGAAAAGACAGCATTCAGAATGGGAAAAAAACAATAGCAAATGAAGCAACAGTAATAACTAATCTGAAAAATACACAACCAATTCCTGCACTCAATTCCAGAAAAGTAAGCGACCCAATCAAAAAATGGGCCAAAGAACTAAACAGACATTTCTCCAAGAAACATATACAGATGGCTATCAAACACATGAAAAGCTGCTCAAAATAACTTATTATCAGAGAAATGCAAATCAAAACTACAATGAGTTATCATATCAGGCCGGTCAGAAAGGCTGCTATCCAAAAGTTCTCAAACAATAAATGTTTGAGAGGGTGGGGAGAAAAAAGAACCCTCTCACACTGTCGGTGTGAACTGAAACTAGTACAGTCACAATGGAGAACAACATAAAGATTCCTCAAAACCCTGGAAATGTAACTACAATTCCTCTGCTGGTCATACACACCGAAGAAACCAGAATTACAACACATGTGTGCCCCCGTGTTCATTGCAGCTCTGTTTACAACAGATAGGACATAGAAGCAACCTAGATGTCCATTGGCAGACAAATGGAGACGAAATTTGTGGTACATATAGACAGTAGAATATTACTCAGCTATCAAAAAGAATGCATTTGAATCAGCTCTAATGAGGTGGATGAAACTGGAGCCTATTATGCAGAGAAAAGTAAGTCAGAAAGAAAAATTAACCCATATATATGGAATTTAGAAAGATGGTAACAATGACCCTATATGCGAGACAGCAAAAGAGACACAGATGTAAAGAACAGACTTTAGGATTCTGTGGGAGAAGGCAAGGGTGTGATGGTTTGAGAGAATAGCATTGAAACATGTACATTATCCTATATGAAACAGATATCGCCAGTCCCGGTTCAATGCATGAGACACGGTGCTCAGGGCTGGTGCACGGGGATGACCCTGAGAGATGGGATGGGGGACAGGTGGGAGGGAGAATCAGGATGGGGAGTGCATGTGATTCACGTGAAATTATGGCCAAGACCACCACAATAATGTAAAGTAATTAACCTCCAATTAAAATAAAATTTTAAAAATAGGTATTAAAGAAAAATTAAAAACATATTGTAGCTGAGTGAGAATAAAACCACAGCATATCAGAATTCGTGAGATGCATATCTAAAAGTGCTTATAATTATAAATGCTTGTATTAAAAAAGAATAAAATGCTAAGTCAATGGAAAGAAAAATTGCAAACTCCCTCAAAGCTTTCAGCAAAGGCCACATAAAGGAAATGCGAGGTCGGGGAGGGGGGGGAGCGGGGTGTGATTAGCTTTTGCAAAATTCTTGCTGTCAGATCTTGTGTTCTTGAGGTAAGGTGGTGGACAGCTAACTGTGTCCTGTAATCCTCAAGGGAAACAATTATTATTCCCTATTCCCTGAAAGCAGATTTCGAAGATCGACTTTTACCTTCCAAGGTCCTGGCTGCAAGGATGGGGTCCCTGTATAGCCTGGTTATCCTGTCTGAGAGCATCCATCTAGCACCAATCTTGTTAATTCCAGCAGTTCCCAGTCCCAGTTGGAAGACGCAGATCTCAGTTCTCTGCGCCCTTCCCTTACCAAGGCCCCCACACACTGCCCAGCCACCTTCAATGAGGGAACTAGGTAACCAGCATGCTACTGACCCTCAGCACCCTCAGTCTACCCAAATGGGGAGCTGGGTCCTGTATACTGTGACCCATGGAGACTGCCATGACCAATCGGACATGAAGATGGCGATGGGACATGTTGGCCATTGCTTTGAAACCTGGGCCAGGCCAGTGAGTGGATCCAGCAAGGGCTCCGGGACTCTGCAAGACAAAGCCTGTCTTCAAGCTTGTCCAAGCTCCACAGTTCATTACCCAGCCCAAGGCCTAAGGGCCTGGAGGGCCCTGTGGGAAGTCTGTAATATATCTTTCAGTACATTCTGCTGAGAGGCTTTCTGTTGGTGGTGTGGGGTTTTCTAATTTCCCTAATGGTTTTGGGCTGAGGCCTGCAGCTCTGTTTTCCATCCTGCCTCTATTGCAGTATCTTCCTTGATGGGCTTATTGAACCTGTGAGTAAAAGTTGGTAACTTGGGCCATCATGGGCCATTTCCACTAGCCTGATGACCACATTCTATTCTGTTTCTATAACACAGGGATTTGAACTTTACAATGTTATGTGATGTAAAAGCTTTTGTCTGCCTCTAACTGAAGTAGTTAACTTAGCATAACATCCTCAAGGACATATACTGCAAACGGAGCTACCATTTATTTATTCATTGCTGGAATTATAGCTGACATGTACTGTATTTCCAACAATCATATTTGGACTGCAGTTGCATAACAGTGTTGCTTTCGTTTCTGCTGTACGTATGTCACACTGAATCAATTTTACGTGTACATCAGGTCAGTTCAGTTCTGTCAGTCAGTCGTGTCTGACTCTGTGACCCCACGAATTGCAGCATGCCAGGCCTCCCTGTCCATCACCAACTCCTGGAGTTCACTCACACTCATGTCCATCAAGTCAGGGATGCCATCCAGCCATCTCATCCTCTGTTGTCCCCTTCTCCTCCTACCCCCAATCCCTCCCAGCATCAAAGTCTTTTCCAATGAGTCAATTCTTCGCATGAGGTGGCCAAAGTACTGGAGTTTCAGCTTTAGTATCATTCCTTCCAAAGAAATCCCAGGGCTGATCTCCTTTAGAATGGTCTGGCTAGATCTCCTTGCAGTCCAAGGGACTCTCAAGCGTCTTCTCCAACACCACAGTTCAAAAGTATTAATTCTTCGGCGCTCAGCCTCCTTCACAGTCCAACTCTCACGTCCATATCTACATCCAGTCAATTTTGGATTTCCTTCCTATTTATGCCACCATACAGCAGCTGAGCCCCTCTCTACTTTTACTTTTCTCAAAACATAGTAGTTTTTTAAATTTAACTGGTGGTTAATTACAATACAATATTGTGATGGTTTCTGTCATGCAACAACATTAATAAGCCATAAGTGCACAGGTGTCCCACCCATCCTGGAGCCGCTCCCACATCCCTTCCTATGCTATTCTTCTGGGTTGTTCCAGACCACTTGCTTTGCATGCCCTGCTTTGTGCAGATGAAAACCTGAAAGATGATTTTTCTGCATAAAATATGTAATTTTCTCCATTTCACCTGTGAGAAAATGAGTGCATATGTTTCTACCTGAAACACGAAATTGGTATTTCACGTTAGAAAATCTTGCATAATTTTCTTCATCACATGTGGAATCTTGTCTGTTTCACAGATGTGTATTTGTGCACATGTTTTCCTACATGAATGGGGAATTCTATACATTTTAGATATGAAAAGTTGAGCATACACTTCCCTTCTTGGATTCTGAAACTGGAATAGGAAATCGCATTTCCTATATGAAAATCTCCATGAAATTTTACTGACATGAAGTTTGTAATTAAGATCTGGGGAACCAATATGGAATTTAAATTATCTCTATTTCATAAATGAAATTCTGGGCACCACCATTTCTTTGTGAAATACTTAACCCTTTGTATTTCTAATGTATAAAACAAGGACTGTCCACCATGAAATGTGGAGTTCTCTATATTTCCTGTATCAAAATCTAGGCATTATTCTCCTTCATGAAAGTTGGATTTCTCTATATATCATATCTGAAGATCAGAATAAACATTTTCCTGTGAGAAATAAAGAAATCTATGCAGTCATGCTAACCACTGGTTCTTCAGTCTCTGAAACACCTGTTTGCATTTGTGTCTATGCGTGTTGCACACGTGTACAAGTGTGAACTTGTGTCACCTGTTTGTGTGTGTGTGTGTCTGTGTGTGTGTGTCAGGCCTAAGATAGGTGCTCAGTGTGAAACACCAGACATCCTAGGAGACAAGAGTGTGAGCAGTGGAAACTGTCCAGGCACTTAACCTGAGTGTGCTCACCTTAACTATGGGGCCGGGAGGTAGGAGAAACTAATGGTCAGGAGGAGCACTTTGGGCCACTTGAAACACTTACAGGAATACCTCTGTTCCTCTGGGAAGTGCATCCGCAGGCGCACATCCTTAACTACCCAGGTGCCTGCTCTAAGCCACGGGCCTGGGGGATGTGCCAAGAGCTGACCGAGTGTAGGCCAGGGGCTTCAGTGGGGGTTGGCTAGGGGCAGCACTGTGGAGCTTGGACAGCTAGCCGAGGAAAGTGCTCTGCTTCTTCCTCAGAGGATGGCTGCATTCTTGACACTGCTCAAGCCTAAGGCACAAGTTTAGGGATGACTCTAAAGCACGTGCACATCGGTGAGGTCGGCGTAAGCCCTCCCCCAACCCGCCCACCTTCCCCCACCCCCTCCACCGTGCACTCCCCTCCCAACCCCCCAACCCTGCCCGCTTCCGTCCTACTCCCCCCACCCGCAACCCGTGGCTTGCAGTTTGGATCAATCAAAGTGAGCAATTCTGAACCTGAGGTACCCAGGAAACCTGTCACAACTGTGTGGATCCCTGAGCATGCGGAGTCGCCCACTGCCCCAGGGGCAATTTCAAGCTTGAGGATGATTGCAGCGGCAGGTGCCCTGGCTCTCCCAGCCGCTCCTCAGGCACTGCTACATTGTTAGGCAGGCAAATAGATTGCGAGGACACACCCACTTTGCGCTGGGTTGGGTTTGGCGGATCTTCACCTGCTGCCAGAAGGCCCAGACCTCCGAGGGGCGTGTCCAAGGAGCTAACGCCTTTAGACTCCATTTGATTGGTTCTGTGATGAGGTCTGGAGGTCACGGTGGAGAGTTCAACCCCTTCCCGCCGCCATATTAGACGTGCGCGGTGGCACAGGGTTCTGCACATGCGTCTCTCCCTTTCCCTGTTCGTTGGCTGTGGGCAAGTAACCCGTTGAAGTACCACGTGTACTGTGGCGGGTGGGCGGACTGTGAGGGCTGTCTGCTGTGCTCTAGTGTCCAGTTTGTTTGCAGCTCGGGGCTACGGCGAAAACAGCATGGAGAGTGAGACGGGGCCAGAGGAAGGTGGCAGCCCTCCAGGATCCTGGATCTTAGTTGTGAGCCCGGGTCTTCACGAGGGAGGGGTCCTGGGGCCTACCAGCCTGGTGGGGGCGGCAGAGGCGATGCAGGCCCCAGGTGGTGAGTCAGGAGAGGAGGCCGCCCTCTTCTGGGTGGAGGCAGTGGAAGAAGGTGCGGCCCTGGAGGAGGGAGAGGTGGCGGGAATCGGGCAGGAATTCCAGCTGCTGGTGTTAGACGTCATGGAGGAGGTGGAAGTGGTGGTGTACGAAGAGCAGGAGCAGGTGGTCTCGGAGGATCAGGGCCAGGAACATCCAAGGCCCAGAGCCCCGAGTGACCAGCCTGCACTGGAGGCTCTGGTGGCCCTGCAGCTGGAGTTGGATCCCGTGAATAAGAAAGCCCAAAGGGCGCATGCTCGCCTGAAGCATAAGAACTGCCAGAGGCGGAGGGTGCATTCAGAACACAGAAGTGCCATCATCCAGGGAATCCCTGGCTTCTGGGTCGAAGTTGTATCCCTTGGTGTGGTGCTTGTGATTTTTTTTTTTTTTTAACCTGGGGTATTGCAGGAGCAGTTTACAGATCTGGCAGTTCTGGTACAAAATTTACTTTTTTGGATGATGTGTATTGCATATCCATTCCTGCATATCTGTTCCTGAAAGCAGGTGTGATGTCCTAGCGTTCTGGTTAGTTCAAACTGATAACTTGGACTTTATTTGCAGAGGTCTCAGTCAGAATTGTCATTAGCACCAGGGACTCTTCAGAGAAAAGGGTAGTCTGGAATCCAGTTCTTCTCCGAAAAGCTGAGTGAATTTGGGGGTGATGTTGTGATGTGTAAGTGGTCATACTGGTTCTAGCTAGGAGTGCTTGTTTTCCAGAGTAAGCTAACTTTCAAGGGGCTGTGATGAAGCTTATGCTCTTAGGAAGAGAACTTCCTGATACTGCATGCATAGGCACAGCCTTGGACCTTATTCAGCATTCATACAGTTTGGGTCAACAGAAATGTGACGAGTTAACTGGTAGCAAGTTGAAGTCAAACAGTGCCATTCTACTCTTTAGGCTAGCTTTGTTTTTCCAGCACTTTTCCCTCTAGCATCTAGAGGCTCCTTGACTTAAAGCAGTTTATGAACCACCCCCAAATGTCAGTTTTGATGAGCAACCAAGATGAAGACATGCTTCACTTCATGACCAACTTGAAGGTCAGGCAGGGGACACTGATGATTGTGGGGGAGAGGTGACTGGGCGGGGGCATTGTTTATCCTTAAAACATGAAAGGACAGCTCTTCTGTAAAAGGTTCACACCTACCCCACCCCCAGCTCCCCACACTTTGTCCTGGCAGGTGGAGGAATTCAGGCATCCCACTCATCACTGCAAGATCACATTGTCCTTTCGGAGGAATAGGTATTTCCAGAATGAAGTGATTGTTAAGGAGTATCTGATTAACGTCACTGGTAAGAAGCAGCTCCCTGGATTTGGGAGGTGGGGTCAGAAAAGTGTAGGTTGAATTGGAAAGCGATTTAGGTCTTTCTCCCATGCGACTTTTCCTGCAGGATACCAAGCATCTTGTTCGACTCCAGTTCAGTGGTACCAGGGGTTTGAACGTAAGGCATACAGCCGCAGGCACCATGACAGCAGCGTTAATTTCTTCAACTGGTTCTTTGACCACAACTTCACTGGATCTGACCGGATTGCTGAGGTGGGGTCCCACACAGCCAATGGGCCAGAACTGGTGATATATGTTGGAGCTTTTGGTGATACACGGGAGGGCTTGTGGTCTGGCCAGCCCTGTGCTGACCTTGCTCATTTCCCTGGCAGATCATCATAAAGGATCTGTGGCCCAATCCTTTGCAGTACTATGTGAAGAGGAAGGCTCCACCACGAGAGATACCGGGAGGACAAGAGGTGAGGTACCCAGGGTTTGAGCACTGGGATAAGTGTTGTCCAGGAACTTGGGTCATTTATTTCACTTGTGGAGAAAGTGGGACTCTGTGGAATACAGAGTGACACCAGGGCATGAGGGAATCAGCAAGAGACAGCAAGGGTACAGAAATGTAGTGAAGAACAGGTTCTAATTAGAGAAGCTTGAGGCAGATGAAGTGGCCTGGCCAGGCCAAAGTCACTCCAATTTATATCTAAGTCAGCTGCACATCTCTCAACTCTCATTCCATGGCCAAAACGTCCACCCACAGGCTCCTCTTAAATTGGAACCCACCTACTATTCCTCATGAAGTCCCCTTTCAAAAAAGGTCTGTGAGTCTCCTTTGTGCAAGGCGGTTCCCCCAGTGACCCAGCATTTGATTCGATTTTGATCATCACACTTGTTTTGTTTTTTAATTTTCTTTTGCATCTTTTTCACCTGCTACCCTCATTCTGAGAATAGTGACCACTGTGCAGGATTATGGAGAACAGTCTATTTATTTATTTTAACTGGAGGATAATTACTTTATAATACCTAGACAGGTTTTGCTCTACATTGGCCAACATGTGTCCCTCTAAATGCTGAACCCACCACCCACTGACCTCCCCTGCCTATCTTTCTGGGTTGTCCCACAACATGACTTTGGTTGCCTTGCTTCATGCATCAAACTCACACTGGTCATCTATTTTACATAAGCTAATGTAAATGTTTTAGGGCTGTTTTCTCACAGTAACCTACCATCCCCATCTCCCGCTGAGTCCAAAGTCTGATCTTTATATGTCTCTGTCTTATTTGCTGCCCTGCATGTTGGATGTTCAGTACCACCTACAAGGTCCTCAACTCCGTGTATTTGTGTTAATGTAGTGTTTGTTTTTCTCTTTCTGACTTACTACACTCAGTATAATAGGCTCCACATTCATTCATTCCTGCTCCTTAGAACTGACCTAGATGTGTTCCTTTCTAGAGCTGAGTAACATACCATTGTGTATCTGTACTCCAACTTATCCCTTCATCTACCGATGGACATATAGGTTGCTTCCATGTCCTAGCTACTGTAAATAGTTCTATGGAGAAGACTGGGATACGTGTTTTTTACTATGTGCTTAGAAATAATGTAAAAGTGCACAGACACTCTCTTCTAGGAACTGACTTGAAAAATTCAAGCTGTCTTTGGTGTTTTTAGAGAAGGTAGGTTTACATATTTCTTTCTCTCTCTGTTTTGAAAGGAACCCCCTCCCCCTAGATGTTGAGAAACTTATGATGGAGTGTCCCCATTTACCCAAAATAGAAAACCGAAGAAGCTGCTTCACATGAAGATCAATGGCCAGCATAGTTCTCGGATGGGAAATTAATGAAGAGTGGTCTGGTGCTGAAATGGATTGAGCGGGAGACACAAATAAACCTGAAATAATTGTGAAGGATAAATAAAAAGCATCTACTGCCTGTGTCTGCACATTGTTTGTGCAGGATTTCAGGACAAACACTTCAGCTGCCTGTAGGATTCTCAGTTTACTGCGCGTGAATTACCATCCATGGAGATTTGTAGAGGGGGTTAAGTCATATGTTGGGGTTGTGTTGGGGACGCAGTTCTTCCTATGGGGAGGGGGTTGGGGAGGATGGAGAAAGAAGATGAAGGGCCCATTAACTGTGTGTATGGAAGTTTTACAAGAGAAATGTGGATGTTCATGGAGAGGGTCTGGTGAACAAGGACCAGAGATTGAAACAGTGGAACACAAAATTTTGTTGGAAGGTGGTGCCCCAGGTATCTTCTCTGTCGCATATCATCAGACATTTTAAGAGTACAGGACAAAGAAAAGGCCTTCACATTCAACTCACTATGAACCTAGAAGGCCATATGTATATGAGCATGTATATGAGTGCACAGTCAGCTTTGCTGAGAGTGCTTCCCAGAGCTAGGTTTCCAGGTAACATCTTAGGGAATCAGGTATAAAGTATATGGTGAGGGGCTGTGGCCTAGGGAGAAAGTGAGGGGTGGGAAGGCAGTGAAGATATTAGTGTCTGGTAAAAGTGACCAGAGGGAAAGATAAATTGCAAGGAGTCAGATAAAGGAAAACGACTCCCATCATAGATGTTTGAGGTCATGTGAACTCTTGTTTTTTTCCAGGAACTCAGGTAGGTACAAAGTGTGCAAGGGCAGCGGTGAGGGGAATGAGGATGTTCGGGCCAACCTACCCAGCCATGTGCTCTGTGTCCCATGCTGCTGCTGCTGCTATGGCTCAGTGGTAAATATTCCTTTTTCAAGGAAGGCTTAAGCTCTTTGCCCAAGCGCCTCTATCAGGCCAAGGTGTAGAAATAACATTTTTCTCACGAGCCCCCTGGTGACAGTTTCTCTTCCTTGCTGAATGGCTCAGCACAGAATGTTTTCAACCACAACGGACCTGTCCTTTATCTAGGGCTATGTCGCTAGTCTGTTCAAGGGCCAATGGGAACACCTGGAGCGTATGGAGCTCACTGAAGGACTGGTCAACACTTAGGGTGGTCCTCCCCAAGTAGATGACTGCTTTCTGGAATCAAATCCACCTCTGGATTGGGCAAAGGATAGACTGGCACAAATGGGGTAGGGAGTTCAACATCTATTTAACCCCAGTGTTGTCCTCTCATCCCAGATAGAATGGCTCCAACGTGGGCATGCCTGAGGGTGATGTCCCACATGAAGTTCTGTCCCACATGAAATTCTCACTCTACGACTTTCCTTCCTGAAGCAGCATCTCTTGACGGCAAAGGGTAAATGTTGAATGTCAAAGTTCACGGGTTTATGGATGTCCCCTTCAAGATGTCCTGAATGAGATCTCCTGCTTAGGGCCAGCTTTTCCATTGTTGTTGTTGTTGTTTATTTTTTTTAATTTTAAAATCTTTAATTCTTACATGTGTTCCCGGACGTGAACCCCCCTCCCACCTCCCTCCCCATAACATCTCTGTGGGTCATCCCCATGCACCAGCCCCAAGCATGCTGTATCCTGCGTCAGACATAGACTGGCGATTCAGTTCTTACATGATAGTATACATGTTTCAATGCCATTCTCCCAAATCACCCCACCCTCTCCCTCTCCCTCTGAGTCCAAAAGTCCGTTATACACATCTGTGTCTTTTTTCCTGTCTTGCATACAGGGTCATCGTTGCCATCTTTCTAAATTCCATATATATGTGTTAGTATACTGCATTGGTGTTTTTCTTTCTGGCTTACTTCACTCTGTATAATCGGCTCCAGTTTCATCCATCTCATCAGAACTGATTCAAATGAATTCTTTTTAACGGCTGAGTAATACTCCATTGTGTATATGTACAACAGCTTCCTTATCCATTCATCTGCTGATGGACATCTAGGTTGTTTCCATGTCCTGGCTATTATAAACAGTGCTGCGATGAACATTGGGGTACATGTGTCTCTTTCAATTCTGGTTTCTTCAGTGTGTATGCCCAGCAGTGGGATTACTGGGTCATAAGGTAGTTCTATTTGCAATTTGTTAAGGAATCTCCACACTGTTCTCCATAGTGGCTGTACTAATTTGCATTCCCACCAACAGTGTAGGAGGGTTCCCTTTTCTCCACACCCTCTCCAGCATTAAAAGCTTCTGCACAACAAAGGAAAATATAAGCAAGGTGAAAAGACAGCCTTCTGAATGGGAGAAAATAATAGCAAATGAAGCAACTGACAAACAACTAATCTCAAAAATATACAAGCAACGTATGCAGCTCAATTCCAGAAAAATAATGACCCAATCAAAAAATGGGCCAAAGAACTAAATAGACATTTCTCCAAAGAAGACATACGGATGGCTAACAAACACATGAAAAGATGCTCAACATCACTCATTATCAGAGAAATGCAAATCAAAACCACAATGAGGTACCACTTCACACCAGTCAGAATGGCTGCGATCCAGCTTTTCCATTTGACTATCTACACCCCAGCTTTGCTCCTACAGAGATGCAACTACAGCTCGAGAAGGCTTGGCCTTCTCTGGGTGCTTTCTGAACAAGCAGCCCAGGAGACACTGGAAACATGTCTTCTTACTTTCTTAATCTGTAAACTTCAAAGAATCCTTAGGGCTCTGGCAGGCAGGTACCTGTCTTTCCTAGTGCTAGGTAAAGCAGAAAGTATGGTGTGATAACTACAGCAGGTGTGAGATAGCATAATGGGGCATGGTTTTCGGGACCTTATACTGGGTCATTCTAGGGACTGCATGGCATTCATCCACATTCAGAAGTTTTAAGCATTGCAAAGAAGATAAAGACAAGAAAAGTTTAGGACAGTGTCCCCCGACACCTAATATTTCCTAGCAGTGCTTCAGGACCAGGGGTGGCTTTAGCTCCAACCTGTCCTGCAGTGAAGTGTAGAGATAGTCATGGATCGGTCAGTAAATCTGAACTGTGGATGGTTGACTGGATGGTCATTCTCTGGAAACTTGCCATGACTTGTGCCCCAGACTCTTCAGGGCTTTCTCTTGGGCCCTAAAGTCTAGGTAGTATTAGATTTGACTGCACACTCGGATGTGTTGTGTAAGGTTTTCTTCCACTGAATATCAATGCGTGTGAGACTCAGTGGATTAGTGATGAATTCATGAGCATTCTGGCTCAGTCATCCTGAGCTGCATTTGCTTCCTGTGCCCTGGATGTGTTCATGTTTTCCTATGTTTAGAATGAAGACTGGGTGTGTCCGTTGTGTTTGCCCATGATTGTGAGTTGATATTTCTTCCTGTGAGTCTGCCTGTGCCTCCTATCTTCTTTCATGTTGCACCCCTGCTTGTGCCATTATGCACAGCTCTGCTGTCATATCTGTCTTGCATGTCCCTATTCAACATACATGTATTGCTTGTGTTTACTCCTTCTTTTTTTAAGTTTGTGTATCTTTGTTAGACTGCATGTGAATTTGACCTATTCCTTCATTCCTGGATCAAATGCTTCCAACATCTTGAATTGTGACTTTTTAAAAGACTTCCATGATATTTGCACACATCAAGAAATGCTTTATCACAGGAATAGTTAACTGTGACCCACATGTGGAAACAAGAATACCCATACACTTACAGTAATGCCTGATGGGCAAGAATATCACTCGTTGAAGTGAGAATATTAATTAGGATCGCAGAGGGCAAAGATGTTGCAGGAATGCATCTGTCAGGAAATTTTTTATCTGTCAGGAAAGATTTGGGGTTGACTTGTTAAGTGTTCTAAAAACACTACTGCAGGACTGAAATACATTGACTTTTACCCCTACTCATGTATTCTTGCCTTGATCATTAAACTGACATTACCCACGCAGAATTTCTTCATGATTGTCAGTAAATCATCACCCACGTGAGAGGAATTGGGGCTTGCCTTTCTGTAAAGAGAAAGTTGTTAAGGAATTCTTGTCCCAGGGAAAAGGCGTGCATGATCAATTTCAAGTTCAAAGTCCCATGCTATTTCTGTGTCGTTTCTAGACGGAAAGCACGGGGAATGGAATCACACCAACCTGATTGGCACTGTGAACCAGTCCACAGTGAGAGGAGTAGAGAACACAGGGACAGGTCACTCAGCTGTCCACAGTGAGGACTTCCAACCCTGCCACCTCCTTGCATGTCAGTCCCCATCATAAGCAGATCCCATTCACCTTCCCCAATATATCATAGAAGTAGAAGAGGACACTGACATGATCAACTAGCGAGTGAAAAATTAACCGGGGCCAAAAAGAGAGTGGTCCTTACCAAAGTCCATTATACTGAATAAATAAACCAATAGTTCCGCATGTCTGCAAGTTTCTTTTCAGAATTCTTGTGTGTGTGCATGCGTGTGTGTGTGTGTGTGCTTGCCCAGATTAAACAGTGAGCATAAAAGCACTTGGCAAATAAGAGACAAGTAGAGAGGAGGGCTGGGGTGGCGGATGGGACACTTTGGGAATCTGGGATTAGCAGATGCAAACTATGATGTGTAGACAAACAGCAAGGTCCTTCTGTATAGCACAGGGAACTACAATCAATATCCTGTGATAAACCATAATGGAAAGGAATATGAAAAACTATGTGTGTATATAACTGAATCATTTTCTTATATAGTCGAAATTAATACAACACTGTACATCACCTATACTTCAATAAAATAAATTTTAAAAGACAGAAGACAGAACCTAAATGGAGAGTGTGCCCACAAGTGAACATAGAGCAGGTAAGCCTGCCCACCACATCCCTAACAAGGACCATGCTATGAGAACAGGCAAGTTGGAGGGGGATTCCACCACTTCCCGGTCCCCTTTAATTCCTGGAAAGACCCAAGGTTGGCCCTCCCCTATCCAACCACTGGCACTCACATTGCTAGTGTACTTGGCAGTGTGTGCAGCGACATCAGCTGAAGCAGTAGTGATGGGTGTGCTGACCGAAGATGCAAGGGTGCTCATGGATACTGAGCTGGTCACCAGGGGCCACAAATAGGTGCTGGTCACCAGGGTGATTGTGGAGGTGGATGGGTTCTGTGTGATCTCTTTCTGCTGGACACCTGAAAAAGCAAACGTTCTTGGTCACCCACAGCCGGGGGAAGGCTGTCCCATCTGGAAGCTGTGGTGGGAGCAGGGCCCAATCCACACTCTTTGAGTTTCTCTGTTTTCAAAGAACAGAGATTGTCACATTGGCCAAATTTGAGCAAGGCTCCAAGGAGCCCTTTCTCAGTAAGTCCTCCACCTGGGTCTTTAAGTTTCCAGCAGCTCAAGGCTGCATACTAGGATGACGCCCCAACACCTTTAAAGTCCCCACCTAAGAAAACTCAAGGCTGCCAATAAAATTGACTATTTGCTCCAGTCAACACTTAAGGATAGGGCCCATTGCCCAGTCTCTATGGGAGGGCAGAAGCCTACCTTTAAGAGGTACCAGAGTTACCAAACCCAGATATTTCACATGGACCAATACCCCCTTCCCACTTCGCGTAAAAGTGTCACTTTCTGACTCTATAGATTTCCCATGATTCCCCCTGCCTATTCCCAGATTCTCCCTTTAAACCCCAGTCCCCTGTGTACACATTTGGGTTGATGTCAGTTCATGCTGGACATTTTGCCCTACTGTGATAGTAAATAGCAGATTAAAATCTATCCTAACTACCTCAACTAGTTTTGAACAGTTTTGTTTATGTTTAACAGCACAATCTGGGAATTAGGAACCATACCATCAGTGAGCTCCTTCTTGCCAGCTCCCAAGTTCCCCTGGAATGCTCATTACACTTAATTGTTATGAACTCAGAAGCCTGGAACTGCCCATCCCTGCCGGGGGCCAGCGTGAGGAATTCCGCCCATGGCAAAGGTCATGAGGAACGAGGCTTGGCATACGCAAAGGCGTGATCAAGCCTCAGGAAACCCCCTGTTCCCGAGCATCTAACCCCAAAGCCAGGGTCTGTTTTATGCTCTCTCCTACACCTCTGACTTTACGGGGGGCTCTCCCCCATAACCGTTTCTCTCGGAGAAGGAGTAAATGTGCAGCTCCAAGGCAATAAAAATTCTTGGGCATGACAAGAGTGTTTCAGCTTACGGACTCCTCTGAAGGTTATCTAGCCCACCTGTATAGGTTTGTCCGGCCACATGTGATTGTTTACAGCCTCCAAATCTGAGAGGCATGAGATGTTTTAGACTTATTAAAGGCGAATTCTTTTGGAGAGTTAGAAATTATTAGCATAGTTGGTTAGGAATTATATTGGTAAAGGGTCTCTTCATTTCTTGTGTCAATAATTGCTGCTAATTCCCTGCTCTGGGTGGGACAAGGATGTCTCAGGTCAAACCTCTCTGCTGACAGACTAGCTTGGGTGACAGGATTATCCTTACTGCTGCCACTAGGCACATGATTGTTTACTACCTCTCAACCATAAACAGCACAGAGAGTTTTGGAGTATTTTGAGAGTCTTAATTAGCATAGGACTTTTTCTTCTTGTTGAGTCAATGATTGCCGCCAGGCCTCTATATCCTTAGGCACCTGGGAATATATTAATCAATATATTTGGAATATAGCAAAGGAAATATAGTAGTTTTTGATGTTAGCAATACTAGACTTTTTGAGTTAATGGATTTTCTCTTTTGTAATAGATCACTGTACTTTGTTATATATCACTGTGTCCTTGCTATGCAAAAATGCAGCTTTATCATATCTTAAGACTAAATAGATCTTAAGAGGAGCATTGGTGAAAGGATTTTCATTTGTTGGGCTGATGTTTGCTGCTAAATCTCCATGTTCCCTACCCTTATAATGAATATAACTAGCACATAGGAAGAAATAAGTATTAACCTTTAAGCATATAGGAGAAATAAGTATTAACCTTTAAGACTAATCATGTTAACCTTGGGTTAAATAAATTCCTTTCTTGATTGTAACTCACTACACCCTCACCCTATAGGAATGCAGCTTTATTTGGAGGATGGTGCCTGGTTTAAGAAAAAACACCCTTGGAAGAAATAAGTTTTTTGGTTATCAGGAAGAAAGGATCATAAAATGTCAGCAGGTCTCACTCATGGCCAGAAGATGATGTAATATCCCTAAGACCTTTTCTTTCTATACATTTATGTGAACACCTGATTTTGCAAAGGTCAGGACTGCTGACCCCCACGTGACTCTGTATTCATCCCTATGTGTAACAAAAGGTATATAAGCAAACCCCAAAATAAAGAAATCGGATCAGTTTCCGGAAAGACTGATTCCCCCATGTTGCTTCTTTCTTGCTCCAGTTTTTCTGGCTGAATTCCCATCTGGAGCATGGATGCTATTCCACATAATCCAAGTTATTCAGCCTCCTTTTCTCCACTAATCTTCCTACTACACTATCCATTCCTAATCCCTTTCTATCTGTAATTAAATAAGTTATTTCCAGAGACACCGACTCCGTCCCCCCACCTTCGAATCACCCTGGATCCACCGGGGCTGGACCCTGGCACATCTTTCAAGTTGTTGAAAGATCCCAGACCCGGTTCGGCCATAGCAAAATTTCGGACAGCAGTATCAATCTGGCTGTACTCCCATACTCTGTGTTCAATCTTTGGGTCTTCCTCCACCCCAAGCTTTGAAGAGTTTCACTGGGGGCCAGTTCCATATCTGGCTACTCTTTTATTTCACAACGTGCTGCAACTCTTACCAGTTCTCCTCCTGATGGTGCACTCAGTATGTGAGAGTTCCAATCCAAGAGCCCAATAATGAAGGATCTCAATGCAGGTTTCCTCATGAAACAAGACCAGTATCAGTCCTCATGAGAGCCAGACAAACTAGTCCCCATCAGATCAGCACTTTCTTCCGCTTTCGCCATCCCAGAAAGAGACTCCAGCTGGGAGCTGTCATTCTGCACTTTGGCAATGGTTCTTGACACTGGCTCTTCTTGCACTGGGTGGCAGGTGCTAATCCCTTGGTATTAAGGTATCCTTTATCATCCACTTCACACACTCTACTCTTTCAAAAATAATGCCCAGGGGTTCATCAACATGCACAAAGATACTTATACAAAGATATTTATTGTAGCAATGCTTACAACAGATAAAAACTGGAAGCAACTGAAATGTCTATCAGGATGCAAATATTTTATTAAATAAACTGTGGAATATTACACACCAGTCCAAAAGAAAAAGAGAGTCATATGCACTGACATCGATTGCTCTCCAAAACATGCTGATGGGTAGGGGGAGAAAAAGGTAAGGATAGTACAATTTTTATGTGTTCAAAGAGAAAAAAAAGTAATAACTTTATTAAGTCATTTATGTATATATAAACACATGTAGATAAATATATGTGATACATGAATTAGAGAAAGATCTCATGGTTAACAATACCTCTGAGAAAGGGTGCAGAAAGAAACAGAGTCAATAAAGACAACAGATTTTTATGTGTCTAGGCATCCATTTCACCCCATTTTAAGAAGATGTGTATATACTGTATATGAAATGAAATTGAAAAAGAAAAAAAGCAAGCTGCCAAATAATTTTTAAAAATAATGCCAAATGGAATGTGTTAGGCCTCCAGGATACAGTGGCCATGAAAAGAAGGGAAACTAAGCAAATAAAACAAGGACTATTTTCCTCCTGTCCATGTGGCAAAAAAGGAGAGGGTACCATGGAGAACAGAGCGGGGAGGCTCGGTACCTTTCACAGCCTGTCTCTTCGGATATCTTGTCCCCTGGGAAGACTGAGGCTGCTGCTGCTGCTGGCGCTGTATCTTCTGCATGTGCCACTTTTAGGAGGGCGTTTGAAACCTGCTTGATGAGTTCCAGTCAACCTGCTGCTTGGCCAGGGCAGTCTTCTTCGGTAAAAGCGGCCTCAGCCTTTGCACCGGGCTTCCCATGGTGCTGGTGGCAGCACCGGTGGCTGGGCCGTGACCGTGCAGGTGGTGATGGCAGTGGCCGTGACCCTAGCCGTAGGAGTTTGGGAGGATGAGCGGATGAAGACCAGCATTTCAGGGGGCAACTGGCTGCCCACTGTTGTGGATGGTGGAGCTTTACTACGACTGAAGCCAGTACATGAAAAAACAAAACAGAAAGTAGACGGGACTCAGACTGACCTGCAGGGTCACCATGCCACTGAGTTCTATGTGATCATCTCAGGTTGCCATGCCAAAGACTTCCACATGAATGAGAACATCCTCACTTTATATTCTTAGGCCTCTTCTGCGGCATGTTCTAGCTTAAAACATCAGCTTCCTTGGATCAGGTGCTTGTTCACATCTGAGATACTTGCCAAAACCTTTGAGGTTCTGAGGCCAACTGACCCAGCCCCTGGCCTGGAGTTGCCCACCTGCCAGCCGATAACCCAGTGGATGAACAGAATCATTGAAAGTACCTTGTTTTACAAAGTTAGAGCTCAGTAAGCACTGAGAAAGACTAACCAAAGTCCATCCGAACAATAACAAGAACGCTTTCCTTGGCCAGGAAACCTACAGAGCATGTACCCCAAGGAAATTGACAGCCTCCCAATGGCCAAAGCACTGAATAACAATCACTGAGAAAAATGGGTATTGTTCTCATCTCTTTTAATTCATTCCAGAATAGTCTCAGCATGGTCCTGGCACCTTGACACCTAACACTCAAGGCAACTCACACCAGGAACAGAACAATCCCCAGCAAAATGGTATTTATGGAGAATTTAGAAGAGTTGCTTTTGTTTTGACTGCAGTTATCCACATTGCATCTTTTATTCTGAGCAAAAATACCATCTTAACCTACTGTCTGGTAGTCAAGTTTATGTCCAAAATTGAAATCAGGTTTTTTTTTTTTGTTTTTTCAAAAGAGCTGCTGCTTCAGATTAAAAAATATATTAAGGCAGTAATTGTATGATCAGGTCTTGGGAATGCCAAAAATAATAAATACAAGTGACTAGAGTTTGAAAAACACTGCCTTTCAGAATGTATCTATTGGGAGGAACTGGGCTATGAGTGTGGAGGGCAGGATTTCAATAGGCAACAGGGCAAATTTGGAGAACAGTTTTAGACAAGACATGCCCAGGAATAGGCAGAATTTTGGTGAACGAGGACAGACAGGGAGAAGGACTGGCCAGAATGCAGGTTAGAGCCAGAAGCATTGAGCAGCGGAGGTGTGACCAAAAGAATATTTATCTGTGAGGGGAAGGGGGCCACCTCTGACTGCAGGGGCTCCAGGAACTGGAGAGATGAACATGCAACCCCAGAGAGGATTCTCTCGTGTTCACACACACAAAAAAACAACTGGTGCAAGTCAGCATTCTTGATCTCAGACGATGTGCCTGGACACATCATCACACATTTTTAAAAAAGGACTGAACGTGAAGTCGCTAAGTCTTGTCCAACTCTTTTCCAACCTCATGGACTGTAGCCTGCCAGGCTCCTCTGTCCATGGGAGATTCCAGGCAAGAATGCTGGAGTAAGTTGCCATTTCCTTTCCAGGGGATCTTCCCGACCCAGGAAAGAAATCTGGGCCTCCAGGACTGCACATCCTTTACTATCTGAGCCACCAAGGAAGCCCTTAATGACAACACCTCTTTTAGGGCCCAGCATGCTTCTGCTGCATGACTCCATGCCTGTCATTTTTAGATTTCTATCACCCTAAAAAGACAGGAGTTCTTAGTTATTCTAGGGGAAAGTTTCAGTTAACTGTGGGTCCGTGACAACCAAGGAGTGTGAAAGAAAAAGTGTGCTGACAGGCTGATTTTTCTGCCTGGGGGTGGGGGTGTCTTGCTCATTACACAACTGACTCGCCCTTTTGCTCCTCTGGGGAAGAATTCAGCCAAAGTCTAGGGTAGGAACACAGGGTGGCGCTGGGAGCAGATCTCTACCTAGAGTGAGGAGCCCCCATCCTTGCCTAGGACAATCTTTTGGATATCAGTCACAGCCACTGCCCCTTCCCCTTGTAGGGGCAGAATTGGCTTTGAGCTTGGCCCTTCTAAAAGGCAGAGCTCCCACAGGCAAGGCTTCTAACCTGCAAAAGCAACTTTAGTGCCTCTCATTTCAGCCATGTGATTAAAAAATATTCTGTCTTTGTCATTATGCTAGCCCAATAGGTCCATAGGCAAAGGGCAACCAGGAAAAGATCCTTTCCCTCTCTCATCTTGCAAAAGCAAATAGCTGGCTTTCTGGCATGTTTACCACTCTGATAGAGTCCCACTGGAGCTCTTTCCAATTAAAACAAACAAACAAACAACAACAACAGAAACAGAAGTATGCAATCTGAAAACATTCCAGGCTTGACACACCCTTGGGCAGTTTTAATTTAAACACTAAAATATTTTAATTTCTAAAGGATACTAATGGTTTAACGGGGGCAGTGCTGGCGAGGGGAGGAAAGGCCATGGAAAGTTTCATTTGTCCTAAAAGTTTAGGAATATATAATCACCTGTAGTCTCATAGAGAAGAGAACTTCTTAAATGTCAACACTCCAAAGTGATCCCACCCAGCTAGCCTACTTATATCAGACTTAGGTCACTGTCTTGTACATTAATAAAGGGCTTTTAAAGAGAAGGCTGGAAATGACAGATGTGATACAGGTTAAGTGTAGTAGTCATGGTCCTGAAGTGAGCTCACTTAGCCTCTGCTCTAGGATCTCTAGCAAGAAAAGCCAGAGGATTCAGATTCTGTGTATAAGTTGAACTCCTAACTGAAGATTGGTTGGAGGTTACCAAGCACTCTCAAAAACACCCATCACTTAAACTTATGAGTTAAAGCATACCTTTGAAAAGATGCTCAACTGCATTCTGATGTGAAGTCGATTCTTCAAGACTGCACTCATACTTGGGTGGCTCTGGATTTCAACCTGTGCGAAGTTCCTCTAACTGAATTATTGTTTCACAATCATCCATTGCTTAAAAGCCCCACACACTCAGATTCTGTGTATAAGCTGAACTCCTAACTGAAGATTGGTTGGAGGTTACCAAGCACTCTTAAAAACACCCATCACTAAATAAACTTATGAGTTAAAGCATACCTTTGAAAAGATGCTCAACTGCATTCTGATGTGAAGTCGATTCTTCAAGACTGCACTCATACTCAGGTGGCTCTGGATTTCAACCTGTGCGAAGTTCCTCTAACTGAATTATTGTTTCACAATCATCCATTACTTAAAAGCCCCACACACTCAGAAGATTCTAGAGAAAATTCAGTCAGACACCAGTGAAAGGAAAAGCTCAGCTTCATTTTATCAACTGGAGTACTTTTTTATTTAGGGTGTGAAACACAAGCTCTTTTCATGCACTCATATGTTTTTCCAATTTCACTTTGACTGACAGGAAGCTCAGAGCCAAATGGAAGCTGACGTTGCTACTTCTGAAGGCTGAAATAGTTATTTTCGTGTACAAACATTCCCCCAGATCTCTCACTATTCTATTTTCATCTTTCTCACTGTCTTGATTTTCATTCTATCAGTATATCGCAAATCCTTTCTGGAAGGGGTGAAAACAATCACCAAACAAAACACCTATTTGAGAAAGAGAGGAATAGTATAAATGTATCATTCATAGGAACACTGTCACAGGCTGCTGCTGCTGCTGCCGCTTAGTTGTGTCAGTTGTGTCCGACTCTGTGTGACCCCATAGACAGCAGCCCACCAGGCTACTCGTCTCTGGGATTCCACAGGCAAGACTCCTGGAGCAGGTAGCCATTTCCTTCTCCAGTGCATGACAGTGAAAGTAAAGTTGCTCAGTCATGTCCGACTCATAGTGACCTTAGGACTGCAGCCTACCAGGCTGCTCCGTCCATGGGATTTTCCAGGCAAGAGTGCGGGAGTGGGTCTCCATTGCCTTTGGGACACAACAATTCCACAAACTTCATGGAATAAATGCCACCCCTTTTGCTTTCTACAACATCAGATGTGGTCCCTCAAACCCCAATCCACACAGAGTTGGATGTTTCAGATGCCATTCATAATTTTAAGGGATGGGGTGGTGATCCATCCTTCCTGACTGACTCAACTGCCTCTCTCTCTTGCTGCCCTGTGTCACTGAGAGACAGTCCCTCCTCTTTCAATGAACTGCCAAACTGAGGTTCCGGAACAGTTCACAATGATGCAAACACAGAGGAAAAACTGCTCAGAACACTTCCCCGCTCCTGCTTTAAGCAGCCAGACTAGGAAAGCCCCAGGGGACACAAAACTGAGATGATAGCTCCTGTCAAAAGCTGTGTGTTGTCTGTTTAGTCACTAAGTCATGTCCAGCTCTTTGGTGACCCCAGGGACTATAAAGCCCACCAGACTCCTCTGTCCACGGAATTCTCCAGGCAACACCACTGGAGTAGGTTACCATTTCCTTCTCCAGGAGATCTTGCTGATCCAAGGATCAAATTCGTGTCTCCTGCATTGGCAGATGGAGTCTTTACCACTGAGCCACATAATGAAACCTGACTATCCCTGTATGTGAGTCTGAGTGAATTCCGGGAGTTGGTGATGGACAGGGAGGTGTTGCATGCTGCAATTCATTGGGTCGCAAAGAGTCAGACACGACTGAGCGACTGAACTGAACTGATCCCTGTATGTAACTCACAAAGTACAAGAGGTTTTGTGGCTATCATCTCCAATTTGTCCTTAAGCCATGTCCCTTTGGGTCCTTAATTAATTCTTCTCTTTCTCGGGCATACCATCTCCCACTTGCCAAGCCAGCTGAGAAATTCTCTGACTGCTTTGCCAATGGGACAAATATCCTTCAAATATTCCTATGTTCTGTAGGGGGTCTGCCTGCATGCCTGGGGTGTGGCAGGTTTGAGAGCAGCCACTGCTGGTTCAGTCCCTAACAGCCACAGCTGTTAAGACCTGCTAACACTCAGGCAGCAGTTCACAACTAGGGGAGATTTCGCTTTGTCAAGACACTTTTGCAGGACACCACTGGATAGATGCTACTGATATCCAGTTGGTAAAGGCCAGAGATACCGCTAAACATCCTTCAATACTCAGGACAAAGAATTATCTAGAATAAAAAGTCAATAGCGCCAAGGTTGTGAAACATCAGGCCCATGTCAGTTACATGCAAATATGGCAGACCACAGGCACAGGTGCATATCATACAATGCCCCTTGGATTTCTAGAGGCCTAAAGAAGAACTCAGCAGTCTGGTCCCACCGACCCGAAAGGGCTTATAGTCTAGTAAGAAAATGTATTTTGAGATGCCTGGGCAGCGTGAGGGGAGGTAAGGTAGAATAAATTCATCAAGGTCTTTGACCTGAACACTTTCATCAGTGTCAGTCTTGTCCAGTGTCTTAACACTGACAAACATTTTAGGTATATTTGTGAACATACTGGAAAAAGAAACTGCTTAGGTTCAAAATGACTTGACTGCTAGAAGCAACCGTTCCTTTCTAACAGACTTCTTTTCCGGTGCTCAAGGTCAACCACATTGGGTATCAAAAAGGTAAAAGGTGGGCAGGCCCAGCTTAAGTCCTTGTCCTGCTCAGTAACTAGCTACGTGACCAGGAGCTAATCCAAGCTTTATTGTGCCACACTTTCTGACGTCAGAAGGTGACACGACATGCAACATTACAAATGGCAAGGTGACATCCTCAGACCAAATCAAGAAACCAGAAACTGGTACAGTCACTCACCCTCCTCCTTGGGAGATGGTTCTCTGGCTTCCTTCCTATATTTTTGACCCTCCTATGCAGAATGGTGTTTTCCTAAGTCTATGTCAAGTCCACTCTTTGAATTGGAGTCCAGGCCCAAATGCACTGTTGGGGATTCCACTTCACCTTTTCCCTCCAGCATATCCTTTGTGGGATGAGGCAAGGGTTTTGCTTTGTCTGAAAAGTCCTTCTCAAGCTGGGGGCTCATCTTCTCCTAGACTGCTCTTGGGTCCACTTTCTCACTGGCTGGTGACATGCTTTCAGCTCCTCTTCCATCTCCACTGGGTTCAGCAATTTGGCCTTTTTTCTTGACAGCACATGGCTTTTTGTACATCTGAGCCCCCTCTTTTCTTCAGCATCTTCTGGCTCTTTCTTGGACCTTTGCTCCTCATCATTCATAGAATCATTTCAACTACTATCTGACTTCTCAGAATCCCCTGAACTGCTATGGTCGACAGGCATATAAACATCTGCTGAGATTTCATGTATGCCTAAGCAAACGAACAGATAAACCTGAAACAAACAAGCAAACCCAGCATGTAGTGTAGTCATAGAATAAAGAGCAGGACCAAAACCCCACAAATATTTTCCATGCTCACTGCTGGAATAAAAAGGAATATACAAGGCATCACACTGGCCTGGTGGGGTTAGCAGTAGACTTAAGTTGCAGCTGACTACAGGGAACAAATGGAACTTGCTGGCAGAGCATCATTTACTGACATTCAGAGATGACATGGGACCAAACAACATGAATTTCTGATTTATCCAGAGCTCAATCTTGCCCGCATATGTAACACACCAGGACACAGAGAATGGGAGGCATGGAAGCAAATGATACACAGGAGTTGTTAAAACTCATTTAACATTTAACTGAACATTTTCAGTTCAGTTCAGTTCAGTTCAGTTGCTCAGTAGTGTCCAACTCCTTGAGATCCCATGACTGCAGCACATCCAACTGTTTTTCTATTTGTAATTGAGTCCAGAGGAAAGTCACCCATTTCCATGCCTCAAGCAAAAGGAAAAATGATAAAACAGCAGGAGTTTCCTACATATACAAGCAAAAATGGGAAAATCTCTTTTCTAACAAGAATTTCATTTAACCCATTTATGTTTTCTGCTCCTGGTAGTGAGTCTCATCCATCTGTAGGTAAATAATCTGATACCCGACAATTTTGAAAAGACGAAATCCCCATCAGCTCTGTATTGTCTTCATTCTAGAGCAATGGTTACCCTGAGTGGGATCACAGAAGAGAAAATCATAAAAGGGTAAGAACCACAAACAGCCCAGCAGGATCAGGAGTGAATGATATCCACCTCCTCCAAGACTCAAACGGAAAGAATCTAAAAACCAAATCGCGTTTAATTTCTCGATCTCAGGGCTGGTGCAATTAGCAACTAAAGGTTGGCCAACAGAATGACAAGCATGGCCACACATGCTTGGATACTGGAGCCCAAAGTAGGTGAATTCAGATCCTGCTTCTCTGCTTCTACTAGTTGTGTGACCCTGAATGAGTGAACTACCTGTCTAAGCCTCTGTCCCTTCCCCTGGATAATGGGTGTGATAATAGTATCAACCTTCCAGGACAATCTACACACAGTTCAAGGGGCATAGGAAGTCCTCTGTAAATCCTTAATAACAATGACAAAACGAGGACCTAGACCAGCTGCCTGCAAGGACCCAAGACACACACCTCACTGTGCTTTGCAACTCTCTATATCTTGTCGAGATTTGGCTGGAATCTGCTGTGAATCTGCCCCTTGGGAGAGAGGAGAAGAGAAAGGAGCAGACTGCTGCTGGACAGACTCACTCACCTCCATCAGGTTCATCTTAGCCTTGCTTTGATCTTGAAGACACCACCACACTCTTGTGAGATCAGGCACTGGAGGGAAATAGCGAATAACACTCATCACTTGGCTTCTTCTAGAAAACACGTTCTTGCGTTCAGGAGGGAAAAACTTTAAATATCTCCATCATTTATCCCAACAATATTATCTACTTGACTGCCTGGGCTGACTTGGACATAAGAGGCTGAGAGAACATTTGGCTGGTTTCTACTGAACTATCACCTACTTTCAATATGGAAAATGCACTACTCCATCCAGATGGTTGGTTTCCATGAAGCTCAGCATCATTGTGAATCCTCCAAGGTCAAAGATTACACTATTTTCAACCTCAACAACACTTTGCTTGGTATTTCAGGTCCAGATTAGCATGGGTTTGTAACACAGAGTGGTGCTGATCCTCGCAGAGAATATGGTGATAAAGATGGGGAGATCAGCTCATTTACCCAGAGACTTCGTTCTTCGTCAACCTGGTCTGGAGCTCAAATTAGAAAGAAAGGGAATGTCGGAGTCCAGCCCCAGTGGATCTAGGGAATTCGAAGCGGAGACTGCATTGGCGAGGAAAAAAACTTATTTATTTATAAATATAAGATTCGATTAGGAAGGAATAGTGTAGTAGGAAAATTAAGTGGAGAAAAGAGGCTGAATAACTTGGTTTATGTGGAAAGCCAATAAAGTTCCAGACAAGGAGCTTGCACCATCTACGTTAGGCCACTGGCATCTGTTTGAATATTGGAGAGTGCCCCGCCTTGGGCTCCCTCTCTCATGGATCTTAGAAGCCGGGACAAGTACGTATACATGGTGAGCCTCCACACCCCAGATGGGAATTCAGCCTGAAAACAGAGTAAAGAGAAGACACAATTTTACGTATACATACATCCCATCAATTTTGGATTTCCTCCCCATTTAGGTCACCACAGAGCAGAGTCGAGTCCCCTTGTTCTTTTACTTTTCTCAAAATGAAGGTTTTGTTTGTTTGTTTGTTTGTTTTTATAACTGGGGGTTAATTCTTATACAGTATTGTGATAGTTTCTGCCATGCATCAACATTAATAAGCCATAAGTATATAGGGGTTCTATCCATCCTGGAGCGTCTCTCAAATCCCTTTTTACACTATTCTTCTGGGTTGTTCTACAGCACTTCCTTCATATGCCCTGCTTAGTGCAGATGAAAACCTGAAACATGATTTTTCTGCACGAAATATGTAATTTTCTCTATTTCCCATGTGAAAACATGGGTGCAGATATTTCTACCTGAAATAGAAAACCTGTATTTCATGTTTGAAAATCTACTTGTATACTTTGCTTCATCATGTATGGAATCTTGTCTGTTTCACATACGGATATCTGTGGACATGTTTTCCTACACGAATGGGGTATTCTATATATTTCAGATATGAAAATTTGAGCATACACTTCCCTGCTTGAATTGTATACATTTCCTATATGAAAATCTCTGTGAGTGGGATGGAAACAACCTAGATGTCCATCAGCAGATGAATGGATAAGAAAGCTGTGGTACATATTCACAACGGAGTATTACTCCATTAAAAAGAATACATTTGACTCAGTTCTAATGAGGTAGATGAAACTGGAGCCAATTATACAGAGTGAAGTAAGCCAGAAAGAAAAACACCAATATAATACACTTGTTAGGTAAAGATGACCAGACACAAAAAAAGAGTGTCTAACAGGCTTTTTGATGGCGAATCGTTCCCGGGCAGAGTTCTTGGACCCGAACAAGGCAGGGTGAGGAAGTCCGTGCCTGGACCGTGTTGGAGGCGACTTATGTACATTCGTTGCGACGGATGGTCAGGTTAATGGACGTGGGTTCGGATCAGTCGCCAGGCCGAGGTGTCTCGGGCTGATAGGTCCTTCTATGTGGCTGGGGTGGGGCAGCTTTAGCTGGTGAAGCGTGCTAAAGTTGGTCCCTGGGATCTGGGAGGCTCTTTCCATTAGGGACTTCCCCTGTCGGCAGGAAGGAGAGGAGGGGCAGCCCATCATGGCCCCTGGGGTCGGGCCTTACATTTTGACCCTTTTGATAGGATAAGGGGTGCCATTATTGCTCCTGGCTACTTCCTGCTGAAATGGGGTGCCACTGGGGCTGAGGGTCAAGACCAGATCCTGGTGACCTTTAGGGGGCCTCAGGGTCTCTGTACGGGAGTTTGGAGTATGTAGCCACCATCAACATCTGTCCAGTAGCCGTCTGGTTCATCTCCCTGACCCTCCAGAGGACGATCTGAAAAGCACAAGGTCCTGTTGACAGGATGAGGAACAAGGCTGTGAGGGGTCCGAGAAGCAGCAGAAGCCATTTTGCCCAAGACCACTTCCACCATCTCAAGAAACTGAAACCGCCTGACTCGGCTTGTCTAAGTCTGATGTTCTCTATCAGCTCTCGGACCTTGTTCTGAACTATCCCTGAGACATTAACAAAAAAACAAGAGTCTGCCCTTAGGAACTGACAGGTTCCCCTTTTTCAGCCGTTAGCAGGTCTAAGGTCCTTCGATTTTGGAGAGCCACTGCTGCCAGAGAGGTTATCTGGGTCTATAATGCCACTAGGGAATTTGCCACCTTGTCCAGGTCTCGATTGAGGTCTGCGGACAGCTTCTAGCAGGAGTGTGTGGCTGATCCCAATCCTCCTGCTCCCAGTCATAAGGCTCTGAATAGACCTCCCCTGAGGAGCAGGGGAGTTGCAGCCAATGTCCTCCGGTGGCGGCGGGTTTGGCTGGATCTGGTCTTCCATTGCCTGCGGTGTCAGAATGGTCAGGAAGGGAGTAAGGAAGACTGGGGTGTAAGGCTGAGTCCAGTTGGGCGGGAAACATTGTAATAAGGAGGTTTGATTACAGAGAAAGAATATCCCGGGTTTTCCGCATATCGGAGGGTTTGGGGATAGAGGGTCTCGTCTTAAGCCATCACAGGTCTCTGTGGTTAATGAGGTGTGGTTGGCCAGAATACAACAGGCATTGGCTGGAAGGTACAGTATCTCAGTGGTCAAGGGCCCCATTGGCATGGTTACTTCAGTGACATTTCGAGTGAGATTTTGGGCCTGTATCCATTTGCTGGGGATCGATTGAGCAAGGAATGGTTGGGGTCTCAAGGGAAGATAGAGCCATCATGAGAGGTTTGGTGAGGTTTCAGTCAGGGTCTGATAGGTCTCATTGAGGCTGGTGAAAATTTGGGGTGAAAAATCTAGGGGTTTGAGTGCCTGATGAACCTGGTCTAGGAGTTTGTTGGGATCATGGTGTGGTTCAGAGGCTTCAGTTGCCAACTTTATGAAGTCCTCTTGGACCTTATGTTGGATTTGTTCTCGTCTCTGTCATTCTGTAGTGAGTTTGCATGGTAAACAGAGCTCTTTGTCCCTAGCTTTATAGCAGTTAGAGGCTGAGTTTGATTTGGCCGTTTCAAGGCTCTTGGCCGTCCAATAACACTTACCCCTATGGGAGCATGGCTGGGCGGGTGAGACATGATGGTCTCGGTGGACATAAGTGTAGGCTGTGAACCCAGTGCCCCAGCAGTCTTGTTTGGTGCAGCCCTGGGGGCAGGGCATAGGTTGCCCCGCCCATATTATCATGGCCAGGAGGAATAGTGGTCAAAGCATGTTAAGCTATAATATTAGAAGAAGAGTGATAAAAGTGAAGAAGTCAATTTGAAATTCTGTAAAAGGAGGAAGGTCCCCTGCAAGCGTAGATCAGAAATTGCCTGAAAGAAAGAGTCACAGTCGGTGACTGGGGTAGCCAGCCAAAGGTCCTGTTAGTAGGGCCAAGAAAAAGTCTTGGGTGACCAGGATAAAGTCTTGGGCAGGCCAGCGTGAGAGACATATGGCCAGGTCAGGCTGTCCCAATGGAGTAGCATCCCAGGAATAGTGAACAGATAATAAGGTAAGCAAGGGCCAGCAAAAGTCAACGTATGAGCGGCCAGTCCTGGGGGGCTGTGACAGCCAGTCTAATGGCAAAGAGTATAGCCAGAGTTGAGATTGGCAATAGCCACATCAGATGAAGCCAGACAAGCATTGGATGGGGCGTGTCAGTCACAGGCAGGAGGCAAGGATGTCTTAGTAATGGTGATCTTGGTAGGTCCCAAGATTTTAGAGGTGTATAAGTCTCCACGGGTTTCGGAGAAGGTAGCTGTGTAGTGGAGCCCGCTTGAGCCATGTGATGTGATACCATGGCTCGTGTCCCCACAGTTTGGCTGCTGTACGGGTGGTGAGGACCGCCATGAAAGGCCCAGTCCCCCAGGTTTGAAGGGGTTGAGGCATCAGAGTTTTTAGGAGAACCTGATCTCCTGGTGCCAAAGCAGGGGATGGGATTGCCTGGGCATGGTCTCTGACAGGTTGAGGGAGGACATGGTCAGCGTGTTTTCTAAGTAGAGACCTCAGGAGAGTGAAACAGGACAAGTAAGTCTCTAGAAGGGGGTTGGGGGACCCAGAAGTTTAGTCAGCAGATATGGCCTACCGTACAGCAGTTCAAAAGGTGTCAGACCAGTCTTGACATGAGGAGTTGTCCATATGTAGGTCAGGGCTGCTGGAAGGAGATCAACCCAGGAGAGACAAAGTTCTGCCATTAACCTGGTTAGACGAGCCTTCAGGATGCCGTTAGCCCATTTTACCTTGCCTGAGGACCAAGGCCAGCATATACCAGAAGGTGTGATGTCTAGGCATGTGAGTAAAGTCTATCTGCCAATCCTGTCCCTGCAGGTGTCCCCTCAGCTGGTGAGTTTCTTGTGGGGGCCTGAGTCCTCCTTGAGGAAAGGTCTTGACACACATTAGGCAGCGATGATGGACTGCCTGAATGGTAGGTCGGAGGTGTAATGGGGGAAAGAGAGGGCTAAGGAAGGTCAAAAGTGTGTGGGGCCCAATGTGTAAAGTCGTGGATCAGGGTGATAATGGACATTGTCCGTCTTTCAGGAAAGATTAGTTTGTCATGGAGTATGATCCATCCTGAGGGGTGTTTGGAAGTGCCCTCCTGTGAGAAGAAGGCCTCCATTTTGGCCTTTGAGTAGTTAGGTGTAAGGGAGGTCTTAAGAAATAGTATAGGCAGAGGCCCCTGTTGTAAGGCTATCTGTCTGGCCATCTGGTCAGCCTCGTTGTTGTCTAGGGAAACCATGTCGTAAGTCGTCTGATGTCCTTTGTAGTGCAGGATGGCTACCTGGGTGGGCTGTGAGATGGCCTCCAGGAGGTTGGCAATTAGGGGGGCATTAGAAATGGGTGATCCCTTGGTGGTGAGGAATTTCCTCTCTCTTTTTTGCATTTGCATATAGAGAAGCTGCTGCTGCCAGGGCACGTAGGCAGGGGGACCATCTCTGAGCAGTGGGGTCTAACTGTTTGGAGATAAACGTCACTGGCAGCATTTCAGGGCCCGCAGGCTATATGAGGGCTCTAAAAATTATGCTCCCTTTTTCATCAGTGTATAGGTGATAGGGGAGGTTGGGATTGGGCAGGAACAGTGGGGAAGACGACAGCAAAGCTGAGCGGAGGTTGTAGAATGCCTTTTTGACCTCCGATTTTGAAGAGAGTGGTCTAGTAGGGGTGTCTTTTGCGGCTGTATAGAGGGGTTTAGCCAGTGAAGCATAGTTGGGGACCCAGTGCCAGAAGAATCCTGTTAACACCAAAAAGGATAAGATTTGTTCCCCAGTGGAAGGGGGGCAGAGGTCTCAGAGAAGGCTGAGTCTGTCAGTAGTCAAAGCTTTAGTTGTTGGGATAATCTTTAGACCTAGGAAAGTTACAGAGGTCTGGGTGAGTTGGGCCTTTTGTTGAGATGCTCGGTATCCTTTAGAGCTCAGGAAGTTAAGAATAGTGGTACGTGTCTGAGAGAGAGCTTGTGAGGGGCTGCAGAGCAGAAGGTCATCCACATACTGTAAGAGGACACTGGGGGCCAAAGGGCATGTAGCGCGATCCTGGGCCAGAGCCTGGCGAAAAAAATGGGGGCTCTCTCTAAACCCTTGGGGAAGGACTGTCCATGTTAGCTGGGAGGACTGTCAGGTTTCTGGGTCGGTCCATGTGAAAGCAAAGAGGAATTGGCTGTCTGGGTGCAAGGGAATAGTGAAAAAGGCATCTTTGAGGTCTATGACAGTAAAGTGAGTCGTACTGCTAGGGATGTCACAAAGTAAGGTATAGGGATTGGGGACAATCGGATGGGCAGGTATCATGGCCTCGTTTTTCAGTCGAAGGTCCTGGACCAGTTGGTAGCCGCCAGCAGCTTTCCATACCGGGAGAATGGGGGTACTGTAGGGCGAGGCCATGAGGGCTAGGAGGCCCTGGCCTAAGAGATGGGCTATGATTGGTTTAAGACCACATAGGTGAGTCTGAGAGATGGGGAAGTGAGGGTTATTTAGTAAGTCAAAAGGATCACGTAGTTTAATCAGGATGGGAGTGTGATGGGTTGTGACCAGTGGGATTTCAGTGTCCTAGATGAACACTCAACAACTGGAGCCTCAGGGGAGCAGAGGAGGAATAGCGACAAGGTGAGAGATTGGGAAAATGAGAGAGGTGGGTGAATGGTGGCCCTAAGCTTAGCTAAAATGTCCCGCCCCAGCAGGGGAGTGGGCCATGAAGGGATTATCAGAAAAGAGTGTGTGAACAAGAAGTGGTCAAACTGACAGGGCTGTGGCCCAGTCTGCAAGGGTCTTGAAGATGTACCATCTATACCCACCACTGATACCTGCGAAGGATGCAAGGTGCCCCCGAAGGAGGGAAAGATCGAGTAAGTAGCCCCTGTATCTATCAAGAAATTGATAGACTTACCCACCACTTGAAGCATTACCCTGGGCTCGGCTTGGGTTATGGGGGTCCCAGAGTCTGGGCGCCATCAATCTTCATCAAGGAGAGAAGTTCCAAGGTGGGGTGCAGGGAGGAAATGTCCTTTTGGGAGCCCAGACCTCAGCCCAGTAAGGCTGAGGCCTTAGTTGCCTGGTGACAATCACTCGCCCAATGTCCCAGTTGTTGGCAACGAGGGCATGGCTTTGTCTGGAGCTGGGGGTTTGGGCATTGGCAGGCCCAGTGGCCCTCATGACTGCATTTGAAGCAGGCTCCTGGTGGTGGCTTCTGAGGAGCCAGCTTGTGTCCCGTGGCCAGCCACAGGGCTGCTACTAGTGCCTGGGTGTGTTTCCCAAGGAAGTAAGCCTGGAGGCTAGCCTGTAGTTCGGCTTTTTGTTTAAGCTTTGCCTTGCAGCTGGCTTTTCTGGCTTCCTCTCGGGTGTTATAAACCTTAAAGGCCATTTTACCAGGTCTCGGAGGGGGGTCTGAGGCCCATCCGCAACCTTGGAGAGTTTTTTTCTGATGTCTGAAGCTGATTGGAATATAAAACGGTTGGCTAGGGTAGTAACCCCCTCCAGAGAATCTGGGGCAATCCAGGTATAGGTGGTGAGAGCCTCTGTCAGCCTGTTAAGAAAGGCTGCTGGGTTCTCATCAGGGCCCTGGGTTATTTCATCTAGTTCAAGTAGGTTTATTACCTTGAGGGAGGTGGTCTCCTTTTGCTTCTATAGGCATTTTGCCATGCATTGAATGTTGGCTCTTCCTCTTTGTCCCTCCTGATAGTCCCAGTCTGGGTCTACATCTGGAATAGCAGCTGCTCCAGGTGGCTAGGCAGGGTCTGCTGGGTTAGCTAGATATTTTGGGCCAGCCATCACTTTTGTCACAGCCCAAATAGGCTTTCTCTCCTCTAGGGTAGTGGTGGACCCCAGAATGGTAAATATGTCCTGCCAGATAAGGGCATAAGACTGAGGCAGCTGGTGAAGTTTTTGATGTGGTTAGAGGAGTTGGCCAAATAGGAGCCTAGACGTTGTTAAATATGGGCAAGATATTGGAGTGAAAAAGGCACATGGACATGGGCGAGACCCTTCAGGCCAGCTCCCTGGTGGAGAGGAAATAGGGGAGTTGGTGGTAGATTGGGAGCGGTCTGGGAACTTGTGCGTGAACTAATCGGTGAGTCAGAAAGGGGTGGGCATGGAGGAAGGGGTGGATATAGAGGTGGAGCTGAGGGAGCAGCGGGACGCATAGTCACAGGAGGGCTGGGCTGTGAGGATGATGGGGGAGGAGTGGATATGGAGGAAGTTGGTGAGGACGATAGAGGGGGAGTTGGTGTAGGGCTAGGAAGGGCCATGGTTAGGAGAATTTCAGAAGGGGAACAGTGGGTATATAGGATGGGACAGGAGCACAACGGCCAGAAAACCTGTACACAGGGTACCTCGGACCATTTTCCCATCCTCTGGCAGTAATTACCTAAGTCACGGAGGATGTTAAAATCGGAAGTTCTGATTGGCGGCCGTTGTGAGCCATTATCTAAAGAATATTGGGGCCATGCATCAGAACAAAGGAAGGTTAAGCATTTGGAGTGAAATTTTCCAGAGATATGTAGAGTTCTGAGGTTGGCAAATAAACATTTTAGTGGTGTAGATCAGGGTTGGTTGGCCCTGGAGGCAGCCATTCCCATGGTGAATATGAAACAGAGGTCCTAGACCAATCATTAGCAGGGCTGGGAGTGGTCCAATCAGGAGTCTCTGAACGGGCCATCAACCTAGCAAGGAGAGAGCCACTCAGCCAAGACAGACATCTCCGAGATGTCTGGTGCCAAGGAATAGCAGGGCTGGCCTGCGGAGAAGGGGTACAGATGCATCCGCGATTTAAAAGGACCGAGAAACCCTAGGCATGATCACCATGGGAGCAACAACCCCCAGAACCCGACCAATGGAACTTACCCCATAGCCTGCCAGAAGGTTGCATGGTCCCAGAGGGGTGATGGGGTGACCTGGTCCAGCGCGGGCCAGACCCGAGGGGGCCACAAATCTCACTCATCACAGGATGGCCCCTTGTTTCAGGCTCCTCGTTGGGCACCAAATGTTAGGTAAAGATGACCAGGACACTGAAAAGAGTGTCTAACAGGCTTTTTAATGGTGAAGCGCTCCTGGGAGGGGTTCCCGAACCGGAACGGGGCAGGTCAAGGAAGTCTGCATCCGGACCATGTTGGAGGTGGCTTATATACATTCATTGAGAGGGATGGTCAGGTTAATGGACTGGGGTTCAGATAGGTCACCGGGCTGAGGCATCTCAGGTTCATAGGTCCTTCTATGTGGCTGGGATGGGGCGGCTTTAGCCGGCAAATTGTGCTGTCATTGGTCCCCGGGATCTGGGAGGCTTCTTCCATTATGGACGTCCCCTGCAGGCGGGAGGGAGAGGAGAGGCAGCCCATCTTGGCCCCCAGGGTCCAGCCTTACAATATTAACACATATATGTGGAATTTAGAAAGAAAGATGGTAACGATGGTATGAAAAGAGACACAGATGTATAGAACAGACTTTTGGACTCTTTTGGAGAGGAAGAGGGTGGGATGATTTGGGAGAAAGGCATTGAAACGTATAATATCCTCTAAGAAATGAATCGCCTGTCTAGGTTTGCTGCAGGATATAGGATGTTTGGGGCTGGTACGGGGAGGGAGAGAGAGATGGCATGGGGAGGGAAGTGGGAGGGGGGGTTCAGGATTGGGAACTCATGTACACCTGTGGCAGATTCATGTTGATATATGGCAAAACCAATACAGTATTGTAAAGTAAAATAAAGTTAAAAAAAAGAGAGAGATGGAGGAAATCTAAGTCGATTTTAACATAAAAATGGAAATATTTGAAATTATTCTGAGATTCAAAAACAGTTTCAAGACTCGAACATTGATATGTAAATACATAAACTTGGGCTGCAAAGAAACACCGTTTCAAACTTCCAAGAAAAGCTGAAAAATGGGATAAGACATGTGTATAAAGTAACTTGATAAGTTTTCTGATCCTAAATCTAAGACTTGTGAGCACTGAGAAACTGGAATGCCATGAATATGTTATTTAAAGTGCATATAACTGTTCATTTCAGTTCAGTTCAGTTCAGTCACTCAGCCGTGTCCGACTCTTTGCGATCTCATGAATCTCAGCAGGCCAGGCCTCCCTGTCCATTACCAACTCCTGGAGTTCACTCACACTCATGTCCATCAAGTCAGTGATGCCATTCAGCCATCTCATCCTCTGTCATCCCCCTCTCTTCCTGCCCAAAATCTCTCCCAGCATCAAAGTCTTTTCCAATGAGTCAACTCTTCTCATGAGGTGCTCAGAGTACTGGAGTTTCAGCTTTAGCATCATTCCTTCCAAAGAAATCCCAGGCTGACCTCCTTCAGAATGGACTGGTTGGAACTCCTTGCAGTCCAAGGAACTCTCAAGAGTCTTCTCCAATACCACAGTTCAAAACCATCAATTCTTTGATGCTCAGCCTTCTCCACAGTCCAACTCTCACATCCATACATGGTACAGGAAATACCATAGCCTTGACCAGATGGACCTTAGTCTGCAATGTAATGTCTCTGATTTTGTATATACTATCTAGGTTGCTCATAACCTTTCTTCCAAGGAGAAAGCATCTTTTAATTTCATGGCTGCAGTCACCATCTGCTGATTTTGGAGCCCCAAAATATAAAGCCTTACGTTGTTTCCACTGTTTCCCCTTCTATTTCCCATGAAGTAATGGGACCGGATGCCATGAACTTCGTTTTCTGAATGTTGAGCATTAAGCCAACTTTTTCACTCTCCTCTTTCACTTTAACCAAAAGGCTTTTTAGTTTCTCTTCACTTTCTGCCATAAGGGTGGTGTCATCTGCATATCTGAAGTTATTGCTATTTCTCCCAGCAATCCTGATTCCAGCTTCTGTTCCTTCCAGTTCAGCGTTTCTCATGATGTACTCTGCATAGAAGTTAAATAAGCAAGGTGACAATATACAGCCTTGTTGTACTCCTTTTCCTATTTGGAACCAGTCTGTTGTTCCATGTCCAGTTCTAAGTGTTGCTTCCTGACCTGCATACAGATTTCTCAAGAGGCAGGTCAGGTGGTCTGGTATTCCCATCTCTTTCAGAATTTTCCACAGTTTATTGTGATCCACACAGTCAAAGGCTTTGGCGTAGTCAATAAAGCAGAAATAAATATTTTTCTGGAATTCTCTTCCTTTTTTTCATGATCTAGCGGTTGTTGAAGCAAATGTTTAATAATTCTCTGTTGTCTGAATATTGAAAATATATTTCAAATGTTTCAAATACAAAAAAATAAATAAATAAAACTAAAGTGAAGTGAAGTGGAGTCACTCAGTCGTGACTGACTCTTTGTCACCCCATAGACTATACAATCTTTGCAATTCTCCAGGCCTGAATACTGGTGGGGGTGGACTTTTGAGGGGGTGGACTTTCCCTTCTCCAAGAGATTTTCCCGAGCCCTGGGATCAAACCCAGGTCTCCCACATTGTAGACAGATTCTATAGCAGCTGACCCACCAACATAAATAATATTTTGTGCTCTGCATAAAGGATGCAATATGGATAACTGAATTCAAAACAAAATCAGGTGTCTTAGGGGCTGTGCATAACCCCTCTTCTGTGCCTGGGAATCTGGCCCACTCTGTCTCTGAGATCCTTGGCATCCTCCTGGACTTCCCCCAGGTGCTTTTTGCCTGCCTCACCTTTCTGCTCAGGAATCCATGTTTACACTTACATGCCTGTTTACACATACCGCTTGCTCCATTGGTGAGATCCCTGGGCCATTTGCCAGGATGTCAGTGCTTCTGCTGCCCCAAGATCTTTGTACCTTACACAAGCTCTTTTATGTGTTCAGTGTCCATTCTTCCATCTCCCAGCCAGGCCAGTTCAGAGAGCTCATACGCGCATTTTTTCCAGTGCACATGTGTGCGCGTGCACACACACACACACACACACACAATTCTGAAATGTAGCTTTCACACATGGGGAAACATTGGTTTACTTGTCCAGTATTATGGATTTTGGAAGCACCCCTGTTTTTTGTCCCAATTAATTTTTTTCACTCGTTACCTGATCAAGTCAGTGCCCTCTTCTACTTCTATGATATATCCTGGATGGTGAATGGTACTTGCTCATAAGGGTGATTGACATGCAAAGAGGTTAGCAGGGTTTGACGTCCTCACTGTGGACAGTTGAGTGACATATGCCTGTGTTTTCTACTTCTGTCGCCTTGGACTGGTTCACAGTGCCAATCAGGTTGGTGTGATTCCATTCCCTGTGCTTTCCTCCAAGAAAGGACACAGAAGTTGCAAGGGAGTTTGAACTTGAAATTGATCATGCACCCCTTTTCCCTGGAACAAGAATTCCTTAACAACTTTCTCTTTACAGAGAGGCAAGACCCAAGTCCTATCACTTGGGTGATAATTTACTGACAATCATGAAAAGCTTCTGCATGGGTAATATCAGTTTAATGATCAATGCAAGAATACATTTGTAGGGGTAAAAGTCAGTGTATTTCAATCCTGAAGCAGTGTTTATAGAACACTTAACCAGTCAACCCCAAATCTTTCCTGATGGATAAAAAATTTCCTGACAGTTGCATTCCTGCAACATCTTTGCCCTCTGTGATACTAATTAATATTCTCACTTCAGCAAGTAATATTCTTGCCCAATGTGGATTACTGAGTTGGCTGGATGGCATCACGGACTCGATGGACATGAGTCTGAGTGAATTCTGGGAGATGGTGATGGACAGGGAGGCCTGGCATGCTGCGATTCATGGGGTTGCAAAGAGTCAGACATGACTGAGCGACTGAACTGAACTGGACTGAACTGAACTGATGGGTATTCTTGTTTCCACATGTGGATCACTGTTAACTATTCCTGCTGTAACATTCCTTGCTGTGCACAAATATCATGGAACTCTTTTAAAAAGTCCAATTCAAGATGTTGGAAGCACTTGATCCAGAAATTCACAGGCAATCTAACAAAGATCAACAAACTTTTTAAAAAATGAGTGAATACGAGCAACACAATGCATGTGTGTTGAATAGGGACGGGCAGGAACTCAGACAGCTATGGCAGCAGGGCTGTGCCTAATGGAAAAGCATGTGTGCATCATGAAAGAAGACAGGAGGCATAGGCAGACCCACAGGAAGAAACATCAACTCACATTCATGGGCAAACACGATGGAGACATCCAGGCTTCATTCTATACAGAGAAAACATGAACACATCCAGGGAACAGGAAGCAAATGCAGCTCAGGGTGATTGAGCCAGAATGCTCATGAATTCATCACTAATCTGCAAAGTTTCACATGCATTGATATTCAGTGGAAAAATACCTTACACAACACAGTCAAGTGTGCACTCAAATCTAATAGCACCTAGACTTTAGGGCCCAAGTGAAAGCCATAAAGAGACTAGGACACAAGTCATGGCAAGTTTCCAGAGAATGACCATCCAGTCAACCATCCACAGTTAAGTTTACTAACCAATTCATGATTATCTCTGCAGTCTTCACTCAAGGACAGGTTACAGCTAAAGCCACCCCTGGTCCTGAAGCACTGGTAGGAAATATTAGGCATTCGGGGACACTGCTCTAAACTGTTTTCTCTTTAACTTCTTTGCAATGCCTTGCTAAAACTTCTGAATGTGGATAAATGCCGTACAGTCCCTAGAATAAGCCCAGTCTAAGATCCTGAAGAATCCCAGGGATGGGGGAGCCTGGTGGGCTGCCATCTATGGGGTCGTAGAGAGTCGGACACGACTGAAGTGACTTAGCAGCAGCAGCAGCAAGATCCCGAAAGCCATGCCCCAATATGCCATCTCACACCCACTGCAGAGTTATTACACCATAGTTTCAGTTTTGTTTTGTTTTGAACTAGCACTGAGAAGGACAGGTACCAGCCTGAAAGGGCCTTGAGGGTTCTTTGAAGTTTATAGATTAAAAAAGTAAGGAAACATGTTTCCAGTGTCTCCTGGGCTGGTTGTTCAGAAATCACCCAGAGAAGGCCAAGCCTTGCCTTCTAGAACTGTAGCTGCTTCTCTGTAGAAGGGGTAAACTGGGGTGTAGATGTTGAAATGAGAAGCTGGCTCTGAGAAGGAGATCTCATTCAGGGCGTGTAGAAGGGAAATCCATAAACCCATGAACTTTCACGTTAAAAATTTACCCTTTGCCCTCCAAAGAGATGCTGCTTCAAGGAGAAAAGTTGTAGAGTGAGAACTTCATGTGGGACAGAACTTCATGTGGGACATCACCCTCAGGCATGTCCACGTTGGAACCGTGGTATCTGGGATGAGAAGCCAACACTGGGGGGACAGATGTTGAACTCTCCCTACCTCATTTGTGCCAGTCTGTCCTTTGCCCAATCCAGAGGTGGATGCAATTCCGGAAAGCAGTCATCTACTTCAGAAGGACCACCCTAAGTGCTGAGCAGTCCCTCAGTGAGCTCCATATGCTCCAGGTGTTCCCATTGGCCCTTGAACAGAGTGGTCACATAGCCCTAGATAAAGGACAGGTCCGTTGTGGTTGAAAACATTCCGTGCTGAGCCATTCAGCAAGGAAGAGACACGGTCACCAGAGGGCTCGTGAGAAAAATGTTATTTCTACACCTTGGCCGGATAGACAGCCTTGGGCAAAGAGCTTAAGCCTTCCTTGTGAATGCATGTAAGAATTAAAGATTTTAAAATTTAAAAAATAAAAAAACTAAAATTAAAAAATAAAATAAAATAAATAAAGAAAGAAAGAAAGAAAAAGAGATATTAACCACTGTGCCATAGCAGCAGCAACAGCAGCAGCATGGGACACAGAGCACATGGCTGGGTAAGTTGGCCCTAACATCCTCATTCCTCTCATTTCTGCTTCTGCACACTTTGTACCTAAACTGAGTTCCTGGGGGAAAAAAAAAAATAACAAAGTTCACATGAGCTCAAACATCTATGATGGGATGTGTTTTCCTTTGTTTATCTGTTTCCTGGCAATTTATTTTTTCCCTGGTCATTTTTGTCAGAAACTAATATTCTTATGGCCTTCCCATCCCGCACTTTCTCCCCAGGCCACAGCCGCCTTCCATATATCTTATTCCCCTACCCCCTAAAATGTTACCTGGAAATCTAGCTCTAGAAAGCGGATCTCAGCAAAGCTGACCATGTACTCATATACACATTCTTATACATATGGCCTTCTAGATTGATACTGAGTTGAATGTTAAGGCTTTCTCCTGTTATGTACTGTTAAAATCTGACGATATGTAACAGAGTGGACCCCTGGGGCACCACCTTCCAACAAAATTGCATTCCACTCTTTCGATCTCTGGCCATTTTTCACCAGACCCTTTCCATGAACATCCACATTTCCTTTGTAAAACTGCCAGAAACACAGTTGATGAGCCCCTCATCTTCTTTCTCCATCCTCCCCCACTCCCACCCCACAGTAAGAACTGCATCCCCTGACACAACCTCAACATGTGACTTAACCCCCTGTATAAATCTCCATGGACTGGTAATTACCATGTGGTAAACTGAGAATCCTACATGCAGCTGAAGTGTTTGTTCTGAGGACCTGTCCAAAAAATATGCAGACACATGCTAGATGCTTTTTATTTAGCTTTTGAAATTATTTCCGGTTTATTTGTGTCTCCTTGTTGATCCATTTCACCACCAGAACACTCTTCATTACTTACTTTCCCGTCCTATGCTGGCCACTGATCTTCACATGAAGCAGCTTCTTTGGTTTTCTTTTTTAGGTAAAGTTGGACACTCCATCATAAGTTTCCCAAAGTCAGGGGTAAGGGGGTTCCTTTCCAAACAGAGAGAGACACAGATATGTAAACCTACCCTTTCTGAAAACATTAAAGACAACTTTAATCTTTCAAGTTAGTTTCCAGAGGAGAGAGTCTGTGAACTTTTACATTTTCTCTAAGCACATACTAAAAAACACACATCCCAGTCTTCGCCGTAGAACTATTTATAATAGCTAGGATATGGAAGCTACCTATATGTCCATTGGCAGATGAAGAGATAAGGAAGTTGGAGTACAGATACACAAGGGTATGTTACTCAGCTCTGAAAATGAACACATCGAGGTCATTTCTAATGAGATGGAATGAACGTGGAGCCTATTATACTGAGTGTAGTAAGTCAGAAAGAGAAGAACAAACACTGTACGTTAACACAAATATACGGAGTTGAGGACCTTGTAGGTGGTACTGAACATCCAACATGCGGGGCAGCAAATAAGACACTGACATATAAAGAACAGACTTTGGTCTCAGGGGGAGATGGTGATGGTGGGTTAATTTGGGAAAATAGCCCTAAAACATTTACATTACCTCATATAAAACAGATTACCAGCACAAGTTTGATGCATGAAGCAAGGCAACCAAAGTCATGTGTGGCACAACCCAGAAAGACAAGAAAGGGAGAGCAGTGGGTGGAGGGTTTAGCATTTGTGGGGATATGTGTATAATATGGGTAATTAATGTTGGCCAATGTAGAGCAAAACCTGTCATGGTATTGTAAAGTAATAATCTTACAGTTAAAATAAATAAAAGACTATTCTCCATAATCCTGTACAGTGGTCAGTATTCTCAGAATAAGGGTACCAGGTGAAAGAAATTAAAACAAACAAACAAACAATTGTGAAGATCAAAACGGAATCAAATGATGGGTCAGTGGGGGAACCGTCTTGCACAAAGGAGACTCACAGACCTTTTGGAAAGGGGAATTCATGAGGAATAGTAGGTGGGCCCCTATTTAGGGGGGCCTGAGGGTGGACTTGCTGGCCATGGAATGACAGTTCAGAGATGTGCAACTGACTTAGATATAAATTGGAGTGACTTTGGCCTGGACAGGCCACTTCATCTAACTCAAGTTTCTCTAGTTAGAACCTGATTTTCACTACAGTTCTCTACCCTTGCTGTCTCTTGCTGATTCTCTCATGCCCTGGTGTCACTCTATTCCACAGAGTCTCACTTTATCCACAAGTGAAATAAATGACCCAAGTTCCTGGACAACATTTATGCCAATGCTGAGCCCCTGGGCACCTCACCTCCTGTCCTCCCAGTACCTCTCATGGTACAGCCTTCCTTGTCACATAGTACTGTAAAGGATTGGGCCACAGATCCTTTATAATGATCTGCCAGGGAAATGAGCAAGGTCAGCACAAGGCTGGCCAGACCATGAGCCCTCTCGTGCACAGCCAACAACTCCAACATAAATCACCAGTTCTGGCTCACTGGCCACATGGGACAGCAATTCAGCAATCCAGTCAGATCCAGTGAAGTTGTGGTCAAAGAACAAATTGAAGAAGTTAACGCTGCTGTTGTGGTGCCTGAAGCTGTATGCCTTACTTTCAATCCCGGGTACCACTGAACTGGAGTGGAATGAGATGCTCAGTATCCTGCAGGAAAAGGCATATGGGAGAAAGACCTAAATTGCTTTTCAATTCAACCTACACTTTTCTGCCCCTGCCCCCCAAATCCAGGGAGCTGCCTCTTACCAGTGATATTAATTAGATACTCCTTAATAATCATTTCATTCTGGAAATACCTATTCCTCCGAAAGGACAATGTGATCTTGCAGTGATGGGTGGGATGCCTGTATTCCTCCACCTGCCAGGACAAAGTGTGAGGGGGTGGGTGGTTGCCTGGGTGTGAAACCTGTTTACAAAAGAGCTGTCCTTTTCTGTTTTCATGGATAAACCATGTTCTCTCCCTCCCCAATCACTTCCCTTCAACAATCATCAGTTTCCCCTGCCTGACCTTCAAGTTGGTTATGAAGTGAACCATGTCTGCATCTTGGTTGCTCATCATAACTGGCATTTGGGATGGTTCATAAACTGCTGTAGGTCAAGGAGCCTCTAGATGCTAGAGGGAAAAGTGCTGGAAGAACAAAGCTAGCCTAAAGAGTAAGGACATCACACCTAATATAAGTATGCAACAGCAAGGACATCACACCTAATATCAGAGACAGATATGCAGGACAGAAACCATTACCCATCATCTCAAAAGGTAAATTTTGTACCAGAACTGCTAGATCTGTAAACTGCTCCTGCAATAGCCCAGGTTAAAAAAAAAAAAAAATTTAATAAGCACCACACCAAGGGATACAACTTCGACCCAGAAGCCAGGGATTCCCTGGATGATGGCACTTCTGTGTTCTAGATGCACCCTCCGCCTCTGGCAGTTCTTATGTTTCAGGCGAGCATGTGCCCTTTGGGCTTTCTTATTCATGGGATCCAACTCCAGCTGCAGGGCCACCAGTGCCTCCAGCACAAGCTGGTCACTCGGGGCTCTGGGCCTTGATGTTCTTGGCCTTGTTCCTCCGAGGACACCTGCTCCTGCTCCTCGTATACCACCACTTCCACCTCCTCCATGACGTCTACACCAGTAGCTGGAACTCCTGCCCAATTCCCGCCACCTCTCCCTCCTCCAAGGCCGCACCTTCCTCCACTGCCTCCACCCAAAATAGGGCGGGCTCCTCGCCTGGTGCACCACCTGGGGCCTGCATCGCCTCTGCCACCCCCACCAGACTGGTAGGCCCCAGGGCCCCTCCCTCGTGAAGACCCGGGCTCACAACTAAGATCCAGGATCCTGCGGTGCTGCCGCCCTCCTCTGGCCCCGTCTCACTCTCGATGCTGTTCTAGCCGTAGCCCCAAGCTGCAAACAAGCTGGACACGTGAGCACAGCAGAAAGCCCTCTCAGTCCACCCCCCGCCCTCAGTTTACATGGTACTAAGAGGTTACTTGCCCACAGCCAATGAGCAGGGAAAGGGAGACCCGCATGCACAAAACCCTGTGCCACCACGCATGCCTAGTATGGCAGCGGGATGGGGCTGAAATCTCTACCCTGATCTCCAGACCTCATCGAGGAACCAATCAAATGAAGTCTAAAGGCGTTGGCTCCTGGGACACGCCCCTTAGAATTCTGGGCCTTCTGGCAGCTGGTGACCCAGTGGCCAAACACATCCTAGCGCCAAGTGGGCGGGTCCATGCAAGCCGTTTGCTTGACGAACAGTGCAGCAGTGCCTGACCAGTGACTGGGATAGCCAGGCCACCTGCCGCTGCAATCATCCTCATGCTTGAAATTGCCTCTGGGGCAGCCGGCAATTCCATGTGCTCAGGGATCTACAAAGGTGAGACAGGGTTCCTGGGTACCTCAGGGACAGAGGTACTTACCTCGGATACAAAGAGAATGCCACGGGCAGGGGGTGGGGATGAGTAGGGAGGGGGCAGGGTGTGGGTGGGCTTACACGGACATCACCGCCGTGCACCTGCTGCAGAATCATCCCTAAACTTGTGCCTTATGCTTGAATAGTGGGAGGAATGCAGGCATGCTCAGGGGAAGAAGCAGAGCACTCTCCTCTTCTTGCTTTCCAGGCCGCACAATGCAGCCCCATGCCAAACCACCCTGGAGCCCCTGGCCTACGCTCTGGAGCTCCTGGCCTTTTCCCCTGGCCTGTGGCTTAGAACAGGCACCTGGGAGGCTAAGGTTGTGCGCATGTGGATGCACTTCGCAGAGGAACAGAGCTCCTCCTAGACACACACACACACACAAATACACACACACGTGACACAAGTACACACATGTACACACCCGTGTGCAATGCACAGAGACACAAATGCAAACAGGTGATTCAGAGACTGAACTAGTGGTTCACATAAAATGCATAAATTTCTTTATTTCTCACAGGAAAATGTTCATTCTGATTTCAGATGTGAAATATAAAGAAGTCCAACTTTCATGAAGGAGAATGATGTCTAAATTTTGATACAGGCAATATAAAGAACTCCATATTTCATGGTGGACAGTCCTTGTTTTATATGGGAAATACAAAGAATTAAGTATTTCAACAGGAAACAGTGGTGCCCAAAATTTCACTTATGAAGTAGACATCATTCCAATCCCATATTTGTTCCCCAGGTATTAATTACATACTTCATGTTGGTAAACTGTCACTGAGATTTTCATGTAGGAAATGTATACAATTTCAGAATTCAAGCAGGGAAGTGTATGCTCAAATTTTCATATCTGAAATATATAGAATTCCCCATTCATGTAGGAAAACGTGTCCACAGATATCGATATGTTAAACAGACAAGATTCCATACATGATGAAGCAAAGTATACAAGTAGATTTTCATGCATGAGATACAGGCTTCCTATTTCAGATAGAAATATCTGCACCCATGTTTTCACATGGGAAATGGAGAAAAATTACATATTTCGTGCAGAAAAATCATATTTTAGGTTTTCATCTGCATGAAGCAGGGCATGCAGGAAGTGCTCTAGAACAACCCAGAAGAATAGCATAAAAAGGGATTTGAGAGAAACTCCAGGATGGATGGAACCCCTATATACTTATGGCTTATTAATGTTGATGCATGGCAGAAACCATCACAATATTGAATAGGAATTAACCCCCAGTTATAAAAACAACAAAAACAACAACAATGACTTTCTTTTGAGAAAAATAAAAGAACAAGGGGACTCAATTCTGCTCTGTGGTGACCTAAATGGGGAGGAAATACAAAATTGACAGGATGTATATACACCTACACTTGATTCCTTTTGACATATGTACAGCAAAAACTAAAGCAACACTGTAATACAACTTTAGCCCAGAAATAATGTTGGAAATTAATTACATATCAACTATAATTCCAGAAGTGAATAAATAAATGGTACCCCCATTTGCAATATATGTCCTTGGGGACATTCAGTCCGTTCAGTTGCTCAGTCATGTCTGGCTCTTTGTGACCCCATGAATTGCAGCACGCCAGGCCTCTGTGTCCATCACCACCTCCTGGAGTTCACGCAAACTCACATCCATTGAGTCAGTGATGCCATCAAGCCATCTCATCCACTGTCATCCCCTTCTCCTCCTGCCCCTAATCCCTCCCAGCATCAGAGTCTTTGCCAGTGAGTCAATTCTTCGCATAAGGTGCCCGAAGTACAGGAGTTTCAGCTTCAGCATCATTCTTTCCAAAGGACACCCAGGACTGATTTCCTTTAGAATGGACTGGTTGGATCTCCAAGCAGTCCAGGTAACTCTCAAGAGTCTTCTCCAACTGTACAGTTCAAAAGCATCAATTATTCGATGCTCAGCTTTATTCACAGTCCAACTTTCACATCCATACATGACCACTGGAAAAACCATATCCTTGACTAGATGGACCTTAAGTAGTATCTCCGCTTTTCAATATGCTATCCAGCTTGGTCATAACTTTATGCTGAATTAAATACTTCAGTTAGAGGAAGGCAAACAGTTTTACATCACATGACATTGAAAAGTTGAAAGCCTATGTTACAGACACAGTGTAGAATGTGGCCATCGGGCTAGTGGAAGTGGCCCATGATGGCCCAAGTTACCAACTTTGACTCACAGGTGCAATAAGCTCACCAAGGAAGATATTGTAATAGAGGCAGGATGTAAATCAGAGCTGCAGGCCTCAGCCCAAGACCATTAGGGAAGTTACAAAACCCAACACCACCAACAGAAAGCCTCTCAGCAGAATGTACTGAAAGATATATTACAGACTTCCCACAGGGCCCTCCAGGCCCTTGGGCCTTGGGCTGGGTAATGAACTGTGGAGCTTGGGCAAGCTTCAGGACAGTCTGTGTCTTACAGAGTCCTGGAGCCCTTGCTGGATCCACTCACTGGCCTGGCCCAGGTTTCAAAGCAATGGCCAACGTCTCCCATCCCCACCTCCATGTCCCAATGGTTGTGGCAATCTCCATGGGTCACAGTGTACAGGACCCAGCTCTCCATTTGGATAGACTGAGGAAGCTGAGAGCCAGCTTCATCCTGGGTACCTAACTCCCTCATTGAAGGTGGCTGGGCAGTGTGTGGGGGCCTTGGTAAGAGGAGGACACAGAGAACTGAGAACTGCCTCTTCCAGCTGCGATGGGGCACTTCTGGAAGTAACAAGATTGGGTGCTAGACGAATGCTCCCAGACAGGATAATCGGCCTGCACAGGGACCCCCTCCTTGCAGCCAGGACCTTGGAGGCTGAAAGTCAATCTTGGAATCCATTTCAGGGCATAGGGAATAATATTTGTTTTCCCTTGAGGTTTACAGGAACTCAGTTAGCTGACCACTACCTTATCTCAAGAACACAATATCTGACAGCAAGAGGTGTGCAACAGCTTATCATACCCCTCCCTCACATTTTCTATATGTGGCCTTTGTGGAAAGCTTCAAGGAAGTTTGCGTTTATTTTTTCCCCCATTGGCTTAAGCCTTTATTATTTTTTAATACAAGCATTTAAAATTATAAGCATTCCTAGATATGCATCTCATGCATTCTGATATACTGTTTTTATTATCATAATTAAAATATTTTCTAATCTTAATTTTTTACCGCTTTTAAAAAATTTTATTTAATTGGAGGTTAGTTATTTTACATTATTGGGGTGGTTTTTGCTGTATGTTCACATGAATCAGCCATGGGTGTACATGCGTTCCCCATCCTGACCCTCCCTCCCACCTCCCTCCCCATCCCATCCCTCAGTTATCCCCGTGCACCAGCCCTGAGCACCCTGTCTCATGCATCAAACCTGGACTGGCGATCTATTTCATATATGATAATACACATGTTTAAATGCTATTCTCTCAAAGCATCGCACTGTTGCCTTCTCCCAAAGAGTCCCAAAGTCTGTTCTTTACATGTGTGTTTCTTTTTCTGTCTCGCATATAGGGTCATTGTTACCATCTTTCTTAATTCCATATATATGCTTAAATTTTTTTCTGACTTACTTTGCTCTGCAAGATAGGCTCTAGTTTCATCCACCTCATTAGAACTGATTCAAATGCATTCTTTTAAATAGTTGAGTAATATTCCACTGTATATATATACCACAACTTTCAGCTCTATTTGTCTGCCTATGTGCCGGGGGCCAGCGTGAGGAATTCCGCCCATGGCAAAGGTCATGAGGAACGAGGCTTGGCATACGCAAAGGCGTGATCAAGCCTCAAGAAACCCCCTGTTCCCGAGCATCTAACCCCAAAACCAGAGTCTGTTTTATGCTCTCACCTACACCTCTGACTTTACGGGGGGCTCTCCCCCATAACTGTTTCTCTCGGAGAAGGAGTAAACGTGCAGCTCCAAGGCAATAAAAGTTCTTGGGCGTGACAAGAGTGTTTCAGCTTACGGACTCCTCTGAAGGTTATCTAGCCCACCTGTATAGGTTCGTCCGGCCACATGTGATTGCTTGCAGCCTCCCAACCTGAGAGGCACGAGATGTTTTAGACTTACTAAAGGCAAATTCTTTTGGGGAGTTAAAATTATTAGTATAGTTGGTTAGGAATTATATTGGTGAAGGGTCTCTTCATTTGTTGTGTCAATAATTGCTGCTAATTCCCTGCTCTGGGTGGGACAAGGATGTCTCAGGTCAAACCTCTCTGCTGACAGACTAGCTTGTGTGACAGGATTATCCTTACTGCCGCCACTAGGCACATGATTGTTTACTACCTCTCAACCATAAACAGCACAGAGAGTTTTGGAGTATTTTGAGAGTCTTAATTAGCGTAGGACTTTCTCTTCTTGTTGAGTCAATGATCGCCGCCAGGCCTCTATATCCTTAGGTACCTGGGAATATATTAATCAATGTATTTGGAATATAGCAAAGGAAATATGGTAGTTTTTGATGTTAGCAATACTAGACTTTTTGAGTTAATGGATTTTCTCTTTTGTAATAGATCACTGTACTTTGTTTTATATCACTGTGTCCTTGCTGTGTAAGAATGTAACTTTATCATATCTTAAGACTAAATAGATCTTAAGGGGAGCATTGGTGAAAGGATTTTCATTTGTTGGGTTGATGTTTGCTGCTAAATCTCCATGTTCCCTACTCTTATAATGAATATAACTAGCATATAGGAAGAAATAAGTATTAACCTTTAAGCATATAGGAGAAATAAGTATTAACCTTTAAGACTAATCATGTTAACCTTGGGTTGAATAAATTCCTTTCTTGATTGTAACTCACTACACCCTCACCCTATAGGAATGTAACTTTATTTGGAGGGTGGTGCCTGGTTTAAGAAAAAACACCCTTGGAAGAAATAAGTTTTTTTGGTTATCAGAAAGAAAGGATCATAAAATGTAAGCAGGTCTCACTCGTGGCCAGAAGATGATGTAATATCCCTAAGACCTTTTTTTTATACATTTATGTGAAGCACCTGATTTTGACAAAGGTCAGGACTGCTGACCCACACGTGACTCTGTATTCATCCCTATGTGTAACAAAAGGTATATAAGCAAACCCAAAAATAAAAAAATCGGATCAGTTTCCGGAAAGACTGATTCCCCCATGTCGCTTCTTTCTTGCTCCCGTTTTTCTGGCTGAATTCCCATCTGGAGCATGGATGCTATTCCACGTAATCCAAGTTATTCAGCCTCTTTTTCTCCACTGATCTTCCTACTACACTATCCATTTCTAATCTCCCTATATCTGTGATTAAATATGTATTTTTCCAAAGACGCCGACTCCGTCCCCACCTTCGAATCACCCTGGATCCACCAGGGCTGGACCCCGGCAAGTGGCGCCCGGAACAGGCTATTCGATGGTAAGTTCCCCAGCAATTGGGTCATCAGCCCTATTGCCACCCCCTTGGAGCAAGTAGGGTCATCAGCTCTACTGCTCTGGACAACTAGGGTCATCAGCCCTGTTGTTCCCCTAGTATGGAGCAAGTAGGCTCATCAGCCCTATTGTTCAGAACAACCAGGGTCATCAGCCCTGTTGTTCCCGCAGTGTTGAGTTTCGGGACGGATAGGACCCCACTTAGGGTGTTGCAGACCCCCCTGTAGGATAGACAGGGTGAAGAGGAGTGGGAAGTGTTGAAGAGTTTAAGAAAAGTTAAAAGAAGTGTGGCAAAACTAATAGAGTAGTGGAAAGTAAAATAAAGTAAAAAAAAAAAAAAGAGTTTAAGAGAAGTTGAAATAAGTATTTAAGAGTTTTGTAGAGGTTGAAAGAAACCTGCTTTCTTTGGGTTGAAAAGAAAACCCCCCTTACAAAGGTAAAACCTTTGTTGAGGCAGACTTTTCTATGAATCTTAATTTTCTGACATGGGTAACAGTGAATCAAAACAAAGACAGCTTTTTATAAGAGTAATTTTGCAGTCATTAAGTAAGAAAAAAATTAAAATTAACAAATCCAATATTCAGTCATTTTTTCATTTGTATAAGAACAGTGTCCTTGGTTTCCGGACAAGGACACTGTAAACTCAGATACTTGGGTGAAGCTAAGGAAACATCTAAAAACTTATTATACTTTCCATGGGCCTGTAAATGCTTTTGCTCTGTGGAATATGATTAGAAATGTTCTGGATCGCTGTCATGAGGCTGTTAGATAGACTATGGGAGAGGCTATAGCGGTGGATGGCAGTGGGTCTCCACCTTCTATGCAGATCATATTTTCTGCCATTGGCGAACAAAAGGAGGGACACTATACCTCCCGGGGAAGGAGAGGACTTACAGGACGCTGCGGCCGGGCGCCCTGGCAAGCCCCCTCCCCCTCTATGCAAACCTTTAAAAATTTATCCAACATTTTCTGATTTAAGGCGACCACCCCACCTCCGCTTATGCCTCCCAGTTCAGTTCTGTTCAGTTCAGATCAGTTCAAAAGCCTCCCAAAACATTGCCTAAGGTTGAAAAAGATAGGGACAATTTTTTTAAACAAAGAAGTGTCTAAAGCAGAGCCTGCTCCTTGCAGAAACCCCCCAGGGCGGGGGCCTCACCCAAGCAAAAAAAAGAGTAAAAGAAAAAAAAAAGAGAGAGAGAGAGAGAGAAAATGGAAAAAGAAAAAGTAATCGTAACAAAAAGAATTCTAAAAATGAAAAGTGTTTCTCTTGTGGTCAAATGAGGCATTTTGTCGGCAGTGTCCTGCTAAACAGAGACAACAAGCCGTGCCAATCAACCCCAGGTAGCTCAGGCCTAGACCTCAGTTCCACCACCACATCAATATTAACTCCTGTGGCGGTAACTCCGATTCCAACGGGCTTGGCTAGCCGCCTGCCTGAGGACGTTCTGGACTTGTGCTAGGGCCTAGCTCGATTTCTTTTCAAAGAATTTCGGTTGTGTCTGGTATTGTGGATTCTGATTATACTGGAGAAATTATAAAACTTTGATCTCGCCGCCTACTAAAACTGTGCAAATTAGTAAAAAAAAAAAAAAAAAAAAGCACAGCTTTTGCTTTCGGATAGGAAAAACCTTGACTTCTTAAGCTAGGAGCCCCAGAGGATTTGGATCTAGTAATCTAGCCTTTTGGGTGCAAGAAATTACTGCTTCAAGGCCTTAAAAGATCTTTACTGGCCCAGCTTCTGGCCAACACATACTACTGAAAATGAGTTGATGGGATTTTAAAAAATGGTATGCAAAGTGGAAATGCTGCAGAGAAAAAGGTGAGGGAGTTTAAAATCTTGGAGAGTAGTGAGTTCCCCGTTGTGAGAGATATTCAAGCAAAGATTAGATAGTTGCTTGTCATCTAAAAAGCTATAGACCAGATTTAGGTTACAAAAGGATAATTGGAAAAGCTTATAAAGATATTGTATAACAGCTCTTTACTTGCTTCTTATATTTAGGTCTGCTCTCAAAAGTTTTAAAAACTGATAATGCCCCTTTAAAACTGCAGAGAGATTGTTTACTAACTTTAAATGATTTCCAAAAGTTATTAGGTGATATTAATTGGATATGCCCCCATTTAAAACTGACTACTACAGATTTAAAGCTTTTGTTTGATTGTTTAAGAAGCGATCCTAATCCCAGTTATAAGAAACAGTTGACTAGTGAGACAGATGAGGCTTTAAATGATCAGTTAATTAGGATTAATATTACCAAAAGATGAGATTAAATTATTCTTGCCACAAAACATACTCCTACAAGATGCTTGTGACAAGAAGGCCCATTGGTTCCATCTACCAGTGACCCGAAGAAAAATAGTTTTATTTTATCCCAGTTTGGTGGCACAATTAATTATAAAAGAAAAGAAAAAAAGTGTGGAAATTTTAAAAAAGAAGCAACAAATATAGTAATTCCATTCAGTAAGGATCAACTGTAAATCTTTTACAAAACAGTGATGGTTGACAAATTGCTCTGATAGATTTCAGGAGTCAAATTTTGTTTCATTTGCCCTCACCCCCCACAATAGCTAAAAGTGCAAAAAATTTTAGATTGGCGATTTGAGAATACCTGTGGAACTTTTCAACCATATGTAGTCCCTTCACTCCCCTTTACCCTGTGGGGAAGGGACGTGCTGTCTCAGATGGGAGTGTTACTGTTTAGCCCTGATAATAAAGTGACCTCTCAAATGCTAGAGATGGGCTATGATCCATCAGAAAGATTAGGTAAACAACAGAAATAATTGAGCCAATTTGCCCAACTCGACAGCTACGTACTGGATTGGGGTGTCAAAATTTATAATGAAGGCTATTGTTTTTGCTGCCGACACCATTACAACCTGGGCTCCCTTCTCCAATAGCCATTCCAGAGGGATATCATATAATCGTAATTGATTTACAAGAATGCTTTTTCACCATTCCTTTAAATCCTGAGGATAAAAAGCGATTTGCCTTTAGCCTGCCATCAAAAAATCTTAAACAGTCTTACCTACAGTTTCAGTGGAAGGTTTTGCCCCAGGAAATGAAAAATAGCCCTGCCCAACTTCATACTGAGGGAAAATATTAGCAAATGTATATTGAGATATACACTAATATATTATCTACTAAAGTATAAAAATATGTGCTGTGACTTTTCCTGCAAAAAAAAATTACCAAAATTTATAATTTATAATAATAAGTTTGGCCTTTTTGCCTTAAAAACTAAATATGCTGCTTCAGAACTTTAAGACAAGGTGTTGATGACTCATTTTCTCAAATGAAAAATAGTCATTTTTTGTTGATTTCACTTATTTTCCACTTATCAACACATTATCTACTATGGTGACTTAGACAAAAGGATAAATTAGGATTCAGACTTATTTATGTGACACCTAAATGGCTAGGCAAACATAGATCTGACATTTGCTGCCTCAACGTTACAGTTTAATTGGAATTGTTTTTAAGTTATGTTAAAGCCTGTTTGTGCTGAAAGTTTGATCTAGGAAACTAATGCTATCAATAAGTATATTCGGTTTAACAGTTAATTTCAATGATAAATCCCTTAGTGTTCAGGTCTTATCTTGCACATTCTTTATGTAACTACAAAATCAGTGTCAAGTTTATTAAAAAAAGCTCATAGTATTTTAATATTTTATTACCATGGACACTTAAGTTTTTTAATCTTTAGAACTTAAGTTGCTCAAGGAGAACTTTAAATATTTTCTGTATATAATTATAACATTATTGTCACACAGATTTTGCACATTTTACGTGCCAGAAGCCTTAAAATTCTTCCTGTGAAAATGATGTATTGCGACGGTTATTTCAAATTCCATATGTAGACAAGAATAAGGGTTAATTTATGTCCATATTGGAAAACTTTAAAAGATTACTTGGAGGTTTCAGAAATCCTGGTTTTAATTATAGTGATAAAGTTGTCATTATGTAATTCAGAAGCTAATATTCTAAATAATATATATTTACATTAAAGTTAAGTTGTTAAGCAAAACAATGCCTAACTTGGCTTGTAACGATTCTGGGATCTAAAGTTTGTTGATGTTCTGTTCCTACCTGAAGCATTTAATTGCTTGCTTATTCTAAATGCCTTGTCAAACAAACTGATGTTACATTAGTTACTGGGATAACTGCCTCTTTGGAAAGTATGTTGATTTTTCCCCTGTTTAATAAAAGTAAGTTATATTTGGGATGCTTAAAATATATATATATATATATATATATATATATATATATATATAAATTACAAAATAAGATAAAAATAGCCCCACGTTATGTCAAAAATTTGCTAAAGCTGCTCTAGAAGATACTAAGATTAAATATGAACAAGTATATATGATTCAATATATGGATGATATTTTAATAGCTCATCCTGATAGAACTTATTTGCAAACTTTTCTCCAAGATTGGACCCAAGATTGACAGATAGGGGTCTAAAGATTGCCCCAGAGAAAATTCGAATCAACCCGCCCATAACGTACTTAAAAAGAGTCATAAATTCAGAACAGTGACCCATGCCCTGCTGCAATTGAGAGTAGACCGTCTTGTTACTTTAAATGATTATCGAAAACTTCTAGATGATATTAACTGGATTAGACCTTATTTAAAATTAACGACTGCTGAATGAAAGCCTCTTTTTATTCTAACCCCACTTCTAAAAGACAAATAACTGCTGAGGCTTGGGAAGCCCTAGGCAAAGTAGAAGCACCTTTATCTGATAGTTATGTAAAAAGAACTGACTTAACAGTAAACTGGCAATTCTTTTGCCTAGCAACCCTGGCAGCACCTTCGGGAGTTTGGTGGCAGAATTGTCCCTTAGAAAGGATCCACCTTCCCGCCCAAGATAAAAAAGTGGTAGCTTCATATCCAGGCTTGATAGCAACATTGATATTAAAAGGGAAAAAACAGAATATTAAATTGTTCGGTAAAGAGCCAGCAGAGATTGTAATTTCATGTAATAAGGAACAACTTGATGCTCTTCTAATGTTTGATGAAGATTGGCAGATTGCTATAGGAAATTATTGTGGTCAACTTTTACATCATGCTTTGTTAATTCAAAAACTAAGAGAAGAGGATTTTAAGTCTAGCTCTCCCCATCAGATTTTACAACATGCTCTCTTTGTAATACAAAATGCAAAGCCATTGGTAAAGTGGAAGGATCTCCTCTCTGGACAATGGAAAGGTCCCGACCCATGGCGGTCGAAGGTGTGCTTGTATTTTTCCACAGGACGCAGATTCGCCAATTTGGATCCCCAGGCATCAGGATCCCCCATTGCTTCCAAGGGCACTCCTTTACCTGCTGCTGCACGGAAGAGCTGCACGCCAGGAGCCGTGGACAGGGCCAGCCTGGCTGCCCGGGCCCAGTGCTGAGCCTGAAGCTGCTGCAGTGAGGGAGAGAGGGCAGCGACCTGGTGGCCGCAGGCAGGAGAGGCAAGATAAGCATCGAGATCCCGGCGGGACTGACAGCTGCTGCAGCACGAACTCTGACCAGAAAATGATTTTACTTATTCTCTTTTAGCTTGTGTGCCCTCCCCTTATGTATTTCTTTTTGTTAATGATGCGGAAAATTTTAATGTTCATATGAATTTCACAGGTGAACCTAATGTAGTGATTTGTGAACAATGTATGCTTTTATCTTAACTCCTCAGTACAAGGTTTGCTCTTTTGTGGTGTTGAAACGCCTGACATATCTTATGATACCTGTAACTGTAACTACTCACTGGTATGACAATTATGGTCTTGCTGTGTTGTAGCAACTGCAGGATTTGATGCGAACGCGACGATTTGTGGGTTTACTTATTTTGGGGATATCAGCTTTGATAACTGCGATCACTTCTGTTACTGTAGCAGCAGTTTCATTGTCTCAACAGGTGCATACTGCTCAATATGTTGATACTATGTCTAAAACTGTCTCTTTAACGCTAGCAAATCAGGAAATTATAGACAGAAAACTAGAGATGAGGGTAGATGCCTTAGAAGAGGCAATAATGCATATTGGGACTGAGTTGCAAGCTCTTAAAGTGAAAATGGCGCTGTCATGCCACGCTGATTACCGGTGGATATGTGTGACATCTTTGAAAATAAACAAGACAGATTATGAGTGGGAAAAAGTTAAAAATCATATTTCAGGTGTTTGGGACAGCTCTGACATTGGCCTGCACTTAGGAAAACTTCATAATCAGATACAGACTTTAGAACACTCTTGTTTGGATTTTACTGCCGCTGGAGCCGCTAATGACCTTTTCCACACCTTCTCTGATTTTATCTCTGGAAAAAATATTCTGTCTAATGTCTTCAGTTATGTTGCCATTGGTGCTTTAATTTCTCTTCTTATAATCATTCTTCCTTGTATTGTCAGGATTCTTCGGCAGAGCATTCAGAAACTCTCAACTGAGCTGTACCTCATTATATTAAACAAAAAAGGGGGATATGCCGGGGGCCAGCGTGAGGAATTCCGCCCATGGCAAAGGTCATGAGGAAGGAGGCTTGGCATACGCAAAGGCGTGATCAAGCCTCAGGAAACCCCCTGTTCCCGAGCATCTAACCCCAAAACCAGAGTCTGTTTTATGCTCTCACCTACACCTCTGACTTTACGGGGGGCTCTCCCCCATAACTGTTTCTCTCGGAGAAGGAGTAAACGTGCAGCTCCAAGGCAATAAAAATTCTTGGGTGTGACAAGAGTGTTTCAGCTTACGGACTCCTCTGAAGGTTATCTAGCCCACCTGTATAGGTTCGTCCTGCCACATGTGATTGCTTGCAGCCTCCCAACCTGAGAGGCACGAGATGTTTTAGACTTACTAAAGGCAAATTCTTTTGGGGAGTTAAAATTATTAGTATAGTTGGTTAGGAATTATATTGGTGAAGGGTCTCTTCATTTGTTGTGTCAATAATTGCTGCTAATTCCCTGCTCTGGGTGGGACAAGGATGTCTCAGGTCAAACCTCTCTGTTGACAGACTAGCTTGTGTGACAGGATTATCCTTACTGCCGCCACTAGGCACATGATTGTTTACTACCTCTCAACCATAAACAGCACAGAGAGTTTTGGAGTATTTTGAGAGTCTTAATTAGCGTAGGACTTTCTCTTCTTGTTGAGTCAATGATCGCCGCCAGGCCTCTATATCCTTAGGTACCTGGGAATATATTAATCAATGTATTTGGAATATAGCAAAGGAAATATGGTAGTTTTTGATGTTAGCAATACTAGACTTTTTGAGTTAATGGATTTTCTCTTTTGTAATAGATCACTGTACTTTGTTTTATATCACTGTGTCCTTGCTGTGTAAGAATGTAACTTTATCATATCTTAAGACTAAATAGATCTTAAGGGGAGCATTGGTGAAAGGATTTTCATTTGTTGGGTTGATGTTTGCTGCTAAATCTCCATGTTCCCTACTCTTATAATGAATATAACTAGCATATAGGAAGAAATAAGTATTAACCTTTAAGCATATAGGAGAAATAAGTATTAACCTTTAAGACTAATCATGTTAACCTTGGGTTGAATAAATTCCTTTCTTGATTGTAACTCACTACACCCTCACCCTATAGGAATGTAACTTTATTTGGAGGGTGGTGCCTGGTTTAAGAAAAAACACCCTTGGAAGAAATAAGTTTTTTGGTTATCAGAAAGAAAGGATCATAAAATGTCAGCAGGTCTCACTCGTGGCCAGAAGATGATGTAATATCCCTAAGACCTTTTTTTTATACATTTATGTGAAGCACCTGATTTTGACAAAGGTCAGGACTGCTGACCCACACGTGACTCTGTATTCATCCCTATGTGTAACAAAAGGTATATAAGCAAACCCAAAAATAAAAAAATCGGATCAGTTTCCGGAAAGACTGATTCCCCCATGTCGCTTCTTTCTTGCTCCCGTTTTTCTGGCTGAATTCCCATCTGGAGCATGGATGCTATTCCACGTAATCCAAGTTATTCAGCCTCTTTTTCTCCACTGATCTTCCTACTACACTATCCATTTCTAATCTCCCTATATCTGTGATTAAATATGTATTTTTCCAAAGACGCCGACTCCGTCCCCACCTTCGAATCACCCTGGATCCACCGGGGCTGGACCCTGGCACCTATGGACATCTAAGTTGCTTCCATGTCCTATCTATTGTAAATGGTGCTGCGATGAACATCGGGGCACCCGTGTCTTATAATTCTGGTTTCCTCGGTGTGTATCCCCAGAAGAGGGATTGCTGGGTCATATGGCAGTTCTATTTCCCAGTTTTTAAGGAATCTTTATGTTGTTCTCCATAGTGGCTGTACTAGTTTGCATTCACACCAACAGTGTGAGAGGATTCCTTTTTCTTCTCACCCTCTCCAGCATTTATTGTTTGTAGACAAAAAATAGATGGTACCTCATTGTGGTAATAAATAGAGGTTTGGTAATAAACATTAAATAAATAGATATTTGTGGTAAAAACAGATGTTTGTGACAATGAATAGATGGTACTTCATTGTGGTTTTGATTTACAATTCTCTGATACTAAGTGATGTTGATCATCGTTTCATGTATTTGTTAGTCATCTGTATGTCTTCTTTGGAGAAATGTCTGTTTAGTACTTTGGACCATTTTTTAATTGCATCACTTACTTTTCTGGAATTGAGCTGCAGGAGTTGCTTTATATTTTTCAGATTAACTTGTCAGTTGCTTCATTTTCAACTGCTGTCAGGAACTGTTTTCAGTTGCTATTATTCTCTCTCATTCTGAATGCTGTCTTTTCACCTTGCTTATAGTTTCCTTCGTTGTGCAAACGTTTTTAGGTTTAATAAGGTCCCATTTGTTTTATTTTTGCTTATATTCCCATTATTCTGGGAGGTGGGTCATAGAAGATCCCGCTGAGATTTACATCAAAGAGTGTTTTGCCTATGTTTTCCTGTAGGAGTGTTATAATTTGTAGTCTTACATTTAGATCTTCAATTCATCTTGAATTTTTTTTGTGTGTATGATGTTAGAAAGTGTTCTAGTTTCATTCTTTTGTGAGTGGTTGGCTAGTTTTCCCAGCACCACTTGTTGAAGAGATGTCTTTTCTCCATTGTATATTCTTGCCTCATTTGACAAAGATAAGATGTCCATAGGTGCATGGATTTATCTCTGGGCTTTCTGTTTTGTTCCATTGATCTATGTTTCTGTCTTTGTGCCAGTACCATACTGTATTGATGACTATTGCTTTGTAGTAGAGCATGAAGTCAGGCAGGCTGATTGCTCCAGTTCCATTCTTCTTTCTCAAGATTGCTTTGACTATTCGAGGTATTTTGGATTTCCATACTTTATATGTAGTAAAACTCCAAAAGACATAATTTCTTTCTGAGCTTTTTTGGAAATAGGGCCTCTACATAGGTATTTGGATTAATATGACTGGCACTTTATAGGAAAAGATCAGTTGCAAACAACACAGAGACATTATTATGTGAAGATAACGGCAAACAAGGGCCAGTCCCAATCCAAAAGAGACGTCAGAAGAAGACAGATATGCTGACCCTTTGATTACTGACTTGATCCCCAGGAGTTGGAGAAAACATTTATTGAAGCTACCTGGTGTGGGGCACTTTGTTATGGCAACCCTAGCAAACCAGTACATGCACTTTTTCTTGAAAAGAAGCTGTCCGTTCCAAAAGAGGCATCCTTTTCTTACACATATTTTCAGGGGATGGAGAATGGTAAAGAGCTTGCTTTCCCATCAACTGATAATCCTCACAGATTCCTCATCCTCCTTAAAAGCTTTCACTGTCTCTTTAGAGATTTAGCTGGGCTAGAACGTAATCCTATTTCATGGGTGAATTTGACCTAGGAAATATTAGAATGAGCATATTTCACAGGCAGTGGCAGAAGAAAATAAACACATCAGGAAGGCAGTCTGACCTCGTTAAAAAGATAGAGTCCGTTCCTTTTATCCTTCCCATACATCTCTTTTTAAATCCGAGGAGGCAAATGGTAGTGACCAAGGCATTGCTGCCCATTGCTGTAGTGAAATCACAAAGCTGTGATGTCATGATCACCATGACATCATGGTAAGGAGGGAGGTCTAGGCCTCCCTAAACCTCCCTTCACCAAGACTCTAGGCTGCAGTAGCCATGAGGCAGCCTAGAGGATCTCAAGCCCTCTCAAACCACTGGAGCCGCCTGGGCCTGCCCCCCACACAGTTGGCCAGGTGGGCGTGTTGGTGTCACCTTGTCCATGCAGAGTTTGTTGTCTATGGCTGCCATGCCTCTCTCCAGTCCTCTGGATTCCTGAGACCCCGAAGAGGCCACCATTCTAGCTTCCTAACTACATATCTGGAAAATAAGAAAAGAAAACAGGAATACAATCCAGTCCAGACTGAAGGGTCCCAACCCATGTAGAGGTACATGGTCCTCAACCCCAACAAGGGCCACTGTGAGCAGCAAAAGCACAGCTGCGGCAAGCTCAACATCAACACATTCAGCCATGCCAGGGACACGTCCCCAGGACTGATAAAGACTATAGACTTCAAGTCATCTACCAACTTGAGAAACTGCTAGCAAGACCTCTCCACCATCCACCTTAGTCACACCTGAAAGACTTTGTACTGCAGCACATCAGGCCCAAGGAATACTCAACTGAGAATATTTGGACATAACAGTACACGTAGAGTAGGCCTTTGGAGAAGAGGGACACCAAAAGTGAAGCCATTTATAAGCCTTTAGTACCAGTTTCAGAGAGAAAATGATCATCTCCTCGATGATGAGGTTAATAGGATTCAAATCACTAACAGCACTCAGCTTAGCTGAAAAGAAGTACAGGTGCCCTCTATGGAACTTAATAAATTTCACTGTAGACCTGTTTCCAGCCTCTCATTTCCATTCCTCAAATGTTTCCAGTCAGTCAGCAGGCAGCTCAAAATATGAACAATGCATGGGTACTTGTGGAATTCAGTGAAGGCTGCAAGAACAGAGAATCTTTCCCAGGCCAGGGACAGAGAATGCTACTGGTGGGTGATATGTAGTAAGTTGGAAAGGAGAATGAAGAGGAGATTTCTGAGCTACGGTCTGACTTCTTGAGGGTGGGAGCTGCTTCAGACATGCCTGAAGCATGGACATATGGACATATGGTGTCCGAGCTTTTACAATATTAATGCCTCAGCGTACTAGAGTAGACCAAGTGCAGTGTCACCACTTAGTAATTCAAGAGCTATTTGGGGGGTGCTGTGGAACTTGTTGGAGAAGGCAATGGCACCCCAGTGTAGTACTCTTGCCTGGAAAATCCCATGGACAGTGGAGCCTGGAAGGCTGCAGTCCATGGGGTCGCACAGATTCAGACATGACTTAGCGACTTCACTTTCACTTTTCACTTTCATGCATTGGAGAAGAAAATGGCAACCCACTCCAATATTCTTGCCTGGAGAATCTCAGGGACGGTGGAGCTTGGTGGGCTGCTGTCTATGGGGTCACACAGAGTCAGACACGACTGAAGCGACTTAGCAGCAGCGGCAGCAGCGGCACTTGTGGAGACGTTTTATATCAGACTTGTTCCCACACTTGATCTACTTCATAGCCATATAGTGGACGGTTCTCATGAGCATTATTCCATTCAGTTCAGTTGAGTCACTCAGTCGTGTGCGACTCTTTGTGACCCATTGACTACAGCATGCCAAGCTTGCTTATTCATCACCAGCTCCCCCTAGCTTGTTCATACTCATGTGCATTGAAACAGTGATAACATCCAACCATCTCATCTTGTGTCATCCCCTTGTCCTTCTGCCTTCAGTCTTTCCCAGTGTTAGCATCTTTTCCAGTGAGTCAGTTCTTCGCATCAGGTAGCCACACTGTTGGAGCTTCAGCATCACTTCTTCCAATGAATATTCAGGACTGATTTCTTTAGGATTGACTGGGTGATCTTCTGGCAATCCAGGAGACTCTCAAGAGTCTTCTCCAACAGCACAGTTCAAAAACATCAGTTCTTTGTCATTCAGGTTTCTTTATGGCCTTCTCACACCCATCCATTACTACAGGAAAAGCCATAGCTTTGACTGGACGGATCTTTGTTGGTAGATTAGTGTCTCTGCTTTTTAATATGTTGCCTAGGTTTGTTATAGCTTTTCTTCCAAGGAGCAAGCGCCTTTGAATTCCATGGCTGCATTCAGCATCTGGAATGATTTTGGAGTGGAGGAAAGTAAAGTCTGTCAGTGTTTCCACTGTGTACCTTTCTATTCAGCATGAAGTGATGGGACCGGATGCCATGACCTTAGGTGTTTTGGGGTTTTTTTTAATCTTTTTTTTTTTTCTTTTCTTTTCTTTTTCTTTTTTTTTTTTTTTACTTCATTTTACTTAACAATACTGTATTGGTTTTGCCATACATTGACATGAATCCACCACGGGTGTATATGAGCTCCCAATCCTGAATCCCCCTCCCACCTCCCACCCCATATTGTCTCTCTGGATCATCCCCATGTTTTTTGAATGTTGAGTTCTAAGCCAGCTTTTTCACTGTCCACTTTGACTTTCATAGTACAGACTCTTCAGTTCCTCCTCGCTTTCTGACAAATGGCGGTGTCATAATCATATCTGAGGTTGTCATATGCACATCTGAGTTATGCATATCTGAATATCTGAGGTTGATGCTCCTTCCTGCTATCTTGGCTCCAGGTTGTGTTTCATTGAGTCTGGCCTTTCGTATGATGTACTCTGCTTTCAAGTTAAATAAGCAAAGTGGCAATAGACAGCCTTGACGTACTCCTTTCCCCCAATTAGGGATCAGTCCATTCTTCCACGTCCAATTCTAACTGTTGCCTCTTAACCTGCATACAGATTTCTCAGGTGGCAGGTAAGATGTTTTGGTGTTGGCAATTTCTTAAGCATTTTCAGGGGTTTTTTTGTGATCCTTGCAGTCCAAGGCTCTAGCATACTCAGTAAAGGGGAACTTCATGTTTCTCTGGAATTCTCTTGCTTTTTCTGTGATCCAGCAGATGTTGACAATTTGCTTTCTGGAACCTCTGTCTTTTCTAAATTCCTCATGAGCATCTAGAAGTTCTTGGTTCACTTGCTGTTGAAGACTTGGAGACTTTGAGCATTCCTTTGCTAGTGTGTGAGATGAGTGCAATTGTTGGTCGTCGGAACATTCTTTGATGTGCCGTTTCTTTGGGATAGGAATGAAAACTGATCTTTTCCAATACTGTGGCCACTGCTGAGTTTTCCAAGTTTGCTGGGGTATTGAGTACAGCACTTTCATAGCCTCATCATTTAGGATTTGACATAGTTCCACCAGAATTCCATCACCTCCACTTGCTTTGTTCATAGTGGTGGTTCCTAAGGATGAATTGACTTCTTGCTCCAGAAAGTCTGGCTCTAGGTGAGTGAGCACACCATCGTGGTTATCTCAGTCATTATCAATATTTCTGTGTATTCTTGGCACCTCTTCTTCATATCTTCTTCCGTTAGGTCTGTACCATTTTTGTGCTTTATTGTGCCCCTCTTTGCATGAAATGTTCCCTTGGTATGTCTAACATTCTTGAAGAGATTGCTAGTCTTTCTCAGTCTATGGTTTTCCTTTATTTCTTTGCATTCAATGCTTAGGAAGTCTATCTTCTCTCTCCTTGATATGCTTTGGAACTCTGCACTCTGGTGGATATATCTTTCCTTTTCTCTATTGCTTTTCATTCTCTCTTCACTCAGCTATTGAGTGACAAAAATTTCCCTTTTTACAGTTCTTCTTGGGATGCTTTTCATCGCTGCCTCCTGTACAATGTTATGAACCTCTGTCTTTGTTCCAAGCATATTAGGCACTTAGTGATCGAAGGAGTTCATCTTTCAGTGTCCTATCTTTTTGCCTTTTCAGATGATTCCTGAGGTTCTCAAGGCAAGAATACTGAAGTGGTTTGCCATTCCCTTTTCCAGTAGGCCACATTTTGTCAGAACTTTCCACCACGACCAGTTCCTTTTGAATGTCTGTACATGGCCTGGCTCGGCCTGGCTCACAGTTTCACTGAGTTAGACAAGGCTAAGACTCAAGTTTTCAGTATGGTTAGTTTTCTGTAACTGTGGTTTCCATTCCACCTGTTTCCCAGTGCATAAGGATGAGAGGTTTGTTGGAGCATCCTCATGACATTTCAATTACGAGATCATATAAACACCTATCTGGGATTTCTCTTCCTTTATCTTTGAATACATCTCTCCTTACACAAAATGAAGATAACACTAACTTGGAAGCCACATTTTTGTGTTAGGACTTTTCTCTCAGTTCTCCATCTGAAACGATTGTGCTGAATGACTTCCTGCCACTAAACATGGACCATTTTATAGTAACTCCTCCTACCATATCAGACGTGCACGAGTGAATGTAAAGGGAGGTAAAAGGCAGAAGTCCAGACATGCTAAGCTTCTGAGGACTGTTGTAAATAAAGAAAGGCCATGGGAGAGTGGGCTGTGAGTTTGCTGATTGGCTTAACCGTGTGAGGTAAGCTCTGAGGAGAAATCAGCAACCCTTATACATAGTTCATTTGTCATAGATATCAATAAGATCCTATTCCTTTCAGTTAATTCTTGTTAAGTCTTCCCCCTCACTGCCTGCATATGACGATCCTGCTTGCTCTCAAATGGAAACCACAGATTTCAACTTCTTGCTTAGACTCTTGACAGGATCACTTTTAATCTTACTGGCCATCCCTTTTTGTTTTACTATAACTATCAATCAGTCTAGCCCATTGCTTCTGACACCTTCACATATGTCACTGTGGAGTCCATGCTTTCATCTTGCTAACGTCAGCTTCTCCTGAGCACCCAGATACCTCAAGAAGTACTTCTGATGTGTTTCTCTTGGAGACAATCGTGACCTCATGACTTCTTATGAATCTTATTACCGTATGAAATAGGCAAATATGTGAAAAGCCTGTGAAAACCTCACTAACACTCTGGAACTCCTTCAGAGAATGGACTTTCAGCCTTCTTGATACATTCTTGGACAGGGTATATTAGCTTGGAGAAAGGAATATGTGGGAGATTCACATTCTTGCTATGGAAATAATTGTGGAATACAATGGAATTGAAAACTTCTTTTACTTGTGACATAAAAGTAGGCACGACAGCATGGCAAAAACAGGAAACAGAGCAACATACACTTGGGAGATGAGTTCTTGTGGCTCTCTAGTGCTTTGAGAGATCTGTTCAAGTTGTAAAGTAGCCTGCTGCTCCTAGATGAGGAAGATATATGGGGTTCTTAAGGTTACCATTGCGTCTCAGTTGCAGAGCCTTCCATTTCACTCCCTATTGCTCTAGACACAGGAAACATTACATTAGACGTCATTATTCACAGATCCGAATAGAAATGTACGAATGGACCAGAGCCCCTAAAGCCAAGACAAGGTAGAAATCCTTATTTCAGGTAACAGGAAAGAAATTCCAAAATGTTTATACAGGAAATAAAGCAAAAGTCTCTCCACGTAGGAAGAAAATTTTTTTTTTATTCTTTCTCTTCAAGGAAAGGAAACAGACAGCAGTCCGTAAAAAAGGAACAGAGATAATTTAGAGAAAAGGCTTCATCCATCAATGTGAACTGAATGTAATACTTTCTAAAACGGGACAGTTTCGTATCTTAATGTAAATTAGATGTCTGTGTGTGTGTGTGTGTGTGTGTGTGTGTGTGTGTGTGTGTGTGCATGCTTGTTCAGTCATGTTTGACTGTGCAACCCCATGGAATGTAAGCTGCTTGGCTACTCTGTCCATGGGATTTTCCAGGCAAGAAAACAGGAGTGGTTTGCTATTCCCTACTCTATTAAGTTAGATATTTAGAGCTAAAGAAAACTTTAACCCATGTATTTTCCTGCATCTCTTTCAAGACAAAGTAACCTGTACAATCTCTTTGCTACAGAGAATCTTTCTGAAATTCCAGAGGTACACTTGTGAATGAGACAATTTTATGATCTTGTGGACTGGGATGAGTCAAAGCATAGAGGGACAGATTGAAAAAAAGCTTAAACTCTAGAAATCTGGCTTACCTCTCAATTCATTGAGTCACATTAAAAAAAAAAGGGGGGGGGTGGAAACAACACACCAACAAACAGAAAAATCCATTCTTTCCCATCATCCAATTCCTGAAGGAGGAGAAATAGGCAGATAGATGGAGTAGGGTGCAGAGAAGAGGAATGTGAATTTCTGTGTCCAACACAATTAATTTTTTATGTTTTCATATTTCTTTTTTCTAGACTTCATCTCCCAAAACTTCCACACAAAGATAATGATGCTGCAGATCTTGTGTTGCCTTGGGGGTGGTAGTATCAGGCCCATGAGCTAATGGCACTGATATCCCCTTAGGGTTCCAGGCATAAGCCAATACGTCTAGGGTTTATGTTCTTTGTCGTAGATTCTAGAGACCACGTATTGGCAAGTCTCAAATGAACACAGAACCCATAAGCATACAGAACCAACTGCAGATTAAGAAGTTCTTAGAACTTACCTTCCCTGGACATGGTCTGCAACAAGACCAATAGGTATGAGACACAGTGGTAGTCTTTGTACCTACAGTTAAAATAATAAATGCAGCTTGGTGCTGGGTTGGAGAGGGGCTGGTGTGTATCTAGAAGCACCAGTGCCCATGAGGAAGTCTTACAGGGGCTGTTGGTGTCAAATTCCAGTAGTGAACAGCTGAAGGAAGTAAATATGCTTTTAATCATGCTGCTAGAAGTATGCAGAACTATGGCTGCTGATGCAGAATTTCAAGAATGGCTGCAAAATGTTCCCTCACTAGGTCCTAACACCTATTCCATCTTATATCCTAACCTTTCGAGAAATGTTCAGGGAGGAGAAAATTCCACTAGTTTGCTGCCCTGCAGCTGGAGCTGCTGTTATGTCCTGAATTAGGGACTAGGCCAACCATCAGTCTCTTCCATTGTTACTGCTAATTTAGGCACGTTGAAGGTACAGCATTCTGAGATGAAAGAGCAGTGGGTCCTGAAAAGTCCGTTTGTTATTATCGCTACTCCACAGAAGAGATATCATAACATCACTCCTCCACGGAAGCTTTTCTAATGAGTTTCACTACCTACATATTATGATGTTTCTAAATCTCTTTTGCTGTCCCTGCCCATTGCACATGTCCAGACATAACCTGTCATTCAGGTGCCCTGAGTCTCCATGGTTTATTATTTCCCTATTCTGTACCATGTCAATATTCTTCCTTGTGCCTGAATTGCCCTTCCATTCTTTTCCTGTCTCTGCTACCAAATCCTGATCATATTTACAGGTGTAAATCACATGTAATTTCATATTCAGAAGTTTACAGAAACATCTAGAAGCTTCAACAAATACATCACGACCTATAGTCTGGCTGGGGTCTGTATACTCATTACAGTCATTTTTCACTATCCTTTCTATTTAGACTAAGCTGTTAATAGTGTGAAGAGCACTTGAGCGTATTTATTCATAGCACTTACAAATTCCTGACATAGTTATACATAGGTTCTCTCTTTCTGATGAATAGCCTCAGGTAGGACAAAAATCTGACCTATAACTTACTGCTCATCTTTGACATATTCATCCAAGAAATCAAGAGACATCAAGACATCAAGAGCCCTGGACTACTGTTGAAAAGCTCTGCCTAATCGGAGTGTGATCAATAGCATGTAACTGCCAGTTACTGCTGCTGAGGAGAAAAAAAAAATAGTAATGATATGGAAAATGATGACAATGATAATAGCGGCTTATATATAGTATCAGATTGCTTAGGGTACTCCCTTGTCCAGCCTTATGGAAACATAAGCCTTACAGTAGCTTGGAGATTTGCTGCAATTTTTCTCAGGTCGAACTTGTCTTAGGAAGATTCATACTAATAACTTACTGGGCTTAAACAAGCAACATCCCTGTATGTCTATTTGTTCATCTATGTAATTAAGATACTGGATCAGGTTAGCAATAATGCAACTCTAAGCTTTAACTTTTTCTGCCTCAGAGGACAGTGTATACAATCAATAATATTTTAGCTGTTGAAGCTGAATTGTGGAATGAATGTGGGCCTGCAAATCTCTGTCTTCTAATTTTTCCTTTCCCTGCAAGCTTCATAATCAAGGCATCCCCCTGGAACCTCTAAACTCTTTCATATATAGATATTTTCAATACCAAGCACTTGGCTATTTTCTTCCTTAGAAGCCTTCTTACTCATAAGTATCTAATTCTGTGTGCAATGCTTTGCATAGGGGATGCATTTTAGAGGTTGTCCTCACTGCCTAGAATGGGCTTCCCTGATAGCTCGGTTGGTAAAGAATCTGCCTGCAGTGCAGGAGACTTCCTGAATTGGGAAGATCGGCTGGAGAAGCGATAGGTTACCCAGACCAGTATTGTGGCCTAGAGGATTCTATGGACTGCTGAATCCATGAGGTCGCAAAGACTCAGACACTACTGAACATCTTTCACTTTCACTTTAGAGCCTGGATTACTAGTAGCAGCCATTAAAGGAACCATTCAATAGGACAATTGGACCCAGGACCTGGACATTGAACATGGCCGTTAGTCGGTGAAATTCACGGTATTCCATTGTCCTTGATGTGCACGGCTCAGAAAGTAGGATATCTGCCTACAACGTGGGAGAGCCAGGTTTGATCCCTTTGCCAAGATTCCCTGACAAAGTTTCTCACTGTTTCCTCTGTTTCCCGATCTGTTGCCATGAAGTGACGGAACCATATGCCATGCTTTTATTTTTCTGAATGTTGAGCTTTAAGCCAACATTTTCACTCATGTCTTTCACTTTCATCAAGAGGCTCTCTAGTTCTTCACTTTTTGCCATAAGGGTGGTGTCATCTGCATATCTGAGGTTATTGATATTTCTCTCAGCAGTCTTGATTCCAGCTAGTGTTTTCTGCAGCCCAGCATTTCTTGTGATGTACTCTGCATCTAAGTTAAATGAGCAGGGTGACAGTATACAGCCTAGACGTACTTCTTTTCCTCTTTGGAACCAGTCTGTTGTTCCATGTCCACCTCTAACTGTTGTTTCCTGATCTGCATACAGATTTCTCAGGAGGCAGCTCAGGTAATCTGGTATTCCCCTCTCTTCCAGACTTTTCCACAGTTTATTGTGATCCACACAGTCAATGTGATCCACATAGTCAATAAAGCCCACACAGTCAATGTGATCCACATAGTCAATAAAGCAGAAACAGATGTTTTTCTGGAACTCTCTTGCTATTTTGATGATCCAGTGGATGTTGGCTATTTGAGCTCTGGTTCCTCTGCCTTTTCTAAAACCACCTTGAACATCTGGAAGTTCATGGTACACATATTGCAGAAGCCTGGATTAGAGAATTGCTTCATGGCAAATTCTAGTGGTCCAAGAGTCAGAGGTAGCCTCTGAATCAGGCATACGATAAGTAGGAAGATCAGTGGTAAAAAAGAGAGCCAGTGTGGCCTGCTGGGAAGACTGCACCAGACTATACCTCTTTTAGTGCACCACCCAGGTCCCTTTGACTAGGCATCCATCAACTTTACATCCTGGCCACAAATCTTTCTGAAAAGTTCCCTGTTATGGAAAATTGCCTTTGGTCACATGAAAGCCTCCTCATCCCAGAGGTGAAAATCCCACATCTATGGGTGAAATTTTGACCCATTGTGACATGGAAGCAAGTGATGTAATACAAAGTGAGACAAAGCATGGTGCAGCTTGGTTTCTGCTTGAGATTAGATTTTTCCCCAGTGCTACATCTTGCTTCCCTCATTCCATTTCTCCTGAAGACTCTCACCATTTAGTCCTGTGAGTAGCAAACATGGACTCTTCTTATAGGGAATTCGATGGAAACCATTCCCACCACAGAAGAGCTACTACCATTTGCCAAGAAAAGGAAAATGAAACATATTCATGCTCTGGTTTCAATTTTTCTTAAGGTGAAATGCCACTGTTTGCTGCTATTTACTATCCTTGATACAGGCCTCTGATACTACTTTTTTTTTTTTTTCAGCCTTTTTGATGTTCCTTGGTCACAGGTCATGGAAAGATACGCTTTTCTTGGAATCTGATGATATTTCTTTTTAGCTGATCTTGGGATAGACACCCAAATTTGGTTGTTTTAACTTCTAAACAATATAGTTTGCCAGGAGCCAGCGTGAGGAATTCCACTTGTGACAAGGTCATGCGGCAAGAGCTCTGATGGCAAGGCTAATCAGACCTCAGGTTTTCCCCCTGGAATTTCCTGAGCATCCACCCCCCAAAAAATAAGAATCTGCCTACTTTTCCACTCTTCTGATATTCTCTGGAAAAAAGTCAATTCAGGGCTTTAGTCTTCTGCATTTGCAAAGGGATGTTTCAGTTAACCCCTTCTGATTGCTCTCTAGGTTGCCTAACAGGTTCCTGGGACCTCTTACAGCTTGTGAATTGCTTACAGCCCCCCAACTGTGAGAGGCACAAAGCTTGAAAGCATCTTAAAGATGCAGAGCCTTTTCTAAAGAGTTAAAAATTATATTGGTAGAGGGTTTTCACTGTTGACTCAATGACTGCTGCCAGGCCTCCATATTCTTTATCTTTTAGGCACCTGGAAGGATGTTACTCAAAGTAAGCAGGATTTAGAAAAAGATACATAGTAGTTTTGATGTTAGCAACACTAGACTTTTGAGTTAACTGCTTCTCTTTTTCTCTAAATCACTGCACTCCCTCTACTTGTTATAAGTTGCTGTATCTTTGCTGTGTAAGAATGTAACTTTATTTCCCGCTTTCTGAGAGTGGCACCAGACCTTGGGAAGATCAACACAAATAAGTCTTCTGGTTGACAAACCCTTAACAGAAAAGAGGCTGTAAAATGTTAATTGGCTCTTTTGGCTGGAAGATGATGTAAATTACCTAAGACTTGTGTATACAATTAGGTATGCAGAGAGAAAAGCCTGGTTTTGATAAGAGTCTGGACTGCTAACGCTGCATAACTTTGTGTTACCCATTGATCTCCATGTTTTATCAAAAGTATAAAAGGCCTTCTGAACAACAGAGGACGGAGGCAGTCGCTGGACTGGTTTCCCCCGTGTCTCTCTCTCTCTTCTTCTCTCCCTTTCCCTCCCTCTGTTCTTCACTTTAATTTCAGGCTGAATTTCCATCTGGGGCACGGAGGCTCGCCAGGTCTACTTACTTGCCCTGGCTGTTAAGACCCACGCAAAAGGGAGCCTAAGGCGAGGTACCCTTAGATATTCAAGTGAGCACCGGTGGCCCAACTTAGATGGTGCCAATTCCTTATCTGGAATTTTATTGGTCTTCCGTGTAATCCAAGCTATTCAGCCCTCTTTCTCCACTTAATCTTCCTATTATACTATGTCTTCCTAATCTAATTGTATATTTCTTATATCAATCAATAAATAAGTTTTCTCACGCCAACGCCATCCACCCTTCGAATTCCCTGGATCCACCGGGGCTGGACCCTGGCAATAGTTCTTCTTCTTCTTTTTTGGAGGGATAGGATCTCAATAATCTGTCTGTGACTCCAGAGTTTATTAAGTTTCTTAGATTAGCAAATTAAACAAACATGTTTCTTATCGATTCCATTATGTAGGTTGTAAGTTTCAAATACAGACCTCTACTCCCGAAGAGGATGGAATAAAATCTGAAGCAAAATAGATTTGGGAGTTGATTGACTGCTCCAGTCAGGGAAGGCAGTTATCAAAGCACATAGAACAGGTCAATCTAAAACAGTAATCTAATAACAAACTGTAAAGTCAGAAAAATCTGATGAGGAAGTTAAAATAAGATCTCATCAGTTCAGTTCAATTCAGTCGCTCAGTTGTGTTGGATTCTGCGACCCCATGAACTGCAGCACACCAGGCCTCCCTGTCCATCTCCAACTCCTGGAGTTCACTCAGACTCTTGTCCATCGAGTCAGTGATGCCATCCAGCCATCTCATCCTCTGTTGTCCCCTTCTCCTCCTGCCCCCAATCCCTCCCAGCATCAGAGTCTTTTCCAATGAGTCAACTCTTCCCATGAGGTGGCCAAAGTACTGGAGTTTCAGCTTTAGCATCATTCCTTCCAAAGAAATCCCAGGGCTGATCTCCTTCAGAATGGACTGGTTGGATCTCCTTACAGTCCATGGGACTCTCAAGTATCTTTTCCAACAACAAAGTTGAAAAGCATCAATTCTTTGGCACTCAGCTTTCTTCATAGTCCAACTCTCACATCCATACATGACCACTGGAAAAACCATAGCCTTGACTAGACAGACCTTTGTTGGCAAAGTAAATTCTCTGGTTTTCAATATGCTATCAAGTTTGGTCATAACTTTCCTTCCAAAGAGTAAGCGTCTTTTAATTTCATGGCTGCGGTCACCATTTGCAGTGATCCCATAGGCATTAACAAAAACGAAAAAGCAAGAGAAGCCGAACAAATGGCATAGAAGACAGTGAGACCAAGAAGAACAGAGCACAGACTGGAAGGTCACTGTGATTGCAGAATAGAGTGAAAGGAACAGTGTGAAGATTGAGAGTAAGATATAATTCAGAGTCTTCATAGGCTCTTCTCAAGATCCTGATTTCTGCCATATGGCTTAGCTGGTGATTGTAGCAAGGTAGACAGTGTGCCAGAAACATATGTAGATGCTAGAGAATGGACAGGAGACCACTGAGTCATCTCCAGTTGAGAAACCCACACATTTGGGGCCAGGTGGGTGGCAATAAAGACAGTGGTTTGTGGCTGAATCTTCATGCATAAAAAGTAATAAAATTAAACATAACTGAGATATGGATAGGGTGAAGTGGGTTAGAAAAGGAAGTAGTCAAGAATAAATACTAGTGTGAATCACAGAATGAGAGAATTTGTGCTGTTGTTCAGTCAGTAAGTCATACCCAACACTCTGGAGTCCCATGGGCTCTAGCCTGCCAGACGTCCCTTCCCTGTCTCCCAGAATTTGTTCAGATTCATCTTCATAGGGTGGATGTTGTTATCTAACCATCTCATCCTCTGCTGACCGCTTCTCCTTTTACCTTCAATCTTTCCCAGCATCAGGGCATTTTCAAACGAGTCAGCTCTTTGCATTAGGGAATAAAAGGAAGAAAGAACACTGAAAGATAACTAAGTTTTCCAAGGAGAGGTCCTGAAACTGTTTAGGATAAAAATGCAGAAAACACTTTTGACAAATTCAACACCCATTTCTGATGGGTGTATGGGAAAACCTGGACAGGCAGTGGGATCAGAGGAAATCTTCAATCTTCTTAATAAAGGCTGCCACATATGGATAAATCCACTGTAAACATGATTCCCAATGGTAAGAAACTAAGAGCATGTCTCCTAAGGTTCTGAATAAGCCAAAGATGCCCACTCTCACCATTGTTATTCAGTATAGACTTGGGACTCCGAGTGACAGGAATCAGAGGAGAAGAAGGAAACAATTTTCAGACAAAGTGGAAAAGAAGAGGTGACACTGTCACTGTTTGCACATGACGTGATACTATGCCCAGATAATCCAAAGATGCTAATGGGAAATGACTAGAACTAATCAAGGACTTTAGGGAGGTTGCTGGATATGAAATTAACAAACAGAAACTCTTGCTTTCCTCTACAATTAAAAAAAAATCAAAAATAGAAGCTAAGGAAGCAGTCCCATTCACCATGGCAAAAAGAAGGGTAAAATTCCTGGGAATAAACCTACCTAGGCTGGGAAGAGACTGGTGCACAGAAAAGAATAAGGCATGGATGAAACAAAGGTGACACAAAGAGATGGAGAGAGATACAATTCTCATGTACTAGAGGAATCAAATATTGTGATAATGGCTACACTACAAAATGCAGTTTACAGATTCAGTGCCAGTCCTATGAAAGTACCAATGGCATTTTTCACGGATAATAGAAAAAAAATTTTTTTACAACTTGTATGGAAATAGAGAAGACCTTAAAGAAGTATGCTGTCTTGAGAGAGAAAAATAAGAGATGGAGGATTCAGACTCCCTGACTTCAGTCTTTACTACAGAGCTATAGTAATCAATGCAGCATGGAACTGAAACAGAAACAGGAATACGGACCAATGGAACACAATAGAAAGCCCAGAGATAAATTCATGCCGAAATGGCCCCCTCATCTATGACAAAGGAGGCAGCAATGTGCAATGGAGAAAAGATAAGCTCTTTTATAAGTGATGCTGGAAAATCTTGACAGCTAGAGGTAAAAGAATGAAATTATGTCACTCCCTTCTAGTTGTCCAGTGGCCAAGTCGTGTATGACACTTCGTGTAGCTATGGATGGCAGCAGGCTAGTTCTCTCTGTCCTCCACCATCTCCCAGAGTCTGCCAGATTCATATCCACTGCCTCGGTGATGCCATCCAACCTTCTCATCCTTGTCTCTGGCTTCTCATTCTGCCTTCCTTCTTTCCCAGCATCAGGGTCTTTTCCAGTGAGTTGGCTCTTCACAGGAGGTGGCCAAAGTATTAGAGCTTCAGCTTCAGCAGCAGTCCTTCCAATGGCTATTCAGGGTTGATTTCCTTCAAGATTGACTGGTTTGTTCTCTTTGCTGTCCAAGGAACTCTCAAGGGTCTTCTCCAGCCCCACAGTTCAGAAAGCTTCATTTCTTTGGTGTTCTGCCTCCTTTATGACCCATCTCTCACAACCATTTGTAACCTGTAGAAAGACCATAGCCTCAACTGTATGGACCTTTTTCAGCAAAGTGATAGCTTTGCTCTTTTACATACTGTCTAGGTTTGTCATAGCTTTCCTGCCAATGAGCATTTGTTTTCTAATATCATGGCTGCAGCCACCATCTGCAGCACTTTGAGAGCCCAGGAAGAGGAAATCTGGCACAGCTTTCCCTTTTCCCCCTTCTGTTTGCCATGAAGTGATGGAATCGGATATTGTGATTTTTTTTGTTTGGTTGTTTTTTGGGGTTTTATGTGTGTGTGTGTGTGTGTATGTGTTTTTATAATGAGTTTTATGCTTGCTTTTGCACTGTCCTCTTTTACCCTCATCAAGAAGTACTTTAGTCCCTCTTCGTTTTCCATCATTAGAGTGGTATTCATATGCATATCTTAGGTGGTTGACATTTCTCCCCACAATCATGATTCTAGGTGTAACTCATCCAGCCTGGCATTTCTCATGATGTGCTATGCACTTAAGTTAAATTAGCAAGGTGACAATCAACAGTCTTGTCATCTTTTTTCAATCTTGAACCAGTCAGTTGCTCCATAGCTGGTTCTAACTGTTACTTCTTGACCTGCCTACAGATCTCTGAGGGTCCAGGTAAAGATGGTCCTGGATTCTCACCTGTTGAAGAGTTTTCCATAATTTGTTATACTTCACACAACCAAAGACTTTATCGAGTGGGCAGTGAAAAGGAGGTAGATCTTTCTCTGGAATTAATTTGCTATTTCTGTGATCCAGCAAATGGTGACAACTTGACCTCTGGTTCCTCTGATGTTGCTAAACCTACCTTGAACATGTGAAATTTCTCAGTTCATGTAAAGCTGAAGCCTAGCTGAAGGATTTTGAGGATAATTTTATTATCATGGGAGACAAGCACAATAGTGCGGTGGTTTCAATGTTCTTTAGTCCTACCCTTCTTGGGAAATGGGGAAAGAATTGATCTTTTCCAGGCCATTGTTAGGTTTTCCAGATTTGCTGATGTCTTGAGTGCAGCACCACCATGATACCATTGTCTTTTAGGATTTTAAGTAGCTCTGCTGGAATTCCATCACCTCCCTTGATTTCAAACTTCGCAATGGCTGGCTCTGGGTGAAGGATCACACCATCATACTTATCTGGGTTATTTACCTGCACGTCGCACATCCCAATCAATTTTAGTTCCTTGAAACCTAAGATGTTGAGGTTTACTCTTGTTCTCTCCTGTTGACCCCATCCTTCTTACCTTGATTCATGTACATCTGATTCCAGGTTCCTATACGATGCCGTTCGTTACAGCGTCAGATCTTTACATTGATCTCCAGATACATCCCTGGTGGAGCTTCATTTCTGTTTTGGTCCAGCCACTTTATGATTGCTGGAGTCATTGTTGCTGCCTGGTGAAGAGGCTGTTGCTACATCTGGAGCAGGCCCTGCAACAGAGATTTGCTGCATCGTGCCTGGGTTGACAGATTTGGTTTGGCACAAGAAATGGCCATGGGTTCAGCTTTCAATTTTGCAAGTTTGAGCTGCCTGCTAGATTCCTAGTTGGAGAGGACATGAGGGCAGTTGGAGTCTTGAATCAGGCCAGGTCAGGGCAGAACATGTAATTCTGAGAATATAGATTTATTCATGGGATTGGATTCAAAGCAGTAGGTCTCATAACTTAGGGGAAGTGGGGAATGAAGGATGCTGCTGGCAGTGATTGCTGACCAGGGATGCTGCTAAATTTCTGCAGTGCATGGAACAGTCCCCATGACGGAGAATTATGCTGCCGTGATGGCAGTGGTGCTAACGTTCAGAGACCCTGGCCCAGAGCATAAAGGGAAAGTGAGAGGACTGAGCCACTTGCCCATGTTGTTGTTGTTTAGTTGCTCAGTACTGTGTGACTCTTTGCAACCCCATGGATTGTAGCCCCTAGTTTCCTCTGTCCATGGGATTTTCTAGGCAAGAATACTGGAGTGGGTCACCATTTCCATCTCCCAGGGACCTTCCTGACCCAGGGATTGAACCTGTGTCTCTTGCTTTAGCAGAAGGGTTCTTTGCCATCAGGCAGCTGAGTTGTGCATGTAGGCACTAGGAAACATGAGCAGAGGAGGCTGAGAAAGGAACAGGAGACAAGCAGAGAAGAAACACTTGGGGGTGTGTTATCTGGAGCCCTTTGAATATACCAGGTTTTAGGGATGAACGGGAAGCCACCGGGATGGATAGAGTGAACCAGCCTGAAGCCACAGACTCTGGTGGTCATTGCCCTCTGGGCTCATCTTGTCCTGGGATGCCATTTTCAGATGGAGGAACTGAGGACTGAAGAGGAGGCCCCAGTGATGGGACTGCAGAAGCAGAGGTGGTGGAGCTGGAGCAAGTCTCTCTCCCCACAGAGGCTGAGCCCTCGTTTATCACAGTCACCTGGTCTTGCAGCCTAGAAGTGATGGGACAGTGGCTTGAGGAGCTCCAACTCAGGTTACCTGGTGGGAACTCCTTATTTGAACATGCAAGGACCCGTTGGTACCCTCAGGTGCACTCTGAGTTCTCAGAAGTGTGGTTTCTTTTTTTCTTCTTCTTTTTTTAACTTAAAAAGAAGTGCCTATATTTTTGTTGTAAAACGTTTTTGCAGGTGTGGCATGACTCATGGCATGCAGAATCTTAGTTCCCTGACCAGAGATGGAACCTGTGCCACCTGTAGTGAAAGCAAGGTCTTAACCACTGTTCCTCTTATGGCTGGAGCCTTAGGTTCTCTTCTACAGAGACACCACAAGGATGAATTGGCTGTTCGGTAGTGTGTTCTGATTTTTGTGGAATCACATAATTGAACAAAAAGCATGTTTTTATATGCTTTGAATGCACAAGGGAACAAGCAGTCAAAATTCGATCCTAAGGTCTGTAGTCCACGATACTCTTCTGTCCATGGAATTCTTAAGGCAAGAAGACTGGAGTAGATTGCCATCCCCTTCTCCAAGCCAAAGTACAGAAAGACGATTAATGAAAAGCCAGTCTATACCTGTAACCTCTGACCATTTGTTCCGCTTTATCACCACCCCCTCCCCCGCCCCAGCCTGTGGGAAAAAATAGAGTGACCAGTGTTGGGTCTTTTTTTATTATTATTTTTTTTAACCTGTCCATCCTCTGTCCCTGTTGGCTCTAGTTAGCCTCCTTATGGAGTTCTTTTCAGCCTCAGTCTGTGTGATCTGGCCCCCATTTAGCAATGTTTAGATACTTTTGAGGTATCCTCTGGAGGAGGGACTAGCAACCCATTCCAGTATTCTTGCCTGGAGAACCCCATGGAGAGAGGAGCTTGGTGTACTACAGTCCATAGGGTCGCCAAGAGTTGGACATGACTGAACAAGGATGCAGACACTTTTGAAGCAGAGAGTCCAGGGGAGGGCTGCACTGTGTGCCTCATGTGGGACGTTAGTTCCCAGGATCAAACCTGCGCTTTCAGAGTTGCAATATGGAGTCTTACCCACTGGACCGCCAGGGAATCCCCTGGAGCCCTTTTCATTGTCCCAGCTGGGATGTAAGTGCTACTTCCATCTAGTGGGTGGAGGTCAGGATTGCTGTCAAACATTTTTCGTGCCAGAACTGCTCCTGGCCCTTTACCCCCACCCACAGAGAAGGCAATGGCACCCCACTCCAGTACTCTTGCCTGGAAAATCCCATGGATGGAGGAGCCTGGTAGGCTGCAGTCTATCAGTCGCTCATAGTCAGACACGACTGAGCGACTTCACTTTCGCTTTTCACTTCATCATGCATTGGAGAACGAAATGGCAACCCACTCCAGTGTTCTCGCCTGAAAAATCCCAGGGACCAGGTGGGCTGCCGTCTATGGGGTTGCACAGAGCAGCTAGGCCCAAATGTCCACATAAGAAGATCAAGAATATTTCTGCATTTCCTTTCTTCCTTTTCTCCCCCACTCCAGCGCTAATGTCCTTTACTATTTTCCTTAAACAGATGGACTTTCCATATCACCACACACAGAGCTATCACGGTGTTATTTTAGTGGTTGTATTTTATTCCTTTTAAAGGTGAACAGTCACTTATACATCCTGACACTTTAGTTATTCAGTAGTTTCCCATTTTTCTGTTGGAAACATCTTCGATGGCGACCCTACCTCCCAGGTGAGAGTGAATCCACAGGATATGTTCCTAGAAGTGGAGCTGCGGGTCACAGGCTCTGTGCTGCTGCTATTGGGAGAGATATTGCCAGATTGCCCTCTCAGGGGTGGTTCCGATTTATGTTCCCTTCAGCAATGTAAGATTCATGCCTCATTTCTCTAATGTGGATGTGTTTCTTTCTTTCTCTTTTAATCCCTGATTTGGATTTATAGCCTAAGCTGTCTTCCTATCAGCTGAGAAGTTCAAATGTTGACAGCCAGGTTGGATTCTGCAGATATTCCAGATATAGAAGGGCAGAGGTAGAAGGAGTCTTGATAAGCTAATTTTCTGACAAGTCCTGATAAACTCACGTTTTTCTTTCTGTGGAGGACAGTTGAGTCCATACACAGTGGAAAGTTTGAGACACTTAACTCCTAAAGGTCCACTCCCAGCGACCCTAGAAAAGTTGCCTCCCTGGCTTTTGGTGGTTTCTCATTAGGATAAACATTACAATAGCTCATTGACCCCATATATTGTGAAAAGAAGTGCTTTGTTTTTCATTCCCCTTGATTATGAATATTCAGTTTTTAGGCTAAAATTAAGAGACTGCACTTAGTGTAGACACACACGGGGCGGCAACATGCATTTTAGGCTTCCCAGGTGGCTTCATGGTAAAGAATCCACCTGCAAATTCAGAAGACGTGGTTTCGATCGCTGGGTCAAGAAGATCCCCTGGAGAAGCAAATGACAATCCATTCCAATATTCCAGCCTGGGAAATCTCATGGACAGAGGAGCCTGGTGGGCTGCAGTCCATGCGGTTTCAAAGAATCAGACATGACTGAGCACACAGGCCAAAATAAGAGCAAAAACAAACTAAAAATGCAGCGTAGACACACACAGCTACACACACATGCTCATACTTGATTATTATGGTGATGTGTAGATCTGTTTGTATGAACCCGACGGTTTTACACAAGGTGCACAAGGGTTAACACAAATCATGAGGCATTGTCTTTACTCACAGACAACATTGGTCCAATACAGGGGCTTACAGCCTTACCTGCCAGTTGTAAACACCTGAGGAATGTTTATATGGACAATGCTTAGGCCTTCCCACTTGCCAGTGAATTTAGTCTCTTGGAGTGTGCTCAAGCAGTCAGGGTTATTCTTCTAAACCTCTGGACTGGACAGGGAGTGATTTCAATGTTAAGCCAAGGTTAGCAGTCAGGGGCTGGCACAGTTTCCAGCCTGTGGACGAAATCTGGCCCCCAACTTGTTTTTGTAAATAAAACTTTATTGGAATGCAACCACATTCATTTCACGCATTAAATTATGGCACTTTTGGAGTAGAGCCTATACTCCTGAAAAAATTCACTTATTCTGTGGCTCTTTATGGAAAAAATTGATTGACCCCTACCTGATATGGTCATTTGTGTTTTTTGGTGACAGCTGTTTGGAATCTGTTAACCACATAGGAATGTTGTAGAGAGCAGGATGTCCTCCTCTAACATGGACAGCACCACTATCTGCTGCTACTCTGCTTCATGGGAAGTATTTTTGTGAGATAATTCTTTTCCAACATTTTGCATGAAAAGTCTGCCTGTGTTTTCCCTTTGGAATGCAGTGGTTCCTCATTTCTGAGAGCAGAAATAATGAGATGGGCCTCCTGTTTCCCCCCTTTTACTGTCATATTGTCAGTTCAGCTGTTGAAGTCCTAATCATGCAGCTGTTTAGTTGGACCTTCCTCTTTTCCATGTTCTTCAGTCCTCCTCCTCCTCCTTCTTCTTTTACTCTTTTTTCCCCTCTTTCATGCTGTCTATTCACTTTGTAAGATGCCTCTCCAGTAAAATTGAATGAATATTCTTTTCCCTCAAAAGGAGTTGTGCATTCAGCCATTCTCCTTGCAAGCATCTTCAGTCCTAGCCCTGAGAGGCTCTCTGAAAGGCCCGCGATCAGCATGTGCACACACACACCAGACAAACACAAGCATGCACACGTGCACCCTTGGTTCAGGGTTTTTAGAGCCATTTCTTTACTGACAAGGATGCTGTCCCAGTGTGCTCTGAAAGCTCACTTTTGGAATCTCCCTGGTGGCCAAACCCAAGTGTGTCCTTGGGGCAGGGCCCTTCCTAATCTTCCCTCGTTATGGTGATGAATGAAGTTGGAGCGATTTGTGGCTCCAGTCTTCTATGAGTGGGTTGGGTGTGGCTTTGGGGTGACTACCTGTGGCCCCTTAAGAGGGTAAATCTCTGATGTGTGGTATTAGGAGCATCCCCCCTTCTTGGGTGCTGGGCACAGTGCAAGGGTCCTGTTAAGGGGGAGAATGAAGGCTTTGGATGAGCCCTGCAGTCCAGCATTCAGTCTGTATCTTGGTCTTTGTACCAGGTTGGTGGTTGGAGGTGACATTCTGGGTGGGGGTAGCAAAGAGATGGAAGAAGCAGGTAATGAGTTCATAGCCAGTGGACCTAGCTCAGAGATGGCTCATCTTTGTCCTTGATGGATCCTGGAGGGATCCCACATCCTTCCTGACCTGCTTTCAGGGATCAGTCAGAGGAACTTGGCACACCTTATCAGACCCCAAGTGCATTCGGGTCTATTGGAGGGGATGTCAGGATGAAAGCCCATGCTTCCTGCCTGCAGAGTCTCTCACTGTTTTCTGGGGCTTGCTGCTTTCACCATTTTGTCCCCTTTTTATGTTTTGGGGGTCACTAGATGGACGTGACTCTGAGTGAACTTGGGAGTTGGTGATGGACAGGGAGGCCTGGCGTGCTGCCATTCATGGTGTTGCAAAGAGTTGGACACGACTGAGCGACTGAACTGAACTGAGAGGCAATGGCAGCCCACTCCAGTACTCTTGTCTGGCAAGTCCCATGGACGAAGGAGCCTGGTAGGCTGCAGTCCATGGGGTCACTACGAGTCAGACACGACTGAGTGACTTCACTTTCACTTTTCACTTTCATGCATTGGAGGAAGGAAATGGCAACCCACTCCAGTGTTCTTGCCTGGAGAATCCCAGGGACGGTGGAGCCTGGTGGGCTGCCGTCTATGGGGTTGCAGAGAGTCGGACACGACTGAAGTGACTTAGGAGCAGCAGCAGCAGAGGCAGCGGCAGAGGATGTGCAGAAGAAATTCAGGAAATGCATGCTCATGGATCCTTGGGACTCTGGGCCAGCTTGGTCAAACAAGGATCCACAGCAGACATGCGGGGGTTGGGGTGGTGGTAGGGGCAGGCAGGGCTTTTGGACCTGAGTCATTAAGTAGAGGCCTTTGCCCATGCCTGGTTTGAGGAGGAGTTGACATCTTTCCTGAGCAGGAAGACACAGTTTCCTGTCCAAGGCTAATCGGTCCGCATTCCTCAGATAGATACCAGGAGCCAAAAGGAGGTACAGCATACCAGCTGGAGTGTGTGCCTGTCTTCTATTTACCCTTTCTTTAAATATTTATTTGGTTAGGCAGGGTCTTATTTGTGAGACGCGGGATGTTTGACCATCAATGGTGGCATGCAAATTCTTAGCCATGGCCTATGGAATCTAGTTCCCTGACTAGAGATCAAACCGGGGTCCCCTGCTTTGGGAGTATGGAGTCTTAACGTCTGTACCACCAGGGAAATTCCTATTTTCCCTTTCTTTCTATATTGAGCTTCAGACCAGGTTGACGAAGAACAAAGTCTCTGGGTAAATGAGCTGAGCTCCCCATCTTTTATCAGCATATTCTCTGTGAGGCTCAGCACTGCTTTAGGTTACAAACCCATGCTGATCTGGGCTTGAAATTCAAAGCAAAGTGGCCAGACTCAGTATCACATTTTTAGCTGTTGTTGAGGTTGAAAATAGTGTACTCTTTGACTTTGGAGGATCCACAATGTTGCTGAGCTTCATGGAAACCAACCATCTGGCTGGAGTAGTGCATTTTCCGTATTGAAAGCAACCCAGGTGATAGTTCAGTAGAAACCTGCCAAATGTTCTCTCAGCCTCTTATGTCCAAGTCACCCCAGGAGGTCGAGTAGATAATATTGTTGGGATAAACGATGGAGGTATTTAAAGTTTTTTCCTCCTGAATGCAAGAATGTGTTTTCGAGAAGAAGCCAAGTGATGAGTGTTATTTGCTATTTCCCTCCAGTTCCTGATCTCACAAGAGCGTGGTGGTGTCTTCAAGATCAAAGCAAGACTGAGTTGGACCTGATGGAGGTGAGTGAGTCTGTCCAGCAGCAGTCTGCTCCTTTTTCTTCTCCTCTCTCCCAAGGGGCAGATTCACAGCAGATTCCAGCCAAATCTCGACAAGATATAGCGAGTTGCAAAACACAGTGAGGTGTGTGTCTTGGGTCCTTGCAGGCAGCTTGTCTAGGTCCTCATTTTGTTATTGTTATTAAGGATTTACAGAGGACTTCCTATGCCCCTTGAACTGTGTGTAGATTGTCCTGGAAGGTTGATACTATTATCAAACCTATTATCCAGGGGAAGGGACAAAGGCTCAGACAGGTAGTTTACTCATTCAGGGTCACACAACTAATAGAAGTAGAGGAGCAGGATCTGAATTCACCTACTTTGGGCTCCAGTATCCAAGCATGTGTGGCCATGCTTGTCATTCTGTTAGCCAACCTTTAGTTACTAATTGCACCAGCCCTGAGATCCAGAAATTAAACCAGATTTGGTTTTTAGATTCTTTCCATTTGAGTCCTGGAGGAGGTGGATATCGTTCACTCCTGATCCTGCTGGGCTGTTTGTGGTTCTTACCCTTTTATGGTTTTCTCTTCGGTGATCCCACAGCGGGTAACCATTGCTCTAGAATGAAGACAATACAGAGTTGATGGGGACTTCTTTTCAAAATTGAAGGGTATCGGATTATTTACCTACAGATGGATGAGACTCACTACCAGGAGCAGAAAACATAAATGTGTTTGTGTGGCCCTACGTAGGAAACCTCAAAAAAAGGGGGCTAGCTTTTGCGGTTGGAAGCCAAGATGGTGTCCAGCGGAAGAGATAGGGGCTTGGTCTATGTTAAAGTTTTTGATTGGCTCTCTTGACTTCCGTACACATGGACAGTGCATGATTACCATAGACTCCTGTTAAGGTCATGACGACTTGACCTTATATAAATATTATATAATTTGACCTTTAACATGATTGGTGTAACTATGGCATATTATAATTTGACCTTTAACATGATTGGTGCAACTATGGGAGGTCCCTCACAGAACCCCCTTGCTTGCCTATATAAACCAAGAGTTTGTGGCAATAAAGCGGAACTGCTCAGATGGAACCCCTGTCACATCTGATTGTCTCTCACTTGCTGAGGGGCTGGGTTGGCAGACAGCAGGCTCACCTCTCCTCGGGACCCCTTGGCTTTGCTGAGGGAAGTTCCACTGCCTCTCTCTTTCTGTGGAGCGCCCCCCACCCCCCACAGAAACTGGCTCCCAACGTGGGGCATGTGAAGCGGATGGATGGAGGTGGTGTCACAGTGCAGCTCTGATAGAGGAGCGACGAAGGACCCTAGGCTTGTCGCAGCGCGGAGCTCCCCTTTAGAGGAGTATCACCCAAGGTAATCCGGATTTCAAGGTGAGTCCCCCTTTTCCTTTGAGGGAAGTGGCAAAAAACTCTCCTGACTTATTTTCTGTCTTTTCTTGTTTTTCTGATCTGTCCTTAATTCCTTTTTCTGGAGTTTCAGTGAACAGGCAAACAGTTGTGGAGGCAATTGATAAGTCCTGGCTAGGGCCACACTCTGGCAGACTTTGAAGGCCCTGCAACAAGTGAGCCTCAGTAACTAGAGCCCAACCGGGTGAAACTCCCCTTTAATCTTTCTTAACTGAGGACATGTCCTAGAATCTTCCCTGGGCACGGGTCAGGCACTTAAAGGCCATTAGGGCGCCTGCCACTTGAAGACTCCCATGACAGGATAAGGGGGTCACGGAATGGGCTAGAAACCTCTAGGGTGCCCACCCCAGCAAGAAAACTTCCGTGCAACAATGCAGGTACATAAACAGTTTCAAAAGCATACCACAAACCCAGCTTTCTGGCCGCCACCACTCCCGGTAGGATTTTTGGTAGTTGTCTTCAGTGACTTTTCTTTCCATTCTCTTTTGGCAGCATGGGAAATAATATCGGGAAATCTGATGAGCCTGCACTCAGGGCACTGAGATATATGCTCATAAGCAGGGGACTTGAGATTTCTGAAGCCCAGGCCATTAAGGTCTGGGGGACCATTGTACAGTTAGCCCCCTGGGTTGCTTCGGCCAATCTGTTCTCTTGGGACACTTGGTATCGAGTACAAACACTTGCCATGCAGCGAGAGGTTCAAAACTGTGAGGAGCCCCCCTTAGGATTCTGTTTGACCATTCGGCCTGCAAGCTCTGCTTTTCACGGGGTGAGGAGCATGCCACTGATACGGGTACCCCCAATTCAAAATCAGAAAAACAATGGGAAAAGTTAGACGAGGAACGAGTCATGTCCGACCAAAATATAGCAAAAGAGACTGTAGGGAATAAATACTCTAGAGCGAATAGTGGGCCATGGGAGCCTTTTGGGGATGATAAAGGGGTGAAAGAAAATAGAGACCCCTCTGATGTCCCGAGACCGGGAGCCCAGGGGAGAGATCGGTGCCCCTCCCTGCCTCCCCCATTTGAGGAAATTCTGGGAGCACCTTGGGTGGGAAAGACAATGAGGTCACTTTGGAAAGGGAGGACCTATCCCAGGAACCCTTGGAGATGCTCACTGCCCTTTACTGGCCCGACTCAAGCCTTTCCTGTAAATGTTAACCTGGGGTGGAATAGGCTGGCAGCCTGGTACCTCCGGGAGGCCAATGATTTAAAAGAGCTCAAAAAGGCAGTGGCAGAGGATGGCCTGAACTCCCTGTGGGCAGAAACTATTCTCCAGGGCCTGGCTCATCAACCTTGTATGACCCAGGACTGGAAGATGCTATGTAAGGCAGTGCTCCCCAGGAACACCTATATCAAATGGTGCGCCTTTCTCAAGGAAGAGTGTCATGCTCAGGCAAAAAGAAATCAAGCTGCCAACCCTGCTATCCCGGTGACATTTGGGATGCTGTCAGGAATGGCAGATCAATGGAGTATGGGACCTCAACTGGCCACCATTCCTGCTCCTTATACAGATCAGGTGCCGTTCATATGCCTGGCCGCCTGAAAAAAGCTTGCAGAGGGCCCCAGTGAGCCCCCTATATTGGGCATCACTCAAAAAAAATAATGAAGACCTCTCCACTTCATAAATCGGGTGGAAAAGAGTATACAGAGGAAATTCCCTCCGGGGCCCCTGAGAGATCAGTTTGTTAGGCTATTAGTCTGGGAAGGGATGAACTCATACCATAAGTTGGCTTGCACAGGACAGAAAGACCACTCTATGGAGTGATGGATTGTAGCCACCAAAGACGTGGGGACACAGAGCCATCACCCCCGTTCTATTTCAACTGCCCTTCAGGCTCAGACTGAAGCTCTTGCCGAGGTGATGACCAAGGCCCTCTCCACTATGACAGCCTCTGGGGGGACCACATCTAAGGGACCCCCTAGTCCCCCCAAAATTGGGTCAATGCTTTGGTTGCGGACAAGAGGGACACTTTAAGAGGGAGTGCCCTCAAGGCGGGAGAGGGCCTGCTGGTCGGAGACCCCCCACTACTCCATGCCTGCGATGTAGGAAGGGATATCACTGGAGGGCAGAGTGCAAATCTAAATTTGAGAATGAAGGCAAGCCTCTAAACTAGATGAGGGGCAACCCCCAGCCCCATCATCCAAAAGGGGACCTCATTTCTCTCCAGATTATATTCAGAAGTTCCTTCAAAAACCCTTCCCTAGATGCAGCTCGCTCCAACACCCTACAGGGCTAATGGGGATCACTAAGGCCAAAGAGCCCCCCAGAGCCTAATGGACTGTGCCTATTGTGCCTGGATTAAGGCCTAAAATGGATATTACCATGGGAGGAAAGAGATTTCAATGTCTGATCGACACAGGAGCTGATCGGGCCATCCTCAGGGCAGAGGAGGTCCCACCTAGTTGGAAATTGGTCCCTGGGCCTCAATTATTGGGCATTGGGGGGAATACTCAATCTAAGGAGACTGCTGAGTAGCTCCCCTGGAGAGATATTGATGGTTCTACAGGAGAGGTTTGGCCCCTGATAGCTTCTGATTGAATGCAAATCTGCTTGGCCAGGATATTTTGGGACAAGCAGATGTATAAGTTACCACTGATTATAAGGGCTTTTATGATGACCTTAATGAGGAAAAATATCAACATTATAAACAGTCTCCCATACCAAACTGTAGGAGAGATCCTGAATTTGATGAACTTCACAAGGGAGAGCCTCTAACCCAATGGAAGGTGCCCCCCCCAATCCTAAGGGCCACTGTCCCCCAGGTCCCTCCTATACAATGGAAACCTGGACCCCCAGTATGGGTAGAGCAGTGTCCTCTTCCATCCACTAAGCTACAAGACCTTAGAGAAATCATCTCTGAACAACTAAATTTGGGACATATCCGCCCTTCTACTAGCCCTTGGAATACCCCGATATTTGTAATTAAGAAATCCTCGAGAAAATGGAGGATGTTACAAGATCTTAGAAAGATCAATGACAGAATGATCATCCAAGGGACACCACTAAGGGGTTTACCCTGGATACCAGCTATCTATGTAATAATCTAGTAATCCATGTAATTTATGTCTTATGGTAATAGCTATTAAAGGCTGTTTCTTTTCTATACCTCTACAATCCCAAGATTGTGAAAAGTTTGGTTTTTCAGTACCCTCCACTAACTTCGAGGGGACTGATGAGCGTTTTGAATAGACAGTTTTACCACAGGGAATGGCAAACACCCCTGCTTATTGTCAAAATTATGTAAAAGATCTTCTCCAGACAGTTAGAAGTCTGACATGTATTAAATTGTATGTTTACATGGAGGATATCATCTTGGGTGCCCCTACTGCTGAACAGATGTCAGCAGCATATGAAATTTTATGAAAGTGTCTATCAAAAGGGAGACTCCATATATCCTCTGACAAAGTCCAGGTTGTCCCGCCTTTTAAGATTCTTGGATCTCAGCTGTCCCTAGAAGGTGTGATCCCCCTAAAACCTCAGCTATACATCCAAGATTCCTACTCCCTGACTGGCCTACAACGGGTCTTGGGAGAACTCAATTGGCTATGACGCCAGACCCCTGTTTCGACAGGTCAACTCTTGCCCCTCTTTATCTATTAAAAGATAGACTGCCCAATGATGAGACAGCCCTTCTACCTTCCCATAAAAAGATCTTTCAAGACAAAAGGCCCTCAGTGTGGCCCAGCTTACCAGGTATACACCTGAAGAGAATCTACAATTGTGGGTCCTGCCTAGTCCGTCCTTAATTATGGCAGCCTTGGTCTGGGGGGCGGGGAGGAAGCCTCTACAATGGGTTCACATATCCTTGGGGGGAACTCCCCGAGTCTATACCTGTACAGATCAAATGGCTGACTTAATACAAAAGGGAAGAGGTATCGCAGTCTGATGCCATGCACATGAACCTGATAAGATTGTTATCCCACATAGACTATCAGATTTTGAATGGATTCAAAGAAACAATGGGAGAATAGCTTTAGCCCTGGAGGGGTACCTAGGCATCCTTGACTGTCATTATGGGCCACACAAATGGGTTACTTCTTTTGGTCGCCTAGATTGGAAGGCGCCCCAACTATTTCTCTTTAAGCCTATACCAGATATCTTCAATGTTTTTTCTGATGGAGGAAAGAATGGTGCAGCAGTCATCGTGTTCCAGCCACCACAGCAATCACAATAGCCAGATGAACATATACGAGAGTATTTTGGGCCTTGTGAGGGGTCCGCACAGTTTAAAGAATTTTTTGGCTGTTGTCATGGTGCTCACAAAAGTCCCTGAACCCATGAATCTGTTTTCTGACAGTCTTAAACTTGCTTCCAGGATTGCTAAATTCTCACATACAGCTAGATAACAATCCTATTACTCCCCTTATGATACAAGCATGTACCCTGTTACTTGAACGGGTTAACCCCATTTATGTACACCATCTTAGGGGTCATCAACATTTACCTGGATTGCTTTCAATGGGAAATTCCCTGGCCGATAGAGCAGCCTCCCTTACAATCCAAGCTTGTAACTTACAAGATGCCTATGATCTTCATGATCTTACTCATATAAATTGGAGAGGGCTACATAAAAGGTTTCCATAGATCCCTATTAGAGAATTAAAGAAAATTATACATACTTGTAAATCCTGTCTTCCTTATCTACAAGTACCACCTTTACATCCCCCAGGAGTAAACCCTCGAGGGCTAAAACCCAATGTGCTGTGGCAAACTGATGTGACCCATTATTCTCCTTTTGGAAAACTTAAGTATGTTTTTGTGTCTATTGACACTTACTCTCATGCCTGCTGGGCTACTGCCCACACAGGAGAAAAAGCAAAACATGCTCAAAGCCATTTTTTACAATGTTTTGTGACCTTGGGCCTTCCCCATCAAATAAAAACAGATAATGGCCCTCGCTTCATCAGCCAGAGGTTACAGAAATTCTTCCAACAATGGCACATTCGTCATAACACCAGAATCCCACATAACCCCCAGGGACAAGCCATAATTGAGTGGCACCATCAAAATTTAAAGGCTCAATTACAAAAACAAAAAGGGGGAATAAGCCCTCACCGGCAACTTGGAATTGGCACTCTTTATTCTAAACATTTTAAATTTTTCAAAAAATGAACCGATACCATGTTTTCAAAAGCATTGGTCTAACCAAGAAACAAAACCTGAAATACAAGTGAGATGGAAAGGTCCTATCACTGGCCAGTGGAAGGGGCCCCATCCACTCCTTACAATGGGAAGAGGATTCGGATGCATATTCCCCATTGGGGACCCCAGCCCTATATGGGTGTCAGCAAGGAATCTTAAATTTACACCACAAGAGAGGGGTCAAATCTCAAAATCTGACAGATTAAAGAGACACTCACATATTGAGCCCAAGAACAAAAAGTTCTGAGGCGATCTTTTCTCTCCTTTCAGATCATCGATGCGGCGACCCTGGTGGACACTGCTCCTGGCGATTGTCGGATTACCTATCCTCTCCTTGCTGACCTTCGTCATTGCCATGGCTGTGCAACAGTTTTTAGAATCTTTAAAGTCTGGGTTTAACGACACACAAGGCCATCAACCATGAGGGTACAACAGTGTCAGCATCCGTGCTGAGAGTTCAACAAGCTCAGACCATCGAGCTTATAAACAATATATCCACTGTCTCTGCTCAAGGATTTCAAACCAGCTTGAACACCTGAGATTCACCATAATGGGATTCCAACAACAGCTTGATCTCCACGCCAGAGCGATTGAGACGTTGAGTGTCTTGGTGGACATAGACTGCGATGTGAGATACCCCAGCTTTTGTCTGACAGCTTTTCCAGTGTTAAATGAGACTCTAACAGGTGAAAAAGGGAGCAATGGACCTATGGGACTGGGTACAAAGTCCATTTACCTGGTTTAAAAATGCCTTCTATTTGCTTGTTTTTGTTATTCTGTTTGTTGTAATGTTAAACGTAAAACTCACAGCCCGCAATAGGCACTTACAGTAAAAAATAGTTATGCTTGCCCAGGTCATGGAAAAGGAGCCCCATGTTAGGCACCCACAAAACCCCTGGATTAATTTAGCCCTTCAAGAGATTAACTGAGACAGATAAATAGAGTTCTAGATACCCATCATCTAGAGAGATTCCACCTAGCCCCCAAAAGGTGGCTGGATAGCCAATGACGGGTAAGACCCTCAGAGGAGGGCAACCTAAGACAGGCACAGCCGTGAGAGGGGCTGGTGAGGCTGGAGGTTAGCCACCTACAGCTCTACACCTTGCTCTACAGAACATCAATACAAATTTCTTGAGGGCTTAAATAAAATAACAAAAGAGGAAATGAGGGGCCCTACATGGGAAACCTTAAAAAAAGGGGCTAGCTTTTGCGGTTGGAAGCCAAGATGGCGTCCAGCAGAAGAGATAGGGGCGTGGTCTATGTTAAAGTGTTTGATTGGCTCTCTTGACTTCTGTACACGTGGACAGTGTGTGATTGCCATAGACTCCTGTTAAGCTCTTGACTTGACCTTATATGCATATTATAATTTGACCTTTAACGTGATTGGTGTAACTATGGCATATTATAATTTGACCTTTAACGTGATTGGTGCAACTATGGGAAGTCCCTCACAGAACCCCCATGCTTGCCTATATAAACCAAGAGTTTGTGGCAATAAAGTGGAACTGCTCAGATGGAACCCTTGTGATGTCCGATTGTCTCTTGCTCAGAGGGGCTGGGTTAGCGGACAGTAGGCTCACCTCTCCTCGGGACCCCTCAGCTTTGCTGAGGGAAGTTCCACTGCCTCTTTTTCTGCGGAGTGCCCCCCGCATGGGTTAAATGAAATTCTCGTTAGAAAAGAGATTTTCCCATTTTTGCTTGTATATGTAGGAAACTCCTACTGTTTTATCATTTTTCCTTTTGCTTGAGGCATGGAAATGGGTGCTTTCCTCCGGACTCAATTACAAATAGAAAAGCAGTTGGATGTGCTGCAGTTCATTGGATCTCAAGGAGTCAGACACAACTGAGCAACTGAAATGAACTGAACTGAAAATGTCCAGTTAAATGTTAAATGAGTTTTAACAACTTCTATGTAGCATTTGCTTCCACACCTCCCATTCTCTGTGTCCCGGTGTGTTACATAGGTGGGCAAGATTGAGCTCTGGATAAATCAGAAATTCATTTGGTCTGGTCCTATGTCATCTTTGAATGTCAGTAAATGACGCTCTCCCGGCAAGTTCCATTTGTTCCCTGTAGTCAGCTGCAACTTAAGTGTACTGCTAACCTCACCAGGCCAGTATGATGCCATGTATATTCCTTTTAATTCCAGCAGTGAGCATGGAAAATATTTGTGGGGTTTTGGTCCTGCTCTTTATTCTGTGACTACACCACATGCTGTTGTTTTTGTGTTTTGTTGTTGTTTTTTTCCCCCCAGGTTTATCTGTCTGTTTGCTTAGGCATACATGAAACCTCAGCAGATGTTTATATGCCTGTCGACCATAGCAATTCAAGGGATTCTGAGAAGTCAGATAGTAATTGAAATGACGCTATGAGTGATAAGGAGCAGAGGTCTCAGCCAGAAGATGCTGAAGAAAAGAGGGGGCTCAGATGTACAAAAAGCCATGTGCTGTCAAGAAAAAAACACCAAATTGCTGAACCCAGTGGAGATGGAAGAGGAGCTGAAAGCATGTCACCAGCCAGTGAGAAAGTGGACCCAAGAGCAGTCTAGGAGAAGACGAGCCCCCAGCTTGAGAAGGACTTTTCGGACAAAGCAAAACCCTTGCCTCATCCCACAAAGGATACACTGAAGGGAAAAGGTGAAATGGAATCCCCAACAGTGCATTTGGGCCTGGATTCTGATTCAAATAGATTTAGGAAAAGACCATTCGGTGTAGGAGGGTCGAAAATCTAGGAAGGAAGCCAAAGAACTGTCTCCCAATGAGGAGGGTGAGTGACTGTACCAGTTTCTGGCTTCTTGATTTGGTCTGAGGATGTCACCTTGCCATTTGTAGTGTTACATATCATGTCACCCTCTGACATCATAAAGTGTGGCACAACAAAGCTTGGGTTAGCTCCTGGTCACCTAGCTAGTTACTGAGCAGGACAAGGACTTAAGCTGGGCCTGCCTACCTTTTACCTTTTTGATACCCAATGTGGTTGATTTTGAGCACCGGAAAAGAAGTCTGTTAGAAAGGAACAGTTGCTTCTAGCAGTCAAGTCATTTTGAACCTAAGCAGTTTCTTTTTCCAGTATGTTCACATACATGCCTAAAGAGTTTGTCAATGTTAAGACACTGGACAAGACTGACACTGGTGAAAGTGTTCAGGTCAAAGACCTCGATGAATTTATTCTACCTTACCTCCCCTCACACTGCCCAGGCATCTCAAAATACATTTTCTTACTAGACTATAAGCCCTTTCGGGTCGGTGGGACCAGACTTCTGAGTTCTTTAGGCCTCTAGAAATCCAAGGGACCGTGTGTGCCCATGGTCTGCCATATTTTCATGTAACTTACATGGGCCTGATGTTTCTCAACCTTGGCGCTATTGACTTTTTATTATAGATAATTCTTTGTCCTGTGTATTGAAGGACCTTTAGCAGTATCTCTGGCCTTTACCAACTGGATATCAGTAGCATCTACCCAGTGGTGGCCTGCAAAATTGTCTTGACAAAGCAAAATCTCCCCTAGCTGTGAACTGCTGCCTGAGTCTTAGCAGTTTCCCCTTTGCTGCTGTTAGGGACTGAATCAGCAGTGGCTACTCTCAAACCTGCCACACCCCAGGCATGCAGGCAGACCCCCCACAGAACAGGAATATTTGAAGGATATTTGGCCCATTGGCGAAGCAATCAGTGAATTTCTCAGCTGGCTTGGCAAGCGGGAGATGGTATGCCCAAGAAAGATAAGAATTAATTAAGGACCCAAAGGGACATGGCTTAAGGACAAATTGGCGATTATAGCCATAAAACCTCTTGTATTTTGTGAGTTATGTACAGGGATAGTCAGGTTTCATTATGTGGCTCAGTGGTAAAGACTCCATCTGCCAATGCAGGAGACACGAATTTGATCCTTGGATCAGCAAGATCTCCTGGAGAAGGGAATGGCAACCTACTCCAGTGGTGTTGCCTGGAGAATTCCATGAACAGAGGAGTCTGGTGGGCTTTATAGTCTCTGGGGTCACCAAAGAGTTGGACACGACTTAATGACTAAACAGACAACATACAACTTCTGACAGGAGCTATCTTCTCAGTTTTGTGTCCCCTGGGGCTTTCCTAGTCTGGCTGCTTAAAGCAAGAGGGGGGATGGGTTTTGAGCATTTTTTCCTCTGTGTTTGTATCATTGTGAACTGTTCCAGAACCTCAGTTCAGCAGTTCATTGAAAGAGGATGGAATATCTCTCAGTGACACAGGGCAGCAAGAGAGAGAGGCAGTTGAGTCAGTCAGGAAGGATGGATCACCACCCCATCCATTAAAATTATGAATGGCATCTGAAACATCCAATTCTGTGTGGATTGGGGTTTGAGGGACCACATCTGATGTTGTAGAAAGCAACAGGGGTGGCATTTGTTCCATGAAGTTTGTGGAATTGTTGTGTCCCAAAGGCAATGGCGACCCACTCCAGTACTCTTGCCTGGAAAATCCCATGGATGGAGCAGCCTGGTAGGCTGCAGTCCTGGGGTCAGTACGAGTCGGACATGACTAAGCAACTTCACTTTCACTTTCATGCACTGGAGAAGGAAATGGCTACCCACTCCAGGAGTCTTGCCTGGAGAATCCCAGAGACAGAGTAGCCTGGTGGGCTGCTGGTGGTCGCACAGAGTTGGACACGAATGATACAACTTAGCAGCAGCAGCAGCAGCAGCCCGTGACGGTGTTCCTATGAATGATTCATTTATACTATTCCTCTCTTTCTCAAATAGGTGTTTTGTTTAGTGGTTGCTTTCACCCCTTCCAGAAAGGATTTGTGATACACTGATAAAATGAAAATCAAGACAGTGAGAAAGATGAAAATAGAATAGTGAGAGATCTGGGGGAATGTTTGTACATGAGAATAACTATTTCAGCCTTCAGAATTAGCACCGTCAGGCTTCCATTTGGCTCCGAGCTTCCTGGCAGTCAAAGTGAAAATGGAAAAACATATGAGTGCGTGAATAGTGCTCGTTTCACACCCTAAATAGAAAAGTACTCCAGTTGATAAAATGAAGTTGAGCTTTTCCTTTCACTGGTGGCTGACTGAAGTTTCTCTAGAAACCTCTGAGTGGGGCTTTTAAGCAACGCATGATTTTGAAACAATAACTCAGATACAGGAACTTCGCACAGGTTGAAATCCAGAGCAACATGAGTATGAGTTCAGTCTTAAAGAACAGACTTCATGTCAGAATGCAGTTGAGCATCTTTTCAAAGGTATGCTTTGACTCATAAGTTTATTAAGTGATGAGTGTTTTGGAGAGTGCTTGGTAACCTCCAACTGATCTTCAGTTAAGTGCAGTTTATACACAGAATCAGAATCCTCAAATAGAAAGATGGCTTTTCTTGCTAGAGATCCCAGAGCAGAGGTTAAGTGAGCTCACTTCAGGACCGTGACTACACTTAACCTGTATCACATCTGTCATTTCCAGCCTTCTCTTTAAAAGTCCTTAATTAATGTACAAGACAGTTACCTAAATCTAATATAAGTAGGGTAGTTGGGTGGGATCACTTTGGAGTGTTGAGGTTTAAGAGGTTCACTTCTTTATGAGACTACAGGTGATTCAGTTCAGTTCAGTCCAGTTCAGTCGCTCAGTCATGTCTGATCTTTGCAACCCTGTGAATTGCAGCACACCAGGCCTCCCTGTCCATCACCATCTCCCGGAGTTCACTCAGACTCATGTCCATCGAGTCATTGATGCCATCCAGTCATCTCATCCTTTGCCGTCCCGTTCTCCTCTTTCCCCCAATCCCTCCCAGCATCAAAGTCTTTTCCAAAGAGTTAACTCTTCGCATGAGGTGGCCAAAGTACAGGAATTTCAGTTTTAGCATCATTCCTTCCAAAGAAATCCCAGGGCTAATCTCCATTATAATGGACTGGTTGGATCTCCTGGCAGTCCAAGGGACTCTCAAGAGTCTTCTCCAACACCACAGTTCAAAACCATCAATTCTTTGGCACTCAGCCTTCTTCACAGTCCAACTCTCATATCCATACATGACCACTGGAAAAACCATAGCCTTGACTAGACGGAACTTAGTCAGCAAAGTAATGTCTCTGCTTTTGAATATGCTTTCTAGGTTGGTCATAACTTTTATTTCAAGGAGTAAGCATCTTTTAATTTCATGGCAGCAGTCACCATCTGCAGTGATATATACCCCTAAAGTTTCAGGACAAATGAAACTTTACATGGCCTTTCCTTCCCCCCACCCCCTGACCCCCCACCACTGCCCCCAGTAAACCATCAGTATCTGCCAGGGTCCAGCCCCAGTGGATCCAGGGAAATTCGAAGGGTGAACAGCGTAGGCAAGGAAAAGTTATTTATTTAATTAGAAATATAAAAGAAATTAAGAAGAAATAGTATAGTAGGAAAGTTTAGAGGAGAAAAGAGGCTGAATAACTTGGTTTATGGGGAAAGCCAATAAAACTCCTGGACAAGAAGTTTGCATCACATACATTAGGGCACTGGCACTCGTTTCAATAGCAGAGGGAGCCCCGCCTTGGGCTCCCTCTCTCATGGGACTTAAAAGCCAGGGCAAGCTAGTAGACGTGGTGAGCCTCCCTGCTCCAGATGGGAATTCAGCCAGAAAAGGAGAGGAAGGGAGAGAGAGAAAGAAAGAGAGAGAGCAAAACACGGGGGAAACCAGATTTCCAAGAAACTAGTTTGAGAGACTAGTCCAAGAAACTGGTCCATCCTTTATTGTTCAGAAAGCTTTTTATACTTTTCATTGTACATGGAGATCAATGGGTAATACAAAGTTACACAGCATCAACAGGCCTGACTCTTATCAAAACCAAGCTTTTCTCTCTGCATACTTATTTGTATACACAAGTGTTAGGTGATTTACATCATCTTCTGGACAGAGAGCCAATTAGCATTTTACAGCCTTTTCTCTGATAAGGGTTTGCCATTATGTCTACTACTGCAGGCAGGAATCCCTCAGAAGAAATGGAGTAGCCATCATGGTCAACAAAAGAGTCTGAAATGCAGTACTTGGATGCAACCTCAAAAATGACAAAATGATCTCTGTTCATCTCCAAGGCAAACCATTCAATATCAGAGTTATCCAAGTCTATGCCCCAACCAGTAATGCTGAAGAAACTGAAGTTGAACTGTTTTATGAAGACCTACAAGATCTTTTAGAACTAGGACCCCAAAAAGATGTCCTTTTCATTATAGGGGACTGGAATGCAAAAGTAGGAAGTCAAGAAACACCTGGAGTAACAGCCAGATTTCACCTTGGAATGCAGAATGAAGCAGGGCAAAGACTAACAGAGTTTTTCCAAGAACATGCACTGGTCATAGCAAACACCCTCTTCCAACAACACAAGAGAACACTCTACACATGGACATCACCAGATGGTCAACACTGAAATCAGATTGATTATATTCTTTGCAGCCAAAGAAGGAGAAGCTCTATACAGTCAACAAAAAATGACTGTGGCTCAGATCATGAACTTCTTATTGACAAATTCAGACTTAAACTGAAGAAAGTAGGGAAAACCTCTAGACAACCAGGTATGACCTAAATAGAATCCCTTATGATTATACAGTGGAAGTGAGAAATAGATTTAAGGGCCTAGATTTGATAGATAGAGTGCCTGATGAACTATGGAATGAGGTTCGTGACATTGTACAGGAGACAGGGATCAAGACCATTGCGATGGAAAAGAAATGAAAAAAAGCAGAATGGCTGTCTGGGAAGGTCTTACATATAGCTGTGGAAAGAAGAGAGGTGAAAAGCAAAGGAGAAAAGGAAAGATATAAGCATCTGAATGCAGAGTTCCGAAGAATAGCAAGAAGAGATAAGAAAGCCTTCTTCAGCGATCTATGCAAAGAAATAGAGGAAAAGATCAGAATGGGAAAGACTAGAGAACTCTTCAAGAAAATTAGAGATATCAAGGGAATATTCCATGCCAAGATGGGCTCTATAAAGGACAGAAATGGTGTGGACCTAACAGAAGTAGAAGATATTAAGAAGAAGTGGTAAGAATACACGGAAGAACTGTACAAAAAGATCTTCATGACCCAGATAATCATGATGATGTGATCACTAATCTAAAGCCAGATATCTTGGAATGTGAAGTTAGCCTTAGAAAGCATCACTACAAACAAAGGTAGTGGAGGTGATGGAATTCCAGTTGAGCTATTTGAACTCCTGAAAGATGAGGCTGTGAAAGTGCTGCACTCAATATGCCAGAAAATTTGGAAAACTCAGCAGTGGCCACAGGACTGGAAAAAGTCAGTTTTCATTCCAATCCCAAAGAAAAGCAATGCAGAAGAATGCTCAAAATACCACACAATTACACTCATCTCACAAGCTAGTTAGTAACGCTCAAAATTCTCAGCCAGACTACAGCAATACGTGAACCATGAACTCCCTGATGTTCAAGCTCGTTTTACAAAAGGCAGAGGAATCAGAGATCAAATTGCCAACATTTGCTGATCATGGAAACAGCAAGAGAGTTCCAGAAAAACATCTATTTCTGCTTTATTGACTATGCCAAAGCCTTTGACTGTGTGGATCACAATAAACTGTGGAAAATTCTGAAAGAGATGGGAATACCAGACCGCCTAACCTGCCTCTTGGAAATCTGTATGCAGGTCAGGAAGCAACAGTTAGAACTGGACATGGAACAACAGACTGGTTTCAAATAGGAAAAGGAGTATGTCAAGACTGTACATTGTCACCCTGCTTATTTAACTTCTATGCAGAGTACATCATGAGAAACGCTGGACTGGAAATAACACAAGCTGGAATCAAAAATGCCGGGAGAAATATCAATAACCTGAGATATACAGATGACAGCATCTTTATGGCAGAAAGTGAAGAGGAGCTAAAAAGCCTCTTGATGAAAGTGAAAGAGGGGAGCGAAAAAGTTGGCTTAAAGTTCAACATTCAGAAAACGAAGATCATGGCATCTGGTCCCATCACGTCATGGGAAATAGATGGGGAAACAGTAGAAACAATGTCAGAATTTATTTTGGGGGGGGGGGCTCCAAAATCACCGCAGATGGTGACTGCAGCCATGAAATTAAAAGATGCTTACTCCTTGGAAGAACAGTTATGAACAACCTACATAGCATATTCAAAAGCAGAGACATTACTTTGCCAACCAAGGTCCATCTAGTCAAGGCTATGGTTTTTCCCGTAGTCATGTATGGATGTGAGAGTTGGACTGTGAAGAAGGCTGAGTGCCGAAGAATTGATGGTTTTGAACTGTGGTGTTGGAGAAGACTCTTGAGAGTCCCTTGGACTGCAAGGAGATCCAACCAATCCATTCTGAAGGAGATCAAACCTAGGATATCTTTAGAAGGAATGATGCTAAAGCTGAAACTCCAGTACTTTGGCCGCTTCATGCAAAAAGTTGACTCATTGGAAAATACTCTGATGCTGGGAGGGATTGGGGTCAGGAGGAGAAGGGGACGACTGAGGATGAGATGGCTGGATGGCATCAAGGACTCAATGGACATGAATCTGAGTGACTCCGTGAGATGGTGATGCACAGGGAGGCCTGTGTGCTAAGATTCATGAGGTCTCAAGGTCTCAAGATTCATGAGTCGGACACGACTGAGCATCTGAACTGAACTGAATGAGTGAACCAGACTTATTTATGTTGTTCTTCACAAAGTTTGGTGCCACTCTCAGAAAGCACTAAATAAAGTTACATTCTTACATAGCAAAGGTACAACAATTTATAACAAGTAAACGGAGTACAGTGATTTACAACAAAGAATAGTAATTTACTCAAAAGTCTAGTGTTGCTAACATCAAAACTATTCCTATTTCTATATCCCCATTACATTTATTAATATCCTTCAGGTGCCTAAAAGATAAAAATTATGGAGGCCTGGCAGCAGTCATTGACTCAAAAGTGAAAAGTGAAAAGCTAAAATATGATTTTTAGCTCTTTAGAAAAGGCTCTGTATCTTTAAGATGCTTTAAGCTTCGTGCCTCTCGCTGTTGGGGGCCTGTGAACAATTCACAAGTTGTAAAAACTGTCCAGGAAACCTGTTAGGCAAGTTAGAGAGACATCAGAGAGGGTTTGAGCTGAAACATTCCTTTCAAAGGCAGAAGTCTGAAGCCCTAAGTTAACTTTTTCCAGAGAGTGTCAAAAGAGTGGAAAAGCACAGTACAATAAGGCAGGCAAAGTCTGGTTTTTGTGGGGTAGATGCTCAGAAAATCCATGGGGAACCCCTGAGGCCTGAATCGCCTTGCCCATCAGGCCTCTCCACATGAACTTATCATGGGCGGGATCTCCCGTGCTGGCTCCCAGCATCTTCCCCTTTTTTATTTTTTAAAAACAGTCAGGTGCAGTACAGTTGTGAGATTCTGAACGCTCTGCCAAAGAATCCTGACAATACAAGGAAGAATGATTATGAGGAGCAAGATTAGAGCACCCACAGCAACATAGCTGAAAACAGTAGACAGAATAGTCTTTCCAGAAATGAAGTTAGAGAAGGTGTGGGAAAAGTCATTGGCTTCTCCTGTGGCAGTAAAATCTAATCGGGAGTGTTCCAAGGTCTGTGTCTGACTATGAAATTTCCCTAAGTCTAAACTAATATCTGAGCTGTTCCAAACACCCAAAATATGATTTTTGATTCTTTCCCATTCAAAATCTTCCTCATTTACTTTCAGGGACATAACACATGTCCACCAGTAATCAGCATGACATGAAAGGGCCATTTTTACTTTTAGATTCTGTAATTCAGTCCCAATATGCATTATTGGTTCTTCTAGGCCATCAACTCTCATTTCTAGTTTCCTATTTATAACTTCCTGTGTTGCCAGCATTAAAGAAACATTTTTGGGACACAGTATCCACATATTGGCCAGTGTGCACTTGTTGAGTGCTTGTTATTGCTGCCACAGTACCAGAAGTAATTGCAGTTATCAAAGCTGATATTCCCAATATAAGTAAGCCCACAAACTGTCATGTCCGCATTAAATCTTGTAGCTGTTGCAGTACAGAAAGGCCATGGTTATCATACCAAAACATGCTTACAGTTACAGGCACCATGAGATAGGGTGGACGTTTTTAAATCACAAAAGAACAGACATTATATTGAGGAGTTAAACAAGATAGCATACATTGTTCACAAGACAGTACATTGAATCCTCCTGCATAGTTCAGTCATATATTAAGTAACCCAGAGTCATTAGCATAAAGAAAAACATAAGGGGAGGGTGGACAAGTTAAAATAGAGTAAATAGAGTTATTTTCTGGTCTGGTTAAAGTAATAGGGGCTGTAGCAGCAAGGGCTCTCCAAGTTTCTGGCTGCCGAAAGGTTTTGCCTTTAGCAGTATAAGATAGCATAGAGGGAACGAATTGATTATGATGTCATCTAGTGGCAGCTAATGGCCAAGAAACTGAATATTCTTTCCAATTGTCCAATCTATTGATAAAGTCATCGTCAGACACTGGGTCCTGACCTGGATTTGGGTTGCTCCAGTCCTGAATTGTATAATTTCTTCCTCCGGTATTCTGTGATCAATTCTCGAATTATAAGTACAAGATTTCCAAGTAGGATATCCTAAATGATCATCTATAGTTTTCCATATGATATCTGAGGGAGCAACATCGTCACAATTTGGATATTCTGATGGAGCTTTGAGAAACAAGGATTTATAGGGGTCAAGGACCCCAGGCATAGGAGCTTGTAATATCCAAAGAGACCACTCCCCTTTAGATGCAAATTTAGAGGTTGGGGAGTCTGTCATAACTGCTCTTTTAGAGGCTCCAACACATCCTTTCTTGGTAACAAAGTTTCCTGTATGGCCAGAAGGAAAATTAAAGTAAACAAGAAAATCATCTGCTAGTCTCTTAAAGGTATAATTGAAATTAATAGGGTATTGGTCTTTTATATAGAAAGTATAAGATCCTCCCAAAAGGCAAGATTGGTCTGTATTAACCTGTATGGGGTCACTGTTCCAAGTAACAACTTGGAAAGTTGGAGGATCCAGGAGAAACACCCAATATTTGGTTGGAATGGGAGAGGTGCTTACCTGGCAAGAGAGCAAAGCAAGCATGGCGATAAACACCTTTTCAGGAGAGACTGAAGACCCCTGTAGGGAAACTATCCCCTGTGCCTGGTGACAGAGCTCCCTAATCTGTCCCCAGGTGGGTACAGAGGCTAGTTGGGTAGACTGAGCTGGGCGTCCTGGTGATTTCCTGCGAGGCAAAGAATTAGGGGGAGCAATATCCCGTATATGAAGTTGTGACATCTGTCTAGTGGGTGGCTCCATTCCTTGCTCATCTGGAATCTCTGATGTCTGCTGTCCCAGGGTCAGCGGCATGTCCTGTGCTGGCAGAGGGAGAGGGGGCAAAGGTGGCTTCTTCCTTTTTAGAGATCGCGGTGGTGGGGGAATCTGGTATCTGGGGAGCTGAGACATGGTGAATCAGTCTTTCTGGAACCCAAATCGGAGAGCCTGCGTCCTGTGAAAAAATACAAGCATACCCTCGACCCCTGGTTAATAAAGGCTCAGGACCTTTCCATTGTCCAGATAGGTCCCTCCATTTTACTAGTGGTTTTGCATTCGATTGCTCTGGGCACCAATGGCAAAGCATTGCAGTGTTTCCGGATGAGTCAGCATTTAAGTTATTTATTATGAAAAGAGCATGTTGCAAAATCTGACGGGGGGAACTGTATTTAATTTCCCCTTCTTTTAGTTTTTGAATATGGATCTTTAGTGTTTGATGTGCTCTTTCCACAATGGCTCGTCCCTGCGGATTATAAGGGATGCCCGTGTTATGTTTAACTTGAAACTTTGTACAAAATTGCTGAAAAGATTTAGAAGTGTAAGCAGGGCCATTATCAGTTTTTATAGCTTTTGGCAGACCCAGATATGAAAAACATGTAAAAAGATGTTGTATTACATCTTTAACTGCTTCCCCTGTATGAGCAGTTGCAATAATAACATGAGAAAAGGTATCCACAGTTACATGAACAAAAGACAATTTTCCAAATGAAGAGACATGAGTTACATTCATTTGCCAGAGTGCATTATGTTTGAGACCGCAAGGGTTAACTCCCAGGGGCAAAGTATTCATGGTAGTAGGACAATGTGAACAAGAACAAACAATCTCTTGGGCAGATTCTCGAGGAATTTGAAACTGGTATCCTAAGGCATTGACATTCTGATGATGAAGTGAGTGAGAAGCTCGGGCTTCTTGGAAAACAGAAGACACTGAAATCCTGGTTAGTGAATCTGCCAATTCATTGAAAGCGTTTAAAGGGCCAGGCTGACCGGGATGAGCCTGAATGTGGCCGATAAAAAATGGTCGATTTCTTTCCCAAATTTGCTGCTGTAATCTAGTTAACAAAAGAAAGATAGCAGTTTTGTTTTTGGCTGGAACTGCAGTCTCAATGTGTGGAAACAGCCTGACCACATACTGAGAGTCAGAGTAAAGGTTAAGTTCCTCCTCTGCAAACATAAAAAGGCCTCTATAAGAGCTGTGATTTCAGCTCTTTGAGCTGAAGTTTCTTGTGTTTCCCAAGCTTTCTGATGATTTCTTGTAACTATGGAGGCTTTGCTATTTGCTGACCCATCAGTGAAGGCTATTTGAGCATCTGGAATAGGGAACTGTTTACACCTAACAGGAAAAATAACTGGATGTTTGGACATAAAGTTTAGAAAAACATGCGAGGGTAAATGATGCAAAATTTGACCACAATAATTCCCTATAGCAATCTGCCAGTCTTGATCAAACATTGGAAGAGCATCAAGCTGCTCCTTATTATATGGAATTACAATCTCTGATGGCTCTTTACCAAACAATTCAATGCTCTGCTTCCTTCCTTTAGTATTAATGTGGCAATTAGACAGGGATAAGAAGCTACAACTTTTTTTAGCTTGGGCGGGAAGATGGACCCATTCTAGAGGGCCGCTTTGCCACAGAACTCCCATAGGTGCCGTTGGAGTAGCTAGACAGAGGAACTGCCAAGTCACCGTCAAATCAATCCTTTTTATATAACTATTCGATAAGGCTGCTTCTACTTTGCCTAGGGCCTCTCGAGCCTCAGCAGTTAATTGTCTTTTAGAGGTTGGATCGGGATCACCGCGTAAAGTGTTAAAAAGATGTTTCAATTTGGCAGTGGCTAATTTTGAATATGGCCTAATCCAATTTCTTTCACCTAAGAGTTTTTGATAATCATTTAAAGTAATAAGATGGTCTTTTCTCAGTTGTAGCGGGGCCTAAGTCACTATTTCTGAATTTATGACTCTTCCTAAGTAAGTTACAGGCAGATTGATTTGAATTTTTTCTGGGGCAATTTTTAGACCTTTATCTGTCAATGCCTCGGTCAAATCTTGGAGGACAGATGGCAAATGAGCTCTATCAGGATAAGCTATTAAAATATCATCCCTATATTCAATCATATATACCTGTTCATATTTAATCCTAGTATCTTCTAGAGCAGCATTAACAAATTTCTGGCATAGGGTGGGGCTATTTTTCATTCCCTGAGGCAAAACCTTCTACTGAAACCGGAAGTAAGGCTGTTTAAGATTTTCTGACGGCAGACTAAAGGCAAATCACTTTTTATCCTCAGGGCTTAGGGCAATATTGAAAAAACAATCTTGTAAATCAAGCACAATTATATTATATCCCTCTGGAATGGCTACTGGGGAAGGGAGCCCAGGTTGTAATGCTCCCATGTCTTCCATGATGGCGCTAATTGCTCTTAAATCCTGTAAAAGCCACCATTTGCCAGATTTTTTCTTAATAACAAAAATAGGAGTGTTCCGGGGGCTATTGGAGGGTTCAATATGTCCCAATTCTAGTTGTTCAAAGATTAACACTTTAGCTGCCAGTGATTTTTCTTTAGGCAGAGGCCATTGTTCTACCCACACTGGATCTTGAGATTTCCATGTAATGGGGTCAGCAGCAAAAACAATGGACTCCATGATAAATTTGGATAGCCCAATCCAGTACGTAACTGTCGAGGAGTTGGGCAAATTGGCTCAATTATTCCTGTCTGTTGTTTACCTAATGCTTTCGATGGATCATAGCCCATTTGCACCATTTGAGAAGACACTTTATCATCAGGGCTGAAAAGTAACACTCCCATTTGAGGCAGCATGTCCCTCCCCCACAGGATAAAGGGGAGTGAAGGAATGACATAAGGTTGCAAAGGTCCACAGGTATCCTGAAATTGCCAGTCTAAAATGTTTGCACTTTTAGCTACTCTGGGGGCTCTTCCTATCCCCACCAAGTCATTTTCAGTAGTATGTGTGGGCCAGGAGCTGGGCCAGTCTTTTCCTGAGCTGCAAGAAACATCCGCTCCTGTGTCAAATAACCTCACAATAGACTTGCCATTAGTCAGGATAGTTTTCATAGGACGTTTCTGAGTAATTTCTGTTAATCCTTTCTTCTGCCTTTCGCTCTGAGTAGTAGTGTGCCATATGGCAGCGCGGCAAGGCAAAAGTAAAAGCTGTGTTATTCTTTGTCCCTGATGGATTTGGAAAGTTTTAGTTGGGGGTGAAATCATTATTTGATTTTCTCCTGTATAATCTGAGTCAATTACGGCAGGAATAATTGTGAGACCTTGCATAGCTAAGGAACTTCTGCCTAATATAATTCCCATTAAACCTGCCGGTAATGGGCCTTTAACTCCTGTAGGGACTTTTATAGTGGGGCTATCTGGTGTTAATATTGTTGAGGTGATGGAACTGAGGTCTAGTCCTGCGCTGCCTGGGGTTGCTCTGATGAGTTCTGTGACGGGACGAAGGGAATGAATGGATTCAGTGAGGCTGCCCCAATTGTCATTGGGGCCTGAGGCTGGCCCCTCAATCTGTTTCCCGACTGCTGGTTAAGGCCCCAAAAGGCTCCTTTTCTATGGAATTGTGACCTTCATTCTTTTGCCCAATGATATCCTATTTGACAATGAGGACAAGGAGATTTGGGGACGGGAAAATTTTGCAAAGTGGAAACAGCTGGTGGGGCGGTCTTTGCCTGATAAGAGCTGATTTTTTTTTTTTTGAGGACAGTTATGGAAGACATGTCCCTCTGGGCCACAGGAAAAACAGGCTTTGGGGAAGGTATTTCTACGTTGGTTACTGAAATTGCTCTGCACTTGGTCATTTTTATTTGTAAAGAAGGATTGTACTGTCTGCTGATAAGAATTTCCTTTCATTGCTGCGGCTATGGCAACGCCCTGCATCATTGAGGGTCCTATGTCTTCACATTGCCTGATATAATCTTTTAGAGTTCCAGTTTTCTTTACAGGATGTAAAATAGCCTGGCAGGTAGAGTTAGCGTTTTCAAATGCCAGTTGTTTTGTCACTATATTAGCTGCCTCAGAATTAGAAATTACTCTGTTTACCGCCTCTGTGAGCCATGAGAGAAAATCCTCATATGGCTCTTCAGGTTTTTGTTTGATATTAGAGAAGGAGGAGGAGGTTGATTCATTTCCTTCAGGCAATGATCACCAAGTTGCAGTAGCACAGGCGGCTACTTGTTTCAGGGTCATTTTATCTAGTTTCGTTTGTTCTGTAAGTAAGGCATATTCATTATTCCCTATCAATATTTTTTTTACAATATGTTTTGGACCATACATTAGGACCATATATTTGGACCCTATATTAGGTTGCTATCAGCCTTTTTTTGGGCTAGGACCTCATATTCAGTTCTCCAAAGTATGAATTGTGCTCCAGATAAGCAAGCTTTAGCAACTGCCTTCCAATCATAGGGTGTCATCCAGCTGGCTGCTAAAATTTCTAATAATTGTAAAGTGTATGGGGCCATAGGCCCATACGAAGCACAAGCATGTTTTGATTCTTTGACCATTTTCATTTGAATGGGTTCCCATTGGATGGCTCCTGCCCTTTCCCCTTGCTTGCTATCAAATGTTACAGGAAAGCAAGCTTCCAGGTGAGGATCAAAATCATCGTTAGGGCTACAAAGGACACTTCTCCTGGGAGCTTCTAGTGGGGGCCCCTTTGCCCCTAGAGGGAGGGGGGGCAGAAGAGGGCCAAAATATGCCATAACTTTGTCTTTGTATTTCAAAGATCTTCAAACTGTCTGATGTTTAGATCTTATGTATGTATTAACTGAAGATATCTCCCTTAAGCTCCTAGGGGCATATGACTTAATAGGAGACATTTCTCTTGAACTCCTGAGAGCAGGCCTAATTGGGAAGTTTCTCTTGAATTTCTAGGAGAGGTTAGTCTGATAGGGGATGTTTCCCTTAAACTCCTTGGAGCATCTTTATTTAACAAAGGCCAATCCTCATTACAATGGTATTGAGTTACTTTTTCTTCGAAGTCTTCATCATCAAAAACCTGATCTTTTTTTCTCATCTCTATCTTCTGCCTTTTCCTGAGCAGTCATTGCAGCTAGCATTTTGTTCAACTGCCGATGGCTAGGTATAGCCTTCTTTTCCTCACCCTCCTCTTTGATAGATACCTTTTTGTCTGCACTTTCCTCTTTAAGATGTGCTTTTTCAGATTCAGGGGCAGGGTCTAGAGCGTCCCTAATTATTTTCCATAAGGAAAAGGCCTCAGTAGGCACCTTTTCTGAGCCATGTTCAGCATGGTAAGTTTTTAATTGTTTCCCTATGCTCTCCCAAGTATCTAAGTTAACAGTGCCCTCTTCTGGAAACCAAGGACATTGTTCTTGTACAAATGAAAAAAAAAAAAAAGAATATTGGATTTCTTAACTTTAATTCCTCATTTAGTTAGCAACTGCAAGATTACTCCTATAAAAAGCTGTCTTTCTTTTGATTCACTGTTACCCATGTCATAAAATTAAGCCTTATAGAAAAATATGCCTCGTCAAGGGTTTTACCTTTGGCTAGGTGGGTTTTCTTTTCAACCCAAAGAAAGCAGGTTTCGTTCAACCTCTACAAAACCAGGTTTCTCTTAAACCCAACACTTCCCACTCCTACTCACCCTGTCTATACTACAGGGGGGTATTCAGCCCCCTGAGTGGGGTCCTAGTCATCCCGAAAACTCAACACTGGGGGAGTAACCGAAAGTACTCTGGGGGGAGTGACTTAATCACTCCACGGGGAGCAACAGAGAGTGCTCCAGGGGGAGCATTTGCTCCGAAGAACCTGCCTTCGAATAGCCTGTTCCAAGCGCCACTAGCAGGGGTCCAGCCCCGGTGGATCCAGGGAAATTGGAAGGGTGAACGGTGTAGGTGAGGAAAGCTTATTTATTTAATTAGAAATATAAAAGAGATTAAGAAGGAATAGTATAGTAGGAAAATTTAGTGGAGAAAAGATGCTGAATAACTTGGTTTACAGGGAAACCCAATAAAACTCTAGGACAAGAAGTTTGCAAGTATCCTTCAGAAATTAAAATGTTTTAGTGTTTAAATTAAAACTGCCCAAGGGTGTGTCAAGCCTGGAATGTTTTCAGATTGCATACTTCTGTTTCTGTTGTTGTTTGTTTATTTGTTTTAATTGGAAAGAGTTCCAGTGGGACTCTATCAGAGTGGTAAACATGCCAGAAAGCCAGCTATTTGCTTTTGCAAGATGAGGGAGGAAAAGGATCTTTTCATGGTTGCCCTTTGCCTATGGAGCTATCGGGCTAGCATAATAACAAAGACAGAATATTATTTAATCACATGACCGAAATGAGAGGCACTAAAGTTGCATTTGCAGGTTAGAAGCCTTGCCTGTGGGAGCTCTGCCTTTCAGAAGGGCCAAGCTCAAAGCCACTTCTGCCCCTGCAAGGGGAAGGGGCAGTGGCTGTGACTGATATCCAAAAGCTCGTCCTAGGCAAGGATGGGGGCTCCTCACTCTAGGTAGAGATCTGCTCCCAGCCCCCAGATCTGTGTTCCTGCCCAGGACGTTGGCTGAATTCTTCCCCAGAGGAGCAAGAGGGCGAGTCAGTTGTGTAACGACCAAGACAACCCCAGCCCCAGGCAGAAAAATCAACCTGTCAGCACACTTTTCCTTTCACACTCCTTGGTTGTCACGGTCCCACAGTTAACTGAAACTTTCCCCTAGAGTAATCAAGAACTCCTGTCTTTTCTGGGTCATAGAAATCTAAAGATGACAGGCATGGAGTCATGCAGCAGAAACATGCTGGGCCCTAAAAGAGGTGTTAAGGGCTTCCTTGGTGACTCAGATAGTAAAGGATGTGCGTGCAGTCCTGGAGGCCCAGGTTTCTTTCCTGGGTCAGGAAGATCCCCTGGGGAAGGAAATAGCAACCCACTCCAGCATGCTTGCCTAGGAAATCCCATGGACAGAGGAGCCTGGCAGGCTATAGTCCATGAGGTTGGAAAAGAGTTGGACATGACTTAGTGACTTCACTTTCAGTCCTTTTTAAAAATGTGTGAACACAAGAGGATCCTCTCTGGGGATGCATGGTCATCTCTCCAGTTACTGGAGCCCCTGCAGTCAGAGCTGGCCTTCTTCCCCTCACAGATGAATATTCTTGTGGTCACCCCTTCTCCACTGCTCAATGATTCTGGCTCTAACTTGCATTCTGGCCAGCCCTGCTCACTGTCTGTCCTCATTCACCGAAATTCTGCCTATTCCTGGGCATGTCTTGGCTAAAACTCTTCTCCTCCAAATTTGCCCTGTTGCCTGTTGAAATCCTGCTCTCCACACTCATAGCCCATTTCCTCACAGTATATACACTCTGAAGGGCAGTGTTGTTCAAACTCTAGTCACTTGTATTTATTATTTTTGGCATTCCCAAGACCTGATCATGCAATTACTGCCGTCATATATTTTTTATCTGAAGCAGCAGCTCTTTTGAAAAAGAAAAAAAGAATGATTTCAATATTGGACATAAACTTGACTACTAGACAGTAGGTTAATACAGTATTTTTGCTCGGAATAAAAGATGCAATATGGATAACTGCAGTCAAAACAAAAGCAACTCTTCTAAATTCTCCATAAATATCATTTTTCTGGGGATTGTTCTGTTCCTGGTGTGAGTTGCCTTGAGTGTTAGGGGTCAAGGTTCCAGGACCATGCTGAGACTATTCTGGAAGGAATTAGAAGAGATGAAAACAATGCCCTTCTTTCTCGGTGATGAAGTGTTATTCAGTGCTTTGGGCATTGGGAGGCTGTCAATTTCCTTGGGGTACATGCTCTGTAGGTTTCCTGGCCAAGGAAAGCATTCCTGTTAATGTCCAGATGGACTTTGGTTAGTCCTTCTCAGTGCTTACTGAACTCTAACTTTGTAAAACAAGGTACTTTCAATGATTCTGTTCATCCACTGGGTCATCAGCTAGCAGGTGGGCAACTCCAGGCCAGGGGCTGGGTCAGTTGGCCTCAGAACCTCAGAGGTTTTGGCAAGTATCTCAAATGTGAACAAGCACCTGACCCAAGGAAGCTGATGTTTTAAGCTAGAACATGCTGCAGAAGTGGCCTAAGGATATAAAGTGAGAATGTTCTCATTCATGTGGAAGTCTTTGGCATGGCAGCCTGGGATGGTTACATAGAACTCAGTGGCACGGCGACCCTGCAGGTCCGTCTGAGTCCCGTCTACTTTCTGTTTTGTGTTTTCATGTATTGGCTTCAGTCGTAGTAACGCTCCACCATCCACAACAGCGGGCAGCCAGTCGCCCCCTGAAATGCTGGTCCTCACCCGTTCATCCTCCCAAAATCCCGCGGCTGGGGTCACGGCCACCACCATCACCACCTGCACAGTCATGGCAGCCGCTGGTGCTGCCACCAGCACCATGGGAAGCCCGGTGAAAAGGCTGAGGCCACTTTTACCGAAGGAGACGGCCCTGGCCAAGCAGCAGGTTATGTGGAACCCATCAAGTAGGTTTCCAAAGCCCTCCTAAAAGTGGCATGTGCAGAATACAGTGGCAGCAGCAGCAGCCTCAGTCTTCCCAGGGGACAAGATATCAGAAGAGACAGGCTGTGAAAGGTGCCAAGCCTCCCTGCTCTGTTCTCCATGGTACCCTCCCCTTTTTTGCCACATGGACAGGAGAAAAATTGTCCTTGTTTAATTTGCTTAGTTCCCCTGTTTACATGTCCACTGTATCCTAGAGGCCTGACGCATTCCATTAGGCATTATGTTTAAAAATTATTTTGCAACTTGCATTTTTTTCTTTTTCATTTTCATTTTATAAACAGTATATACACATCTTCTTAAAACGGGGTGAAATGGATGCCTAGACACATAAAAATCTGTTGTCTTTATTGACTGTTTCTTTCCGCACCCTTTCTCAGAGGTATTTTTAACCATGAGATCTTTTTCTAATTCATGTATGCATATATATTTATCTACCTGTGCATGTATATATATATACACACACACATATATATACATGTATGCATATATATATATACATAAATGACTTCATAAAGTTATTACTGTTTTTCTCTTTGAAAACGTAAAAATTGTACTATCCTTGCCTTTTATTCCCCCCACCCATCAGCATGTTTTGGAGGTCAATCCATTTGAGTGCATATAACTCTCTTTTTCTTTTGGACTGGTGTGTAATATTCCACAGTTTACTTAATAAAATATTTGCCTACAGATAGACATTTTGGTTGCTTCCAGTTTTTATCTGTTGTAAGCATTGCTACAATAAATATCTTTGTATAAGTATCTTTGTGCATGTTGACGAACCCCTGGGCATTATTTTTGAAGAGTAGAGTGTGTGAAGTGGATGATAAAGGATACCTTAATACCAAGGGATTAGCACCCACCACCCAGTGCAAGAAGAGCCAGTGTCAAGAACCATTGCCAAAGTGACGAATGATAGCTCCCAGCTGGAGTCTCTTTGTGGGTGTACGAAAGCGGAACAAAGTGCTTATCTGATGGGGACTAGTTTGTCTGGCTCTCGTGAGGACTGATACTGGTCTTGTTTCATGGGGAACCCTGCACTGAGATTCTTCATTATTGGGCTCTTGGATTGAAACTCTCACATACTGAGTGCACCATCAGGAGGAGAACTGGTAAGAGTTTCAGCACGTTGTGAAATGAAAGAGTAGCCAGATATGGAACTGGCCCCCAGTGAAACTCTTCAAAGCTTGGGGTGGAGGAAGACCCAAAGATTGAACACAGAGTACGGGAATACAGCCGGATTGATCCTGCTGTCCGCCGTTTTGCTATGACTGAATGGGGTCTGGAATCTTTCAGATTGGGATGGGCAGTTCCAGGCTCCTGAATTCATAACACTTAAGTATAATGAGCCTTCCAGGGGAACTCGGGAGCTGTCAAGAAGGAGCTCACTGATAGTATGGTTCCCAGGTTGTGCTGTTAAACATAAACAAAACTGTCCAAAACGAGTTGAGGTAGTTAGGATAGATTTTAATCTGCTATTTACTATCACAGTAGGGCAAAATGTCCAGCATGAACTGACATCAACCCCAAATGTATACACAGGGGACTGGGGTTTTAAAGGGAGAATTTGGGAATAGGCAGGGGGAATCATGGGAACTCTATAGAGTCACAAAGTGACACTTTTACACAAAGTGGGAAGGGGGTGTTGGTCCATGTGAAATATCTGGGTTTGCTAACTCTGGTACCTCTTAAAGGTAGGCTTCTGCCCTCCCATAGAGACTGGACAATGGGCCCTATCCTTAAGTGTTGACTGGAGCAAATAGTCGATTCTATTGGCAGCCTTGAGTTTTCTTAGGTGGGGACTTTAAAGGGGTAGGGAGGTCATCCTAAGAGGCAGCCTTGAGCTGCTGGAAACTTAAAGACCCAGGTGGAGGACTTACTGAGTAATGGCTCCGTGGAGCCTTGCTCAAATTTGGCCAATGTGACAACCTTTGTCCCTTGAAAACAGAGAAACTTGAAGAGTGTGGATTGGGCCCTGCTCCCACCATAACTTCCAGCTGGGACAGCCTTTCCCAGGCGGTGGGTGACCAAGAAACTTTGCTTTTTCAGGTGTCCAGCAGAAAGAGATCACACAGAACCCATCCACCTCCACAATCACCCTGGTGACCAGCACCTATTCATCACCCCTGGTGACCAGCTCAGTATCCATGAGCATCCTTGCTTCTTCGGTCAGCACACCCATCACTACTGCTTCAGCTGATGTCGCTGCAGACACTGCCAAGTACACTAGCAATGTGAGTGCCAGTGGTTGCATAGGGGAGGGCCAACCTTGGATCTTTCCAGGAATTAAAGGGGACCGGGGAGTGGCGGAATCCATCCCCAACTTGCCTGTTCTCTTGGCATGGTCCTTGTTAGGGATGTGGTGGGCAGGCTTACCTGCTCTATGTTCACTTGTGGGCACACTCTCCATTTAGGTTCTGTCTTCTGTCTTTTAAAATTTATTTTATTGAAGTATAGGTGATGTACCGTGTTGTATTAACTTCGACTATATAAGAAAGTGATTCAGTTATATACACACATAGTTTTTCATATTCCTTTCCACTATGGTTTATCACAGGATATTGATTGTAGTTCCCTGTGCTATACAGAAGGATCTTGTTTGTTTTATACATCATAGTTTGCATCTGCTACTCCCAGATTCCCAAAGTGTCCCATCCGCCACCCCAGCCCTCCTCTCTACTTCTCTCTTATTTGCCAAGTGCTTTTATGCTCGCTGTTTAATCTGGGCAAGTGAAGCTTGCAGATCTCCTTGCTGTCGGATGAGAGTGCTCTGCAGTGAGTTGCAGATTCAAGTCTGTAGAACCCAAGGAGTGAAAATCACCACCAGAATCGCAAGTCTCTGGGAAATCCCTTCTGCCTCCTACTGGGGCCTAGAACAGTAATTACTACATAGTTGTAGAATGAAAGCAGGTTTTTGAATGAAAATCTAATGTCTTTTGAATGAAAGTCTAATATCTCATTGGGCTTCTTACCAGTAACATTCTTGTTTAATGTGCACAATTTTTAAAGTCTTTATTGAATTTGTTGTAATATTGCTTTATTTCCCTTCTTTGGAAACGTTTTTGTTTTTTGACTACAAGGCCTGTGGACTCTTATCTCCCTGACTAGGAAATCAAAGCCGTATCCCCCACATTGGAAGGCAAGGTCTCAACCACTGGAGTTTCACGGACGTCCTCACACCCATGTTATAGATGAGCACACTGAGATCTGGCCAGGTCAAACAGCTTTTCCAAGGTCACATAATCCGTGAATGTCTAATTGGCATTTGAATGGTAGCAGCCAGGATCTAGAATACCCTCTTGACCTGGCTTTGAGCTCACTTCTGAATTCACACCAGGCCTGCTGACCACAGCTCTTGGGTGTCCACAAACTGATTGTTCTTACATGTGGCTTTTTAGAGCAACTCCTCTGCAGAGTCAGTGTGGCTAAAGAGATAAGTTCCAAGTCTTAGGGGTATGCCTCTTATTTAGTATTTCCGTTCCCCCATTTTGAATAAAAGAAGAATTTTTATCAACACTCTGAGTTTCAGAACAGGAAGGGTTCAACTATTAGGTGTGGTCGCATCCTCAAGGATTTTTACTTGCCTGTTCATCACCTTGAACTAGCATTGACTTCATATTTTAATTTATAGTGAATTCATACCTTAAGTGTGAAAATCACTTTATGTATGAAATAGAAAATCCTATATTTATTGTAGGAAAATCAATGCCAATTCTTTCCATTGTTAAATATACAGTTTTCTGTACTTCATGAAGGAAAGTCAGCACACAGATTTTCAAATGAGAAATCTGAAAAATTCCATATTTCATGTTACCTTGTTTATCCCCAATGCAATGTGAAATAGAAGAATGTCATATTTCATAGGAAAAAGCTCTGTGCCTAGATGTTCAAATGCCAAAGTACAGAAATCCAAATTTCAGGTAGGAAAATCAGTGCCCAGATTTTCATTCATTAAATGCAGACAACTGCAGATTTCATGTAGGAAAATCAAGACCCAGATTTTCCTAAATGAAATATAAAAGTTCATTATCTCATGGATTAAGTCTCTGCCAAGATTTTCTTATGTGAAATATAAGGAAATCCGTACTCAACAGAGGAAAATCACTGCCTCAAATTACATACATAAAATCACCAAAATGCCATATGTTTTGTACTAAAATCAGTGGCCTGGTGTTCATAAGCAAAATAAACAAAATTCCAGATTTCATGTGGAAGAGTCAGCACCCAGTTTTTCATATGTGAAGTACATAGAATTCCAACCTTCATGTAGGAAAGTAACATGTGCATACATTTTTATATAAATATAAAGAATTTCATTTTAGTTTTGGAAGCTTTGTGGTGAGATTTTCACAGGTGAAATATAGAGAATTCCATATTTCATTCAAGAAAACTTAATGCGTGTATTCTTACGTGAAATAGAGTTCCATGCTTCAAAAGAACACATTTGGGCACATGTCAAAATGTGACACAAATTCTCTGTGTAGAGAGAGATTTTCAGATGAAACATCTCTAAATACAGAGATGCTAAGAAGAGTGTCCCACTAAGAGCCATGGCTCACCAGTGCCAGAGGAATTGAAGTCTGCCCACTTATTGTGCAGAGGCCCTTTCAAAGTTGTTCTGTTCTCATCCAGCTTCCAGGTGAGAACACACCCCAGCCTACCCCATCAGCCCAGGCCTGTAGGACTGGGAGGGGTGAGAGGATCAACCGAAGACACCCTTTTAAGGAGTGATATTTCAAACTGGCAAACTCTGAATGTAGCAGCTGCTTATGCTACAGACCATCAGTCCCCCAAACCTTACAGAAAACAGCAAGCTGTGTTCATATCGCTGGTCTTGTCATGAAAAGAATGCTCCTTCACTTGAGAACAGAAAACCCTTTGTAGCCGGGTGTCTTGGGGCGTGTGTAGCCCTTCTGTGTCTGGGAATCTGGCCCTCTCTGCCTCTGCTTCTTCGCATCCTCTGTGACTGCCCCTAGGTGCCTTTGGCCTGCCTCTCCTTTCTGCCTCTCCTTTCTGATACATGTTTACAGTTACACGCCTGTTTACATGTATGGCTTGCTCTGTGAGTGACATCCCTGGGCTTTTCTCCAGGGCATCAATGTTTCTGCTGCCCCAAGATCTCTGTACCTTACACAAGCTCTTTCATGTTTTCAGTGTCCATTCTTCCATCCCTCAGCCAAACCAGTTCAGAGAGTTCACACACTCATTTTTGCAAGCGCACATGTGTGCATGTGCCTGTGTGCACACACACACACACACACACACACAGACACAAAGAATTCTGAAAAGAAACCTGCAGACATGCAGAACTATTGGTTTATTTATTCAGTATAACGGACTTTGGTAAGTACCACTCTCTTTTTGGCCCCGGTTAATTTTTCACTCGCTAGTTGAGCAAGTCAGTGTCCTCTTCTACTTCTATGATATATTCTGGAAGGTGAATGGGATCTGCTCATGAGGGGGACGGACATGCAAGGATGTGGCAGGGTTGGAAGTCCTCACTGTGGACAGCTGAGTGACCTGTGCCCGTGTTCTCTGTCACCTTAGACTGGTTCACAGTGCCAATCAGGTTGGTGTGGTTCCATTCCCTGTGCTTTCCTTCCAGGAACACAACAGAAATGGCAAGGGACTTTGAACTTGAAATTGATCATGCACGCCTTTTCCCTGGGACAAGTATTCCTTAACAACTTTCTCTTTACAGAAAGGCAAGCCCCAATTCCTCTCATGTGGGTGATGATTTACTGACAATCATGAAGAAATTCTGTGTGGGTAATGTCAGTTTAACGATCAAGGCAAGAACACATGGGTAGGGGTAAAGTCAATGTATTTCAGTCCTGCAGTAGTGTTTTTAGAACACTTAACAAGTCAACCCCAAATCTTTCCTGACAGATAAAATATTTCCTGACAGATGCATTCCAGCAACATCTTTGCCCTCTGTGATCCTAATTAATATTCTCACTTCAACGAGTGATATTCTTGCCCATCAGGCATTACTGTAAGTGTATGGATATTCTTGTTTCCACATGTGGATCACTGTTAACTGTTCCTGTGATAAAGAATTTTCTTGATGTGTACAAATATCATGGAAGTCTTTAAACAAGTCACAATTCAAGATGTTGGAAGCATTTGATCCAGGAATGAAGAATAGGTCAAATTCACATGCAGTCTAACAAAGATACACAAACTTAAAAAAAAGGAGTAAATACGAGCAATACAATGCATATATGTTGAATAGGAACGTGCAAGACAGATATAGCAGCAGAGCTGTGCATAATGGCACAAGCATGGGTGCAACATGAAAGAAGACAGGAGGCACAGGCAGACTCACAGGAAGAAATATCAACTCACAATTATGGGCAAACACAATGGACACACCCAGTCTTCATTCTAAACATAGAAAAACATGAACACATCCAGGGCACAGGAAGCAAACGCAGCTCAGGCTGATTGAGCCAGGATGCTCATGCATTCATCACTAATCCGCCAAGTCTCACATGCATTGATACATGCAGTGGAAGAAAACCTTACACAACACATCCGAGTGTGCAGTCAAATCTGATAGCACCTAGACTTTAGGGCCCAAGTGAAAGCCTTAAAGAGTCTGGGACACAAGTCATGGCAAGTTTCCAGAGAATGACTATCCAGTCAACCATCCACAGTTCGGATTTACTAACCGATCCATGATTATCTCTGCACTTCACTGCAGGACAGGTTAGAGCTAAAGTCACCCCTGGTCCTGAAGCACTGGTAGGAAATATTAGGCGCTGGGGGACACTGTCCTAAACTTTTCTTGTCTCTGTCTTCTTTGCAATGCTTAAAACTTCTGAATGTGGATAAATGCCATGCAGTCCCTAGAATGACCCAGTCTAAGGTCCCGAAATCCATGCCCCAATATGCTATCTCACACCTGCTGTAGAGTTACTACACCACTGTTTCTGCTTTGTTTTGTTTTGAACTAGCACTAAGAAAGACAGGTACCAGCCTGCCAGAGCCCCAAGGATTCTTTGAAGTTTACAGATTAAGAAAGTAAGAAGACATGTTTCCAGTGTCTCCTGGGCCGCTTGTTCAGAAATCACCCAGAGAAGGCCATGCCTTGCCTTCTAGAGCTGCAGATGCATCTCTGCAGGAGCAAAGCTGGGGTGTAGATATTCAAATGGAAAAGCTGGCCCTGAGCAGGAATCTCATTCAGGGCATCTTGAAGTGGACATCCATAAACCCGTGAACTTTGACGTTCAACATTTACCCTTTGCCCTTAGAAGAGATGCTGCTTCAGGGAGAAAAGCTGTAGAGTGAGAACTTCATGTGGCACAGAACTTCATGTGGGACATCACCCTCAGGCATGCCCATGTTGGAGCCATTCTATCTGGGATGAGAGGGCAACACTTGGGGTACAGATGTTGAACTCTCCCTACCCTACTTGTGCCAGTCTGTCCTTTGCCCAATCCAGACGTGGACACAATTCTGGAAAGCAGTCAGCTACTTCAGAAGGACCACCCTAAGTGCTGAGCAGTCCTTCAGTGAGCTCCATATGCTTCAGGTGTTCCCATTGGCCCTTGAACAGAGTAGCGACAAAGCCCTAGATGAAAGACAGGTCCGTTGTGGTTGAAAACATTCTGTGCTGAGCCATTCAGCAAGGAAGGGAAACTGTCACCAGAGGGCTCGTGAGAAAAATGTTATTTCTACACCTTGGCCTGATAGAGGCCCTTGGGCAAATAGCTTAAGCTTTCCTTGAAAAAGGAATATTTACCCGAGCCATGGCAGCAGCAGCATGGGACACAGAGCACATGGCTGGGTAGGTTGGCACTAACATCCTCACTCCCCTCACTTCTACCCCTGCACACTTTGTACCTAAACTGAGTTCCTGGAAAAAACAAGAGTTCACATGACCTCAAACATCTATGACGGGATTAGTTTTCCTTTATCTGACTCCTTGCAATTTATCTTTTCCCCTGGTCACTTTTACCAGAAACTAATATCCTCACTGCCTTCCCACCCCTCACTTTCTCCCTAGGCCACAGCCCCCCTCCATATACCTTATACATGTTACCTGGAACCCTAGCTCTGGGAAGTGGACTCTCACCAAAGCTGACTGTGCACTCATATACACACTCATATACATATGGCCTTCTAGGTTCATAGTGAGTTGAATGTGAAGGCCTTTTCTTTGTCCTGTACTCTTAAAATGTCTGATGATATGCGACAGAGAAGATACCTGGGGCACCAGCTTCCAACAAAATTTTGTGTTCCACTGTTTCAATCTCTGGTCCTTGTTCACCAGACCCTCTCCATGAACATCCACATTTCTCTTGTAAAACTTCCATACACACAGTTAATGGGCCCTTCATCTTCTTTCTCCATCCTCCCCAACCCCCTCCCCATAGGAAGAACTGCGTCCCCGACACAACCCCAACATATGACTTAACCCCCTCTACAAATCTCCATGGATGGTAATTCACGCGCAGTAAACTGAGAATCCTACATGCAGCTCAAGTGTTTGTCCTGAAATCCTGCCCAAACAATGCACAGACACAGGCAGTAGATGCTTTTTATTTATCCTTCACAATTATTTCAGGTTTATTTGTGTCTCCCGCTCAATCCATTTCAGCACCAGACCACTCTTCATCAATTTCCCATCCAAGAGAACTATGCTGGCCATTGATCTTCATGTGAAGCAGCTTCTTTGGTTTTCTATTTTAGGTAAATGAGGACACTCCATTGTAAGTTTCTCAAAATCTGGGGGGAGCGGGTTCCTTTCAAAACAGAGAGAGAAAGAAATATGTAAACCTATCCTCTCTTAAAACACTAAAGACACCTTGAATCTTTCAAGTCAGTTCCCAGGGAAGAGTGTCTGTGAACTTTTACATTTCCTCTAAGCACATAGTAAAAAACACACACATCCCAGTCTTCACCATAGGACTATTTACAACAGCTAGGACATGGAAGCAACCTACATGTCCATGGGTACATGAAGGGATAAGGAAGTTGGAGTACAGATACACAATGGTATGTTACTCAGCTCTAAAAAGGAACAAATCTAGGTCAGTTCTAATGAAATGGAATGAGTGTGGTGCCTATTACACTGAGTGTAGTAAGTCAGAAAGAGAAAAACAAACATTGTACGTTAACACAAATATATGGAGTTGAGGACCTTGTAAGTGATACCGAACATCCAACATGCAGGGCAGCAAGTAAGACAGAGACATATAAAGAACAGACTTTCGACTCAGTGGGAGACGGTGATGGTGGGTTAATATGAGAAAATAGCCCTAAAACTTTACATTAGCTTATGTAAAACAGATGACCAGTGCCAAGTTTGATGCATGAAGTAAGGCAACCAAAGTCATGCTGTGGGACAACCCAGAAAGACAGGTAGGGCAGGTCGGTGGGTGATGGGTTCAGCATTTGGGGGGGACACATGTTGGCCAATGTAGAGCAAAACCTGTCATGGTATTGTAAAATAATTATCCTCCAGTTAAAATAAATAAAAGACTGTTCTCCATAATCCAGCACAGTGGTCAGTATTCTCAGAATGAGGGTGGCAGATGAAAAAGGTGTGAAAGAAATTTAAAACACATAACAAGTGTGATGATCAAAATGGAATCAAATGATGGGTCAGTGGGGGAACCGCCTTGCACAAAGGAGACTCACAGACCTTTTTGGAAAGGGGACTTCATGAGGAATAGCAGGTGGGTCCCAATTTAAGAGGAGCCTGAGGGTGGACTTGTTGGCCACGGAATGACAATTCAGAGATGTGCAGCTGACTTAAACTGGAGTGACTTTGGCCTGGCCAGGCCACTTCCTCTGCCTCAAGCTTCTCTAGTTAGAACCCCTTCTTCACTACAGTCCTGTCTCTTGGTGATTCCTTCATGCCCTGGTGTCACTGTGTATTCCACGGAGTCTCACTTTCTCCACAAGTGAAATAAACGACCCAAGTTCCCGGACAACACATATGCCAGTGCTCAGACCCTGGGCGCCTCACCTCTTGTCCTTCCAGTACCTCTTGTGGTGGAGCCTTCCTCTTCACATAGTACTGCAAAGGATTGGGCCACAGATCCTTTATGATGATCTGCCAGGGAAATGAGCAAGGTCAGCACAGGGCTGGCCAGACCATGAGCCCTCCCATGTACCACCACCAACTCCAACATTTATCACCAGTTCTGGCCCAGTGGCTACACGGGACCCCACCTCAGCAATCCAGTCAGACCCTGAGAAGTTGTGGTCAAAGAACCAGTTGAAGAAGTTAACGCTGCTGTCATGGTGCCTGCGGCTGTATGCCTTACGTTCAAACCCCTGGTACCACTGAACTGGAGTCGAACAAGATGCCTGATATCCTGCAGGAAAAGGCATATGGGAGAAAGATCTAAATCACTTTCCAATTCAACCTACACTTTTCTGCCGCCACCTCCCAAATCCAGGGAGCTGCTTCTCACCAGTGATGTTAATCAGATACTCCTTAACAATCACTTCATTCTGGAAATACCTATTCCTCCGAAAGGACAATGTGATCTTGCAGTGATGGGTGGGGTGCCTGAATTCCTCCACCTGCCAGGACAAAGTGTGGGGAGCTGGGGGTGGGGTAGGTGGGCAACCTCTTTACAGAAGAGCTGTCCTTCCACGTTTTAGGGATAAACCATGTCCCCGCCCAGTCACCTCCCCTCCACAATCATCAGTGTCCCCTGCCTGACCTTCAAGTTGGTCATGAAGTGAAGCATGTCCTCATCTTGGTTGCTCATCAAAATTGACATTTGGGGGTGGTTCATAAACTGCTTTAAGTCAAGGAGCCTCTAGATGCTAGAGGGAAAAGTGCTGGAAAAACAAAGCTAGCCTAAAGAGTAGAATGGCACTGTTTGACTTCAACTTGCTACTAGTTAACTCGTCACATTTCTGTTGACGCAAACTGTATGAATGCTGAATAAGGTCCAAGGCTGTGCCTATGCATGCACTATCTGGAGGTTCTCTTCCTAACAGCATAAGCTTCATCGCAGCCCCTTGAAAGTTAGCTTACTTGTGCAAAACAAGCACTCCTAGCTAGAACAGGTATGACCACTTACTCATCACAACCTCACCCCCAAATTCACTCAGCTTTTCGGAGAAGAACTGGATTCCAGACAAGCCTTTTCTCTGAAGAGTCCCTGGTGCTAATGACAATTCTGATTGAGACCTCTGCAAATAAAGCCCAAGTATAGGTTGTGCTAACCAGAACGCAAGGACATCACACCTGCTTTCAGCAACAGATATGCAGGACGGTAACCAATACACATTATCCAAAAAAGTAAATTTTGTACCAGAAGTGCCAGATCTGTAAACTGCTCCTGCAGTAGCCCAGGTTAAAAAAAATAAATAAATAAATTCACAAGCACCACACCAAGGGATACAACTTCGACCCAGAAGCCAGGGATTCCCTGGATGATGGCACTTCTGTGTTCTAGATGCACCCTCCGCCTCTGGCAGGTCTTATGTTTCAGGCGAGCATGCGCCCTTTGGGCTTTCTTATTCACGGGATCCAACTCCAGCTGCAGGGCCACCAGTGCCTCCAGCGCAAGCCGGTCACTCGGGGCTCCGGGCCTTGGATGTTCCTGGCCTTGCTCCTCCGAGGACACCTGTTTCTGCTCCTGGTACACCACCACCTCCGTGTCCTCCATGATGTCTTACACCAGCGAATCCTGTCTAATTCCTGCCTGATTCCCCCCACGTCTCCCTCCTCCAGGGCCGCACCTTCCTCCACCCAGAAAAGGGCGGCCTCCTCGCCTGGCACACCACCAAGGGCCTGCATCCCCTCTGCCGCCCCCACCAGGCTGGTAGGCCCCAGGGCCCCTCCCTCGTGAAGACCCAGGCTCACAACTAAGATCCGGGGTCCTGGAGTGCTGCCGCCTTCCTCTGGCCCCGTCTCACTCTCCATGTTGTTCTCGCCGTAGCCCCAAGCTGCAAACAAGCTGGACACTAGACCACAGCAGACAGCCCGCACAGTCCGCCCACCCGCCGCAGTATACGTGGTACTTCAACGGGTTACTTGCCCACAGCCAACGAACAGGGAAAGGAAGAGACGCATGCGCAGAACCCTGTGCCGCCGCGCACGTCTAATATGGCGGCGGGAAGGGGTTGAACTCTCCACCCTGACCTCCAGACCTCATCACAGAACCAATCAAATGGAGCCTAAAGGCGTTAGCTCTTTGGACACGCCCCTTGGAATTCTGGGCCTTCTGGCAGCAGGTGAAGAGCGGCCACACCCGGTGCAGTGTAAAGGGGGCGTGTCCTCGCAAGCCGTTTGCCTGCCTAACAATGTAGCAGTGCCTGAGGAGCGACTGGGAGAGCCAGGCCACCTGCCGCTGCAATCATCCTCAAGCTTGAAATTGCCCCTGGGGCAGTGGGCGACTCCGTGTGCTCAGGGATCCACACAGGTCAGACAGGTTTCCTGGGTACCCCTGGGGCAGTGGGCGACTCCGTGTGCTCAGGGATCCACACAGGTCAGACAGGTTTCCTGGGTACCTCAGGTCCAGAGTTGCTCACTTCCGATCCAAACTGCAAGCCACGGGTTGGGGGTGGGTGGAGTAGGACGGAAGCGGGCAGGGTTGGGGGGTTGGGAGGGGAGTGCACGGTGGAGGGGGTGGGGGAAGGTGGGCGGGTTGGGGGAGGGCTTATGCCAACCTCACGGATGTGCACGTGCTTTAGAGTCATCCGTAAACTCGTGCCTTAGGCTTGAGCAGTGTCAAGAATGCAGCCATCCTCTGAGGAAGAAGCAGTGCACTTTCCTCGGCCAGCTGTCTGAGCCCCACAGTGCAGCCCCTAGCCTAGCCCCCCTGGAGCCCCTGGCCTACTGTCTGTCAGCTCTTGGCATTTACCCCCGGCCTGCGGCTTAGAGGAGGCACCTGGGTAGTTAAGGATGTGCACCTGGGGATGCACTTCCCAGAGGAACAGAGGTATTCCTGTAAGTGTTTCAAGTGGCCCAAAGTGCCCCTCCTGAGCATTAGTTACTCTACCTCCAGACCCCATAGTTAAGGTGGGCACACTCAGGTTAAGTGCCTGGACAGTTTGCACTGCTCACACTCTGTCTCCTAGGATGTCTGGTGTTTCACACTGAGCACCTACCTTAGGCCTGACACACTCACAGACCCACACACACAAACAGGTGATACAAGTACACACATGTACACACACACACGTGCAACACACAGAGACACAAATGCTAACAGGTGTTTCAGAGACTGAAGAACCAGTGGTTCCTGAAATCTATGAAATGCATAGATTTCTTTATTTCTCACAGGAAAATGTTCGTTCTGGTCTTCAGATATGAAATATAGAGAAGTCCAACTTTCATGAAGGAGAAGAATGCCTAGATTTTGATACAGGAAATATAGAGAACTCCATATTTCATGGTGGACAGTCCTTGTTTTATACATTAGAAATACAAAGGATTAAGTATTTCACAAGGAAATGGTGGTGCCCAGAATTTTGTTTATGAAATAGAGATAATTTCAATTCCATATCGCTTCCCCAGATCTTAATTACACACTTCATGTCAGTAAAATTTCATTGATATTTTCATATAGGAAATGTATACAGTTTCAGAATTCAAGAAGGGAAGTATATGCTCAACTTTTCATATCTAAAATATATAGAATTCCCCATTCATGTAGGAAAACATGTGCACAGATGTACCTCTGGGAAACAGACAAGATTCCACATATGATGAAGAAAATTACACAAGTAGATTTTCAAATGTGAAATGCCAGTTTCCTATTTCAGGTAGAAACATCTGCACCCATTTTCTCACATGTGAAATAGAGAAAATTACATATTTTGTGTAGAAAAATCATCATCCACGTTTTCATCTGCATGAAGCAGGGCATGCGAAGCAAGGAGTCTGGAACAACCCAGAAGAATAGCATAGGAAGGGATGTGGGGGCGGCTCCAGGATGGGTGGGACACCTGTGCACTTATGGCTTATTAGTGTTGATGCATGACAGAAACCATCACAATATTGTATTGTAATTAACCCCCAGTTAAATTTTTAAAACTAGTATGTTTTGAGAAAAGTAAAAGAAGAGAGGGACTCAACTGCTCTATGGTGGCATAAATGGGAAGGAAACCCAAAATTGACGGGACGTATGTATGGATGTGAGAGTTGGACTGTGAAGAAGGCTGAGCACCGATGAATTGATGCTTTTGAACTCTGGTGCTGGAGAAGACTCTTGAGAGTCCCTTGGACTGCAAGGAGATCCAACCAGTCCATTCTAAAGGAGATCAGACCTGGGGTTTCTTTGGAAGGAATGATGCTAAAGCTGAAACTCCAGTACTTTGGCCACCTCATGCGAAGAGTTGACTCATTGGAAAAGACTCTGATGCTGGGAGGGATTGGGGGCAGGAGGAGAAGGGGACGACCGAGGATGAGAAGGCTGGATGGCATCCCTGACTCGAGAGACGTGAGTCTGAGTGACCTCCGGGAGTTGGTGATGGACAGGGAGGCCTGGCGTGCTGCAATTCATGGGGTCACAAAGAATCGGACACGACTGAGCATCTGAACTGAACTGAACTGATGTACACCTAAAATTGATTCAGTGTGACATACGTACAGCAGAAACTAAAGCAACACTGTTATGCATCTGTAGTCCAAATATAATTGTTAGAAACACTTTACATGTCAACTACAATTCCAGCAGTGAATAAATAAATGGTAGCCCCATATATGTCCTTGAGGGCATTATGCTAAGTTAAATAGTTCAGTTAGAGGCAGACAAAAGCCTTTACATCACATGACATTGTGAAGTTCATATCCCTGCGTTACAGAAACAGAGTACAATGTGGTCGTCAGGCTAGTGGAAATGGCCCATGATGGCCCAAGTTACCAACTTTTACTCACAGGTTCAATAAGCTCATCAAGGAAGACAGTGTAATAGAGGCAGGATGGAAAACAGCCCAAGACCATTAGGGAAGTTACAAAACCCAACACCACCAACAGAAAGCCTCTCAGCAGAATGTACTGAAAGATATATTACAGCCTTCCCACAGAGCCCTCCAGGCCCTTGTGCCTTGGGCTGGGTAATGAACTGTGGAGCTTGGACAAGCTTGAAGACAGGCTGTGTCCTGCAGAGTCCTGGAGCCCTTGCTGGATCCACTCACTGGCCTGGCCCAGGTTTCAAAACAATGGCCAACATGTCCCATCCCCACCTCTGTGTCTGAATGGTTGTGGCAGTCTCCATGGGTCACAGTGTACAGGACCCATCTCCCCATTTGGGTAGACTGAGGAGGCTGAGGGTCAGCTGCATGCTGGGTACCTGGTTCCCTCATTGAAGGTGGCTGAGCAGTGTGTGGGGGCCTTGGTAAGGGAAGGGCACAGAGAACTGAGATCTGCGTCTTCCAGCTGGGACTGGGCACTGCTGGAATTAACAAGATTGGGTGCTAGATGAATGTTCTCAGACAGGATAATCAGGGTATACAGGGACCCCCTCCTTGCAACCAGGACCTTGGAAGGTAAAAGTGAATCCTGGAATCTCCTTTCAGGGCATAGGGAATAATATTTGTTTCCGTTGAGGATTATAGGACACAGTTAGCTGACCACCTCCTTACCTCAAGAACACAAGATCTGACAACAAGAAGTTTGCAACAGCTAATCACACCCCTCCCTCATGTTTCCTATATGTGGCCTTTGCTGAAAGCTTTGAGGGAGTTTGCGATTTTTCTTTGCATTGACTTAGGCTTTTATTCTTTTTTAATACAAGCATTTTAAGTTATAAGCACTTCTAGATATGCATCTCACAAATTCTGATATGCTGTGGTTTTATTCTCAGTTGCAATATTTTCTAATCTTTATTTTTTACCTCATTTAAAAATTTTATTTTAATTGGAGGTTAATTACATTATTGTGGTGGTTTTTGCCATACGTTCACATGAATCACGTGGGTTTCCCCATCCTGATTCTCCCACCCACCTCCCTCCCCATCCCGTCTTTCAGGGTTGTCCCCGTGCGCCAGCCCTGAGCACCCTGTCTCATGCATCGAACCTGGACTGGCGAGATCTGTTTCATATATGATAATATACATATTTCAATGCTGTTCTCTCAAACCATCGCACCCTTGCCTTCTCCCACAGAATGCTAAAGTCTGTTCTTTACATCTGTGTCTCTTTTGCTGTCTCACATATAGGGTCATTGTTACTGCCATACATATGTGTTAACTTTTCTTTCTGACTTACTTTTCTCTGCATAATAGGCTCCACTTTCATCCACCTCATTAGAACTGATGCAAATGCATTCTTTTTAATAGCTGAGTAATATTCTACTGTCTATATATACCACAAATTTCATCTCCATTTGTCTGCCGATAGACATCTAGGTTGCTTCCATGTCCTATCTGTTGTAAACAGAGCTGCAGTGAACATTGGGGCACACGTGTCTTTTAATTTCTGGTTTCTTTGGTGTGTATGCCCAGCAGAAGAATTGCAGTTATATTTCCAGGTTTTTGAGGAATCTTTACATTGTTCTCTGTAGTAGCTGTACTAGTTTCAATTCACACTGACAGTGTGAGAGGGTTCCTTTTTCTCCCCACCCTCTCAAACATTTATTGTTTGTAGACTTTTGGATAGCAGCCTTTCTGACCTGCCTGATATGGTACCTCATTGTGGTTTTGATTTGCATTTCTCTGATCATAAGTTGTGTTGAGCATCTTTTCCTGTATTTGATAGCCATCTGCATGTGTTTCTTGGAGAAATGTCTGTTTAGTTCTTTGGCCCATTTTTTGGTTGGGTTGCTTACTTTTCTGGAATTGAGTGCAGGAGTTGTTTGTATATTTTTTAGGTTAGTTATTTTTCTGTTGCTTCATTTGCTATTATTTTTTTCCCATTCTGAATGCTGTCTTTTCACTTTGCTTATAGTTTCCTTCATTGTGCAAAAGCTTTTAAGTTTAATTAGGTCCCATTTGTTTTATTTTTGCTTTTATTCCCATTATTCTGGGAGGTAGGCCATAGAGGATCCTACTGTGATTTACATCGGACAATGTTTTGCCTATGTTTTCCTGTAGGAGTGTTATAATTTGTAGTCTTACGTTTAGACCTTTGATCCATTTTGAGTTTATTTTTTGTGCATGGTGTTGGAAAGTGTTCTAGTTTTGTTGTTATGTGTGCGTGACCAGTTTTCCCAGCATCAATTATTGAAGAGATTGTCTTCCCTCCATTGTATATTCTTGCCTCCTTTGTCAAAGATAAGGTGTCCATAGCTGCGTGGATTTCACTCTGGGCTTTCTATTTTGTCCCGTAGATCTATATTTTTGTCTTTGTGCCAGTACCGTACTGTCAATGACTGTTGCTTTGTAGTATAGCCTGAAATCAGGCAGGCTGATTCCTGCACTTTCATTCTTCCTTATCAAGATTGCTTTGGCTATTGGAGGTTTTTTGGATTTCCATACAAACTGTGAAAGTATTGGTTCTAGTTCTCTGAAAAATACCCTTGGTATCTTAATAGGGATTGCATTCAAGCTATAGATTGCTGTGGATAGTATATTCATTTTCACTATATTAGTCCTTCCATTCCATGAACACTGTCTATTTCTCCATCTACTGTTGTCATTCATCAGTGTTTTATAGTTTTCTATGTGTAGGTCTTTTGTTTCTGTAGGTAGATTGTGATTTTTAAAGGCATAAGCCATCCATCTCCTTGCATGGCTCTGCAACAAAGCATCTCTCTGCTTTAAACTCCAGTGTTTCAATATCGCTTGACCTAAAGATGTTGGTTGCATGGGTATTTTGTTACAGAAGCAAGTTATCTTTCAAGTCTATGCAGGGTAACAGACTCTCTGAGAGAATGACTCAGTTCTAAACCAAATACACTCAGAAAAGTATGAGCAGTTTTTCCTTCTGTATAAAGCAAATTAGCAGAGACTGATAGCTCCCCCAATTACCAGGTGAATTTAGACCAAGTGTGACAAAGGTTGTCATCCAGTCTTACTCAAGAACTACTTACTCTTTTGAAAATTTTGTAATGAGCTGATTTTCTAGGATGCATATGTAGAGTATATCTTTTGTCTTGTCAGTCTTTTAGTAGTTTGCTTATTATGTGCATCAAATTATATTTTAATACTTACTCCAAAATAGAAATGCTTTCCTTCCATTATGTCTTTGAGGAGAGGATTTCTAGATTGGTTATAAATTCTGAAATTTGTCTTCATCCGTATTACCCCTGGACAATCCGTTTTTCTTAACCAGTTGTTTTCTGTGTTGTGGAGACATACTTCATAGGGTGAACAGAGAGAGAAAGATACAGCTGCACCAAGTGGAAAGAAGAAACTCGATATTATGGAATAAATGGTATTGCCTCAGAATGTGTATGTTGAACCTCTAACAGTCTGTACTTTATGTATAGTCAAACTGCATAAATTATCATTTATTTCTGACCCCTTTTGGAAATAGGGTCTCTATATAGGTAGTTGGGTTAATAAGACTGGCACTTTTTTTCCTCCTATATTTTTAAATTTTTACTTTTACTTTATTTTACTTTACAATACTGTATTGGTTAGGCCATGCATTGACATGAATCCACCACGGGTGTACATGCATTCCCAAACTTGAACTCCCCTCTCACCTCCCTCCCCATAACATCTCTCTGGGTCATCCCCGTGCACCAGCCCCAAGCATGCTGTATCCTGGATCAGACATAGACTGGCTATTCGGTTCTTACATGATAGTATACATGTTTCAAAGCCATTCTCCTAACTCATCCCACCCTCCCCCTCTCCCTCTGAATCCAAAAGTCCGCTCTACACATCTGTGTTTCTTGTGCTGTCTTGCATACAGGGTCATCATTGCCATCTTTATAAATTCCATATATCTGTGTGAGTGTACTGTATTGGTGTTTTTCTTTCTGGCTTACTTCTCTCTGTATAATTGGCTCCAGTTTCATCCATCTCATTAGAACTGATTCAAATGTATTCTTTTTAATGGCTGAGTAATACTCCATTGTCTATATGTACCACAGCTTTCTTATCCGTTCATCTGCTGATGGACATCTAGGTTGTTCCCATGTCCTGGCTATTATAAACAGTGCTTGGATGAACACTGGGGTACATGTGTCCCTTTCAATTCTGGTCTCCTCGGTGTGTATGCCCAGAGGTGGGATTGCTGGGTCATAAGGCAGTTCTATTTGCAATTTTTTAAAGAATCTCCACACTGTTCTCCATAGTGGCTGTACTAGTTTGCATTCCCACCAACAGTATAGGAGGGTTCCCTTTTCTCCACACCCTCTCCAGCATTTATTGCTTGCAGACTTTATAAGAGCAGGAGATCAGTCACAATCAACACAGAGACATTACTATGTGAAGATAAAGGCAAAAAATGGCCAGTCACAATCCAAAAGAGACATCAGAAGAACGTCTGCCTACCCTTTGATTGCTGACTTGATCCCGAGGGTTTGGAGAAGATATTCATTGAAGCTACCTGGTATGGGCCCCTTTGTTATGACAACACTAGGAAAGCAGTACATGGAGTTTCTCTGGAAACGAAGCTGTCAGTTCCAAAACAGGCATCCTTTTCTTACTTTTTAAAAAAGTTTATTTATTTTAATCAGAGGTTAATTACTTTAAAATATTATATTGACTTTGTCATACATATATTTTCAGGGAATGGAAAATCCTAAAGAGCTCTTTTTCCAATCAACTGATAATCCTCACAGATTCCTCATGCTCCCTAAGAGCTTTCACTGTCTCTTTAGAGATTCAGCTGGGCTAGAATGTACTTCTCTTTCATGGGTCAAGTTGATCTATTAGAGTGAGCATAATTCACAGGCAGTGGTAGATGAAAATAAGCACATCAGGAAGGCAGTCTGACCTCATTAAAAAGACACAGTCCTCTCCTTTTAAATCTGAGGAGGCGAATGGTAGTGACCAAGGCATCGCTGCCCATTGCTGTAGTGAAATCACACAATTGTGATGTCATGGTCACCATGACATCATGGTAAGGAGGGAGGTCTAGGCCTCCCTAAACCTCCCCTCACCAAGACTCTAGGCTGCAGTAGCCATGAGGCAGCCTAGAGGATCTCAAGCCCTCTCAAACCATTGGAGCTGCCTGGGCCTGCTCCACACAGTTGGCCAGGTGGGTGTGTTGGTGTCACCTTGTCCACAACAGAGTTTGTTGTCTATGGCCGGCGCTCTTCTCTCCAGTCCTCTGGATTCCTGAGACCCCAGAGAGGCCACCATTCTAGCTTCCTAACTACATGTCTGGGGGAAAAAAAAAAAAAAGACAGGAATACAATCTACTCCAGACTGAAGGCCACAACCCCTGGAGAAGTACATAGTCCTCAACCCCAACAAGGGCCACTGTGAGCAGCAAAACCACAGCTCCAGGCAAGCTCACCATTAACACTTTTAGCCATGCCAGGGACACATCCCCAGGATTGATAAAGAGTATAGACTTCAAGTCCTCTACCAGCTCGAGAAACTGCTAGCAAGACTTCTCCACCGTCCACGTTAGCCATGCCTGGAGGAGTCTCTACTGCAGCACATCAGGACCAAGGCATGCTCAAATAAGAACACTGGAGGTAACAGTAAGGTAGAGTAGGCCTTGGAGAAGACGAACACCCAAAGTGAAGCCATATAGAAGCCTTTAATGTCAGTTTCAGAGAGAAACTGCTCATCTCCCAGATGATCAAATCACTAACAATACTCAGCTTAGCTAAAAGGAAGTGCAGTTTCTCGCTACGGAACTTAATTAATCGCAGTGCAGGCCTGCCTTCAGCCTCTCATTTCCACTCCTCAATGTTTCCAGTCAGTCTATAGGCAGCTCAAAATATGGACAATGGATGGGCACTCATGGAATTCAGTGAAGACTCTAAGAACAGAGAATCTTTCCCAGGCCAGGGACAGAAAATGCTACAGGTAGGTGATTTCATGGAGGAAGTTGGAAAGGAGAACGAAAGGGAGATTTCTGAGCTACGATCTGACTTCCTGAGGTGGTGGGAGCTGCTTCAGACATGTTTGGAGGGCTTGGGGACTTATTACCAAATTTATTAAAGAAATGTAGCCACTGCCCTCCGAGCTTTTATGGTTTTAGTGCCTCAGCATACCAGACTCGATGGACGTGAGTCTGACTGAACTCCAGGAGTTGGTGATGGACAGGGAGGCCTGGTGTGCTGCGATTCATGGGCTCGCAAAGAGCCAGACACGACTGAGCGACTGAACTGAACTGAACTGATGCCAGACTAGACTAAGTGCAGTGTCACCACTTAGAAATTCAGGACATATTTCTGTTAGCCTTTCTATTCAGCATGAAGTGATGGGACTGGATGCCATGAGCTTAGTTTTTGAAGGTTGAGTTCTAAGCCAGCTTTTTCACTGTCCACTTTCACTTTCATCAGTACAGACTCTTCAGTTCCTCCTCGCTTTCTGACAAAGGGTGGTGTCATCTGCATATCTGAGGTTGTCATATGAACATCTGAAATATGCAGGTATTTCTGGGGTTGTTGGAACTTCCTGGAGATTTGCTGTATCAGACTTGTTCCAAAACCTTGAATACTTCATAGAGCTGGAGCCAGGACTCAGCTATAGTGGACGGTTCTCATAAGCATTATTCAGTTCAGTTGAGTCACTCAGTCGTGACCGACTCTTTGTGACCTCATGGACTACAGCACACCAAGCTTCCCTGTTCCTCGCCAGCTGCCCCGAGCTTGCTCAGCCTTGTGTGCGTTGAGTCAGTGATGCCATCCAACCATCTCATCCTGTGTCATCCCCTTGTCCTCCTGCCTTCAGTCTTTCCCAGGGTTAGCATCTTTTCCAGTGTGTCAGTTCTTCGCATCAGGGAGCCACACTGTTGGAGCTTCAGCATCAGTCCGGCCAGTGAATATTCAGGACTGATTTTCTTTCAGATTGACTGGCTGATCTTCTGGAAACCCAGGGGACTCTCAAGAGTCTTCTCCAACACCACTATTCAAAAGCATCAACCCATTCTTTGGCGTTCAGCTTTCTTTATGGTCCAGTTCGCACACCCATCCATGACTACGGGAAACGCCATAGCTTTGACTGGATGGACCTTTGTCAGTAGACTAATGTCTCCGCTTTTTAATGTGCTGTCTTGGTTTGTCATAGCTTTTCTTCCAAGGAGCAAGTGTCCTTGAATTCCATGGCTGCATTCAGCATCTGAAGTGATTTTGGAGTTGAGGAAAGTACAGTCTGTCAGTGTTTCCACTGTGTGCCTTTCTATTCAGCATGAAGTGATGGGAGCGGATGCCATGACCTTCGTTTTTTGAATGTTGAGTTCTAAGCCAGATTTTTCACTGCCCACTTTGACTTTCATCAGTATAGACTCTTTAGTTCCTCCTCGCTTTCTGACAAACGGTGTCATCTGCATATCTGAGGTTGTCATCTACACATTTGAAATATGCATATCTACATATCTGAGGTTGATGTTTCTCCCGGCTATCTTGATTCCAGCTTGAGCTTTATCGAATCCGACCTTTCCTTTGATGTACTTTGCATAGAAGTTAACTAAGCAAAGTGGCAATAGACAGCCGTGACATACTCCTTTCCTCCAATTTGGAACCAGTGCATTGTTCCATGTTGATTCTAACTGTTGGTTCTTGACCTGCATACACATTTCTCAGGGGCTGGTAAGTTGTTCTAGCGTTGGTATTTGCTTAAGCATTTTCCACACAGTCCAAAGCTCTAGCATACTCAGTGAAGCAGAACTGCATGTTTTTCTCGAATTCTCTTGCTTCTTCTGTGATCCAGCGGTTGTTGGCTGTATACTCTCTGCATCCTCTGCCTTTTCTACATCCCTCTTGATCATCTAGAAGTTCTTGGTTCACTTTCTGTTGAAGACTTGGAGACTTTGAGCATTCCTTTGCTAGTGTGTGAGATGAGTGCAATTGTTGGTAGTCGGAACATTCTTTGACATGCCGTTTCTTTGAGATAGGAATGAAAACTGACCTTTTTCAGTACTGTGGCCACTGCTGAGATTTCCAAATTTGCTTGGGTATTGAGTACAGCACCTTCATAGCCTCATCATTTAGGATTTGACATAGTTCAGCCAGAATCCCGTCACCTCCACTAGCTTTGTTCATAGTGGTAGTTGCTAAGGCCCAGTTGACTTCTTGCTTCAGGAAATCTGGCTCTAGCTGAGTGAGTGCACCATCGTGGTTATCCCAGTCATTATCAATAGTTCTTCTGTGTATTCTGGGCACCTCTTCTTAGTATTGTCTGCTTCCATTAGGTCCATACCACTTGTGTCCTTTATTGTGCCCCTCTTTGCATGAAATGTTCCCTTGGTATGTCTGACTTTCTTGAAGTGATCTCTAGTCTTTCTCAGTCTATGATTTTCCTCTATTTCTTTGCATTGAATCCTTAGGAAGGCTATCTTCTCTCTCTTTGCTATGCCTCAGAACTCTGCATTCAGATGGATATATCTTTCCTTTTCTCCTTTGCTTTTCACTTCTCTTCTGCACTCAGCTAGTTGAAAGGCCTTCTCAGACCACTGCCTTTTTGCAGTTCTTCTTGGGGATGGTTTTCACCACTTCCTCCCATACAGTGTTACAAACCTCTATCTGTAATTCCAAGCATATTTCACACCTAGTGACCTATGGAATGCAGCAAGCCAGCCAGCAGTCTCCATCACAGCAGCAGGTGATGGGGCTGTAACTGACACCCTACCTAATCCCAGGCCTTACCTACTACTCTTTGTTACTGATGTCATCATTTTATTTAATCCTCTAACCCCTTCCCCTCCAATTTGGGTACCTTTCCAAGTTTGATGCATGAGACAGGGTGCTCAGGGCTGGTGCACTGGGATGACCTAGAGAGTCAGACATGAGCTGGTCTGTCTGCTTTGACACAACCCTTCAGCTAGATGGCTGTGGAGTGCAACCAGGGGGGAAACGATAAGGCTTGAGCTCACAGTCCTGGTCAGGCCTCGAGGGAACTCCAACTCAGCTCACACTCTAGAGTAATACTGCAGCACTCGCTAATACTGACAGTTCAGGATCTTTCCCTCCCCCACGCCCCTCACCCGATTTATCAGGCTCCTTGGGATGTTCTTCTCCCCACTCCACCCTCTGCACCATGGCTGAGCGACTGAACTGAACTGTTGCCTTACTCCCACCTGTAATCTAGTGCAGTGTCCAGTGATCCTGTTCATGGTTTAGTATGCATTTTTAAAAGCGTTAGTTTTCTTTAAATGCCTTAAGTTGGAAAATGGCGACATTGACCCACCAGCTCTCCAGTGCTAAGATCAGTAGCCTATTGGAGGTCAGGATAGTGAGCTGATGGGGTTGCACAGACTCAAGCTCTCTTCCAGACTGTAGCTCTCTGCCAGTCTCTGAGGATGCTGTACTATCTCCAGTTAGCAACAGGTGTGACACACAACGTACCTCTGTCCCAATCACTATGGACGACCCGCCTCGACGAAACTACCCAGCCCAGAAGTATAAGTATGAACCCACCTCATGGCAGCCAACAGGGAACTTTTCCCAGCAGCCAAAGAGCTCTCCTTGTGAGTGTCTCTGTGTGTGTTTCCTTTATGGGTGTGTCTTTTCCTGAGTGATGGGTCTTGGCTTTGCCTGGTTTCTTCCTTGCTGTGCCTCTCATGGCCACTGGAAGCTGCAGTAGATAATGAGAGAGTGAGGACGGATGGTCTGGTTTCTCTCTCTCTCTCTTTTTTTCTTTTTGACCACGCTCAGCAGCTCATGGGATCTCAGTTCCCCACGCATAGATTGAACCTGTAAACCTGTACCCTTGGCAGTGGAAGCACCAAATCCTAACCAGGACTTGCACCTGGTTGAAAGCACCAAGTCCAAACCAGCACCGATTCCCCTAACCAGGGGATTCCTGATCTGGCTTCTTGAAGGAGCTCCGTCCTTGCTCTTTTCATGATGCGCCCTGGAGTAACACCCACTGTCCTCCACAGTGACTGGCTGAACCAGCCCGCGTGTCCTGTCCTGTCCGTGGGAGAGGTCAGGTTCTTCAGTTACTCAGGTGGCCAGCCTGGCTCTGGGGTGCGGCTTCTGTGCTAAGTAAGCTAAGCCCTGCTGCCTAGCTGGTCTCTGCCTTCAACAGAACTGGGGAGACTGAATGTAACTTCACTGCATTTTTGTCAGAGTTTCCGTGTCGTGATGACCAGCTGCATCACTGACCTTCCAGAGGACTAACAGTGTGGGTGTCATGAGTAGGGAGGAATGTGTAAGAAGAGGTGGACAAGAACCATAAGAGAGCTTGACTGCGGACCCCAGCTGTGCCCTCCACAATAACACCTGCTTTGGGTCCCAGATGGAAGTGATGAGGAAGCGTTCTCTCCTGAGTGATTATATAACTTGGGAGGTCCTTATCACTGTCTTTGCTTCTTCTCTTCCAGAACCGGAGCTCAGGAAATCACCATGCCTGCCTATCACTAGGTGATGATAAGAGTAGTCACCCTGCTAGGTGATGGTCTGGTCCCTTACTGCCTCACTCTGATTCTGTCTCTAAGCTTCACAGTTCAGTCAGTTCAGTTCAGTCGCTCAGACATGTCCAACTCTCTGTGACCCCATGAATTGCAGCAGGCCAGGCCTCCCTGTCCATCACTAATTCCTGGATTTCACTCAAACTCACGTGCATTGAGTCCGTGATGCCATCCAGGCATCTCATCCTCTGTCGTCCCCTTCTCCTCCTGACCCCAATCTCTCCCAGCATCAGAGCCTTTTCCAATGAGTCAACCCTTCACATGAGGTGGCCAAAGTACTGGAGTTTCAGCTTTAACATCATTCCTTCCAAAGGAATCCCAGGGCTCATCTTCAGAATGGACTGGTTGGATCTCCTTGCAGTCCAAGGCACACTCAAGCATTTTCTCCAACACCAGAGTGTAAAAACATCAATTCTTCGCCATTCAGTTTTCTTCATAGTCCAACTCTCACATCCATACATTACCACTGGAAAAACCATACCCTTGACTAGACGGACCTTTGTTGGCAAAGTAATGTCTCTGTTTTTCAGTATGCTGTCTAGGTTGGTCATAACCTTTATTCCAAGGAGTAAGCATCTTTTAATTGCATGGCTGCAGTCACCATCGGCAATGATTTTGGAGTCCAAAAAAATAAAATCCGACACTGATTCCACTGTTTCCTCACCTACTTCACAGGAAGTGATGGAACCAGATGCCATGATCTTCGTTTTCTGAATATTGAGCTTTAAGCCAACTTTTTCACTCACCTCTTTCACTTTCTTCAAGAGGCTTTTTAGTTCCTCTTCACTTTCTGCCTTAAGGGTGGTGTCGTCTGCATATTTGAGGTTATTAATATTTCTCCCAGCAATCCTGGTTCCAGCTTGTGCTTCTTCCAGCCCAGCGTTTCTCATGATGTATGCTGCATAGAAGTTAAATAAGCAGGGTGACAATATACAACTTTGACATACTCCTTTTCCTATTTAGAACCAGTCTGTTGTTCCATGTCGAGTTCTAATGCTTGCTTCCTGTCCTGCATACAGGCTTCGCAAGAGGCAGGTCAGGTGGTCTGGTACTCCCATCTCTTTCAGAATTTTCCACAGTTTATTGTGATCCACACAGTCAAAGGCTTTGGTATAGTCAATGAAGCCAACTTCTTTTGTTCAAATATTATCATCCCACCTCAAGAAGTTAAAAAATGTTTTGTCCCAATCTGTCTAAACTTGGTAAATGATCTAAGGTATGATGGGATCTTAGTGATGTGCTGATGGGTCTCAGAGTCAGCCACCCCACTGAGCCTGCAGGCTGGGTCATCTCCCAGCTGGACAGAAAACTCGTCTGGCTCTTCCTTCAGTGTTGTCACATCTTACTCATCCACAGTGTAGCTCCTTACAATGCACATGTCTTTGTAGCTCCCCAAGGTCTTACTCTGTTTCTTTCATCCTTCAGTTGGCCCTGTAGCTTTTCCTTACCGGGAGCCAGTAGATCTTAACCATTAAACCAGCTGGGTTTAACCATTCTGGTCCTCCCTCCTTTTCCTTTGGCTGGTTTAGGTATAAGTCTGTTTTCAAGTTGCCTATACAGTGATGAAAGAAACTCCATTAACAGAAGTAAGTAGAGAACGCCAAATCTCAGTGCCTTTTTTAGTGCCCAAGTTTGAACATAACAATGGCCTGGGGTACTTGATGTCTGCTCATGCAGCAAGGGTGCCTAAACCCAAGTACTGCATAAGAAACATCTTCCTTAATAAGTTAGTACCTTTCCCCACTAATCTTTATTTCCTCTGAGCATGATGCCCTTCTGTTTTTTTTCCAACCAGCTCTTGTTAAATCCTTAAAGACCCCAAAGTTCAGTTCAGTAAATGGTGGCAGGATTTTTCCCCTGTGTGTTGGGGGGAGTCGGGAGAGGAAGGTGGCTTCCTGGGGGAGCAGGTACAGATCAAGTAGAAGGGGGTGGGCAGCAATGGCCAGGGATGGTCAGGAATGCTAAAACCCCCTTTCCCCTTGCCTTCCCTCCTGCCCAGACCATTCCCGAAGCAGTAAATCCCGTTGTTGGAGAGGCAGTGAGGAGAAGCAAGGGTCAACCTGCTCTGAGCATAACACTAGTACCAGCTCAAAGAGCCTCATCCCAAAAGAGTCCCATCGGGACACGTTCTGAGACTCAGGACATACTGGGACACAATCACCCATCTTGTGGAGAGAAACAACCCAGACACCAGAGAAACTGGAACCAGCAAAAAGACGTGAGACAGGAGGACCGCCACCCTCATGCTTGGCCTCTGCACCTGGTATGCAGGGCAGGCCACACGGTCTCATGTCTGGCTTTAACCTTGATGAAGACTGTTCCACCCATATGGAAACTTTACTTAAGATGTAAATAAATGTATGTACTCAATAGGAAATGCACTACATGGATGCAATCTCAAAAACAATAGAATGATCTCTGTTTGTCTCCAAGGCAAACCATTCAATATCACAGTTATCCAAGTCTACGCCCCAACCAGTAATGCTGAAGAAGCTGACGTTGAACGGTTTTATGAAGACCTACATGACCTTTTAGAACTAACACCCAAAAAAGATGTCCTTTTCATTATAGGGGGCTGGAATGCAAAAGTAGGAAGTCAAGAAACACCTGGAGTAACAGGCAGATTTGGCCTTGGAATGCAGAATGAAGCAGGGCAAAGACTAATAGAGTTTTGCCCAGAACATGCACTGGTCATAGCAAACACCGTCTTCCAATAACACAAGAGAAGAATGTACACATGGACATCACCAGATGGTCAACACTGAAATCAGATTGATTATATTCTATGCAGCCAAAGATGGAGAAGCTCTATATAGTCAACGAAAACAAGACCAGGAGCTGACTGTGGCTCAGATCATGAAGTCCTTATTGCCAAATTCATACTTAAATTTTGAAAGACGTGAATGTTTGCATGTCTAATCATGTAAGTTAGTTCACATCTCTTGTTTACCTTGTCACCCATATACATCCTCTACAAGTGGTTGTGCTTTGTGTGCTTTACTGTATAAAGTCCAGTATTACAGTATCTTTATTTCAAACCCAGGATGTCCAGAATCAAGCATTAAAGCAGCGGTGATGTCGCTGGTATGATACTGTATAGCTGATTGTGTTAGTTGGTCGCTTAGCGTAAATTTGTTGGACTTATACAAACAAACAAACTGGACTTATGAACATGCTCTGTACTAGTTATTTTGAAAATCTGCTCTTCTTTTTCACCTTAAATGGCTTTTACTGGAGCATCTGTTAGAAAAGATGGAGCATTTGTATTTGTTTTTCTTAAGCAGAATTTCTCATGAATTTGAATTAACTTACTGGCAACCATCTGGGGGAGGCCAGGAGAGAGCAGGCTTCCCACCCTTTGACTCAGCACGTGACAATAACCCCATAGTGATAGCTGGAGCTTCCGAGCCCTATTTATTGGCAACAGGCACCCAGATGCACTTTGTGAGTCTTTCTGTCTCCTTACAGGTCTACAGAGCTACAAAATCTCCAGTGGCTGTACCAACAGTTCTCGGACATGAAATACAACTTGGGTAAGTGCTGCTGACCTGGCCTGCACTGACAAAGGTTCTGGATAGGAACTTCTTGGCATGTCTAGAGTTGGGCCCAGATGTGAACTGAGTCAAAAGTAGGCTTGGGGCGACTTACCACTCCTTGGGAGAACACAGCATCCTGGGGAGTCTAACCTGGAGAAACCAGGTATGAAGCAAGAGGTGGCAGGAACCCCTTTTCCTCTCTTCCAAATACCAACATCAGCAACAAATGCAACACAACAGCTGTGGTAGCTGCTCCTGCTTGTGAGCTCTGACCTGTTGTAAAATTGAGAGAGATCTCAGCAGTCTGAGCGGCTTGATAATTGTCCTGTCAGCCTAAGGATCCGGCCTGATGCCCTGTCTGGCAGATTAGATCTGCTGCCACTAAACACTTCAAGAAGGAAGTATATCTAAGTTGTTGTCCCAGCTCTGTTCATCTTAGCTGTGTGTCTCAGTTTCCTCATCTGTGAAATGGGTATTATAGTAGTATTCACCTCCTTAAGATTAGAGTAAGGATTAAAAGAGTTCCTCTTTATAAAGTGTTTACAACAGTGCGTACCAATCATAGGTGCTGTATAAGTTTTTAATAGAGAAAAAAGCTTATACAAATGGTAAATTTTGAAGTGAATTGAGTGGAAATTTTTCTGAGGATTTATGTGAGCACTTCCTGCAGAATCACCACAGGGCCCCATTGTCAGTATCCTCAGGAACCTGACATTCATAATCATGCTGACATTCATGGTGAGCAGGGTGGATGGCCATTTTACAGATGAAGATGTTGGAGTTCAGGGAAGCTGGGTGACTCTCTGCACTGGCTCACGTGACCAGGGCATCTGAGACCCTGGGGTTCCCCCCGTTTAGGATTCACCTTCTGACCTGGTGTGAACAATCCCATGGCCTGTGATGAGGATGAAGTTGGCATCCTCTTTCTCCCCGCCCCTGGCAGAGCTAACCATGCAGAGATGTGGTCAAGCCTCGAGCAGGAGCAGGGTCAGCTCATTGCTGAGGTGAAGAAGCAACTGGAACTGGAGAAGTGGCAGGCAGTGGATGAGACCAAGAAGTAGCAGTGGTGTGCCAACTGCAAGAAGGAGGCCATGTCCTACTGCTGCTGGAACACCAGCTACTGTGACTACCCCTGCCACCAGGCCCACTGGCCCTAGCACATGAAGTCTTGCACCCAGTCAGGTAGGGCCTTAGGAGTGCCCCCTGGCCCAGACTGTGGTGGATGGGTCCTTGGCTCCCCCTGGACCGCAGAGCACTTGCCACACTCACTCACCACCAATGACTCCTACATACATGAGAGCAGCAGGCAGACACAGGTGAGTCTCCAGGCACCATTGTCTCCACCCTCTGGTTTCCTTGGCAGCATTCACTGTGAATGGAGCTTGTAATGATAGCCCAGATGACTTTAGTTTCATGTGGTTTGCTGTGGTTCTCTACTGGGGACAGTATTTGTTTCTGCCCAAACCAGTGTTGGCATCCCTCGTAGCTAACATGGTAAAGAATCTGCCTGCAATGCAGGAGACCTGAGTTCAATCCCTAGGTTGAGAAGATCCCTGGGTTCAATCCCTAGGTTGAGAAGATCCCATGAAGAAGGAAATGGCAACCCTTGCCAGCATTCTTGCCTGGAGACTCCCACAGGCAGAGGAGCCTGGCAGGCTGTAGTTCATGGGGTTGCAAAGATTCGGACATGACTGAATGACTAAGCAGACACATACACACATACACACACAGACACACACACACACACACACACAAATTAAATGCATCTTCTACCCCATTCTACAATGCACATTGTACAGTGCATAAGCCATGGAGCTCATCTTGGACTCAAGGCTATAAACAATCACCAGTTCTTTTGTGAAGGACAAAGTGTTGATTTGGAACCAATCTGTCTTTAAAATCTCTTTCTAATGAACAGCAAGCAGATCCCAGGCCAGGAAACTCTAGCTGGAAACAACATCTAGTTAGAATTTATTAATAATATGTATTTGTAATATTTTATAGTTAGTGCCTATTTATGGCCAATATTAGATTTCTGTGTTTAGAAGTAAAAGCATCCACTTCAAAGAATTTATTTAAATACAAATAACATAAATAATGTGGCAAGGGAATGTGTCAATAGATTGCCACATTTTTCAAAGGTGGTAGATGAATGACCCAAGTTTGAGAAGCTCTAGGCTGGGGTTGGTAAGCTTTTTTTATAAAGGTCCAGAGAATGAATGTTTTAGGATTTGTGGTCCCTGTGGTCTGTCAAAACTTCTCAACTATGTTGTTACAGGGTGAAAGCAAGTGCACTGGGGTGAACACTGGCCTACATTTGGAAATTAGGAAATTGGAACAGCCATACTGTTTGCTTCAGGAACATTCTTTTCTCTCCAGAATGATTTAATAAAACTTAAATCACAGTTTGTTAAAAATGAACATATCTTCACACACAGTCTGGAATTCCTATGTCTGGGAAGGCTTTGATCCAATTATTCTGGGCTCTTGCTGTAACCTTGGTGGGGCTGTGTGTCATCTCTTAACACGTGGTTTGCACAGAGCAGGGTTCCCTGTAGTCCTGGGAGCTATTATGCTCGGCTTATATGTGGCTTCCGTCCCCCTCTGCACTCAGCTACCACCCCTCAGCAGGACATAGACCCTGAGGTGAACACAGAAACACTAAATAAGTCATCCCAGGGCACCTCCTCCAATACTCAGGCAGCAACCCCTGGAAACCAGTGCCTTGAATGAGAAGGGGACACCAGCTGAGAGAAGCAAGGACAGTGGCCCAGTGAGGATCCATCCCACACACCTTGGGGCCAAGCAGAATCTCAGACCTGTACCCATGGCGATTCCTATGGTGTGGGAGGTTGTCTGTCTTCAGGCTGCAGGTAGAGGTGACAGAGTCTCTGCAGGTCTTCTCCCCAGGTGTTCAACAGCTGGCCTCTTTCGGCACTTGAACTGTGAGCCTTTGAACTGGGGCTAGTGTGACCCAGAACCTGGATTTCAGATGTTATTAAATTAATTTAATAAGAATTATTTTAAATACAGTAGCCATGGGTAGCTGGTGACTGCCATATTGGACCCAGAGATCGAATCTCTTATATTCCAAGGGTGTGGTATATGGATAGTATGCAGACAGTATTTTAGAGGACACATTGGTCATATTTGACTTTTGCAGTCATTATGATTTTACTTCATGTGTATTGGAAAAACATCAAGTCATCCCAGAAGTCAAACGTCTTTGACTTCATTGATATCATTGCCTAGGAAGAGGTTATTGTGAAATAAAAGTGAATCAATGTAATATGATATAATATATAGACAGCCTCCGCTATCCATGGATTTCTCACCTGTAGAGGCAACCAACCAAATTTCCCTCTGTGTTTGGTTGAATCTGTGAATGTGAAACCCTCAGATACAAAGGCACAGTTGTGTTCATCCTTCTAGGCCATTTTATAGAAGGAATTTGCACATCCTTGGATTTTAGTATCCTTGGGGGCTCCTGGAACCATTCCATCTTGGGTACTAAGGGATGGCTGCATTTCCTTTTGAGATAAAGTAGAAATCCAGAGAAGCAGTAGATATGAGAGGGGGGGACTTGAGGAACAGTGTTCTTGAAGGTGAGGCTCTATAGTTGAGTAAGGGGCCTCCCTATTTCTGTGTCCAGGGAGACAGAGCAAAAAGGGGCACAGGGTTAAGGCCACCCTGGCTGTCCTGGCCTTCCCTCTCTGAGCATGCCAGACAGGGGGCATGACGGTGTCATTGGAGCCATGTCCATGGATCCCTGGATTTCCGTCGGTTGAGTGGTGGGCAGGGGAAGTTTGGGGGGGTGGGGATGGGGGTGGGGGAAGGAGGGTGGCTCTGTTTCCCACAGTGCCTTGCCTACATCTCTCTCTTTCTGTATTTTAGACCCTTGACCTCTCTGGCTCCAGGAAGATGCCCTCTCCTTTCTCTTAGGCTCCAACCTAGGCTCTGATATGTTGCCCCCTAATGGGTGAATGTACTCTTATGTTTTGCCAGGGTAGAGGGGAGCCATGTCCTCAGGGAAAGCCTGAAGGTTTAAGGTCAGTGGTTTTCAAACTGTGGCTCCCTAGGAATCATTCGGGGCACCCTGGGCCAGTCAGTAGAGGTGACAGATGGCTGGGCAAGCAGCTTTGTGGCATTTCTCCAAAGGGATCAGTATTTACCTTATTTGAATTTTTTTTTTTTTTGAGTTTTGAATCAAAGGAGACAGATTCTTTGCTGACCTTGGGTGAGGTAGAAGATACATTTGGTTCGGGCAGTTCTTCTGCCCTCAGAAATGACTGTAGTGAATGAAACTGTGTGAAACTGTCCCTGAGGTCCCAGCACCCACATTCCTTGGAGGCCTTCAGAGGAAAAAAGCATTTCTAGGTAAGTGATCTTTCTGTAAAAATCTTTCCTCTCAAGGGATAACCTGGCAGCCTGTTTCGGGTGGCGCTAACTTTTCTAGTTTTCATCTTCTGTGGAGTTTATGCTGTCTTCTTTCCTAGCCCAATGGGCTTTCCCTTGCATGCTCTCACACCAGTCTTAGGGCATTCCAAAACAGTTTATCTGCAGAATTATGCTTTTTCAGGGTCCTTCAGCTCCAGGATCTTTCTCTTTCATTTTCTTCTGCTGAAAACCAAACTTTTTTTTTTCCCTCTCCAATTCTGCATATTGAGTACATGGAGGAAGAAATGATGCCCCTTGTTTCGGTGGCTGGAGGTTTCCCAGTGGCACTGGAACTGGGATTTAGGTTCAGGAGACATGAAGGGAGAGTGACATGAGCTGACTTTAGGAGGAATAGGAATAGGAATAGGCATGGAATTATAACTGAATTGCCTGTCAATTCCCTTCTCACTCTCGCTAGGTCTTATGATTGCATCTTGAGCACACATTGATTTTGGAGCTGAGGCATCTTCCTCATCCCTTCTTCTAGCTTCTCTTTTTGACAAAGGCAGAGCAGACCTGAGACTTCAGCAGCAGCATAGCACCCACCTCAAGTTTCCTGCTACAGTTTGGTTTTCATTATGTTGATTTGTAGAGTCGCTGTCTGTGTATGGCAGGTATTATGCTTTCCTGCTTTTGGTGATGATATGACTTTCTGTTTGCTTTAAGTGCAAAGTGACTTTATAAACATCAGCTGAGGCATACATAGGGGGATTTTGGATGTTCAAAGCCACCGAGGTGGTTGACCTGGGGAAAGGTTCAAGTTGGGAAAACACTGCTGCAGGCAGAGAGCGCTGTTGAAGTTTTGGATTAGCAAAGTGATGTCATCACATAGGAAGATGAGGATTGGTGATGCTGTCGGGTATGGAATCTGGTGGGACAAGGAGGCTTGCATGTAGGAATGTGGTTGGGAGATACAGCATCTCCCAGTTATGAGGTGCATGAGTGTCAGGGTCTTCATGGACAGGGACCTGGGGGCTGGGTTCGACAAGAAAAGTGACAGAGGGGACGCAAGTCTCAAGTGAAACAAGGATACTTTATTTGCAGAAACGCATGCTTATATATCTTCAAAAAAAAATGATTACTCAGCCATTAAAAAGAATGGAATTGCACCCTTGGCAACAAAATGGATCAGTTCAGTTCAGTCGCTCAGTTGTGTCCGACTCTTTGCGACCCTGTGAATTGCCGCACGCCAAGGCTCTCTGTCCATCACCAACTCCTGGAGTTCACTCAGACTCATGTCCATCGAGGCAGTGATGCCATCCAGCCATCTCATCCTTTGTGGTCCCCTTCTCCTCTTGCCCCCAGTCCCTGCCAGCATAAGAGTCTTTTCCAAAAGTCAACCTTCGCATGAGGTGGCCAAAGTACTGGAGTTTCATCTTCAGCATCATTCCTTCCAAAGAAATCCCAGAGCTGATCTCCTTCAGAATGCATTGATTAGATCTCCTTGCAGTCCAAGGGACTCTCAAAATTCATCTCCAACACCACAGTTCAAAATGGATAGTCCTTTAAATAAAAGGTCACTGAAGAGAGTGCCTGAGGGGAGTCACTGAAGGGAGTCCAAGCAGGTGCTTTTTCCCATGATCTCAGTCCTGAGAACTGCCTGCAGCTCTACTCATTCCTGTTTTCCAGGGACTGATAAGGGACAGAGAGTACTTGAGAAATGGCACGCAAAGGAAGAAAACATACTGGATCCCTTAAAGTGAACATACCCTGACAATCTCCCCACCCCCCGTTTTTATTTTAGTTTTTCATAATTGGGGGTGACTGTATAGGAAAGATATAAGCATCTGAATGCAGAGTTCCAAAGAATAGCAAGAAGAGATAAGAAAGCCTTCTTTAGCAATCAATGCAAATAAATAGAGGAAAAGAATGGGAAAGACTAGAGATCTCTTCAAGAAAATTAAGAGATACCAAGGGAACATTTCTTGCAAAGATGGGCTCAATAGAGGACAGAAATGGTATGGACCTAACAGAGGCAGAAGATATTAAGAAGAGGTGGCAAGAATACACAGAACTGTACAGAAAAGATCTTCATGACCTGGATAATGATGATGGTGTGATCACTCATCTAGAGCTAGACACCCTGGAATGTGAAGTCAAGTGGGCCTTAGAAAGCATCACTATGAACAAAGCTGGTGGAGGTGATGGAATTCCTATTGAGCTGTATCAAATCCTTAAAAAAAAAAAATGATGCTGTGAATGTGCTGCACCCAATATGCCTACAAATTTGGAAAACTCAGCAGTGGCCACAGGACTGGAAAAGGTCAGTTTTATTCTAATCCCAAAGAAAGGCAATGCCAAAGAATGCTGAAACTACCACACAATTGCATTCATCTCACATACTAGTAAAGTAGTGCTTAAAATTCTCCAAGCCAGGCTTTAGCAATACGTGAACCGTGAACTTCCTGATGTTCAAGCTGGTTTTAGAAAAAGCAGAGGAACCAGAGATCAAATTGCCAACATCCGCTGGATCATGGAAAAAGCAAGAGTTCCAGAAAAACATCTATTTCTGCTTTATTGACTATGCTAAAGCCATTGGCTGTGTGAATCACAATAAACTGTGGAGAATTCTTCAACAGATGGGAATACCAGATCACCTAACCTGCCTCTTGAGAAATCTGGAAGCAACAGTTAGAACTGGACATGGAACAACACTGTTTCCAAATAAGAAAAGGAATACCTCAAGGCTGTATATTGTCACCCTGCTTATTTAGCTTCTATGCAGAGTACATCATGAGAAACGCTGGACTGGAAGAAACAAAAGCTGGAATCAAGATTGCCGGGAGAAATATCAATAACCTCAGATATGCAGATGATACCAACCTTATGGGAGAAAGTGAAGAGGAACTAAAAAGCCTCCTGATGAAAGTGAAAGAGGAGAGTGAAAAAGTTGGCTTAAAGCTCAACATTCAGGAAACGAAGATCATGGCATCCGGTCCCATCACTTCTTGGAAAATAGATGGGGAAACAGTGTCGGACTTTATTTGGGGGGGCTCCAAAGTCACTGCAGATGGTGATTGCAGCCATGAAATTAAAAGACGCTTACTCCTTGGAATAAAGGTTATGAGCAACCTAGATAGTATATTCAAAAGCAGAGACGTTACTTTGCCGACTAAGGTCCGTCTAGTCAAGGCTATGGTTTTTCCTGTGGTCATGTAGGGATGTGAGAGCTGGACTGTGAAGAAAGCTGAGCGCCAAAGAATTGATGGTTTTGAACTGTGGTGTTGAGAAGACTCTTGAGAGTTCCTTGGACTGCAAGGAGATCCAACCAGTCCATTCTGAAGGAATCAACCCTGGGATTTCTTTGGAAGGAATGATGCTAAAGCTGAAACTCCAGTACTTTGAGCACCTCATGAGAAGAGTTGACTCATTGGAAAAGACTCTCATGCTGGGAGGGATTGGGGGCAGGATGAGAAGGGAATGACCAAGGATGAGCTGGCTGGGTGCCATCACGGACTCGATGGACGTGAGTCTGAGTGAACTCTGGGAGATGGTGATGAACAGGGAGGCCTGGTGTGCTGCGATTCATGGGGTCACAAAGAGTCAAACACAATGAGCGAGTAAACTAAACTAAACTGACTAAATAAATTTATAATTTGTGAATGTCATCGAGCCTAGAGTACTTTCCCCTTTTCACATTTGTATTAACTTTAACTTATGAGAGAGAGAGAGAGAGAGAGAGAGAGAGAGAGAGAGAGAGAGAGAGAGAGAGAGAGAGGGAGAGAGAGAGAGAGGGAGAGAGAGAGAGGGAGAGAGAGAGAATAAGAAACAAAAAACACACCCAACAACAAAGAGAATGTTTGGATACTGGAGAAAGGATGGCCAGCCAGCCATCTGTCACAGGGGTACCAAGAGGGCACCAGGGTCACTTTGAAATGCACAGCTCCTCCTCTATGATGCCCCATGAGCTGTTTCCATCTGTATGGCTGTACACAGCATATTAGGATCATGAATTTCCAGCACAGAGTTCAGTGCTGCTATGGACACATCACATGTACCCATTGGCCCCTTTGAAATACTATGTTACCATGCTATAAAAGGGAAGCTCTCTGCACCGGAAGGGTACATGGAGGAGCTCATTAATTTGATGTGATTTCCATGATGACTCCACTCCAATAAAAGGGAAAAAAGAAAAAACAAAAACACTCGACCCTTGTTTACAGATGATTAACTAGAAGCAAGCCCCACTCAGCTCAGTTTGCAGAAGAGAAGACCTTAGAAAGTATTCAAGTGAGAAGCTGTGAAACAGTTGTTCTTTGCTTTGTGGATACTTTAAAGACACTCACAATTTCTTGGTAAGAGATGACCATGCTTCACAGAAGTGAGAAGTCAAGGCGAGACACATGCAGAGGACATTTGAGCCTGAGATGAAGCATGTATGTAATATTTATATGGTGGAATTTTATGGTTTCATGTCGGCATGAAACAAAGGCAGTTTGACAGGAAGGAGACCGCCACTGTGCTGTTACATTACATGTGCTGTAGAACCATTTTGTGTGTTGTGTAAAACAAGAAGCATTGAACAAAGCAAAAGGGTGATGTATGTATATGAGAAAAATTAATTGTCCAATATCATTCCAGTACATTGTGTTGTACATTTTAGTTTTGTTTCCTTTCTCTTCATTATTGATAAGAGGATGTGAACTCTACAGTTTCCAGCTAGTTATTCATATTAGGAAAGAAATTAAGAAAAGAAAGTACTAGGAGGAAACAGGAAAGAACATCTGTCAACTGCAGTTGTCAAAAGAACCAAAAAACAAACAAACAAAAAAACTAGCCTAGCTGGCCTTATTTGTGAAGCGTAATTGCTTTTAGCATTTATTTTCTTCATATAACATTTGTATTAAACTTAAATATCTTCTTTGATGATGGTATTTCTTTGTGACTGAACCAGTGGATTCACGTGGTATGCTCTTTTGGGTTCTCTCCATGCCCTAATTTTTTCAGATTCTTCACCTTATTTAAATTAAACTGTTTTAGAAAAAATGCCTTGGTCATCGTCGAATGTGCAGTTCTCCATTTGGTCGGGATGGCTGTATCAGGTTTGGACCAAAGATGGAGATGGGGCCACAAGAGGTCAGGAACAATTTTCTCCACCTTATAAATAACGGCCCCCACTGGGAGCTTTCCTGGGAAGTCCAGTTCTTGGGGATTTTCTGACAGAGATGGAGACAGAAGGTAAATCCTGGGTCACTCGCTGAAGAACACTGGGAAGGAGTGAATTTGTCTCTCAGTGGCCAAGATGGCAGCTTGGGCTAAAAGGAGCTCTGTGGGCAACATGTGACCTTGACTCTGCCCAGGCACACACTTTTCATTTCATCTTCATGGGTCAAAGTGCTTTTTTTTTTTCCAATCATTTAAATATGTGAACACCCTTCAGCTCCATGGCTGGACAAAAGCAGGGCATAGGCCCCTCAGGCCATCCCTGGCTAGTGCTGTGAAAGGAATGGAATGAGACTGATTGAGAGAGGACTTTACAAGAGCTTCCCTGTTCCTTTCTGTGTATGGGAGCCTGCCACGTAGAAGGTGACAGGTCGTGTCACAGCCCCCAGATGATGGATATTCAAGTTGCCTGCAGACACCAGCGACAGCCAGCATACCAGCCTTGTGTGCAAGTAATGAGCTAGGTGAGAGGTCTGTGGGATTCATCCCAGGAGGTTATTTCTAGGGCTCAGGGACTTGCCAGGTAAGAGGGGAAGGGCTTGGAGGTTCCCGACTGTGGGGCAGGACCTTCTCCTTCTGATTTTAGTCTGAGTTGGGTGTTTTCAGGGCTCAGTGGCTCAGAGTCTAGAAATGAGGGGAAGAGGGAGGCCACTATGCTGTCTGCCATGGTTCTTGCTCCTGCCATGGTTCTTGCACCTGTCCCTGAACAATGGCTTGGTGCAGGGCAGGATGGGCACCCACAACTACCTGATACCACTACTGTCCACTCCCCCACCTTGGCCCCACTGCCCAGCCCTGCACAGGGGTGGGTCTAGGGATGACCTTTAATGCAGCCAGGCACTATCTCCACCTCATGGTCTTCATGGAGAACTCCAGCCCTTAAAGCTGGATCTAGACCCAGGAGGGCACCAGTGGAGATTCCTTCAGGCAACAGCTGTGTGCTGAGCATCTTTGTGAGCCGAGCACTGAGGACACAGCCTCTGCCTCCATCCATCTGACATTCTTACTGGGAAAGCAGATCTGTATATGATAGAATCCTAGATGGGATAGAATCAAATAAGTAGAGGATGGAAGGGAGGTAGACGGTGTGATTGGAGACAGCCTCTTGCAGAACTGGCCTTTGAAATGAAACCTAAAGATGGTGGGGACTGAGCATGATGTCTTGGGCAGTGATTTCTAATGCTGGATGAATGTTAGAAGTACCTGGCTAGTTTTAAATCAACAATAAATGTCCAGGTGCCACCCTCTCTTCCCAAATAATGGTATCTGACTCTCTGAGGTGGGGCTGGGGCATCCATAAGCCCATCAGGTGATTCTGCTGGGCAGCTAGATCTCAGAGCCTGTACCCTGATTGGAAGAACGTCCCAGGTAGAAGGGAGAACAAATAAAAAAGACCTGAGGGGCCGTCTGGATCTTCAAAGAAGAGGAGAAAGGTTACTGAGGCCAGAATGAGAGATTTGGCATTGGAGATGGGGGTGATGAGATCAGAGAATGAAGAGCAGTTGAAGAGTATGGGTGTTGAATTATGATCCGAAGAAACTGGGAAGCCAGGATGGTTGGCATTTTTAAAAACCTGTATTGAGATAGTATTTAAAGGGTATAATCGTTTCGGGTAGTTTCTATTTTATTTTTAATGTGATAAATGGGATGTATCAAAAATTGTTCCTTTCATCACTTTTTAAGTGTGTGATTCACTGACATTAGTCAAAGCTGGGCTTAAAACATGTAAATCAGCAGGTAAAGGAACATGATAAATGCCCATTGAACCAGACAAAAGAGGAGATAGGGAGTCCACCTGAAAAATAACTCAGAAATAAAGAATCTTGAAAATAAAATGGAGTTACAGATAAATAGCCTGGTGACAAGGATTGAGAAGAGGTAAAAAATGTTTAACAAGGACCTAGAAGACATAAAAAGGAATCAATCAATAATGAATAATGCAATCAATGAGATCAAACACACTCTGGAGGGAATCAACATTATAACAAAGGAGGCAAAAGATAGGATAAGTGAGGTCAAATACAAAATGATAGAAATAAATGAAGTAGAGAGGAAAAAAGAAAAAAAAATTTTTTTTAAAGTGAGGACAACTTCAGAGAACTCTGGGACACTGTTAAATGCCCCAGCATTCAAATGAAAGGAGTCCCAGAAAAAAAGACAGAGGCCATGAGAAAATTCTTGAGGAGATAATAGGATAACACCCCTAAAATGGGGAGGGGAATAGTCACTGAAGTCCAAGAAACCCAGAGTCCCAAACAGGATAAACCCAAGGTGAGACAACCCAAAGCATACATTAATCAAATTAACATGATCAAACACAAAAAATATATAAATATTAAAAGCAGCAAGAGAAAAACAAGAAATAACACACAAGGGGATTTCCATAAGGAAACCAGCTGGTCTTTCACTAGAAACTCTTCAGGCCAGAAGGGAATGGCAGGACATGGTTAAAGTGATGAAAGAGAAAAACCTACAACCCAGATTACTGTACCCAGCAAGGACCTCATTCAGATATGAAGGAGAAATTAAAAGCTTTACAGACAAGTAAAAGCTGAGAGAATTCAGCACCACCAAACCAGCTCTTCAACAAACGCTAAGGATCTTCTCTAGACAGGAAACACAGAAAGGGTGTATAAACCCAAAACAGCAAACTAAATGGCAATGGGATCATACTTATCAATAATTAACTTAAATGGAAGTGGGTTGAATGCCCCAATTGAAAGACAAAGACTGGTGAACTGATACGAAAACTAGACCCCTATACATGTTCTCTGCAAGAGACCCACCTCAAAACAACGGACTAATACAGACTGAAAGGGAAGGGCTGGAAAAGATATTCCATGCCAATAGAGACCAAAAGAAAGCAGGAGTAGCAGTACTCATATCAGATAAAAATAGACCTTAAAATCTAGTCCATGAAAAGAGACAAAAAATGTCACTACACGATGATCAAAGGATCGATATGAGAAGAAGATATAACAATTATAAATATATATGCGCCCACCATAGGAGCACCACCATATGTAAAGCAAATGCTAACAAGTATGAAAGGGAAAATTAACAATAGCACAAGAACAGTGGGAGACTTTAATACCCCACTCATACCTATGAATAGTTCAATGAAACAGAAAATTAACAAGGAAACACAAACTTTAAATGATATAATGGACCAGTTAGACCTAGCTGATATCTATAGGATAATTCACCCCCAAAACAATGCATTTCATCTTTTTCTCAAGTGGACATGGAACGTTCTCCAGGAGAGATCACATCCCGAGCCATAAATCTAGCCTTGGTAAATTAAAAAAGATTGAAATCATTCCAAGCATCTTTTCTGACCACAATGCAGTAAGAGTCGATGTCAATTACAGGAGAAAAACTATTTAAAAAATCCAACATATGGAGGCTGAACAGCACGCTTCTGAATAACCAACAAATCACAGAATAAATTTAAAAAGAAATAAAAATATGTGTAGAAGTGAATGAAAATGAAAACACAACAGCCTAAAACCTATGGGATGCTGTAAAAGTAATGCTAGGGGGAAAGTTCATAGCAATACAGGCTTACCTCAAGAAACAAGAAAAAAGTCCAATAAATAACCTAGCTTTACACATAAAGCAACTAGAAAATGAAGAAATGAAGAACCCTAGGGTTAGGCGAAGGTAGGAAATCATAAAAATTAGGGCAAAAATAAATGCAAAAGGAACAGAAGAGAGCATAGCAAAAATCAACAAAGCTAAAAGCTGGTTCTGTGAGAAGATAAATTAAATTAACAAACCATTAGCCAGACTCATCGAGAAAAAAAAGGGAGAATATTCAAGTCAACAAAATTAGAAATAAAAGTGGAGAAAAATCAACAGACAACACAGAAATACAAAGGATGAAAAGAGACTACTATCAGCAACTATATGCCAATAAAAAGGACAACTTGGAAGAAATGAACAAATTCTTAGAAAAGTACAGCTTTCCAAAACTGAACCAGGAAGAAATAGAAAATCTTGAAAGACCCATCACAAACACGGAAATTGAAACTGTAATCAGAAATCTTCCAGCAAACAAAAGCCCAGAACCAGACGGCTTCACAGCTGAATTCTACCAAAAATGTAGACAAAAGCTAACTCCTATCCTCCTCAAACATTTCCAGAAAATTACAGAGGAAGGTAAACTTCCAAACTCGTTCTATGAGGCCACCATCACCCTGATACCAAAATCAGACAAAGATGCCACACAAAATAGAAAACTACAGGCCAACATCACTGATGAACATAGATGCAAAAATCCTTAACAAAATTCTAGCCAACAGAATCCAACAACATATTAAAAAGATCACGCATCATGAGCAGGTGGGCCTTATCCCAGGGAGGCAAGGCTTCTTCGTATGCACAAATCAATGAACATAATACAGCATAGTAACAAATTGAAGAATAAAACGCATATGATTATCTCAATAGATGCAGAAAAAGCCTTTGACAAAATTGAACATCCATTTACGATAAAAACCCTCCAGAAATCAGGAAGAGAAGGAACACACCTCAGCATAGTAAAAGCTATATATGACAAACCCACAGCGACATTATCCTCAATGGTGAAACCTTGAAAGCATTTCCCTTAAACTGGAACAAGACAAGGGTGCCCACTCTCAACACTACTATTAAACATAGTTATGGAAGTTATGGTGACAGTAATCAGAGCCGAAAAGGAAATAAAAGCAATCCAGGTTGGAAAAGAAGTAGAACTTTCAGTTTGCAGACGACATGATCCTCTACATAGAAAACCCTAAAGACTCCACCAGAAAATTTCTAGAGCTAATCAATTAATATAGCAAATTTGCAGGGTATAAAATTAACACCCAGAAATCCCTTGCATTCCTATGCACTAACAATGAGAAAAAAAGAAAGAGAAATTAAGGAAACAGTTCCATTCATCATTGCAGCGAAAAGAATAAAATACTTAGGAATATATCTCCCTTAAGAAACGACCTATACGTAGGAAACAATAAAACATTGATGAAGGAAATCAGAGAGGACACAAATAGATGGAGAAATATACCATGTTCATGGGTTGGAAGAATCAATATAGTGAAAATGAGTATACTATCCAAAACAATCTACAGAGTCTATACACTCCATATCAAGCTACCAACGGTATTTTTCAGAGAACTAGAACCAATAATTTCACAATTTGTATGGAACTACTAAAACCCTCGAATAACCAAAGAATTCTTGAGAAAGAAGAATAGAACTGGAGCTATCAACCTGCCTGACTTCAGGCTATATCTCAAAGCTACAGTCATCAAAACAGTATGGAACTGGCACAAAGACAGAAACATAGATCAGTGGAACAAAATAGAAAGCCCAGAGATAAATCCATGCAACTATGGACACCTTTCCTTTCACAAAGGAGGCAACAATATAAATGGAGAAATCACAATGCCTTTAAAAAGTGGTGCTGGGAAAACTGCTCAACCAACTCATAAAAGAATGAAACTAGAACACTGTCTAACACCATACACAAAAATAAACTCAAAATGAAATAAATATCTAAATGTAAGACCATAAATTATCAAACTCTTAGGGGAAAATATAGGCAAAACACTCTCTGATGTAAATCACAGCAGGATCCTCCATGACCCGCCTCTCAGAGTAGGGGAAATAAAAGCAAAAATAAACAAATGGGACCTCATTAAACTTAAAAGCTTTCTCAGAACGAAGGAAACTATAAGCAAAGCGGAAAAGACAGCCATCAGAGTGGGAGAAAATTATAGCAAATGAAGCAACTGACAAAGAATTAATCTCAAAAATATACAAGCAACACCTGCAGCTCAATTCCAGAAAAATAAATGACCCAATCAAAAAGTGGGCCAAACAACTAAACAGACATTTTTCCAAAATAGACATACAGATGGCTAACAAACACATGAAAATTGCTCAACATCTCTCATTGTCAGAAAAATGCAAATGAAAACTACAGTGAGGTACCATCTCACACTGGTCAGATGGCTACTATCCAAAACTCTCGAAACAATAAATGCTGGAGAGGGTGTGGAGAAAAGGGAACTGTCTTACACTGTTGATGGGAATGCAAATTAGTACAGCCACTATGGAGATCATTTCAAGATTCCTTCAAAACAAACAAACAAACAAAACACTGGAAATAGAACTGCCATCAGTCAGTCAGTCAGTCACTTCAGTGGCTCAGTCATGACTGACTCTGTGACCCCATGAATCACAGCACACCACACCTCCCTGTATCGCTATCTCCTGGAGTTCACTCAGACTCACGTCCATAGAGTCAGTGATGCCATCCAGTCATCTCATCCTCTGTCTCCCTCTTTTCCTCCTGCCCCTAATCCCTCCCAGCATCAGAGTCTTTTCCAATGAGTCAACTCTTCGCATGAGGTGGCCATAGTACTGGAGTTTCAGCTTCAGCATCATTCCTTCCAAAGAATACCCAGGGATGATCTCCTTTAGAATGGACTGGTTTGATATCCTTACAGTCCAAGGGACTCTCAAGAGTCTTCTCCATCACCACAGTTCAAAAGCATCAATTCTTCAGCACTCAGCTGTCTTTACAGTCCAACTCTCACATACATGACCACTGGAAAAACCATCGCCTTGACTAGACGGGACTTTGTTGGCAAAGTAATATCTCTGCTTGTCAATATGCTATTTTGGTTGGTCATAACTTGTCTTCCAAGGAGTAAGCTTGGCTGCATTCACCATCTGCAGTGATTTTGGAGCCCCCCAAAATAAAGTCTGACACTGTTTCCACTGTTTCCCCATCTATTTCCCATGAATTGATGGGACCAGATGCCATGATCTTCATTTCCTGAATGTTGAGCTTGAAGCCAACTTTTCCACTCTCGTCTTTCACTTCCATCAAGAGGCTTTTCAGCTCCTCTTCACTTTCTGCCATAAGGGTGGTGTCATCTGCATATCTGAGGGTATTGATATTTCTCCCGGCAAACTTAATTTCAGCTTGTGCTTCTTCCAGCCCCACGTTTCTCATGATGTATTCTGTGTAGACGGTAAATAAGCAGAGTGACAATATACCGCCTTGAGGTATTCCTTTTCCTATTTGGAACCAGTCTGTTGTTCCATGTCCAGTTCTAACTGTTGTTTCCTGGCCTGCATATAGATTTCTCAAGAGGCAGGTCAAGTGGTCTGGTATTCCGATCTCTCTCGGAATTTTCCACAGTTTATTGTAATCCACACAGTCAAAAGGCTTTGGCATAGTCAATAAAGCAGAAATAGATGTTTTTTTCTGGAACGCTCTCAGGCGGACGCTTTATCCTCTAAGCTACGAGGCAAGCCCCAACACACTATTCACTGCAGACTTGTCCAAAATCTGTTTATAAGTCGGGTCAGTTTTCCAAAGGTAAATTCACCCTACTAATGAAACCAGAAGAGTTAGTAAGTCAAGTGGTCTGTGCTCCACTGTGTTAATTTGGCTAGGCTGGGACTACATTTCCCAGAACCCCTTTCTTTGATTTCGAGTTCAGCCAGTCTACTCAGTGGCTTCGTTGTGTCCAATTCTTTGCAACCTCATGGACTGCTGCAAGTCAGGCCTCCCTATCCATTACCAACACCCGGAGTTTACTCACACTCATTTCCATTGAGTCGATGATGCCATCCAACCATCTCACGCTCTGCTGTCCTCTTCTCTTCCCATCTTCAATCTTTCCCAACATCGGGGTCTTTTCTAATCAGTCAGTCTTTCGCATCAGGTAGCCAAAGCATTGAAGTTTCAACTTCAGCATCAATCCTTCCAATGAATATTCAGGATCAATGTTCTTTAGGATGGACTGGTTGGATCTGCTTGCAATCCAAGGGACTCTCGAGAGTCTTCTCCAACACCACAGTTGAGAAACATCGATTCTTTGGTGTTCAGCTTTCTTTATACTCCAGCTCTGACATCCACACATGGCTACTGGAGAAACCAAAGCTTTGACTAGGTGTACTTTTGTTGGCAAAGTAATGTCTCTGCTTTTTAATAAGCCATCTAGGCAGGTCATAAGTTTTATTCCAAGGGGCAAGATCTTTTAATTTCAGGGCTGCTGTCATGGTCTGCATTGATTTTTGTGCCCAAACTATAATTTGTCACTGTTCCTGTTGTTTCCCCATCTACTTGTCATGAAGTGATGGGACCAGACACCATGATCTTAGTTTTCTGAATGTTGAGTTTTAAGCCAACTTTTTTCAATCTCCTCTTTCACTTTCATCAAGATGCTCTTTTGTTCTTGCTTTCTGCCATAAGGGTGGTGTCATCTGAATATCGGAGCTCATTGATATTTCTCCTGGAAATCTTGATCCAGCTTGTGCTTCACCCAGACCAGTGTTTCTCATGATGTACTCTGCATATATGTTAAATAAGCAGGATGTCAATATACAGCCTTAATGTATATATAATGTATATAATGTCAATATACAGCCTTAAACACCCTTTTTCCTGTTTGGAACCAGCCTGTTATTCCATGTCCAGTTCTAACTGTTCCAGTTCCATGTTCTAACTGTTGCGTCTTGACCTGCATACAGGTTTCCCAGGAGGCAGGCCAGCTGGTCTGGTATTCCTCTCTCTTGGTTTATTTTCCACAGTTTGTTGTGATCCACACGAAGGCTTTGGCATAGTCAATAAAGCAGAAGCAGATGTTTTCCTGCAACTCTCTTGCTTTTTCGATGATCCAATGGATGTTGGAAATTTGATCTCGTTCTTCTGCCTTTTCAAAATCCAGCTTAACATCTGGAAGTTCATGGCTCACATACTGTTGATGCCTGGCTTGGAGAATTTTGAACATTACTTTACTAGCGTGAGAGATGAGTGGCAATTGTGCAGTATTTTGAACATTCTTTGGCATTACCCTTCTTTGGGACTGGAATGAAATCTGGTTTTTCCAGTCCTGTGGAAAAATTTGCTGGCCTACTGAGTACAGCATGTTCACAGCATCATCTTTTAGGATCTGAAATAATTCAACTAGAATTCTATCACCTCCACTAGCTTTGTTTGTAGTGATGTTTCCTAAGGCCCACTCGACTTCACATTCCAGGATGACTGAGTCTAGGTGAGTGATCACAACATCATGATTATCTGTGTCATGAAGATCTTTTGGGTATTAATCTCTGTATTCTTGCCACTTCTTCTTAGAATCCTCTGATTCTGTTAGGTCCATGCCATTTCTGTCCTTTATTGTGCCCATCTTTGCATGAAAAGTTCCTGCATGCAAAGTTGCTATCTCTAATTTTCTTGAAAAAAACTTTAGTCTTTCCCATTCTATTGTTGTCCACTATTTCTTTGCATTGATCCCTGAGGAAGGCTTTCTTATCTCTCCTTGTTATTCTTTGGAACTCTGCATTCAAATGAGTACATCTTTCCTTTCCTACTTTCATAGCTATTTGTAAGGCCTCCTCAGACAACCATTTTGCTTTTTTGCATTTCCTTTTATTGGGGATGGTCGTAATTGCTACCTCCTGTGCAATGTCATGAACCCCTGTTCATAGTTTTACAGGCTCTCTTTCAGATCTAATCATTTGAAACTATTTATCACTTCCACTGTATAATCACAAGAAATTTTATTTAGGTCCTACCTGAATGGTGTAGTGGTTTTCCCTACTTTCTTCAATTTAAGTCTGAATTTGGTAATAAGGAATTCATGATCTGAGTCACAGTCAGCTCCAGGTCTTGTTTCTGTTGACTATATAAAGCTTCTCCCTCGTTGGCTGCAAAGAATATAATCAATCTGATTTCACTATTAACTATCTGTAGTGTAGAGTCTTCCCTTGTGTTGCTGCAAGAGGGTTATCTGCTATGACCAGTGCAATCTTCTGGCAAGACTCGATTAGCCTTTGCCCTGCTTCGTTCTGTACTCTAAGGCCAACTTTGCCTGTTACTTCATGGATTTCTTGACCGCCTACTTTTGCATTCCAGTCCCCTATAATGAAAAAGACATCTTTGAGGGTGTTAATTCTAGAAGATCTTGTAGGTCTTCATAGAACTGTTCAACTTCAGCTTCTTCAGCATTATTGGTTGGGGCACAGACTCAGATTATCATGATATTGAATAGTTTGCCTTGGAAACGAACAGAGGTCTATTGGTCCTTTCAGAGACTGCATCCTAGTACTGCATTTTGGACTCCTTTGTTGACTATGATGGCTACTCCATTTCTTCTAAGGGATTCTCGCCCGCAGAAGTAGATATAATGGTCATCTGAGTTAAATTCACCCATTCAGGTCCATTTTAGTTTTCTGATTCCTAAAGTGTTGGTGTTCACTCTTGCCATCTCCTGTTTGACCATTTCCTATTTGCCTTGACTCGTGGACCTAACGTTCCAGGCTCCTACACAATATTGCTCTTTACAACATTGGACATTACTTCCATCACCAGTCATATCCACAACTGGATGTTGTATTCACTTTGGCTTCTTCCCTTCATTCTTTTGGAATAATTTCTCCACTGATCTCTAGTAACAGGTTGGGCACCTAGTGACCTGGGGAGTTCATAGTTCACTGTCCTACTATTATTATTTGCCTTTTCATACTGTTCATGGGGTTCTACAAAATGTGATCTCTGCTGGAGAAGGGAATTGCAAACTACTACAGTATTCTTGCCCTGAGAACCCCGTGAAAAGTATGAAAAAGTTCCGAGGTAGAACTGACCAAAAGGGTAACTTGGGAGAGAGTTTGAAAGTGGAAAGGGAGCAGCAGTCTCTCCTCTTGCAAGGTTTCTGTGTGGTGACAAGTAGCTGCAGCCATGCCTGCAGGTTCTGGTGTGTCCTTACTGTCCTCTGGGATGCAAAAGTTCCTCCTGGCTCCTGGGCATCAGCACCTGGCCTGTCACTGGACGCTTGGCTGCAGAGGCAGTGGTTCCCTATCCTTTTCTCTACTGTTGGCCCTCGGCAGCTTCACTTTGGTGACTAGTTAGACCCTATGGCCTCTCAGTTTACCTGGTTGGTGGTTCCCTTTTCAGACCTCACTTCTCAACCTCCTCCCACAGCTGACCTATGAGGCCTATTAATAATTCCCATAATAAATTGTGCATGCATGTGTGTGTCCTAAGTCGCTTCAGTCATGTTTGACTCTGTGCGCCCCTAGGGACTGTAGCCCGCCAAGCTTCCTCTGGCCATAGGATTCTCCAGGAAAGAATACTTCAGTGGGTTGCCATGTCTATCCTCCTCCAGCGAATCTTCTCCACACAGGGATTGAACTCACATCTTTTGCATCTTCTGCACGCAGCTTCTTCATCGCTAATATCATACCCCAAACACATGGGCTGGATCTAGCTGCTCCCATGATTGCGTGAGACTGATTTTCCTTCAGTCACTGCTGCCGCTCTTAAGTTGCTTCAATCATGTCCGACTCTCTGTGATCCCATAGATGGCAGCCCACCAGGCTCCCCTGTCCCTGGGATTCTCCAGGCAAGAACAATGGAGTGGGTTGCCATTTCCATCTCCAATGCATAAAAGGGCAAAATGAAAGTGAAGTCACTCAGTTGTGTCTGACTCTTAGCAATCGCATGGACTGCAGCCTACCAGGCTCCTCTGTCCATGGGATTTTCCAGGCAAGTGTACTGGAGTGGGGTGCCATTGCCTTCTCCACCTTCAGTCACTAAGTCTTTTCAATTCTTTGCACTCCAGTGGACTACAGCACCTCAGCCTCCTTTCTCCTCCACTTGGTCCCTGAGTTTGTTCAAATTTCCTGGGGTATGACTGATAACAGTATGAGTATTTACAGAATCACAGGAGGGCTGAGGAAGCCACACTGTAGGACTGGGCCCCAAGGGACCACTGCCACAGGATCAGCAGGCCCTCCTCATTTGTAGGCCAGTGTCCTCTGCCCAGCCCCTTTTCCTTTGTTAACTCTGCATAAGTACAGGTGTCCTGTGGACACAGCTGATGAGTGGGCCCTTAAAGGCTTCCAATCCCTGGCTGCAAGGGAGTCTGGGAAATGGAATTTTCAGCTCTCTGGCCTCTTCAGTTCAGGAGGGTGAGCAGCAAGAGGAATGCTTGGGTGTTGAAAAGCCAGTTCTCACCCAGAGTTGTGCCTGGGGATCCAATCTTTGATGTTGCCATCTGGCCCAGGGCTTCCTTTACAGGCCATGATGTTAACGGGAGACAGTTGCCTTTCTAGCCCTGCAGATAACCCAAGGCCAGGCTAACTGATCACCAGATGACTTGTTAACATGATTGACTACAGACCTTGGTTCAACTTGATGAAATGAAGGAGGATAAGGGAACTTCATTTATCCAGCATTTTTCACATTGCTGGTCACTTACGTACATGGTGCCTCATGACCTACATCTTGCAGCTGAGGACACATCAGGCCCAGAGAGACTGAGGAAGCTGCCTGAGGTCACACAGCTACTTCTGGCAGAAGCTGGACTTGAGCTATCCTGTTGACCAAAGAATGCCTGCTCCTCACCATTACTGTATATCTGCTAATATTGGGAGAAGTTTTTGTATAAAAGCCACTCGTTCTTAATTAGGCACTTTTTCTTGGCTGAGCAGTTTCAGGTGCTGGGGACATGATGGTGGGCAAAACACATGGAGATAGATAGAGGGTTTTGGTTAAGGTGAGGGTTGTAAACTCTAAAAAAGTCAGGGAATAGAACAAGTGAAACAGATTTGGGCTTAAGCTGATGTTGCTGTGTTTTCTTTGTATTTCAATATGAGGGGAAAGATCTGTGCATCTATTTTTTGTAAATGTAGGTCCCTTGCCTTAGTTTTTGTTTTGCCTTTTTCGAAAAATATATTTATTTTGGACTGTGCTGGATCTTTGTAGCCATGAGAGAGCTTTCTCTAGTTGCAGTGCTTGTGGCGGCTTCTCTTGTTCCAGAGTATGAGCTCTAGAATGCAAATTCAGTAGTTTTCACAGGCTTAGTTGTCCAAGATCATGTGGAATCTTCCCAGATTGGTGATCAAACCTGTGTCCCCTATATTGGTAGGCAGATTCTTAACCACTGAGCCACCAGGGAAGTCCTGTTTTTCCTTTTTTCCCCTCCATTCTGAAAATATTTCTCCATTCTGATAAAAAGCACAGACTATGACAATTGATGGTTTGTTTCCATGTCTGGGTCACAAAATGGCATGGTGATTGTTATTTTTTAGTTGCTAAGTCGTGTCTGACTCTGAGACCCGACTCTGAGACTCATGTCTGACTCTGAGTCTGTAACTTACCAGGCTCCTCTTTCCATGCATGGTGGGGACTGGGGCAAACTAATGAACCTGGAGAGCAGCTCAAAGTGGCAGCTCTGGTGTGGCACCTGCTGGTCAGGTACATACTTAGGTGCCTGTGTTGCCAGATTACCCACTTTTAGTGATAAGTTGAAAATTCATATTTTGTGTTATGTCTTCCAACTATGTTTTATATAGTTGTAATAAATTTGCAAACGTATTGTAAAAAATAGTCAAACTTCTCTGTGGGTCAGTTCTGGCCTGTGAGCTGCCAGTTTGCATCTTGTGTGGAAGAGCCTTAATTTAGGCATCAGTGAGCCTGGGTTGGGGGCTGGGTTCTGCTACCTTCCAGCAGGTGGGGGTCACAGACAAGCAAATGACACTGTCTGGGCCTCAGTTTCCCCTGCTGTAAAATGGTACTTCTGAGAACAACATGGTCTGCAGAACCTTTTACTAAACCAATATTTTCTAAACAGTGGGTCATGGAGTCAACGTGCATCTTTCAAATAGAAAACAGGACAGGATGGAAAATAAGAGGATGTGTCATAGTATTATAGGTCAGCATTGCTTTGTGGAACATATTTTAGTTTTACACACATAATATGCACACATACATATATCTGTGTTAAACTGGGTCTTGATGGAATAGGCATTTCTTATACAGAGAGACTGAAAAGGAAGCTTTCAAACAAAGTGTTGTTCACATCTGAATGCATTCAATGATGGAACCTTGTCGTTGAGGTGGCTTTTCTCTTCAATACCATTTTGCAGGTGAGAAAGCTGAAGTCCCGAGAGTGAGGGTCCCACAAACAGGAAAAGAAATAGCTGGGCTCTGACCCCAAGCCTCAAAGTGCTACACTCAATAGGCCAGCAAATTTGGAAAACTCAGCAGTGGCCACAGGACTGGAAAAGGTCAGTTTTCATTCCAATCCCAAAGAAAGGCAATACCAAAGAAAGCTCAGAGTATTGCACAATTGCACTCATCTCACATGCTAGAAAAGTAATGCTCAAAATTCTCCAAGCCAGTCTTCAGCAATACCTGAATGGTGAACTTTCAGTTGTTCAAGCTGGTTTTAGAAAAGGCAGAGGAACCAGAGATCAAATTGCCAACATCCACTGGATCATCGAAAATGCAAGAGAGTTCCAGAAAAACATATACTTTGGCTTTATTGACTATGCCAAAGCCTTTGACCGTGTGAATCACAATAAACTGTGGAAAATTCTGAAAGAGACGGGAATACCAGACTGCCTGACCTACCTCTTGAGAAGCCTGTATGCAGGTCAGGAAGCAACAGTTAGAACTGGACATGGAACAAGAGACTGGTTCCAAATAGGAAAAGGAGTGCGTCAAGGCTGTGTATTGTCACCCTGCTTATTTAACTTCAACGCAGAGTACATCATGAGGAATGCTGGGCTGGAGGAAGCACAAGCTGGAATAAAGATTGCCGAGAGAAATATCAATAACTTCAGACATGCAGATGACATCACCCTTATGGCGAAAGTGAAGACGAACTATAGAGCCTCTTGATGAAAGTGAAAGAGGAGGGTGGAAAAGTTGGCTCAAAGCTCAACATTCAGGAAACTACGATCATGGAATCTGGTCCTGTCACTTCACAGCAATTAGATGGGGAAACAGTGTCAGACTTTTTTTTTATGGGCTCCAAAATCACTGCAAATGGTGACGGCAGCCATGATATTAATAGACGCTAGTTGCTTGGACTGCTAGGAAATCCAACAGTCCATCCTAGAGATCAGTCCTGGGTGTTCATTGGAAAGACTGATGTTGAGGCTGAAACTCCAATATTTTGGCCACCTGATGCGGAGAGCTGACTCATTGGAAAAGACCCTGATGCTGGGAAAGATTGAGGGCAGCAGGAGAAGGGGACGGCAGAGGATAAGATGGTTGGCACCACCAACTCAATAGACCTGGGTTTGGATGGATTCTGGAGCTGGTGATGGACAGGGAGCCCTGGCGTGCTGCGGTTCTTGGGGTCGCAAAGAATCAGACAGGCCTGAGCGACTGAACTTGAACTGAACTGAATTCCTGTAAGTTCAGGCCAATGGCTGTGTCGCACTGCCCTCAGGTGGTCACTGGCGAGCACAGCTTCACGGGTGCTGAGCCTGCAACACTGTCGGTGCTGTGTGCGCTGTGGAAGAACGCCTGAGCGCTCTGAACTCAGATTTCCCTTTACCCGGAACGAACTGTCTCTCTACCCAAATCCTTGTGCGTAGAGAGGCCAAGCTGCATTCTGTGTGGGTCCATTTATAGGAGCTTGGAGATCTGAGGGGACTGAAATCAGGAGAGAGGTGAAAGGCTGGGGAGAGGTGAAGAAGGACCACGAGGGCCCTTTAGGGGACCTGGGGATGCTGTCCCTCCTCATCTGCTTCGGGGAGAATGGTTTCCAGCCAGAGGGATGGAGGCAGGGTGTCTGGTCCAAAACAGCTGGTCATGGGCATTCTCAAGATTGTGAAGGTATTTTCTCATTTCATAACCTACACACAGTTTACTGAACAAAGCTCAAATGTGCATCATGATATTTTCTTACAGATGATTATACTTGGGTACCCATTGCCCAGATCAGCATGATTCTTAAAAATAGAAGCCAGATTATGCCCTTCTCCTGCTTGAAACTGTTTGGCGTCTTCTCACTGGATTTCAAATAAGATCCAACATCCAATGGAATAAAAAGTCCCACAGCCAGTAAATATCAGCCCTCTACTGATGGATATTCTGTTTGTTTTCATTCTTTGCTATTACAGACAGTATTGTAAAAAATAACTCTATACAGAACATGCATGCTTACATAAATATATTTGTAGATAGATTCTCAGAAGTGGAATTATTGAGTCAAACTTACAAATTGGGTAAATATTGCCCACTTTCTCTCCTTAGGAGCTGTGCCAATTTCGGCCTTCACAAGTAATACATTCAAGCTTTTGTCAATCTGATGCAAAAAGTGATATCTCAATATATTTGCATTTCTCTTACTATGAGGGAACTTGAACATCTTTGTATACATTTAAGAATGAGTTGCACTTAGAAATATGTATATTAAGATGTCTGTTCATGCCCTTTAATCGTTTTTATTTGTGTTGTTGGTCTGTTATTTATTTCTAAGAGGTTTTTATATATCAAGAGGGATTAACACTTACTGTTGTCTGTGATTTGAATTTCAATTTGACTTTTGTCTCATGTTTTTATTTTTATAATAAGTATCTATTTATGGCTGTACTGGGTCTTCATTGCTGCCAGGGCTTATCTCTAGTTGTGGAGAGTGGGCCTCCTCTCTAGTTGTGGTGCATGGTCTTATCACTGCAGTGGCTTTTCTTGTTGTGGAGCACAGGCTGTAGGGCAAGTGGGCTTCAGTAGTTGGGGCTCCTGGGCTCTGAACACAGGATCAGTAAGTTATAGTGCATGGATCTAGTTGCCCCTCGACATGTAGTAACTTCCTAAACCAGGTGTTGAACTGGCATTTACTGCAGGCAGGAAAGAAGTGCAGGCAGGAAAGAAGTGCAGGCAGGAAAGATGTGCAGGTAGCTTCTTTACCACTGAGCCACCAGGGAAGACTTACTTGTGTTTTTTAGTAAGTTTTTTAAGGTGGTCAAATTTCTCATTTGTTTGTTTGTTTTGCAAGCACCGTGTCTTATTCAAATATGTGTCTGTTGTGCCTGGGACACTGCCAGTGCATTATACATGCTCAAGTAATATCTGATGGAAAAAAATATCCATTCCACTTAAATGATTGATTTCCTGAGTAGATATCTGAGTCCACGTGGTATAATACCGTGACTATGGTTTGTTATGTGCTATATATGCTGAGATGCATTTGGCTGTGAATAACTAAGGAAGAAGGAACTCAAGATATTTCAACCATAAGGACATTTTAATCTCATATAATAAATTTAACCAATCTTTCTAAGCAATTATCCTTCTAAGAATTAACCAATGTTCAATCAATAGAAATCTTTGTTGAATCACTCCTGCCATATTTTTTACCCCATGTGGATTATTGTCTACAAATGAAGCCAAGTTAGAGGAAACAATATGCAGGGATAGAGACAGAGACTGAATTTAAAGATATTTGTTGAATTCTGCACCTGGGGTGTTGGTGGTCATGGGGTGTGAGATCACTCATTTCTGAACCTTTCAGTCAAGTAGGCCAAATATCTTTTTTTTTTCCTTATAAGCCATTTTGGTGGTATTTATGCTATTTGCAACTGACAAATTCCCATGTTAGTTCTGTGACTTCTAAGTCCCTTGTGAAACAAATACCGTCAGCCCTGGAGGTTGACCTGAAGACTTCTTCGATTTTCTGTCCTTCTCCTGAGCTGCCCAGGAAGTTCTGGTGTCATGCTCAGACGCCTAGAAGGCCAAAGGGTTTTTCTTTGGGAGTATTGCATAGTCCAGCTACTCTACTTCTAAGAGGGTTCCAGAGGGCTGAAAGATACTTTTGGATAAACAGTGAAGGCAAGAATCCTGGAAAAAATGAATCTTAATTACCCATCCATCCATGCGTCCATTTATCCATCCATCTACCCACCATCCACCAGTCCATCCACCATCCATTCATCCATGGATCTATCATCCAACATTTATTAGTTGCTCTCTCTTACAGAATGAGAAAGATAGTATCTTTACCCACGGAGAGCTCCAAGTCATCCAGAATTCAGAATGAAACATTTACAGACTGGACTATCAGCACCAGCCTTCAACCTATAGTCATCACAATAGAAAAGTAGTTGACGACCTGGGTAGTTAATTTCAGGATTAAGAGACAAGTCTGTTTCACCCCAAACCTCTTTCTTTGTAGACAGCTGAAAGAATCCACTACTAGTGCGACTAAAGGAAGCCTTTTAAAATAAAATTTCTTGGAGGGGCAGTCCTAAGATGGCAGAGGAATAGGAAGAGGAGACCACTTTCTCTCTCACAAATTCATCAAAAGAACATTTCAACGCTGAGTAAATTCCACAAAACAACTTCTGAATGCTGGTAGAGGACATCAGACACCCAGAAAAGCAGATCATTGTCTTCAAAAACGGGTAGGAAAAAATATAAAAGGCAAAAAAGGAAACAAAGGAGGTAGGGAGCTCTGTTCCGGGAAGAGAATCTTAAGAAGAGAGGTTTCCAAACACCGGGAAACACTCTTGCTGCCGAGTCTGTGGCAAGCCTTCGAAGCACAGAGGGCAACATAACAGGAAGGAAAAATAAATAAATAATTAAAACCAACAGATTAACAGTAACTCCTCCAATGGAAAAGCAGCGCAGATGCCTGCATTCACTACTAGCAAGTGCGGGCTGGGCAGAGAGGCGCGGGAGGCACAGGCTGCAGTGCTTTGTAAGATTTGGGCCCAAACGCCCTGTGTGTAACCAGAGCGGACTAACTTGGGCTAGTAAACCAGACTGTGGGATAGCTACCACTCGAAAAGCTCAAACATAAGACACCGCCAGGACTGCACACAGAACAAAGGATGGAACAGAAATAGCTGGCTGCAGACCACCCCCCTCCTGTGACAGGCAGCCAGAGCCATAAGTGCTGGAAGGGGGCAATTGCAGCCCAAGAGAGACATTACCTACCAAAATGCAAGCAGGTTTCTTTGCTAACTAAGACTTCTTTGGGTTCTAGACAGTTATCAGCCACCGGAAAAGGGACGCCAGCGATACACCCAGAAAACTGAGCAGCAGAGATGGGAAAGGCAATAAGTCACAGCGACTGTTCTCACCAAACACCTGAGCTACTCAGACGTGGGAAGGGCACAAAACACAGGCCCAGCCGAATCTGTGCCTCTGAGGGCTACCTGAGTGCCAAGCCTGAGCGGCTTAGACCGGGGAGGTGCATGCAGCCTAGGGCCGGCCTCAGATGGGTCCTGGCAGAGCAACGTAGAGCCTGAGTGGCATGCGCTATGAGCAGGGGCAGGCCCCGCGGGGCTGAGACACTGCAAGCACATACCAGTGTTACTTGTTTGCAGCATCCCTCCCTCCCCACAGTGTAACTAAACAAGTAAGCCTAAGAAAAAGAAAAAAAACCTGTCCACCACTGCCCCCCACTCCCCGTGACAGAGTAGAAGTCAGACACTGAAGAGACCAGCAAACAGAAGAAGTAAAACAGAGGGAACCACCTTGGAAGTGACCCCACACTGCCCACCACACCAGAGAAAGGGCCAGATATATCTTTACTATTTTTACGATCTTTTTTTTTATATTGTTGTGTGACTGTCTTTTCTTTTCTTTTTCCTCTTTTTTTAACCTTTTTAAATTTTTTAATCCTCTATTTCTCCTTTAATTTTTATTTTTATAACCTACTATTACTTTGCAAAAAAAAAAACCCCAAAACACCCTAGTTTTAAAGCAAACGCTGTATATGCACTTTGTGGTTGTTGTTGTTGTTTAATAATTCTTGTGGCTTTTTTTTCTTCTCCTTCTTCTTTTCTTTAATATTGTATTTTTTAAAATCCAACCTCTACTCTAGATTTTTAATCTTTGTTTTTTGTTATTTGTTGTCAATTTTGTACATTTAAAAACCCAATCTTCAGTACCCAGTTTTATCTGAGAGTGAGATTACTGGCTGACCACTCTCTTCTCCTTTGGACTCTCCTTTTTCTCCACCAGGTGGCCTCTGTCTCTTCCCTCCTCCTTCTCTTCTCTACCCAACTCTGTGAATCTCTATGTGTTCCAGACAGTGGAGAACACTTAGGGAACTGGTTACTGGCTAGATCTGTCTCTCTCCTTTTCATTTCCCTCTGTTATCCTCCTGGCCACCTCTGTCTACTTCCTCCCTCTCTTCTTCCTTGTATAACTCCGTGAACACCTCTGAGCAGTCCAGACTGAGGAGTGCACATAAGGAAGTGACTACTTATTAGCTTGCTCTCTCTTCTTTTGATCCCACCTCTTCTTGTTCCAGTCACCTCTAACTACCCTCTTCCTCTTCTCTTCTCCATGTAACTCAGTGGACCACTCTGGGTGTCCCTCAATGTAAAGAAACTCTTCATCTGTAACCAAGATGTTTTATCATCAGTGCTATATAGATGGAGAAGTCTTGAGGCTACTGTAAAAATAAAACTGAAAACCAGAAGCAAGAGGCTTAAGTCCAAATCCTGAGAACATCAGAGAACTCCTGAATCCAGGGAACATTAATCGATAGGAGCTCACCAAACGCCTCTATACCTACACTTAAACCAAGCACCACCCAAGGGCCAACAAGTTCCAGAGCAAGACATACCAAGCAAATTCTCCAGCAACACAGGTACACACCCCTGAGCTTCAATATACAGGCAGCTCAAAGTTACTCCAAAACCACTGACGTCTCATAATCCATTACTGGCCACTTCATTGCACTCCAGAGAGAAGAAATCCAGCTCCACCCACCAGCACTCCAACACAAGCCTCCCTAGCCAAGAAACCTTGACAAGCCACTGATACATCCCACCCACAGTGATGAAATTCCATAATAAAGAGAACTCCACAAATTCCCAGAATATAGAAAGGCCACCCCAAACGCAGCAATATAACCAAGGTGAAGAGACAGAGGAATACCCAGCAGGTAAAGGAACAGGAGAGTTGCCCACCAAACCAAACCAAAGAGAAAGAGATAAGGAATCTACCTGAGAAAGAATTCCGAATATTGATAGTGAAAATGATCCAAAATCTTGAAATCAAAATGGAATCACAGATAAATAGCCTGGAGACAAGGATTGAGAAGATGCAAGAAAGGTTTAACAAGGACCTAGAAGAAATTTTAAAAGAGTCAATATATAATGAATAATGCAATAAATGAGATCAGAAACACTCTGGAGGCAACAAATAGTAGAATGACGGAGGCAGAAGATAGGATTAGTGAAACAGAAGATAGAATGGTAGAAATAAATGAATCAGAGAGGAAAAAATAAAAATGAATTAAAAGAAATGAGGACAATTTCAGAGACCTCCAGGGAAATATGAAATGCTCCAATATTCGAATTATAGGAGTCACAGAAGAAAAGACAAAAAGAAAGACCAAGAGCATATACTTGGGGAGATAATAGTTGAAAATTTCCCTAAAATGAGGAAGGAAATAATCTCCGAAGTCCAAGAAACGCAGAGAGTTCCAAATGGGATAAACCCAAGGTGAAACACCCCAAGACACATATTAATCAAATTAACAAAGGTCAAACACAGAAAACAAACATTACAAGCAGCAAGAATAAAACAACAAATAACACACAAGGGGATTCCCATAAGGATAACTGCAGATCTTTCAATAGAAACTCTTCAGGTCAGGAGGGAATGGCAAGACATACTTAAAGTGATGAAAGAAAATAACCTACAGCCCAGATTACTGTACCCAGCAAGGATCTCATTCAAATATGAAGGATAAATCAAAAGCTTTACAGACAAGCAAAAGCTGAGAGGATTCAGCACCACCAAACCAGCTCTCCAACAAATGCTAAAGGATATTCTCTAGATAGCAAACGCAAAAAGGGCGTATAAACCTGAACCCAAAACACTAAAGTAAATGGCAGCGGGATCATACTTATCAATAATTACCTTAAACGTAAAAGGGTTGAATGCTCCAACCAAAAGGCAAAGACTGGCTGAATGGATACAAAAACAAGATCCCTATATATGCTGCCTATGAGCGACCCACCTCAAAACAAGGGACACATACAGACTGAAAGTGAAGGGCTGGAAAAAGATATTCCGCTCAAATAGAGACCAAAATAAAGCAGGAGTAGCAATACTCATGTCCAATAAAATAGACTTTAAAACAAAGGCTGTGAAAAGAGACAAAGAACGCCACTACATAATGATCAAAGGATCGATCCAAGAAGAAGATATAACAGTTATGAATATATATGCACCCAACATAGGAGCACCGCAATATGTAAGACAAATGCTAACAAGTATGAAAGGGGAAATTAACAGTAACACAGTAATAGTGGGAGACTTTAATACCCCACTCACACCCATGGATGGATCAACTAAACAGAAAATTAACGAAGAAACGCAAACTTTAAATGATACAATAGAGCGGTTAGACCTAATTGCTATCTATAGGACATTTCACCCCAAAACAATGAATTTCACCTCTTTCTCAAGTGCGCGCAGAACCTTCTCCAGGATAGATCACATCCTGGGCCATGAATCTAGCCTTGATAAATTCAAAACAATCGATATCATTCCAAGCATCTTTTCTGACCATAATGCTTTAAGATTAGATCTCGATTACAGGAGAAAAACTATTAAAAACTCCGGCATATGCAGGCTTAACAACACGCTTCTGAATAACCAAGAAATCACAGAAGAAATCAAAATATGTATAGAAACAAGTGAAAATGAAAACACAACAACCCAAAACCTGTGGGACACTATAAAAGCAGTGCTAAGAGGAAAGTTCATAGCAATACAGGCATACCTCAAGAAACAAGAAAAAAAGTCCAATAAATAACCTAACTCTTACACCTAAAGCAACTAGAAAAGGAAGAAATGGAGAACCCCAGAGTTAGTAGAAGGAAAGAAATCTTAAAAATTAGGGCAGAAATAAATGCAAAAGAAACAAAGGAGACCATAGCAAAAATCAACAAAGCCAAAACCTGGTTCTTTGAAAGGATAAATAAAATTGACAAACCATTAGCCAGACTCATCAAGAAACAAAGAGAGAAAAATCAAATCAATAAAATTAGAAATGAAAATGAAGAGATCACAACAAACAACACAGAAATGCAAAGGATCATAAGCGACTACTATCAGCAATTATATGCCAATAAAATGGACAACGTGGAAGAAATGGACAAATTCTTAGAAAAGTACAACTTTCCAAAACTGAACCAGGAAGAAATAGAAAATCTTAACAGACCCATCACAAGCACAGAAATGGAAACCGCAAACAGAAATCTTCCAGCAAACAAAAGCCTAGGTCCAGAAGGCTTCACAGCTGAATTCCACCAAAAATTTCGAGGAGAGCTAACACCTATCCTACTCAAACTCTTCCAGAAAACTGCAGAGGAAGGTAAACTTCCAGACTCATTCTATGAGGCCACCATCACCCTAATACCAAAACCTGACAAAGATGCCATAAAAAAAGAAAACTACAGGCCAATATCACTGATGAACATAGATGCAAAAATCCTCAACAAAATTCTAGCAATCAGAATCCAACAACACATTAAAAAGATCATACACCATGACCAAGTGGGCTCTATCCCAGGGATGCAAAGATTCTTCAATAGCCACAAATCAATCAATGTAATTCCCCACATTAACAAATTGAAAAATAAAAGACATATGATTATCTCAATAGATGCAGAGAAGGCCTTTGACAAAATTCAACATCCATTTATGATAAAAACTCTCTAGAAAGCAGGAATAGAAGGAGCATACCTCAACATAATAAAAGCTATATATGACAAACCCACAGCAAACATTATCCTCAATGGTGAAAAATTGGAAGCATTTCCCCTAAAGTCAGGAACAAGACAAGGGTGTCCACTTTCATCGCTACTATTCAACATAGTTCTGAAAGTTTTGGCCACAGCAATCAGAGCAGCAAAAAGAAATAAAAGGAATCCAAATTGGAAAAGAAGAAGTGAAACTCTCACTGTTTGCAGATGACATGATCCTCTACATAGAAAACCCTAAAGACTCCACCAGAAAATAACTAGAGCTAATCAATGAATATAGTAAAGCTGCAGGATATAAAATCAATGCTCAGAAATCCCTTGTGTTCCTATACCCTAATAATGAGAAAGTAGAAAGAGAAATTAAGGAAACAATTCCATTCACCATTGCAACGACTAGAATAAAATACTTAGGAATATATCTACCTAAAGAAACTAAAGACATATATATATATATATATATATATATATATATATATATATATATATATATATATATAAAACTATAAAACTACTGATGAAAGAAATCAAAGAGGACACTAATAGATGGAGAAATATACCATGTTCATGGACCGGAAGAATCAATATAGTGAACATGAGTATAGTACCCAAAATAATCTACAGATTCAGTGTAATCCCTATCAAGTTACCGGCAGTATTTTCACAGAGCTAGAACCAATAATTTCACGATGTGTATGGAAATACAAACAACCTCGAATAGCCAAAGCAATCTTGAGAAAGAAGAATGGAACTGGAGGAATCAACCTCCCTGACTTCAATCTCTACTACAAAGCCACAGTCATCAAGACAGTATGGTACTGGCACAAAGACAGAAATAATCAATGGAACAAAATAGAAAGCCCAGAGATAAATCCACACACCTATAGACACCTTATCTTAGACAAAGGTGGCAAGAATATACAGTGGAGTAAAGACAATCTGTTCAACAAGTGGTGCTGGGAAAACTGGTCAACCACTTGTAAAAGAATGAAACTAGATCACTTTCTAACACCATACACAAAAATAAACTCAAAATGCATTAAAGATCTAAACGTAGACCAGAAACTATAAAACTGCTAGAGGAGTACATAGGCAAAATACTCTCTAACATAAATCACAGCAGGATCCTCTATGATCCACCTCCCAGAATACTGGAAATAAAAGCAAAAATAAACAAATGGGATCTAATTAAAATTAAAAGCTTCTGCACAACAAAGGAAACTATAAGCAAGGTGAAAAGATAGCCTTCTGAATGGGAGAAAATAATAGCAAATGAAGCAACTGACAAGGAACTAATCTACAAATATACAAGCAACTTATGCAGCTCAATTCCAGAAAAATAAACGACCCAATCAAAAAATGGGCCAAAGAACTAAATAGACATTTCTCCAAAGAAGACATACGGATGGCTAAGAAACACATGAAAAGATGCTCAGCATCACTCGTTATCAGAGAAATGCAAATCAAGACCACAATGAGGTACCATGTCACACCAGTCAGAATGGCGGTGATCCAAAAGTCTGCAAGCAATAAATGCTGGAGAGGGTGTGGAGAAAAGGGAGCCCTCTTTCACTGTTGGTGGGAATGCAAACTAGTACAGCCACTATGGAGAACAGTGTGGAGATTCCTTAAAAACTGGAAATAGAACTGCCTTATGACCCAGCAATCCCACTGCTGGGCATACACACCAAGGAAACCAGAATTGAAAGAGACCCGTGTACCCCAATGTTCATTTCAGCACTGTTTATAATAGCCAGGACATGTAAACAACCTAGATGTCCATCAGCAGACGAATGGATAAGAAAGCTGTGGTACATATACGTAATGGAGTATTACTCAGCCATTAAAAAGAATACATTTGAATCAGTTCTAATGAGATGGATGAAACTGGAGCCAATTATACAGAGTGAAGTAAACCAGAAAGAAAAACACCAATACAGTATACTAACACAGATATATGGAATTTAGAAAGATGGTAATGATGACGCTGTATGTGAGATAGCAAGAGACACAGATGTATAGAACGGACTTTTGAACTCTGAGGGAGAGGGTGAGGATGGGATGATTTGGGAGAATGGCATTGAAACATGTATACTATCATGTAAGAAACAAATCGCCAGTCTAAGTTCAATACAGGATACAGGATGCTTGGGGCTGGTGCACAAGGATGATCCAGAGAGATGATATGGGGCAGGAGGTGGGAGGGGGGTTCAGGATTGGGAACTTAGGTACACTCGTGGTGGATTCAAGCCAATGTATGGCAAAACCAATATTTTAAAGTAAAATAAAGTAAAAATAAAAATTATATATATATATATATATATATATATATATATATATGATTTACAGTGCTGTCCCAGTCTGCAAATCAGCAGTGTTTCAGTTATACACATGTACACATTCTTTTTTTTACATAATTTTCCATTATTGTTTATCATAGGGTACTGAATATTGTCCCCTGTACTATACATTAGAACCTTGTTGTTTATCCACTGTAAATATAGTAGTTTGCATCAACCAACCCCATCTTTCCAGCCCACCCCTCTCCCCTCCATCCTTGGCAACCACAACTCTGTTCTCTATCTGAGAGCAGGTTGTGATGGTGGCTGGAAGAGAAGGGTGGATATCACATGATTTCAAGTGGGTACCTAAGTGGCTAGGGTACCAAACAATTGAGAAAACAGGGAGGATTCAGGAGCATTCACATCACTGATTCCCTGGGTGGCTCTGCTCCAGTCTCTTTTTCTTCTCCAGCCAGATGTCAATTCATCCAGTACAACTCTTCCACGCATTAGAAGAAACCTAATTCGGCAGATTATAGTGAGGTGGACCCATGTTTTTGGCAGCTAACTCTAGGGGTTCTTTACTTTCGTTTAACCATCTGTCCATCTAACTGTTATACCATTCTTGCAACTACATATCCAACCATCACAGTATTACTATCAACCACTCATCAACCATTAGTCATTCTATCCAACTACTCACTCAATTACCCACCCATCCATTTAGCCACTCATTCACCCACTTAACCATCTATCCAGCTTTCCATCTCACCAAGCAACCATTCACTCATCCAGACAAGCATTCATTCATCCATCCATCTCATCATATCACCATTTGGTCATCAATTCAGTTATCTATTAAATCATCCAGCCACTCATAATCTATATAACCATTTATCTATTCATCCCAAGAATTATGCATCCATTTATCCACCCATTCTCTAATCACTTAAACAGACATCAACCTACCCAATCTTTAAACATCTATTCATCATTTTTAGAAATATCCCATTCACCTAACCAATTACCTTACTGACTGTGATTTCAATGATACTTCCATCATCCTTTTATCTCATCTATATTTCAGTTCAGTCACTCAGTTGTGTCTGACTCTGCGACCCCATGGACTGCAGCACTCCAGGCTTCACTGTCCATCACCAACTCCTGGATCTTGCTCAAACTCATATCCATTGAGTATGCCATCAAACCATCTAATCCTCTGTCATCCCCTTCTCCTCCTGCCTTCAACCTTTCCAATCATCAGGGTCTTTTCCAGTGAGCCAGTCCTTTGCATCAGGTGGCTAAAGTACTGGAGCTTCAGCGTCAGTCCTTCCAATGAAGATTCAGGACTGATTTTGTTTAGCATTGAGTGGTTCGATCTCCTTGTAGTCCAAGGGCCTCTTAAGAGTCCTCTCCAACACCATAGTTCAGAGCCATCAATTCTCGGTGCTCAGCTTTCTTCATGGTCCAACTCTTGAGAGGGTCATTTCCTAGGCTGGTTGATAAGAAGTCTAGGGGCCCCCAAGGAGAGAGGGGTCTGGAATTCTCAAGGAGGAAGAAAGGACAATTTTTTCCCCCTTCTCTACATTCCTTAGGATTATATAACACTAATGTATCCTGCCGGAGGACAGTCTCTGGATTAAACATTCTGGCTAATTCTGTTATCTTAAAATGTAAATTATGGGAGTAGGTCTGGTGAGGTCTTTACAACCTCCAGACATTCTTTGGATTCATTAGAGAGTATATAACTTCATTGCTAACACTCGCAAGGGGGTACTCTTTCTGCCCCCTTCTGATGCCTATGTCAGAAGCTTTCTCTATCTCCTTTATACTTGAATAAAACTTTATTACACAAAAGTTCTGAGTGATCAAGCCTCATCTCTGGCCCCGGATTGAATTCTTCTCCTCTGGGGGCCGAGAACCCTGGTGTCTTCACGTGATTTAACAATAACCTTTCACTCTCACATCCATACATGACTACTGGAAGAACCACAGGTTTGACTGAATGGACCTTTGTTGGCAAAGTAATGTTTTTAATATACTTTGTAGGTTTGTCATAGGAACCCCATCTATAATGGGATTCCAATTTGTGGTAGTATCCACTCTCTGGATTGATTCCAAGAATATCATTCCATGCTTGATTTTGGGGAAAACACAGATGAAATAAATAGCACCTGCCCCCAGGAGCTCAGAGCCTAGCGAGGAGTTGGTCTCACCATTGGTGGTGGCTTTCTATTTTCAGATTCTATCTCTGAGGTTCCAATCATCAGGTCATTTTTCCATCTCCACTGACATGGATGCCAACCCATTGAAGACCCTGGATTTTACCAATATGAATAGAGGGAGGAGCTTATACTTAGACTTAGCATCCAGTCAAATGGATCCATGCTCTACTTTCAACTCTGTGAGCAAACAACAGAGCTCAAGATGTCCTTGGAACTGCTCCGTTCCTGATTCTTACACCAAATTCTTGGTTCATCCACTAGAAACTAAACTACTACCAGTGGCGTGGAAGTTAGTTCTATTTCCATACAAGCCCCCAAGTTCTCTGAGTAGTAGCTTACTGTTTCCTCCTTTGGGGAACTAGCAGTCTCCAACTTTCTGCTCATGAGAGAATGAACCCTAAATTCAGCTCCATGGGTAGCTCAGGACTCAGGTTTGGCCAATGAGACACAATCCAGAGGCTCTTGTTAGAACCTCGAGGCAGAAGCAGGTCTTTCTCCTGGTGTTGTTTTGCTGAAAGATTGTTGGAGCCATTTCTGGCACAACAGGATGAGCCTGCCTGAGAAGTAAAACCACCCAGGAGAAAGTCACTTGATCACAAGGATCCAGCTATGCCTAAAGACATATGTGAACTAAAGTTCCTGGAGACACTTTTTTTGTTGTTTTTTGTTTTTTTTTGCTTAAGCCAGTTTTAGTTGGACTTTATACTTCTGCAATGAAAGAGGAAAAGATCAACATATTCAGAAGCCTCAAAGGTAGCCATCAAGTAGTGACACCCTCCTCCATTTCAAAATGTAAATAAGGTTTTATTTAATGCCTCTTTGTGTTGCAAAATACCACCTCCTCCCCAGGGTCCTCTCTTCCCAGAAAACAAGATGACAGCCTAAGACACATGCACTGTTCACATGATGTCAGATTAGGTCCTTAAAAGCAAAATAAGCAACAGTCTTCCCCACAGTCCCGAATTGCCTCTCTTGCTAGTCCCCCCCAAAGCACAACTCGGAGCAGAGACGCTTCAATTAGAACTGTGCACCACTCCTGTGCCAACTGAGAAAAAATCTACAGCTAAGGAAAGCAACACACAAGTTCAAGAGCATGATACCAGAGTAATGAGATTCGTCCATATATTAAAGAGGAAAAAGACAAAAACAAAAAACCCAAAGCCTGTTCCCTTCTCATCAACCAGCCCTCCCCCAGATCAGCATTTCCTTGCTTTTCTTCTGTGAGTCTTGTAGAAAAGTCTGGACTCCAAGCCAGCCCTCTTCCCCAAAGTTAAATATTCTAAAATCACTGCTGGGTGCACTGTTTCTCAGGACCCGTGTTGGGACTCAAAGAACAATTTCTGAGATGGTCACTGGACACCTCTTGGCTGGAGGGACCTTGCTTAGTGTCCATCATCTGCTGGGGGAGGTGGGGAAAACCAGGGGCCTGGGCTGGTGGGCGGCATCTCTGATGGGAGGTGGTGAAGCTGTGGGTGCTGCTATAAGTAATCCTGCTCCAGGGAGTGCCTCTGCACCTTCAGGTCCTCATGGCAAAAGCCTCCAGAAAGGCATGTTGTGGTGGAACATAGAACGTCAGACACGTGGTCACAGCTGTGCTGGTACCTCTTGCAGACTCCCTGGATCCAATGCCTGTGGTGAGACCCTTAGGAGAAGTCACCAAGTCAAAACATCATGCTGGAATCCCCATGTGGTCAGTACCTACTGTTCTGGTCATCCTTTCTGTTTCTTTGGAGGCTTTTTAAATTTTTTTTTCTTTTTTGCCTTTGCCCAGTGACACGGGGGAATCTTTGTTCCCCAACAGCAACGGAACCTCTGCCTCCTGTATTAGGAGTGTGGAGTCTTAGTCCCTGAACCACCAGGGAAGTCTCCTTCTGAGCCTGTTCTAATAGCTTATCCTGCACTGTCCGACATATGGACTGACTGACCCCTTTCCCCTCCATTGCAGACACCGTGGGCTGAATGTCCTGGTGTGCTAAAAGTGAAAGTGTTAGTCACTCAGTTGTGTCTGACTCTTTGCAACTCCATGGACTATATCCTGTCAGACGCCTCTGTCCATGAACTTCTCCAGGCAAGAACGCTGGAGTGGGTAGCGACTTCCTTATCCAAGGGGATCTTCCCGACCCATGGAAAGAACCTGAGTCTCCTGCATTGGAGACGGATTCTTTACCATTTGAGCCACCAGGGAAACAATGCACTAACATGGCATCAAATCACACAGCAGGAATGCTATTCCACCTTAAAAGTGTGTTCTCAATCATGACATTTCAGATAGAAAGTCTTGGCTAGATGCTACTGTATCTTCAACCCCTCCTTAACACTCACTAACATCCATGTGGACAGATAGGTCTGGTCCCAGAGGCTGTTTTTATCTTTTCTTTACAGCAGGTGATGCTTGCTCTGTGTTACTGTCATGTAATGAAGCTTTTCATTTTAAACATAAATGCATTGACTTAAAGGGACACATAAAGTAGATGATAGTACAGACAGCATACAGATACAGCAGAAGTTGTCATTGGTGTAAAAATTGCCATGTTGATTATGGAAAGAAATTACTCATGTGAAAGGACAAATTTGTGAAACACTGCCATAGAGTGAAGGTTAAATATTTAAGAGTGCCCTTGTCAAAGCTCTGATCTACCTTTATTACCTAGGTAACCTTGGGTGATTTTCTCTGCTGCTTGTCTGTAAAATGCGCCCAATACTTGCTGCATACTATGTCTATCTTGTTTTACAAATGAGGAGACTGGGGCACATAGAAATCGTGACTCTAGAGAAAAAATTTGACTGCATATTCTTCACCAGAAAATGCATCCACTGACTAAAGCTGTTACCTGTCCAACAGCCATCCTCCTTCTTCCTACTTCCAGCACCCTGAATTTGGCAGCACTGTGCCAGAGAGGTAGTTATGGGGTGAATTATGATCACATAAGTAAGCTATGAAACCTCAACCCTGCTTTTCAGGGATTTGTCATGTATCCCTCCTGAATTGAAAAGTGTATGGCAAACCACTTCAGTATTCTTGCCTTGAGAATCCTATGACAGTATGAAAAGGCCAAAAAGATACATCACTGAAGGATGAACTCCTCAGGTCGGTAGATGCACAATATGCTACTGGGGATTGGTAGAGAAACCACTCCAGAAAGAATGAAGGGATGGAGCCAAAGCAAAAGAAACACCCAGTTGTGGATGGGACTGGAGATAGAAGCAAGGTTTGATGCTGTAAAGAGCAATATTGCATAGGAACCTGGAATGCTAGGTCCATGAATCTAGTCAGATTGGAAGTGGTCAAACAGGAGATGACAAGAGTGAACATTGACATCCTAGGAATCCTCGAGCTAAGATAGACTGGGATGGGTGAATTTAACTCAGGTGACCATTATACCTACTACTGTGGGCAGGAATCCCTTAGAAGAAACGAAGTAGCCATCATAGTCAACAAAAGAATATGAATGGCAGAACTTGGATGCGATCTCAAAAATGACAGAATGATCTCTTCATTTCCAAGGAAAACCATTCAGTATCCTGGTAATCCAAATCTATGCCCTGACCAGTAATGCTGAAAAACCTGAAGTTGAACAGTTCTATGAAGATCTACAAGGCTGTCTAGAACTAACACCCAAGAAAGATATTCTTTTCACTATAGGGGACTGGAATGTGAAAGTAGGAAGTCAGGAAACACCTGGAGTAGCAGGCAAATTTGGGCTTGGAGTACAGAATGAAGCAGGGCAAAGGCTAATATGGTTCTGCCAAGACAACACACTGCTCATAGCAAACACCCTCTCCAACAGCACAAGAGAAGACTCTACACATGATCGGATGGTTGACACCAAAATCAGATTGAGTATATTCTTTGCAGCCAAAGATGGAGAAGCTCTATACAGTCAGCATAAACAAGGCTGGGAGCTGACTGTGGCTCAGGTCATGAACTCCTTATTGCCAAATTCAGACTGAAATTGAAGAAAGTGGGGAAAACCACTAGATGACTCAGGTGCGACCTAAAGCAAATCCCTTATGACTATACAGTGGAAGTGAGAAATAGATTTAAGGGACTAGATCTGATAGACAGAGTCATGGATGAACTATGGACAGAGGTTCATGACATTGTACAGGAGATAAGAATTAAGACCATTCCCAGGAAAAAAGAAATGCAAAAAAGGAAAATGGCTGTCTGTGGAGGCCTTACAAATATCTGTGTAAAGAAGGGAAGTGGAAAGCGAAGGGGAAAGGAAAGATATACCCATTTGAATGCAGATTCCTAAGGATAGCTAGGAGAGATAAGAAAGCCTTCCTCAGTGATCAATGCAAAGGAATAGAGGAAAACAATAGAATGGGGAAGACTAGAGATCTCTTCAAGAAAATTAGAGATACCAAGGGAATATTTCAAGCAAAGATGGGCTCAATAAAGGACAAAAATGGTATAGACCTAATAGAAGCAAAAGATTATTAAGAAGAGGTGGCAAGAATACCAGAAGAACTGTATAAAAAAAGATCTTCACGACCAACATAATCATGATGGCGTGATCACTCACCTAGAGCCAGACATCCTGGAGTGTGAAGTCAAATGGGCCTTAGGAAGCATCACAATGAAGAAAGCTAGTGGAGGTGATGGAATTCCAGTTGAGCTATTTCAAGATATGATAAAGATGATACTGTGAAAGTGCTGCACACAACATGCCAGCAAATTTGGAAAACTCAGCAGTTGCTACAGGACTGAAAAAGGTCAGTTTTCATTCCAATCCCAAAGAAAGGCAATGCCAAAGAATGTTGAAACTTCAGCACAATTGCTCTCATCTCACATGCTAGTAAAGTATTGCTTAAATTCCTCCAAGCTGGGCTTCAGCAATACGTGAACTGTGAAAGTGCAAATGTTCAAGCTGGCTTTAGAAACGGCAGAGGAACCATATGTGAAATTGCCAACATCCACTGGGTCATCAAAAAAGCAAGAGAGTTTCAGAAAAAACATCTACTTCTGCTTTATTAACTATGCCAAAGCCATTGACTGTGTAGATCACAGTAAACTGCGGAAAAATTTGAAAGAGATGGGAATACCAGACTACCTGACCTGCGTCTTGAGAAACCTATATGCAGGTTAGGAGGCAACAGTTAGAACTGGACATGAAACAACAGACTGGTTCCAAATAGAAAAAGAAGTATGTCAAGGCTGTGGATTGTCACCCTGCTTATTTAACATATATGTCGAGTACATCATGAGAACACTGGGCTGGAAGAAGCACAAGATGGAATCAGGATTGCTGGGACAAATATCAATAACCTCAGATATGCAGATGACACCACTCTTACGGCAGGAAGAGAAGAAGAACTAAAGAGCCTCTTGATGAAACTGAAAAAGAAGAGTGAAAAGTTTCGCTTAAAGCTCAACATTCAAAAAACTAAGATCATGGCATCCGGTCCCATCACTACATGGCAAATAGATGGGGAAACAATGGAAACAGTGCCTGACTTTATTTTGGGGAGCTCTAAAATCACTGCAGATGTTGATTGCAGCCATGAAAGTAAAAGATGCTTACTCCTTGGACAGGAAGTTATGACCAACCTAGACTACATTAAAAAGCAGAGACATTACTTTGACCACAAAATTCTGTCTAGTCAAGGCTATGTTTTTTTCTGGTGGTCATGTAAGCATGTGAGAGTTGGACTATAGAAAAAGCTTAGCACCAAACAATTGATGCTTCTGAGCTATGATGTTGGAGAAGATTCCTTAGAATTTCTTGCACTGTAAGGAGATACAACCAGTCCATCCTAAAGGAGATCAGTCCTGGCTGTTCATTGGAAGGACTGATGTTGAAGCTGAAACTCCAGTACTTTGGCCACCTGATGTGAAGAGCTGACTATTGGAAAAGACCCTGCTGTTGGGAAAGATTGAAGGCAAGAAGAGAAGGGGACGACAGTCGATGAGATCTTTGGAATGCACCACCAACTCGATGGACATGGGTTTGGGTGAACTCCAGAAATTGGTGATGAAAAGGGAGGCCTGGCGTGCTGTGGTTCTTTGGGTCACAAAGAGTTGGATATGCCTGAGCAACTGAATTGAACTGAATCTTCTGACTTGAGATCCATTGCAGCCAATGAGTAAGTTGGCTGGGAGTGTTTGGAAATGATTTTCCTCCATGATTAGACAGAAGTACCTTGAGATCTCTTTCCTCCTTACTTTCCCTTTTCATTTGAATGCTGGCATGTCAGTATGTGATGTATGGAGCTGTGGCAGTGCTTGAAATCATGCGGCAATATAGCAGAAATGAAACAGCCAAAGATGTATAGAAAGGTAGAGCAAAATGATGGAAAGTGATATTTGGTGAATTTTTGGACCAACTGAAACAACCTAAGGTACACCCACTTCTAATCTTGTTAGGTGAGCAAGTGTTTAAGTCTTCATTACAGCTAAAAGATACTGAGCCTCCTCAAGACAGTCACTGGCCTTCAATTATTTCCTGAGTGAACAGAGGGTGCTTGAAGAATATCTGTGAGTCCCTCCACTTCCACATCTGCACAGTGGTATATTTGTGTATATTCCACGTATACGCAGTGGTGTATTTGTGTATATTTCACATATACACATATGTGGTATATCTGCTGCCATGTGAGGTTCTATGCCTACAGGGTAGAAACTATACAAGTGTCCTTTTGGTTCCAGGAGCACACACACACAAAAAAACCCCTTTCCTGCCTCTGGGGGCTCTATACTTTTGATAGCTGGGTCAGGGCAGGCCTCTCTGGAGGGGTGACATTTAAGTAAGCCCCAGAGAATGGGAAGGCAGGGGCCATGCAAATGTTGGGGGAGGTAGTCAAGGGTGAAGGCACAGAAAGTGCAAAGCCCCTGAGGAGGGTTTGAGCTTGGAAAGTCATGTTCGCTGCTGCCTAGTATGCCTCTTGGCCCACAGTGTGCACTTAATATTTGTGGAATGAATGAAAAAAGGAAGGGAGGGAGAAAAAGAGGGAAGGTGAGTTTCTCAAAGCAGTCCTCAATGGACACATCTTTTTCTCTTTTGCCCAAATGAAGTAGAAAATGATCCATCATGGGCAACAGATGCCGTCTCTTCCATGCCTTTCAGCTCCCCCACTCTCTTCCCCTCAGCCTGGCTGAGCCTTTCATTCTCTGCAAGGATGGATGTTGGTGGCTGCCTGGCTAATCCAGTCCCTGTTTAAACAATGTAATTTATTTTTCTGGGAGGAAATGAGCAAGGGAGAAAGAACTGTCTCAGCAGCTTCCCTCCCAGGCCTGGTGGCCACAGAGCCCAGGTGGATTTATCACTGGTGGAGAGGTGGAGACAAATAACCTGCTAAAATGGAGATATTAACAACAGTGTCAGCTGGAACAGCCAAAGCACCCTTTTCTGTCATGGTATTTCACTCTGCTCAGGTGTCCACAGCCTGGGCTAATGAGGCCCATCCATCAGGCCAGGGGAGATGCTGGAGCCCAGAATTTCTCATTAATGGGCTGAGGCTGCTGCTTCAGACACTGGTGGGAATTTTCAGGGGAGCTTGGCATATGAGGGTGGTGTATCCTAGTTTTCTTTAGTGGACTCCACTCTTCTTACCAGCCCATGGGTGTGGAACAACAGTGTTTTAAATTCCTAAGTCCACCTCCTTCCTACCAGGTGTTTGCAGCAAAACACATAGCAGTTTGCATGTACCAGCTGTGTGACTTTAACTAAATTAATTAACCTCTCTGAGTCTCAAACATGTCCTCTATAAAATGTAAGGGGATAGTACCCACTTTGTGGGGGGAAGGGTTGGAGGATTAAATAAAATGATGACATCAGTAATAAAGAGTAGTGGGTAAAGCCTGGGACTAGGTAGGGTGGCAGTTACAACCCCACCGTCTGCTGGCTGTGATGGAGACTGCTGACTGGCTCCCTGCATTTGTTCTTCCCTTCTCTCTCAGAAAATGCTCTCATATTTGTTTCTTTCCTTGCTAGGCAGGAGTGGCTGAGAATAAAATCTACATCTTCCAGCTCCCTTTGTGGCAAGGTGTGATTTTCTGACTGAACAATCTGGCCAAATGGATTTGAGCAGCAGTCATGTTGACCCGTGTCAGCTGTGCTGTTAAAGGGAAGAGGAGTCGGTCCCTCTTCCCTCCCCCTTTACTTTCCTGGTGCAGGGGGAGTGCAGAGGTTGAGGGGGTGAGAGGGCAGCTTAGACTGTGTGGTAAGAGCAGTACTTGGATTGGAAGAGCAACAAAGACAGAAGCGGCCTAGGTCCCTGGGGCTGTCCCAGCTCTATGGGTAGCAAATGAGACAGAGACAGCTCTCGATTGTCAGCATCTCGGGCAACACAAACTCCATTGCACAAAACCTGGCCTCGCTGGGGACTACCTCATCCACTCCCATAGCCTGGATTCAGTGATACACTGCTCCTGTGGACTTTGACCATACAAGACATTGAGGTGAGTTTTCATTATGTGGGCATTTCCCACCCCCCCCCCTTGTTTAAGGTATTTTATTAGGTTCTTGCAAATTTAGCTCAAATGAATACTTTTATACTTTCAAATTTTTAGTAATGATTTTCACCTTAAAATTCTTTTCCTTGATATTAATACTGCTGTATCTACTTTCAGTGTTAGTATATACATAAATACTTTTTTCTGTATTTTTCAACTGTTCTATGTACTAGGAATCTTTCACATTCAGCCAGCTTAAAAAAAGAGAAAAAAAATCAGAAAATCACGGACTTTGAAATTTTGCTTTATTCCCATATATTGGTATGAAATTTGGTTTTATTTTTATATTAGATTCCTTTGTGTTTTCTATTTGTCAGATTTCTCCTGTTTTCTTTTATAACTTCTCTGCCATAAAAAAAATGTATTTATCTTTGGTTGTGTTGGTCTTCATTGCCATGAGGCTTTTCTCTACTTAACGGTGGCAGGGGCTACTCTTTAGTTGTGGTGTTCAGGCTTCTCATTGCAGTGACTTCCTTTTTTGTAAGTATAAATTCATTTATTTTAATTGGAGGCAAATTACTTTACAATATTGTAGTGGTTTTGTCATACATTGACATGAATCAGCCATGGGTATACATCTCTTCCCCAATCCTCAACCCCCCTCCTACCTCCTTCCCCATCCCATCTCTCTGGGTCATCCCAGTGCACAAGCCCAGAGCACCCTGTTTCATGCATCGAACCTGGACTGGTGATCTGTTTGACATATGGTAATATACATGTTTCAATGCTATTCTCCCAAATCATCCCACCCTCACCTTCTCCTACAGAGTCCAAAATACTGTTCTATACATCTGTGTCTCTTTTGCTGTATCGCATGCAGGGTTATCGTGCAGTGGCTTCTATTGTTGTCCAGCATGGACTCAGGCCAAGTGGACTCAGTGGTTAAGCCTCCGGTGTTCTAGAACACAGGCTCCGTAGTTGTGATGCATGGGCTCAGCTGCTCCATGGTATGTGGGATCCTCCTGGATCAGGGATCGAACCAGTGTCTCCCGCATCAGCAGGTGAATTCTTTACCACTGAGCCACCAGGGGAATCCCCTCTTCTTTGCTTTATTTTTAATTAGATTCTTTGCTCATTCAGACTTTCCCCTTTGTTCTGTGCAAATTCAGACTCCTGTGTTCTTTCTCTGCTGGCTTCCCTGGAGAGAGACCCTCCTCTGAGCTTCTGAAGATGGATTTAGCTTTCTCCCTTAGCCCCTCATCCCCCACAGTCACAGGAAGTATTAACCACACAAGCTTTGGGTTACTGAGGGCTATCTCTGCACAGTTCTTCTGCTGCCCCCCTTGGGATCTGTTCTCTGAAGGTGTGACAGTTAAAAAGGCAGTTCAGAGAGGGCTGCCACTGGCTGAAGGCCACACAGCCAACAATGGTAGAGCAGGGATTTAGGTCAAAATGTGCTCTCCTGGTCGCCTGTTTTGGGGAGAGCCAGGTGGCTGTAGGGTGAGCTGAGGGAGGCACCTGAAACATAAAATTGAAAGAGGCACCTCCGGGACTTCCCTGCAGGTGCAGTGGTTAAGACTCTGTGCCTCCACTGCAGGGGGCATGGGTTCAATCTCTGGTTGGAGAACTAAGATATCAATAAAAAAGAACTTTTGGCTTTCCTCATAACTCAGTAGGTAAAGAAACCACCTGCAATGCAGGAGAAGCCAGTTCCTGGGTTGGGAGGATTCCAGAGTTGGAAGATCCCCTGGAGAAGGGAAAGACTACCCACGTCAGGATTATTGGGCTTCCCTGGTGGCTCAGCTGGTAAAGAATCTGCCTGCAATGCTAGAGACCTGGGTTTGATGCCCAGGTCGGGAAGATCCCCTGGAAAAGGGAAAGGCCACCCCCTCCAGTATTCTGGCCTGGAGAATCCCACGCACTGTATAATCTATGGGATCACAAAGAGTCGGACACAACTGAGAGACTCCACTCCACTTCACTTTAGTTTATAAAGAGGCATCTCTGTCAGCTCTACCTCCTCCTGGCTCACTAAGGGAGGGCGACCCTAGACTAGGCGACCCTAGTTCTTGAAGAACGACTGACTGTGAAAAATCTAGGGGTGTGATTTTTGACTGTTGTCATGATATAGGGGGCACTACACATGGGGGCAGGTGCCTGCTTCATCACATGCCTTAGGCTTGAATGATTTTTAAATGTTCTGCCAGATAGTTAAGTAAGTACAAACCCATTCATAATAACCTGGGTTGTTCATAATAACCCTTATCTGCACTTTGTCACCTAAATTTAGTAAAAGTTTTCCAGGGCTGCAATTATTGTGTAGACTGGAGAAGTCTATATTTTTTCTTATTCAGAGCCTAACCATGGGCTGCTCTGCAGTTTGTGGCAATCACATGATGGCCACAGTACCTCGATGGCTTTGTGAATGGCTGAGGCTGCACACTTGTGTCCTCCTGCATTTGCCAGGCTGAATCCTCAGTGATGGCACATTTGGGTGCAAGGCTGTGTGCTCATACATTTACTTACTGGAGCAAGCACTATTGTGAATATCAATACATTTGTGTTCTCAGTCGTGTCCAACCCTTTGTGATCCTATAGACCCCAGGTTCCTCTGTCCACGGGATTCTCCAGGCAGGAATACCAGAGTGGGTTGCCATGGCCTCCTTCAGGGGAGCTTCCTGATCCAGGAATCGAACCTGTGTCTCATGTCTCCTGCATTAGCAGGTGGATTCTTTACCACTACTGCCACCTGAGGAACCCTTGAGTATAAATGACTAGGAGGCAAGAATATACAATGGAGTAAAGACAATCTCTTTAACAAGTGGTGCTGGGAAAACTGGTCAACCACTTGTAAAAGAATGAAACTAGATCACTTTCTAACACCGCACACAAAAATAAACTCAAAATGGATTAAAGATCTAAATGTAAGATCAGAAACTATAAAACTCCTAGAGGAGAACATAGGCAAAACACTCTCAGACATAAATCATAGCAGGATCCTCTATGATCCACCACCCAGAATGCTGGAAATAAAAGCAAAAATAAACAAATGGGATCTAATTAAAATTAAAAGCTTCTGCACAACAAAGGAAAATAAAAGCAAGGTGAAAAGACAGCCATCTGAATGGGAGAAAATAATAGCAAATGAAGCAACTGACAAACAACTAATCTCAAAAATATACAAGCAACTTCTGCAGCTCAACTCCAGAAAAATAAACGACCCAATCAAAAAATGGGCCAAAGAACTAAATAGACATTTCTCCAAAGAAGACATACGGATGGCTAACAAACACATGAAAAGATGCTCAACATCACTCATTATTAGAGAAATGCAAATCAAAACCACAATGAGGTACCACTTCACACCAGTCAGAATGGCTGCGATCCAAAAATCTGCAAGCAATAAATGCTGGCGAGGGTGTGGAGAAAAGGGAACCCTCCTACACTGTTGGTGGGAATGCAAACTAGTACAGCCACTATGGAGAACAGTGTGGAGATTCCTTAAAAAATTGCAAATAGAACTACCTTATGACCCAGCAATCCCACTTCTGGGCATACACACCGAGGAAACCAGAATTGAAAGAGACACATGTACCCCAATGTTCATCGCAGCACTGTTTATAATAGCCAGGACATGGAAACAACCTAGATGTCCATCAGCAGATGAATGGATAAGAAAGCTGTGGTACATATACACAATGGAGTATTACTCAGCCGTTAAAAAGAATTCATTTGAATCAGTTCTGATGAGATGGATGAAACTGGAGCCGATTATACAGAGTGAAGTAAGCCAGAAAGAAAAACACCAATACAGTATACTAACACATATATATGGAATTTAGGAAGCTGGCAATGACGACCCTGTATGCAAGACAGGGAAAGAGACACAGATGTGTATAACGGACTTTTGGACACAGAGGGAGAGGGAGAGGGTGGGATGATTTGGGAGAATGACATTCTAACATGTATACTATCATGTGAATTGAATCGCCAGTCTATGTCTGACGCAGGATGCAGCATGCTTGGGGCTGGTGCATGGGGATGACCCAGAAAGATGTTATGGGGAGGGAGGTGGGAGGGGGGTTCATGTTTGGGAATGCATGTAAGAATTAAAGATTTTAAAATTTAAAAATAAAAAAAATAAAAAAATAAAAAAAAATTTTTTAATGTGGACCATTTTTTTCTTGCTGTGTTATTTTTATTGTCTTACTCTTATTTTTGTAACATAGTTATATTTTTTATCAATGTATTCATCTTAATTGGGGGCTAATTACTTTACAATATTGTTGTGATTTTGCCATACATTGATGTGAATCAGCCACGGTGTACATATGTTCCCCATCCTGAACACCACTCCCACATCCCTCCACATCCCATCCCTCTGTGTCATCCCAGTGCACCAGCCCTGAGCACCCTGTCTCATGCATTGAACTTGGACTGGCAATCTGTTTCACATATGACAACATACATGTTTCAATGCTATTCTCTCAGCTCATCCCACTCTCATCTTCTCCCACAGAGTCCAAGAGACTGTTCTATACATCTATGTCTCTTCTGCTGTCTCACATACAGGGTTATTGTTACCATCTTTCTAAATCCCACAGATATGTGTTAGCATACTGTATTGATGTTTTTCTTTCTGGCTTACTTCACTCTGTATAATCGGCTCCAGTTTCATCCACCTCATTAGAACTGATTCAAATGTATTCTTTTTAATGGCTGAGTAATAGTCCACTGTGTATATGTACCACAGCTTTCTTATCCATTTGTCTGCTGATGGACATCTAGTTTCTTCCATTTTTGAGCTCTTTATTGAATTTGTTATCATATCACATATCATATTTTGTTTTGATCTTGAGACATGTGGGATCTTAGCTCCCTGTGGATAGAAGCTGTACCCCCTGCATTGGAAGGTGACGCTTTAACCACTGGATGACCAGGGAGTTCACTCCCTATTTCTCTTTGTGTTCCTAGATGTTGATCTCCAGGACAGAATTTTTTTTCTGATTGAAAATTTTCCTGGGGTAGGACATATTGGTTTTAAGGCAGTTTTGTTATCCATTAGTATTTCATTTCAGGATAGTAAATGATCATTTCAAAACATCTGCTACACCACCCTAAGAAACTCCCTTTAATGTGAGAAGGCAAATGAATATCAGTGACAGCTCCATGGACTCCTGTGTCATGCTCCATGTAAGAATGAGAGGGCATGTAGGGGGATGCCCATTACCAGAGGCCTAAGCAGGTTCTCAATCTAACTTTGGTAGAAACAAAGTTTATTTTGATCACTGTCACATGCTCAGGACAGAGGTTCTTCTCAATTAGATCTGTACTTGGAAAAGGGGCTCTAGACTTCCACTCCCACCCCAACTAGGACTTCAGATAGGCTCACCAGAGACCAGCTCTTGGGATGGCACACCAGTTCTGGATTCACATGATAATTCACGAGGTTCACTACACTGTGTTGGTCAGATAATGCTGTATCACCCCTATCAGTTAGTTCACTCGCTCAGTGGTGTCTGACTCTTTGAGACTCCATGGACTGTAGCATGCCAGCCTTCCCTGTCCATCACCAAATCCCAGAGCTTGCTCAAATGCATGTCCATTGAGTCGGTGACACCATCCAACCATCTCACCCTCTGTAGTCCCCTTCTCCTGCCTTCAATCTTTCCCAGCATCAGAGTCCTTTCCAATGAGTCACTTCTTCCCATCAGGTGGCCTAGGTATTGTGCCAGGGTCCAGCCCCGGTGGATCCAGGGAATTCAAAGGGTGGACGGAGTCGGTGATTGATTTAGAGAGAGATAGATAAGGAAAGAATGTTGTAGATAAGAAAATAGAGGAGAGAAGAAAAGAGGCTGATGTTCCTTGGTTTATACAAAAAATCAATAAAGTCTCAAGAGACTTGCACCTTCTATGTAAGGCCACAGGTGCCCTCCCGGTCTCCCAAGGGAGTCAAGGTGCAGGGAGCCTTCCCATTAAAAATCCAGGCAAATAAGTAGACACAGTGGACTTCTGTATTCCAGATAGGAACTAGCCTGAAAGAGAGTAAGAGGAGTAGAGAATGATTGACACAGGAAGACCAAGCTGCTTTGGTGAGCGAGGCCCAATAACTTTATTTTTTAAAGGACTTTATACCTTTCCCATAATTGATGTTTTGTACATTATCTTCTGGCCTTGGAGGCCTGTGAAACATTTTAAGACCCTCTTTTGATAAAGGCTGCTCAACCAGAAAACTTATATTCCCTTGAAGTGTTTTTTCTTTATATTTTTAATCTATGTCAGCCTCAGAAAATATCAAACAAAGTTACATTTTCATGAAGCAATGCAGCGAGTTATAACAAAGAACCAATTAGCTCAAAAGTCTGATGTGGTTAGTTTCAAGGCTACACTTATTTTTCTTGCATTCTATCTATGTTAACTAATGCACTCCCAGGTGCACAGTGGATAAGAGATATGAGAACTTAGTAACAAGCATTGGCTCAACAGTGAAATCTTACACCAGCACTACTGAATAACTTTTAACTCTTTGAAAGGCTTTATGTTTTAGACTTCCTGTGCCTCTCACAGTTGGGGGTGGGGGTGGCTGTAAACAATCACATGTGTAGTTGTAAAAGTCTGGGTAAGGCAAGTTAGAGAGCCATCAGAGGGGTTTGAACTGAGACACTCCTTTCAAATACAGAAGACTGAAGCCCTAAGTTAACTTTCTCCAGAGCGTGTCAGAAGAGTGGAAAATCACAGTACAATAAAATCAGGCCGACTCTGGTTTTGGGGAGTAGATGTTCAGGAAACCTCAGGGGGAACCCCTGAAGCCAGATCACGCCTTTGAGTTTTGTCAGGCTTCCTTCCTCATGACCTTTCCCGGCAGTATTGGAGCTTCAGCATCAGTCCTTCTAATGAATATCCAGGACTGATTTCCTTTAGAATGGACTGCTTGGATCTCCTTGCTGTCCTTGATACTCTCAGAGTCTTCTCCAGAACCACAGTTCAAAAGCATCAATTCTTCGGCCCTCAGCTTTTTTCATGGTCACCCTTATAGCCCTTATTAATGTTGTCTCCTCTAAATTGAATGCATGCCATGTCATGGTGGGCTACCATCTGTGGGGTCGCACAGAGTCAGAAGAGTCTAGACATTGCTAAAAGGGAACCAGATCACCCAGACTGAGGTTGAAAAGAACTCCCCAAGGAGGCTAAATAGAGCCAACAGGGACAGAAGATGGACAGAAAAGAAAAAAAGAAAAAAAAAGGAACCAACACTGGTCACTTTATTTTTTTCACAAGCGAGGGGTTGGGGGTGGGGGTGGGTGGGGGGCAGGCAGTGATAAAGAGGAACAAGTGATCAGAGGTCACAGGTATAGACTAGCTTTTCATTAATCATCTTTCTGTACTTTGATTGGAGAAGGGAATGGCAATCCACTCCAGTATTCTTGCCTCAAGAATTCCATGCATAGAAGAGCCTGGTGGGCTACAGACCATGGGATCCTATTTTGACTTCTTGTTCCCTTGTGCATTCATTACATATAAAAACATGTTTTTTCTTCTATTATGTGATTGTGAAAAAATCACAACACACTAATGAACAGCCAAGTCATCCCTGTGGTGTCCCAATAATAGTGAACCTAAGGCTCCAGCCATTAGAGGAACAGTGGTTAAGACCATACTTTCATTACAGGGGGCACAGGTTCCATCTCTGATCAGGGAACTAAGATTCTGCATGCCATGAGCCATGCCCCACCTCCAAAAAAAGTTTTAAAACAAAAATATAAGAACTTCTTTTTAAGTTAAAAAAAAGAAAGAAAGAAAGAAACCACACTACTGAGAACTAGGAGTGCACCAGAGGGGCCCAGACGGGTCTTTGCATGTTCAAATAAGGAGTACCTACCAGTCAACCTGAGTTGGAGTCGCTCAAGCCACTATCCCATCACTTCTGGGCTGCAAGACCAGATGACTGTGGTAAACAAGGCCTTGGCCTCCGTGGGGACAGAGGCTCACCCCACCTCCATCACCTCTGCCTCTGCAATACCATCCCTGGGGCCCCCTCTCAAGTCCTCAGTTCCTCCATCTGAAAATGGCATCCCAGAACGAGATGAGCCCAGAAGGCACTGACCACCAGAGTCTGTGTTGCTTAAAGCTGGATGACCACCCCACACTGGTGGCTTCCCATCCATCCCTAAAACCTGGTATATACAAAGAGCTCTGGATAACATATCCCAAATGTTTCTTCTCTGCTTGTCTCCTGTGCCTTTCTCAGCCTCCTCTGCTCACGTTGCCTAGCACCTACATGCACAACTCGGCTTTCTGATGGCAAAGAACCCTCCTGCTAAAGCAAGAGACACAGGTTCGATCCCTGGGTTGGGAAGGTCCCCTGGAGAAGGAAATGGCAACCCACCCCAGTATTCTTGCCTGTAAAGTTACATGGACAGAAGTGCCAGGGGGCTACAGTCCACGGGGTTGCAAAGAGTCACACAGTACTGAGCAACTAAACAACAACATCATGGGCAAGTGGCTCAGTCCTCTCACATTTTCTTTATGCTCTGGGCCGGGGCATCTGAAGGTTAGCACTACTGCCATTGCAGCTGCATAATTCTCCGCCTTGGGGACTGTTTCGTGTGCTGCAGAAATTTAGCAGCATCCCTAGTCAGCAATCACTTGCCAGCAGCATCCCTCATTCCCCACTTTCCCTAAGTTATGAGACCTACTGCTTTCAACTCAATCCCATGAATAAATCTACATTCTCAGAATTATATGTTCTGCCCTGACCTGGCCTGATTCAAGCCTCCACCTGCCCTCATGTCCTCTCCACCTAGGAATCTATCAGGCATCTCACACTTGCAAAATTGAAAGCTGAACCCATGGCCCTGTTTCTCCTGCCAAAATCAAATCTGTCAACCCAGGAATGATGCAGCAAATCTCTGTTGCAGTGCCTGCTCCAGATGCCAGAAGCAACAGCCTCCTCACCGAGCTGTAACAATGGCTCCAGTAATCATTATGTGTCTGGACCAAAACAGAAATGAAGCTCCACTAGGGATGTGTCTGGAGATTAAAGTACAGATCTGATGCTGTAAAGAATGGCACTATATAGAAACATGGAATCACATGTCCATGAATCAAGGTAAGTTGGATGGGGGTCAAGCAGAAGAGATCAAGAGTAAACTTCAACATCTTAGGATTCAGGAAACTAAAATGGATTGGAATAAGCAAAGTGTAGGGGGAAAAAAATGTGTAAATGGCCCAGAGAAGCACGATGGTGTGATCCTTCCCCCAGAGCCAGCCATTTTGGAGTGTGAAATCAAGGGAGGGGATGGAATTCCAGCAGAGCTACTTAAAATCCTAAAAGACAATGGTATCAAGGTGCTGCACTCAAGACATCAGCAAATCTGGAAAACAGAGCAATGGCCACAAGCCTGGAAAAGGTCAATCCTTATCCAAATTCCCAAGAAGGGTAGGACTAAAGAACATTCAAACCACCACAGAATTGTGCTTGTATCCTATGCTAATAAAGTTGTGCTTAAAATCCTTCATGCTAGGCTTCAGGATTACATGAACTGAGAAATTCCAGATGTTTAAGGTAGGTTTAGAAACATCAGAGGAAACGGAGCTCAAGTTGTCACCATTTGCTGGATCACAGAAATAGCAAATTAACTCCAGAGAAACCTCTACCTCTTTTTCACTAAACACTCTATAAAGTCTTTGGTTGTGTGGATCATAACAAATTGTTGAAAACTCTTCAAGAGGTGGGAATACAGGACCATTTTTACCTGGATCCTCAGAGACCTGCAGGCAGATTAAGAAGCAAATATTAGAACCACATATGGAACAACTGACTGGTTCAGGATTGAGAAAGGATGACAAGGCTGTTGATTGTCACTTTGCCTATTTAACTTAAGCGCAGAACATATCAGGAGAAATGCCAGGCTGATGAGTTACACCTGGAATCATGATTGTGGGGAGAAATGTCAACCACCAAAGATATGCATATGAATACCACTCTAATGATAGAAAACGAAGAGGGACTAAAGTACCCTTGATGAGGGTAAAAGAGGACAGTGCAAAAGTAGGCATAAAACTCATTTTAAAGAAACCCAGATCATAATATTGGATTCCATTACTTCATGGCAAATAGAAGGGGGGAAAGGGAAAGCTGTGCCAAATTTTCTCTTCCTGGGCTCTCAACGCACTGCAGATGGTGACTATAGCCATGATATTAGAAAACAAATGCTCATTGGCAGGAAAGCTTGGACAAGCCTAGACAGTGTGTAAAACAGCAAAGCTACCACTTTGCTGACAAAGGTCCATACAGCTGAGGATATGGTCTTTCTAGAGGTAACATATGGTTGTGAGAGATGGACCATAAAGGAGGCAGAACGCTGAAGAACTGATGCTTTCTGAATTGCGGGGCTGGAAAAGACCCGTGAGAGTTCCTTGGACAGCAAGGAGAACAAACCAGTCAATCTTGAAGGAAATCAACACTGAATAGCCATTGGAAGGACTGCTGCTGAAGCTGAAGCTCTAATACTTTGGCCACCTGATGTGAAGAGCCAACTCACTGGAAAAGACCCTGATGCTGGGAAAGATGGAAGGCAGAATGAGAAGCCAGAGTCAAGGATGAGAAGGTTGGATGGTATCACAGAGGCAGTGGATATGAACCTGGGCAGACACCAGGAAATGGTGGAGGACAGGGAGACCTGGCGTGCTGCCATCCACAGCTTCATGAAGTGTCAGATACGACTTGGCCACTGAACAATCACAAGTAAATGTCCTAATTTCATTCTTTTACCTCTAGCTGTCAAGATTTTCCAGCATCACTTGTAGAAGAGGTTATCTTTTCTCCATTGCACATTGCTGCTTCCTTTGTCATAGATGAGGGGACCGTTTGGGCATGAATTTCTGTCTGTGTTTCTGTCGTGTTCCATTGGTCCATATTCCTGTTTCTGTTTCAGTTCCATGCTGCACTGATTACTATAGCTCTGTAGTAAAGACTGAAGTCAGGGAGTCTGAATCCTCCATCTCTACTTTTTCTCTCTCAAGACAGCATACTTCTTTAAGGTCTTCTCTATTTTCATACAAGTTGTAAAAAAAATTTTTTTTTCTATTATCTGTGAGAAATGCCATTGGTACTTTCATAGGACTGGCACTGAATCTGTAAACTGCATTTTGTAGTGTAGCCATTATCACAATATTGGATGCAGGGGGCACTCTGCAGAAAGAGAGAGGCAGTGGAATGTCCCTAGCAAAGCCGAGGGGTCCCAAGGAGAGGTGAGCCTGATGTCCACCAACCCAGCCCATTGGCAAGCAAGAGACAATCAGACGCAACAGGGGTTCTGTCTAAGCAGTTCCGCTTTATTGCCACAACCTCTTGGTTTATATAGGCAAGCAAGGGGCTTTGCGAGGGACTTTCCATAGTTGCACCAATCACGTTAAAGGTCAAATTGTAATATGCCATAGTTGCACCAACCATGTTAAAGGTCAAATTGTAATATGCTATAGTTGCACCAATCACGTTAAAAGTCAAGTCTTAATATACCATAGCTGCACCAATCACGTTAAAGGTCAAGTCGTCATGCGTTTCATTGTAACAGGAGTCTATGGTGACCACGAGCTGTCCACGTGCACGGAACTCAAGAGAGCCAATCAAAAGTTTTGATGAAAAACTTAAGCCACGCCCTCATCTCTTCCGCCAGGCACCATCTTAGCTCTAAACCACAAAGCTAGCCCTTCTTTTTCAAGGTTTCCCACTTAGGGCCCCACATCTCCCCCTTTTTTATTTTATTTAAGCCCTTGAGACATTTGTATTGATGTTCTGTAGAAGAAGGCATAAAGCTGTAGGTGGCCAACCTCCAGCCTCACCAGCCCCTCTCATGGCTGTGCCTGTCTTAGGTTGCCCTCCTCTGAGGGTCTTACCTGTAATTGGCTATCCAGCCACCTCTTGGGTGTTAGGCAGAATCTCTCTAGATGATGGGCATCTGGAACTATTTATCTGTCTCAGTGAATCTCTTGAAGGGCTAAATTAATCCAGGGGTTTTGTGGGTGCCCAGTGTGGGGCTCCTTTTCCATGACCTGGGCAAGCATAACTTCTTTGCTGTAAGTGCCTACTGCAGGCTGTGAGATTTTTTACCTTTAACATTACAACAAGCGGAATAACAAAAACAAGCAAATAGAAGGCATTTTTAAACCAGGTAAGTGGACTTTGTACCCAGTCCAATAGATCCGTTGCTCCCTTTTTCACCTGTTAGTGTCTCATTTAACACTGGAAAAGCTGACAAAAGCTGGGGTATCTCATATCACAGTCTATGTGTGCCAAGACACTCAGTGTCTCAATTGCTCTGGCATGGAGATCAAGCTGTTGTTGGAGTCCCTATATGGTGAATCTCAGGTGTTCCAGCTGGTTTGAAATCCTTGTGCAGAGGCAGTGGACATGCCGTTCACAACCTCGATGGTCAGAGCTTGTTGAACTCAATGGATGCTGACACTGTTGACCCTCATGGTTGACGGCCTTGTGTGTCATTAAACCCAGACTTTAAAGATTCTAAAAACTGTTTCACAGCCATGGCAATGATGAAGGTCAGCAAGGAGAGGATAGGTAATCCGACGATCACCAGGAGCAGTGTCCACCAGGGTCGCCGCATCGATGATCTGAAAGGAGAGAAAAGATCGCCTCAGAACTTTTTGTTCTTGGGCTCAATATGTGAGTGTCTCTTTAATCTGTCAGATTTTGAGATTTGACCCCTCTCTTGTGGTGTAAATTTAAGATTCCTTTCTGGCACCCATATAGGGCTGGGGTCCCCAATGGGGAATATGCATCCGAATCCTCTTCCCATTGTAAGGAGTGGATGGGGCCCCTTCCACTGGCCAGTGATAGGACCTTTCCATCTCACTTGTATTTCAGGTTTTGTTTCTTGGTTAGACCAATGCTTTTGAAAACATGGTATCAGTTCATTTTTTGAAAAATTTAAAATGTTTAGAATAAAGAGTGCCAATTCCAAGTTGCCGGTGAGGGCTTATTCCCCCTTTTTGTTTTCGTAATTGAGCCTTTAAATTTTGATGGTGCCACTCAATTATGGCTTGTCCCTGGGGGTTATGTGGGATTCTGGTGTTATGACGAATGTGCCATTGTTGGAAGAATTTCTGTAACCTCTGGCTGATGAAGCGAGGGCCATTATCTGTTTTTATTTGATGGGGAAGGCCCAAGGTCACAAAACATTGTAAAAAATGGCTTTGAGCATGTTTTGCTTTTTCTCCTGTGTGGGCAGTAGCCCAGCAGGCATGAGAGTAAGTGTCAATAGACACAAAAACATACTTAAGTTTTCCAAAAGGAGAATAATGGGTCACATCAGTTTGCCACAGCACATTGGGTTTTAGCCCTCGAGGGTTTACTCCTGGGGGATGTAAAGGTGGTACTTGTAGATAAGGAAGACAGGATTTACAAGTATGTATAATTTTCTTTAATTCTCTAATAGGGATCTATGGAAACCTTTTATGTAGCCCTCTCCAATTTATATGAGTAAGATCATGAAGATCATAGGCATCTTGTAAGTTACAAGCTTGGATTGTAAGGGAGGCTGCTCTATCGGCCAGGGAATTTCCCATTGAAAGCAATCCAGGTAAATGTTGATGACCCCTAAGATGGTGTACATAAATGGGGTTAACCCGTTCAAGTAACAGGGCACGTGCTTGTATCATAAGGGGAGTAATAGGATTGTTATCTAGCTGTATGTGAGAATTTAGCAATCCTGGAAGCAAGTTTAAGACTGTCAGAAAACAGATTCATGGGTTCAGGGACTTTTGTGAGCACCATGACAACAGCAAATAATTCTTTAAACTGTGCGGACCCCTCACAAGGCCCAAAATACTCTCGTATATGTTCATCTGGCTATTGTGATTGCTGTGGTGGCTGGAACACGATGACTGCTGCACCATTCTTTCCTCCATCAGAAAAAAACATTGAAGATATCTGGTATAGGCTTAAAGAGAAATAGTTGGGGAGCCCTCCAATCTAGGCAACCAAAAGAAGGAACCCATTTGTGTGGCCCATAATGACAGTCAAGGATGCCTAGGTACCCCTCCAGGGCTAAAGCTATTCTCCCATTGTTTCTTTGAATCCATTCAAAATCTGATAGTCTATGTGGGATAACAATCTTATCGGGTTCATGTGCATGGCATCAGACTGCGATATCTCTTCCCTTCTGTATTAAGTCAGCCATTTGATCTATACTGGTATAGACTCGGGGAGTTCCCCCCAAGGATATGTGAACCCATTGTAGAGGCTTCCCCCCCAACCCGGACCAAGGCTGCCATAATTAAGAACGGACTAGGCAGGACCCACAATTGTAGATTCTCTTCAGGAGTATACCTGGTAAGCTGGGCCACATTGAGGGCCTTTTGTCTTGAAAGATCTTTTTATGGGAAGGTAGAAGGGCTATCTCATCATTGGGCAGTCTATCTTTTAATAGATAAAGAGGGGCAAGAGTTGACCTGCTGAAACAGGGATCCAGCGTCGTAGCCAATTGAGTTCTCCCAAGACCCGTTGTAGGCCAGTCAGGGAGTAGGAATCTTGGATGTATAGCTGAGGTTTTAGGGGGATCACACCTTCTAGGGACAGCTGAGATCCAAGAATCTTAAAAGGCGGGACAACCTGGACTTTGTCAGAGAATATATGGAGTCTCCCTTTTGATAGACACTTTCATAAAATTTTATATGCTTCTGTCATCTGTTCAGCAGTAGGGGCACCCAAGATGATATCATCCATGTAAACATACAATTTAATATATGTCAGACCCCTAACTGTCTGGAGAAGATCTTTTACATAATTTTGACAATAGGCAGGGCTGTTTGTCATTCCCTGTGGTAAAACTGTCTATTCGAAATGCTCATCAGTCCTCTTGAAGTTAGTGGAGGGTACTGAAAAGGCAAACTTTTCACAATCTTGGGATTGTAGAGGTATAGAAAAGAAACAGTCTTTAATATCTGTTACCGTAAGACATAGATTACTAGGAATAGCTGGTATCCAGGGTAACCCCCTTAGGGGTGTCCGTTGGATGATCATTCTCTCATTGATCTTTCTAAGATCTTGTAACCTCCTCCATTTTCCCGAGGATTTCTTAATTACAAATATCGGGGTATTCCAAGGGCTAGTAGAAGGGCGGATATGTCCCAAATTTAGTTGTTCAGAGACGATTTCTCTAAGGTCTTGTAGCTTAGTGGATGGAAGAGGACACTGCTCCACCCATATTGGGGGTCCAGGTTTCCATTGTATAAGAGGAACCTGGGGGCAGTGGCCCTTAGGATTGGGAGGCACCTTCCATTGGGTTAGAGGCTCTCCCTTGTGAAGCTGATCAAATTCGGGATCTCCTCTATAGTTTGGTATGGGAGAATGTTTATAATGTTGATATTTTTCCTCATTAAGGTCATCATAAAGGCCCTTATAATCCATGGTAATATATACATCTGCTTGTCCCAAAATATCCTGGCCAAGCAGATTTGCATTCAATCCAGAAGCTATCAGGGGCCAAACGTCTCCTGTAGAACCATCAATATCTTTCCAGGGGAGCCACTCAGCAGTCTCCTTACATTGAGTGTCCCCCCCCAATGCCCAATAATTGAGGGCCAGGGACCAATTTCCATCTAGGTGGGACCTCCTCTGCCCTGAGTACTGTCTGATCAGCTCCTGTATCGATCAGACATCGAAATCTCTTTCCTCCCATGGTAATATCCATTTTAGGCCTTAATCCAGGCACAATAGGCACAGTCCAATTGGCTCTGGGGGGCTCTTTGGCCTTAGTGATCCCCCTTAGCCTTGTAGGGGGTTGGAGCAAGCTGCATCTAGGGAAGGGTTTTGAAGGAACTTTTCAATATAATCTGGAGAGAAATGAGGTCCCCTTTTGGGTGATGGGGCTGGGGGTTGCCCCTCATCTAGTTTAGAGTCTTGCCTTCATTCTCAAATTTAGATTTGCACTCTGCCCTCCAGTGATATCCCTTCCTACATCGCAGGCATGGAGTAGTGGGGGGGTCTCCGACCAGCAGGCCCTCCCCCGCCTTGAGGGCACTCCCTCTTAAAGTGTCCCTCTTGTCCGCAGCCAAAGCATTGACCCAATTTTGGGGGGACTAGGGGTCCCTTAGGGGTCCTCTCCCCCCCAGAGGCTGTCATAGTGGAGAGGGCCTTGGTCATCGCCTCGGTAAGAGCTTCAGTCTGAGCCTGAAGGGCAGTCAAAATAGAGCGGGTCTGATGGCTCTGTGTCCCCACGTCTTTGGTGGCTACAATCCATCACTCCATAGAGTGGTCTTTCTGTCCTGTGCAAGCCAACTTATGGTCTGAGTTCATCTCTTCCCAGACTAATGGTCTAACAAATTGATCTCTCAGGGGCCCCGGAGGGAATTTCCTCTGTATACTCTTTTCCACCCGATTTATGAAGTGGAGAGGTCTTCATTATTTTTTTTTGAGTGATGCCCGATATAGGGGGCTCACTGGGGCCCTCCACAAGCTTTTTCCAGGCGGCCAGGCATATGGACTGCACCTGATCTGTATAAGGAGCAGGAATGGTGGCCTGTTGAGGTCCCATACTCCATTGATCTGCCATCCCTGACAACATCCCAAATGTCACCAGGATAGCGGGATTGGCAGCTTGATTTCTTTTTGCCTGAGCATGACACTCTTCCTTGAGAAAGGCACACCATTTGATATAGGTATTCCTGGGGAGCACTGCCTTACATAGCATCTTCCAGTCCTGGGTCATACAAGGTTGATGAGCCAGGCCCTGGAGAATAGTTTCTGCCCACGGGGAGTTCGGGCCATCCTCTGCCACTGCCTTTTTGAGCTCTTTTAAATCATTGGCCTCCCAGGGGTACCAGGCTGCCGGCCTATTCCACCCCGGGTTAACATTTACAGGAAAGGCTTGAGTCGGGCCAGTAAAAGGCAGCGAGGATCTCCACGGGTCCCCGATATAGGTTCTCCCTTTCCAAAGTGACCTCATTGTCTTTCCCACCCAAGGTGCCCCCAGAATTTCCTCAAATGGGGGAGGCAGGAAGGGGCACAGATCTCTCCCCTGGGCTCCTGGTCTCGGGACATCAGAGGGGTCCCTATTCTCTTTTGCCCCTTTATCATCCCCAAAAGGCTCCCATGGCCCACTATTCGCTCTAGAGTATTTATTCCCTACAGTCCCTTTTGCTATATTTTGGTCGGACATGACTCGTTCCTCGTCTAACTTTTCCCATAGTTTTCTTGATTTTGAATTGGGGGTACCCATACCAGTGACATGCTCCTCGCTCCATGAGAAGCAGAGCTTGAGGGCCAAAATGGTCAGACAGAACCTTAAGGGGGGCTTCTCACCGTGTTGAGCCTCTCATTGCCTAGCAAGGGTTTGTACTCGATCCCAAGTGTCCCAAGAAAACAGATTGGCTGAAGCAACCCAGGGGGCTAACTGTACAATGGCCCCCCAGACCTTAATGGCCTAAGTGTCAGAAATCTCAAGTCCTCTGCTTATGAGCATATATCTCAGTGCCCTGAGTGCAGGCTCATCAGATTTCCCGATGTTATTTCCCATGCTGCTGAAAGAGAATAGAAAGAAAAGTCTTTGAGGACAACCACCAAAAATCCTACCGGGAGTGGTGGCAGCCAGAAAGCTGGGCTTGTGGTATGCTTTTGAAACTGTTTATGTGCCTGCATTGTTACACAGAAGTTTTCTTGCTGGGGGTAGGCACCCTAGAAGTTTCTAGCCTGTTCCGTGACCCTCTTATCCTGTCACAGGAGTCTTCAAGTGGCAGGCGCCCTAATGGCCTTTAAGTGCCTGACCCATGCCCACAGGGAAGATTCTAGCCCACGTTCTCAGTTAAGAATGATTAAAGGACCAATACAGTATACTAACACATATATATGGAATTTAGAAAGATGGCAATGATGACCCTGTATGCAAGACAGCAACAAAGACACAGATTTGTTTAACGGACTTTTGGACTCAGAGGGAGAGGGAGAGGGTGGGATGATTTGGGAGAATGGCATTGTAACATGTATACTACCATGTAAGAATCGAATCGCCAGTCTATGTCCAACGCAGGATACAGCATGCTTGGGGCTGGTGCACGGTGATGACCTGGAGAGATGTTATGGGGAGGGAGGTGGGAGGGGGGTTCATGTTTGGGAACGCATGTACACCCGTGGTGGAGTCATGTCAATGTATGACAAAACCAATACAGTATTGTAAAGTAAAATAAAGTAAAAATAAAAATTTATTTTTAAAAAAAAGAATGATTAAAGGAGAGTTTCACCTGGTCGGGCTCTGGTTACTGAGGCTTACTTGTTGTGGGGCCTTCAAAGTCCACCAGAGAGTGGCCCTAGCCAGGACTTATCAATTGCATCCACAATTGTTCGCCTGTTCACTGAAACTCTCGAAAAAGGAGTTAAGAACAGATCAGAAAAGAAGAAAAGAATGAAAATAAGTCAGGAGAGTTTTTTGCCACTTCCCTCAAAAGAGAGGGGGACCCACCTTGAAATCCAGATTACCTCAGGCGATACTCCTCTAAAGGGGACCTCTGCACCGCCACCAGCCTGCGGTCCTTCATCACTCCTCTTTCAGAGCCGCACGGTGACACCACCTCCATCCGTCCACTTCGCAGCCCACGTTGGGTGCCAGTTTCTGCAGGGGTTGCTCCACAGAAAGAGAGAGGCAGTGGAACTTCCCTCAGCAAAGCTGAGGGGTCCCAAGGAGAGGTGAGCCTGATGTCCACCAACCCAGCCCCTCAGCCAGCGAGAGACAATCAAACGCAACAGGGGTTCCGTCTAAGCAGTTTCACTTTATTGCCACAAACTCTTGGTTTATATAGACAAGCAAGGGGGCTTTGCGAGGGACTGTCCATAGTTGCACCAACCACGTTAAAGGTCAAATTGTAATATGCCATAGTTGCACCAATCACGTTAAAGGTCAAGTCTTAATATATCATAGTTGCACCAATCATGTTAAAGGTCAAGTCGTCATGTGTTTCATTGTATCGGGAGTCTATGGTGATCACAAGCTGTCCATGTGCACAGAACTCAAGAGAGCCAATCAAAAGTTTTGACAAACAACTTATGCCACGCACTCATCTCTTCCGCCAGGCGCCATCTTAGCTCTAAACCGCAAAGCTAGCCCTTCTTTTTCAAGGTTTCCCATTTAGGGCCCCACAATTGGATTCTTCCAGTACATGAGAATGGTAACTCTCTCCATCTCTTTGTGTCACCTTTGTTTTAGCCATGCCTTATTCTTTTCTGTGCACCAGTCTCTTTGCAGCCTAGGTAGGTTTTTTCCTGGAAATTTTACTCTTCTTGTTGCCATGGTGAATGGGTTTGCTTCCTTAGCTTCTATTTTTGATTTTTTTTCTTATTGTATAGGAAAGCAAGAGTTTTCTGTGTGTTAATTTCATATCCAGCAACTTCCCTAAAGTCCTTGATTAGTTCTAGTCGTTTCCCAGTAGCATCTTTGTATTCTCTGGGCATAGTGTCACGTCATGTGCAAACAGTAACAGTTTTGCCTCTTCTTTTCCCCTTCGTTTGAAAATCGTTTTCTTCTTCTCCTCTGATTTCTGTCATTTGGAGTCTCAAGACTATACTGAATAAAAATGGTGAGAGTGGGCATCTTGGCTTATTCCTAACCTTGTGAGACATGCTTTCAGTTTCTTACCATTGGGAGTCATGGTTGCAGTGGATTTATTCATATGTGGCGGCCTTCATTAGGAAAATTGAAGAAGATTCCCTCTGATCCCACTGATTGTACAGGTTTTCCCGTACACTCATCATAAATGGGTGTTGAATTTTGTCAAAAGTGTTTTCTGTATCTGTATCCTAAAGAGTTTCAGGACCTCTCCTTGGAAAACTTAGTTATCTTTCAGTGTTCTTTGTTCCTTTCGCTCCCTGATGCGAAGAACGGACTCATTAGAAAATGCCCTGATGGCTGAGAATGATGAAGGTAAAAGGAGAAGTGGTCAGCAGAGGATGAGATGGGTAGATAACATCACCAAATCTATGGAGATGAATCTGAACAAATTCTGGGAGACAGGGAAGGGAAGTCGGGCAGGCTAGAGCCCATGGGGTTCCAAAGAGTTGGGCATCACTTACTGACTGAGCAACAACACAAATTCACTCCTTCTGTGATGGACACTACAATTTATTCTTGACTACTTCCTACTGGAAATCAGTGGAGAAATAACTCCAGAAAGAATGAAGGGATGGAGCCAAAGCAAAAAGAATCCCCAGTGGTGGATGTGACTGGTGACAGAAGAAAGATCCGATGCTGTAAAGAGCAATATTGCATAAGAACCTGGAATGTCAGGTCCATGAATCAAGGCAAATTGGAAGTGGTCAAACAAGACATGGCAAGTGTGAACATCGACATTCTAGGAATCAGTGAACTAAAATGGACTGGAATGGTGAATTTAACTCAGATGACCATTATATCTACTACTGTGGGCAGGAACCCCTCAGAAGAAATGGAGTAGCCATCATAGTCAACAAAAGAGTCCCAAATGCAGTACTTGGATGCAATCTCAAAAACAACAGAATGATCTCTGTTCGTTTCCAAGGGAAACCATTCAATATCATGGTAATCCAAATCTATGCCCCAACCAGTAACACTGAAGAAACTGAAGTTGACAGTTTTATGAAGACCTACAAGACCTTTTAGAACTAACATCCAAAAAGATGTCGATTTCATTATAGGGGACTGGAATGCAAAACTAGGAAGTCAAGAAACACCTGGAGTAACAGGCAAATTTGGCCTTCGAATGCGGAATGAAGCAGGGCAAAGACTAATAGGGTTTTGCCAAGAAAATGCACTGGTCATAGCAAACACCCTCTTCCAACAACACAAGAGAAGACTCTACTCATGGACATCACCAGATGGTCAACACCGAAATCGGATCGATTATATTCTTTGCAGCCAAAGATAGAGAAGCTCTATACAGTCAACAAAAACTAGACCAGGAGCTGACTGTGGCTCAGATCATGAACCCTTATTGCCAAATTCAGACTTAAATTGAAGAAAGTAGGGAAACCTGCCAGACCATTCAGGTATGACCTAAATCAAATCCCTTATGATTATACAGTGGAAGTGAGAAATAGATTTAAGGGCCTATCTGATAGATAGAGTGCCTGATGAACTATGGAATGAGGTTCATGGCATTGTACAGGAGACAAGGATCAAGACCATCCCCATGGAAAAGAAATGCAAAAAAGCAAAATGGCTGTCTGGGGAGGGCTTACAAATAGCTGTGAAAAGAAGAGAGGCAAAAAGCAAAGGAGAAAAGAAAAGATATAAGCACCTGAATGCAGAGTTCCAAAGGATAGCAAGAAGAGATAAGAAAGCCTTCTTCAGCGATCAATGCAAAGAAATAGAAGAAAAGAACAGAATGGGAAAGACTAGAGGTCTCTTCAAGAAAATTAGAGATACCAAGGAAACATTTCATGCAAAGATGGGCTTGATAAAGGACAAAAATGGCCTGGACCTAAGAGAAGCAGAAGATATTAAGAAGAGGTGGTAAGAATACACGGAAGAACTGCACAAAAAAGATCTTCACGACCCAGATAATCATGATGATGTGATCACTCATCTAGAGCCAGACATCTTGGAATGTGAAGTCAAGTGGGCCTTAGAAAGCATCACAATGAACAAAGCTAGTGGAGGTGATGGAATTCCAGTTGAGCTGTTTCAAATCCTGAAAGATGATGCTGTGAAAGTGCTGCACTCAATAGGCCAACAAAATTGGAAAACTCAGCAGTGGCCACAGGACTGGAAAAGGTCACTTTTCATTCCAATCCCTAAGAAAGGCAATGCCAAAGATTGCTCAAACTACCGCGCAATTGCACTCATCTCACATGCTAGTTAAAGTAATGCTCAAAATTCTCCAAGGCAGGCTTCAGCAATATGTGAACCGTGAATTTCCTGATGTTCAAGCTGGTTTTAGAAAAGGCAGAGGAACCCAAGATCAAATTGCCAGCATCTGCTGGATCATGGAAAAAGCAAGAGAGTTCCAGAAAAACATCTATTTCTGCTTTTTTGACTGCCAAAGCCTTAGACTGTGTGGATCACAATAAACTGTGGAAAATTCTGAAAGAGATGGGAATACCAGACCACCTGACCTGCCTCTTGAGAAATCTGTATGCAGGTCAGGAAGCAACAGTTAGAACTCGACATGGAACAACAGACTGGTTCCAAATAGGAAAAGGAGTACGTGAAGGCTGTATATTGTCACCCTGCTGATTTAACTTCTATGCAGAGTATATCATGAGGAACGCTGGACTGAAAGAAACACAAGCTGGAATCAAGTTTAGCGGGAGAAATATCAATAACCTCAAATATGCAGATGACACCACCCTTATGGCAGAAAGTGAAGAGGAGTGAAAAAGCCTCTTGATGAAAGTGAAAGAGGAGAGCAAAAAAGTTGGCTTAAAGCTCAACATTCAGAAGATGAATGAATGGCATCCGGTCCCATCACTTCATGGGAAATAGATGGGGAAACAGTGCAAATAGTGTCGGACTTTATTTTGGGGGGCTCCAAAATCACTGCAGATGGTGACTGCAGCCATGAAATTAAAGACGCGTATTCCTTGGAAGAAAAGTTATGACCAACCTAGATAGTATATTCAAAAGCAGAGACATTGCTTTGCCAACTAAGGTCCATCTAGTCAAGGCTATAGTTTTTCCTGTGGTCAGGTATGGATGTGAGAGTTGGACTGTGAAGAAGGCTGAGCACTGAAGAATTGATGCTTTGAACTGTGGTGTTGGAGAAGACTCTTGAGAGTCCCTTGGACTGCAAGGAGATCCAACCAGTCCATTCTGAAGGAGATCAACCCTGGGATTTCTTTGGAAGGAATGATGCTAAAGCTGAAGCTCCAGTACTATGGCCACCTCATGCGAAGAGTTGACTCATTGGAAAAGACTTTGATGCTGGGAGGGATTGGGGGCAGGAGGAGAAGGTAATGACCGAGGATGAGATGGCTGGATGGCATCATGGACTTGATGGACGTGAGTCTGAGTGGACTCCGGGAGATGGTGATGGGCAGGGAGGCCTGGTGTGCTGTGATTCATGGGGTCACAAAGAGTTGGACACGACTGAGTGACTGAACTGAACTGAACTGAACTTCCTTTCTAACCCACTTCACCCTGTCTATATCTCAGTTATGTTTAATTCTTCTTCTTATCATGCTTTAGATTCAGCCACATATCACTTTCTTTATTGCCACCAACCTGGCCCCAGATGTGTGGGTTTCAACTGTAGTTGACTCAGTGGTCTCCTATCCATTCTCTAGCATCCACATATGTTCCTCACACACTGCCTACCTTTCTGCAATCACAAGCTAAGCCTTGTGACAGAAGCCAAGAACTTAAGATGAGCCTATGAGGACTCTGTATTCTACCTTATTCCCAATCTACGTGGTGTTCTTTTAACTCTATTCTTGAATCACATTGACCTTTCAGTCCGTGCTCCATTCTTCTCAGTCTCACTGTCTGTGCCTATGCCATTTCTTCTGATTCCATTGCTTTTTCGTTTTTGTTAATGCCTATGAGACCACTGCAGATGGTGATTGCAGCCATGAAATTAAAAGACGCTTACTCCTTGGAAGGAAAGTTATGACCAACCTTGATTGCATATTTGAAAGCAGAGACATTACTTTGCTAACAATGGTCCACCTAATCAAGGCTATGGTTTTTCCAGTAGTTCATGTATGAATGTGAGAATTGGCCTATGAAGAAAGCTGAGTGCTGAAGAATTGATGCTTTTGAACTGTGGTGTTAGAGAAGAATCTTGAGGGTCCCATGGACTCCAAGGAGACCCAACTCTAAAGGAGATCAGTTCTGGGTGTTCTTTGGAAGGAATGATGCTAAAGCTTAAACTCCAGTACTTTGGCCACCCCATGCAAAAAGCTGACTTATTGGAAAAGATTCTGATGCTGAGGGGGATTGGAGGCATGAGGAAAAGGGGACGGCAGAGGATGAGATGGCTGGATGGCATCGCTGACTCAATGGATGTGAGTCTGAGTGTACTCCAGGAGTTGGTGTTGGACAAGGAGGTGCCGGGAGCCAGCGTGAGGAACTCTGCCCATGGCAAAGGTCATGAGGAAGGAGGCTTCAGCATACGCAAAGGCAGGATTGAGCCTCAGGAAACCCCCTGTTCCCGAGCATCTACCCCCAATACCAGAGTCTGCCCACTTTACTGTTTTATGCTCTCACCTACACCTCTGACTTTACAGGGGGCTCTCCCCCATCACCTCTCTCGGAGAAGGAGTTAACCTACAGCCCCAGTTAATAACAATTCCTGGGCATGAAAAGAGTATTTCAACTTCCGAACTCCTCTGAAGTTTATCTAGCCTGCCTGTACAGGTTCGTCTGGCCGCATGTGATTGTTTACAGCCTCCCAACCGTGAGAGGCAAGAGATGCTATAAACTTTCTAAATACAGATTCTTTTGAGAAGTTAGAAAATTATTAGAATAGTATAGTGGGTTGATTAGAGATTATATTGGTGAAGGGTATTTCATTTGTTGAGCCAATATTTGATGCTAAATCCCCTGCCCTTATGCATGTTAATGAATATATAACTAGCATATAGGAGAAATAAGTATTGACCTTTAAGATTAATCATGTTAAACTTAGGCTAAGTAAACTCCTTTCTTAATTGTAACCCACTACACCTTTACCCTATAGGAATGCAACTTTATCTTGTACCTTTGGAGGGTGGTGCTTGGTTTAAGAAAAATCACCCCTGGAAAATAAGTTTCTGGTTGACTGACCGTTATCAGAAAAGAAAGGATCATAAAATGTCAGCAGGCCTCATGGCCATAAGATGATGTAAAACCCCTAAGACCTTTTTTGTATACATTTATATGAAGCACCTGGTTTTGCTAATGATCAGGACTGCCAACCCCCACGTGACTCTAAATTTTTCATTTGTCTCTATGTGTAACAAAAGGTATATAAGCAAACCTGAAAATAAAGAAATCGGATCAGTTTCTGGAAAGACTGATTCCCCCGTGTTGTCTTTCTTGTTCTCTGTCTTTCTGGCTGAATTCCCCTCGCCAAGCCTGCTAAGTTTGCCCTGGCTTTTAAGTTCCACGCGAGAGGGAGCCCAAGGTGGGACACCCTCCAATATTCAAGTGGGCACCAGTGGCCTACATAGGTAGTGCAAGCTTCCTGTCTCAACGCTTTATTTGTACCCCATGTAAACCAAGTTATTCAGCCTCTTTTTCTCCACTAATTTTCCTAGTACACCATTTCTTTCTAATCTCCCTCTATATCTTTAATTAAGCAATTAATTCCTGGGATGCTGACTCCATCCCCACTTCAAATTACCCTGCATCCACCGGGGCTGGAACCCAGCAAGGAGGCCTGGCATGCTCCAGTTCATGGAGTCCAAAAGAGTCGGACACGACTGAGCGGCTGAACTGAACTGAACTGATGAGATCTCATTTTAACTTCCTCATGCAGCTTTTTCTGATTTTACAGATTGTTATTAGATTATTATTCTAGATTGACCTCTTCTATGTGCTTTGATAGATTGCCTTCACTAACTAGAACAGACGACCACCTCCCAAGTCTATTTCCTTTGGGATTTTATTCCATTCCCTTCTGGAATACAGGTCTTTATTTGAAACATACAACCTACATAATCGATAAGAAACAGGTCTGTTAAACTAACTAACTAAACTTAAGAAACTTAATAAACTCTGGACTTGAAGACAGATTCTTGAAATCCTATCCTTCAAAAAAAGAATAATATTGTTTACAAGTTAAAACAACCAGTTTTGGGTGTCAATCCCAAGATCAGCTAAAAAGAAATATCATCAGATTCTAAGAAAAGCATATATATTTCCATGACTAATGTGACCAAGAAACATCAAAAAGAAAAAAAAAAAGTAATCTAAGAGGTCTGTATCAAGGAGAGTAAATAGCAACAGACAGTGGCATTTCACCTTAAGGAAAACTGAGGCTAGAGTATGAATATGTTTCACTTTCAATTTTTTTGGCAAATAGTAGTTGCTATTGAGCTGTTTTAAATCCTGAGAGATGATGCTGTGAAAGTGCTGCACTCAATATGCCAGCAAATTTGGAAAACTCAGCTGTGGCCACAGGACTGGAAAAGGTCAGTTTTCATTCCAATCTCAAAGAAAGGCAATGCCAAAGAATGTTCAAACTACCACACAATTGCACTCATCTCACATACTAGTTAGTAATGCTCCAAATTCTCCAAGCCAGGCCTCAGCAATACATGAACCATGAACTCCCTGACATTCAAGCTGGTTTTACAAAAGGTAGAGGAACCAGAGATCAAATTGCCAACATCCACTGGATCATGGAAAAAGCAAGAGAGTTCCAGAAAAACATCTATTTCTGCTTTATTGACTATGCCAAAGACTTTGACTGTGTGGATCACAATCAACTGTGGAAAATTCTGAAAGAGATGAGAATACCAGACCACCTAACCTGCCTCTTGAGAAATCTGTATGCAGGTCAGGAAGCAACAGTTAGAACTCGACATGAACAACAGTCTGGATCCAAATAGGAAAAGGAGTACGTCAAGGCTGTATATTGTCACCCTGCTTATTTAGCTTCTATGCAGAGTACATCATGAGAAACGCTGGGCTGGAAGAAACACAAGCTAGAATCAAGTTTGGTGGGAGAAATATCAATAACCTCAGATATGAAGATGACACCACCCTTATGGCAGAAAGTGAAGAGGAGCGAAAAAGCCTCTTGATGAAAGTGAAAGAGGTGAGTGAAAAAGTTGGCTTAAAGCTCAGCATTCAGAAGACGAAGATCATGGCATTCGGTCCCATCACTTCATGGGAAATAGATGGGGAAACAGTGCAAACAGTGTCAGGCTTTATTGTTTTGGGCTCCAGAATCACTGCAGATGGTGACTGCAGCCATGAAATTAAAGACACTTACTCCTTGGAAGAAAAGTTATGACCAACCTAGATAGTATATTCAAAAGCAGAGACATTACTTTGCCAACTAAGGTCCGTCTAGTCAAGGCTATGGTTTTTCCTGTGGTCAGGTATGGATGTGAGAGTTGGACTGTGAAGAAGGCTGAGCGCCAAAGAATTGATACTTTTGAATTCTGGTGTTGAAGAAGACTCTTGAGAGTCCCTTGGACTGCAAGAAGATCCAACCGGTCCATTCTGAAGGAGATCAACCCTGGGATTTCTTTGGAAGGAATGATGCTAAAACTGAAACTCCAGTACTTTGGCCACCTCATGCGAAGAGTTGACTCATTGGAAAAAAACACTGATGCTGTGAGGGATTGGGGACAGGAGGAGAAAGGGACAACCGAGGATGAGATGGCTGGATGGCATCACGGACTCGATGGACGTGAGTCTGAGTGAACTTCAGGAGATGGTGATGAACAGGGAGGCCTGGCATGCTGCGATTCATGGGGTCACAAAGAGTCGGACATGACTTAGCGACTGAAATGAACTGAACTGAACTGATTCTGTAGTGGGATTCTTTCCCATCAGATTCCCTGAAAACACACTCCAGGTTTGCTACTCACAGAACTAAGTGGTGAGGGTTTTCAGGAGAAATGGAATGAGGGAAGCAAAATACAGCAGAGGAAAAACAAAATGTAACCTCAAGCGGAGACCAAGTTGCACCATGCTTTATCTCATGTTGTACTACATCGTTTGCTTCCATGTCACCCAGACAAAATTTGTCCCATAGATGTGGGGTTTTCACCTCTGGGATGAGGAGGCTTTCATGTGACCAAAGGCAATTTTCCATAATAGGGAACCTTTCAGAAAAATTCGTGGCCAGGATGTAGAGTTGACAGATACCTAGTCAAAGGGACCTGGGTAGTGCACTAAAAGAGGTATAGTCTGGTGCAGTCTTCCCAGCAGGCCACACTGGCTCTCTTTTTTACCACTGGTCTTCCTACTTATTGTATGCCTGATTCAGAGGCTACCTCTGACTCTTGGACCACTAGAATTTGCCATGAAGTGATTCTCCAAGCCAGGCTTCAGCAATATGTGAACCGTGAACTTCCAGAAGTTCAAGGTGGTCTTAGAAAAGGCAGAGGAACCAGAGATCAAATCCCCAACATCGACTGGATCATTGAAACAGCACGAGAGTTCCAGAAAAACATCTATTTCTGCTTTATTGACTATGCCAAAGCCATTGACTGTGTGGATCACAATAAACTGTGGAAAATTCTGAAAGAGATGGGAATACCAGACCACCTGACCTGCCTCTTGAGAAATCTGTATGCAGGTCAGGAAGCAACAGTTAGAACTGGACATGGAACAACAGACTGGTTCCAAATAGGAAAAGAAGTACATCCAGGCTGTATACTGTTGCTCTTCGTATTTAACCTATATGCAGAGTACATCATGAGAAATGCTGGGGTGGAGGAAACACAAGCTGGAATCAAGACTGCTGGGCAAAATATCAATCACCTCATATATGCAGATGACACCACCCTTACGTCAAAAAGTGAAGAACTAGAGAGCCTCTTGATGAAAGTGAAAGAGGAGAGTGAAAATGTTCGCTTAATGCTCAACATTAAGAAAAGTAAAATCATGGCATTTGGTCCCATGACTTCATGGCAAACAGATGGGGAAACAGAGGAAACAGTGAGAGACTTTGTCAGGGAATCTTGACAAAGGGATTGAAGCTGGCTCTCCCACGTTGTAGGTAGATATCTTACTTTCTGAACCTTGCACATCAAGGGCAATGAGAATACTATGCATTCCACTGACTAACCACCATGTTCAATGTCCAAGGTCCTGGGTACAATTGTCCTGTTGAATGGTTCCTTTTGGCTGCTACTAGTAATCTAGGCTCTAAAGTGAAATAAAAGATGCTCAGTCATGTCTGAATCTTTGCGACCTCATGGACTCAGCAGTCCATGAAATCCTCTAGGCCAGAATACTGTTGTGGGTAACCTATCCTTTCTCCAGCCAATCTTCCCAACCCAGGAATTGAACCAGGGTGCCCTGCACTGCAGGCAGATTCTTTACCAACTGCGCTATCAGGGAAGCCCCTTCCAGGCAGTGAGGTCAACCTCTAAAATGCATGCGTTAGTACAAAGTCCTGTGCACAGAATTAGATACTTATGAGTAAGAAGGATTCTAAGGAGCAAAATAGCCAGGTGTTTAGTATTGAAAATATCTATATATGAAAGAGTTTAGAGGTTCCAGGGGGATGCCTTGATTATGAAGCTTGCAGGTAAAGGAAAAATTAGAAGAAAGAGTTTGCAGGCCCACATTTGTTCCATAATTCAGCTTCAACATCTTAAATATTATCGATTGTATACACTGTCTTGTGAGGCAGAAAAGGTTAATGCTTAGAGTTGGGCAAGTGATAGCCTTATCCAGTATCGTAACTATATAGATTAAGAAATAGACATACAAGAGAGGTTGCTTGTTTAAGCCCAGCAAGTTATTAGTATGAATTTTCCTCAGACAGGTTCGACCTGAGAAAATTGCAGCATATCCCCAAGCTACTGTAGGGCTTATGTTTCCATAAGGCTGGACAAGATACTACACTCAGCATCTGATACTATATATAAGCCACTGTTACCATTGTCATCATTTTCTGTATTACTATGATTTTTTTCTCCTCAGCAGCAGTAGCTGTGGTGGTTACCTGCTGTTGCTTACACTCTGATCAGCCAGAGCTTTTTAATATTAGTCCAGGGCTCTTAAGGTCTAGTGGTAGATTTCTTGGATGAATATGTCAAAGATGAGCAAGCAGTAATTTATCGGTCAGCTTGTGGTCCTACCTGTAGCTATTCACCAGAAAGAGAGAATCTATGAATAACTATGTCAGGAATTTGTAAGCGCTATGAATAAATACGCTCAAGTGCTCTTCACACTATTCTACACCTCAGTCTAAATAGAAGTGAGAGTAAAAAACGATTGTAATGAGTATGTCTGATACATATTAATGCACAGACACCAGCCAGACTATAGGTCGTGATGTATTTGTTGAAGCTTATAGATGTTCTGGAAGCTTCTGAAGATGTAATTACATGCGAGTTAGACTCATCAATATGATCAGGATTTGGTAGCAGAGACTGGGAAATAAGGGAAGGACAGTTCAGTCACAAGGAAGAACACTGACATGGCACAGTACAGGGAAAGAATAAACTATGGAGACTCAGGCACCTGAATGACAGGTTATGTGTGGTCATGTGCAATGGGCAGGGATGACAGAAGAGATTAAGAAATATCACAGTAAGTAGGATGTGAAACTCATTAGAGATGCTTAAGTGGAGGAATGATAGTTTCTGATATCTCTTCTGTGGAGTAGTGATAATAATCAATTGACTTTTGAGGACCAACTACCCTTTAGTTTTAGGATGCTGTATCTTCAACTTGGCTGAAATAAGCAGTACCAGTGGAAGAGACTAATGCTTGCCCTAGTCCCTAATTCAGGACATAACAGTAGCTCCAGCTTCAGGGCAGCAAACTGGTGGAATTTTCTCCTCCCCAAACATTTCTTGAAGGGGTAGGATACAAGATGGAATAGGTGTTAGGACCTAGTGAGGGAACATGTTGCAGCCATCCTTGAAATTCTGCATCAGCAGCCATAGTTCTGCATAGTTCTAGCAGCATGATTAAAAACATATTTATTTTCTTCAGCTGTTCATTACTGGAATTTGACACCAACCAGCCCCTTTAAGACTTCCTTATGGGCACCGGTGCTTCTAGATACACACTAGCCCCTCTTCAACCCAGCACCAAGCTGTATTTCGTATTTTAACTATAGGTACAAAGACTACCACTGTGCCTCAAACCTATTGAACTTGTTGCAGAACATGTCCGGGAGGGATAAGTTGTAAGAACTTCTTAATCTGCAATTGGTTCTGTATGCCTATGGGTTCTGTGTCCATTTGGGACTTGTCAATACCTGGTCTCTAGAACCTCTGACAAAGAACATAAACCCTAGATGTATTGGCTTATTCCTGGAGGCCTAAGGGGAAATCAGTGCCACTAGCTCATGGGCCTGATACTACCATCCCCAAGGGAACACAGGATCTGCAGAGTCATTATCTTTGTGTGGAAGTTTTGGGAGGTGAAGTTTAGAAAAAAGAAATGTGAAAACATAAAGTTAATTGTGTTGGACACAGATATTCCCATTCCTCTCCTCTGCACTCTACTCCATCATCTGCCTATTTCTCCTGCTTCAGGTATTGAATGGCAGTAAAGAATGGATTTTTCTTTTTTTGTTATTGTACTTTCATTTAGGGGGAAAAAAAGGTGGGGGGACTCAATGAATTCGGAGGTAGACAAGATTTTGAGAGTTTAAGCTTTTTTTCGATCGGTCCCTCTATCTGCGACTCATCCCAGTCCACAATATCATAAAGCTTTCTTATTCACAAGTGTAATTCTGGAATTTCAGGAAGACTCTCTGGAGCAATGAGCTTGTACAGGTTGCTTTGTCTTGAAAGAGATGCAGGAAAATACATGGGTAATGGTTTTCTTCAGCTCTAAATATCTAACTTAATAGAGCAGAAATACCAAACCACTCCTGTTTTCTTGCCTGTAAAATCCAAAGGACAGAGGAGCCAAGCAGCCTACATTCAGTGGGGTTGCACAGTCAAACATGACTGAGCACACACACACACACACACACACACACACACACACACACACACACACATATCTTACTTACATTTAGAAAGAAATTGTTCTCTGTTTTTGAAAGTGGTATATTCAGTTCACACTTAAGGATGAATCTTTTTCTCTAAATTAACTTTGTGCCTTTTTTAATGGACTACTGGCTATTTCTTTTCCTTTAAAGGAAAGAAATTAAAAAAAAAGTTTCCTACTATGTGGAGAGAGTTTTTCTTCCTTTCCTCTATCAACATTTTGGAATTTCTTTCCTGTTACCTGAAGTAAGGATTTCTACATTGTCTTGGCTTTAGGGGGTCTGGTCCATTGGTACATTTCTTCTCTGGATCTGGGAATAATAACCTCTAATTTAATGTTACCCTTGTCTAGAGCAATAGGGAGTGCAATGGAAGGCTCTGCGACTGAGACGCAATGATAACCTCGAGAATCCCATATATCTCTGCCTCATCTAGGAGTAGCAGGCTACTTCACAATGAGAACAGATCTCTCAAAGCACTAGAGACCCACAAGAACTCATCTCCCAAGTGTATGTTGCTCTGCTTCCTGTGATTGCCATGCTGTCGTGCTTACTTTTATGTCACAAGTAAAAGAAGTTTTCGATTCCATTGTATTCCACAATTATTTCCATAGCAAGAATGTCAATCTCCCACATATTCATTTCTCCAAGCTAATTGACCCTGTCCAAGAATGTATCAAGAAGGCTGAAAGTCCATTCTCTGAAGGAGTTCCCAGATATTAGTGAAGTTTCCACAGGCTTTTCACGTATTTGCCTATTTCATACTGTAATAAGACTGATAAGAAGTCATGAGGTCGGTCACAATTGTCTCCATGAGAAACACATCAGAAGTACTGCTGGAGGTATCTGAGTGCTCAGGGGAAGATGATGTTAGGAAGATGAAAGCATGGCCTCCACAGTGACATATGTGAAAGTGTCAGAAGCAATGGGCTAGACTGATTGATTGCTTTAGTAAAACAAAGAGGGATGGCCAGTAAGGTCAAAAACGATCCTGTCAAGAGTCTAAGCAAGAAGTTGAACTCTGTGGTTTACATTCGAGAGCAAGCAGGATCGTCATATGTAGGCAGTGAGGGGGAAGACTTAATGAGAACTAGCTGGGATAAACAGGGACTTATTGATATCTATGACAAATGAACTATGTACAAGGGTTGCTGATTTCTCCTCAGAGCTTATCCCACACTGTTAAGTCAATCAGCCAACTCACAGCCCACTTTGCCATGGCCTTTCTTTCTTTACAACAGTCCTTTCTTTACAACAGTCCTTTATTTACAACAGAAGCTTGGCATGTCTGGACTTCTGAATTTTATCTCCCTTTACATTCACTTGTGCATATCTGGCATAGGAGGAGTTACTATAAAATGGGCCATATTTAGTGGCAGGAAGTCATTCAGTACAACTGTTACAGTCAGAGAGTGAGAGAAAAGTCCTAACACAAAAATGTGGCTTTCAAGTTAATGCTATCTTCATTTTGTGTAAGGAGAGATGTATTCAAAGATAAAGAAAGAGAAATCCGAGATAGGTGGTTATATGATCTTGTAATTGAAATATTATGAGGATGCTCCAACAAACCTCTCATCCTTATGCACTAGGAAACAGGTGGAATGAAAACCACAGTTACAGAAAACTAACCATATTGAAAACTTGAATCTTAGCCTTGTCTAATTCAGTGAAACTAGGAGCCAGGCCGTGTAGAGCCATTCAAGAGGGACTGGTCATGGTGGAGAGTTCTGACAAAATGTGGCCTACTGGAGAAGGGAATGGCAAACCATTTCAGTATTCTTGCCTTGAGAACCCCGTGAATCATAAGAAAAGGCAAAAAGATAGGACACTGAAAGATAAACTCTTCAGGTCACTAGGTGCCATATATTCTTGGAACAAAGACAGACGTTTGTAATATTGTATGGGACACAGTGATGAAAACCATTGCCAAGAAGAACTGTAAAAAGGCAAATGGTTGTCTGAGAAGGGCTTTCTAATAGCTGAGTGAAGAAGTGAAGTGAAAAGAATGGAGAAAATGAAAGATATAGCCACCAGAATACAGAGTTCCAAAGCACAGCAATGAGAGAGAAGAGAGCCTTCCTATGCATAAATGCAAAGAAACAGAGGAAAACCATAGACTGAGAAAGACAAGAGATCTCTTCAAGAAAATTAAGCATACCAATGGAACATTTCATGCAAAGAGGGGCACCATAAAAGACAAAAACGACATGGACATAGCAGGAGCAGACAATACTAAGAAGAGGTGGCAAGAATACACAGAATAACCATTGATAATGACTGAGATAACCATGATAGTGTGCTAATTCACCTACAGCCAGACTTTCTGGAGCAAGAAGTCAATTCGTCCTTAGGAACCACCGCTATGAACAAAGCTAGTGGAGGTGATGGAATTTTGGCTGAATTATTTCAAATTCTAAATGAGGCTGTGAAAGGGCTATACTCAATAGGCCAGGAAACTTGGAAAACTCAGCAGTGGCCACAGTTCTGGAAAAGGTCAGTTTTCATTCCTATCCCAAAGAAATGGCATGTCAAAGAATGTTCAGACTACCAACAATTGCACTCATCTCACACACTAGCAAAGGAATGCTCAAAGGCTCCAAGTCTTCAACAGCAAGTGAACCAATAGCTTCTAGATGCTCAAAGGGGATTTACAAAAGGCAGAGGATACAGAGAGCAAATTGCCAACATCTGCTGGATCACAGAAAGTGCAAGAGAATTCCAGGAAAACATACATTTCTTCTTCACTGAATACACTAGAACCTTGGACTGTGTGGATCACAACAAACTGGAAAATGCTTAAGGAAACACCAACACCAGAACGCCTTACCTGCCGCCTGAGAAATCTGTATGCAGGTTAAGAAGCAACAGTTAGAATCGGACGTGGAACAATGGACTGGTGTCAAATTGGGGGAATGGAGTACATCCATGCTGTATATTGCCACTTTGCTCATTTAACTTACATGCAGAGTACATCATACGAAAGGACGGATTTGATGAAGCACCACTTGGAATCAAGATAGCCGGGAGAAACATCAACCTCAGATATGCAGATATGTATAACACTGATATGCATATGACAAGCTCAGATATGCAGATGACACCACTCTTTGTCAGAAAGCGAGGAGGAACTGAATAGTCTGTACTATTGAAAGTGAAAGTGGACAGTGAAAAAGTTGGCTTAGAACTCAACGTTCAAAAAACTAAGTTCATGGCATCTGGTCACATGTCTTCATGCTGAATAGAGAGACAAACAGTGGAAACACTGAAAGACTTTACTTTCCTCAACTTCAAAATCACTCCAGATGTTGAATGCAACCATGGAATTCAAAGGAGCTTGCTCCTTAGAAGAAAAGCTATGACAGACTTAGACAGCATATTAAAAAGCAGAGACATTAATCTACCGACAAAGGTCCATCCAATCAAGGCTATGGCTTTTCCCACAGTCATGGATGGGTGTGAGAACTGGACCATAAAGAAATTGAAAGCCAAAGAATTGATGCTTTGAACTGTGGTGTTGGAGAAGACTCTTGAGAGTCCCCTGGATTGCCAGAAGATCAGCTAGTCAATCCTAAAGAAAATCAGTCCTAAATATTCATTGGCAAGACTGATGCTGAAGCTCCAACAGTGTGGCTACCTGATGTGAAGAACTGACACAGTGGAAAAGACGCTAACACTGGGAAAGACTGAAGGCAGGAGGAGAAGAGGATGGCAGAGGATAAGATGGTTGGATGGCATCACTGATTCAATGCACACGGGTCTGAACAAGCAAGGGGGAGCTGGTGATGTATAGGGAAGCTTGGCATGCTGTAGTTCATGGGGTCGCAAAGAGTCACACACGACTGAGCGACTCAACTGAACTGAACAGAATTTTACTCACGAGAACTGTCCACTATAGCTGAGTCCTGGCTCCAGCTCTATGAAGTATTCGAAGTGCTGGAACAAGTCTGATACAGCAAGTCTCCCAGAAGTTCCACACCACCCACCAAATATCTCCTGAATTTCTAAGTGGTGACGCTTCACTTGGTCTAGTCTAGTACACTGAGGCATTAGTACTGTAAAAGCTCGGACACCAGTAGCCACATTTTTTAAAATTAAATTTGGAAATATATCCCCAAGCCAGCAGGCATATCTAAAGCAGCTGTCACCACTGCAGGAATCCAGATTGTAGCTCAGAAGCTTCCCCTTCATTCTCCTTTCCAATTCCCTCCATCATATCACCCACCTGTAGAATTCTCTGTCCCTGGCCTGTGAAAGATTCTCTGTTCTTAGAGTCTTCACTGAATTCCATGAGTGCCCATCCATTGTCCATATTTTGAGCTGCCTGCTGACTGACTGGAAACATTTGAGGAATGGAAATGAGAGGCTGAAAACAGGCCTACACTGAAATTTATTAAGTTCCATAGAGGGAACCTGCACTTCCTTTTAGCTAAGCTGAGTGTTTTTAGTGATTTGAATCCTATTGACATGATCATCTAAGAGATGAGCACTTTCTCTCTGAAACTGGCACTAAAGGCTTCTATATGGCTTCACTTTTGGTGTCCGTCTTCTCCAAGGCCTACTGTACCAGTACTGTTACCTCCAAATATTCTCAGTTAAGCATGCCTTGGGCCTGATGTGCTGCAATAGAGAGTCTTCCATGCATGCCTATGGCAGATGGTGGAAAGGACTTGTTAGCACAGTTTCTTGAGCTGGTAGAGTACGTAGAGTCTATAGTCTTTATCAATCCTGGGGACATGTCCCTGGTATGGCTGAAGATTTTCATGGTGAGCTTGCCTGGAGCTGTGGTTTTGCTGCTCATAGCAGCCTTTGTGGCAATAGAGGACCATGTACCGCTCCATGGGTTCAGTTCAGGTCAGTTCAGTTCAGTCGCTCAGTCATGTCCGACTCTTTGTGACCCCATGAATCGCAGCACACCAGGCCTCCCTGTTCATCACCACCTCCTGGAGGTCACTCAGACTCATGTCCGTCGGGTCTGTGATGCCATGCAGCAATCTCATCCTCAGTCATCCCTTTCTCCTCCTGTCCCCAATCCTTCCCAGCATCACAGTCTTTTCCAATGAGTCAACTCTTCGCATGAGGTGGCCAAAGCACTGGAGTTTCAGCTTCAGCATCATTCCTTCCAAAGAAATCCCAGGGTTGATCTCCTTCAGAATGGACTGGTTGGATCTCCTTGCAGTCCAAGGGACTCTCAAGAGTCTTCTCCAACACCATAGTTCAAAAGCATCAATTCTTCCATGCTCAGCCTTCTTCACAGTCCAACTCTCATATCCATGCATGATCACAGGAAAAACCATAGCCTTGACTAGACGGACCTTAGTCAGCAAAGTAATGTCTCTGCTTTTGAATATGCTTTCTAGGTTGGTCATAACTTTTCTTCCAAGGAGTAAGTGTCTTATAATTTCATGGCTGCAGTCACCATCTGCGGTGATTTTAGAGCCCAAAAAAATAAAGTCTGAGATTGTTTTCACTGTTTCCTGTCTATTTCCCATGAAGTGATGGGACCGAATGCCATGATCTTCGTCTTCTGAATGTTTAAGCCAACTTCTTCACTCACCTCTTTCACTTTCATCAAGAGGCTTTTTCTCTCCTCTTCACTTTCTGCCATAAGAGTGGTGTCATCTGCATATCTGAGGTTATTGATATTTCTCCCAGCAAACTTAATTTCAGCTTGTGTTTCTTCCAACCCAGCGTTTCTCATGATGTACTCTGCATAGAAGTTAAATAAGCAGGGTGACAGTATACAGCCTTGAGGTATTCCTTTTCCTATTTGGAACCAATCTGTTGTTCCATGTTGAGTTCTAAGTGTTGCTTCCTGACCTGCATAAAGATTTCTCAAGAGGCAGGTTAGGTGGCCTGGTATCCCCATCTCTTTCAGAATTTTCCACAGTTGATTGTGATCCACACAGTCAAAGGCTTTGGCATAGTCAATCAAGCAGAAATAGATGTTTTTCTGGAACTCTCTTGCTTTTTCCATGATCCAGCGGATGTTGGCAGTTTGATCTCTGGTTCTTCTGCCTTTTCTAAAACCAGCTTGAACATCAGGAAGTTCACAGTTCATGTATTGCGGAAGCCTAGCTTGGAGAATTTTGAGCATTACTTTACTAGCATGTGAGATGAGTGCAACTGTGTGGTAGTTTGAGCATTCTTTGGCGTTGCCTTTCTTTGGGTTGGGGTCCTTTAATCTGGACTGTATTTCTGGTTTGTTTTATTTTTTTTCTTTCAGATATGTAGTTAGGAATCTCGAATGGTGGCCTCTTTGGGGTCTCAGGAATCCAGAGGAGTGGAAAAAAGAGTGGAGGCCACAGACAACAAACTGACATGGAGAAGGTGACACAAACACGCCCACCTGGCCAAATGTGTGGGGCAGGCCCAGGCATCTCCAAAGGTTTAAGAGGCCTTGTGATCCTCTAGGCTGCCTCATGGCTACTGCAGCCTAGAGTCTTGGTGAGGGGAGGTTTAGGGAGGCATGGTGACCATGACATCACAAGTTTGCAATTTCACTACAGCAAGAGGCAGCAATGCCCTGGTCACTACCATTTGCCTCCTAGGATTTAAAAAGAGATGTATGGGAAGGATGAAAAGACAGGGCTGAATCTTTTTTAGGAGGTCAGACTGCCTTCCTGATATGTTTATTTTCTTTTACCACTCCCTGTGATTTATGCTCATTCTAATATTTCCTAGGTCAACCTGACCCATGAAAGAAGATTACGTTCTAGCCCAGCTGAATCTCTAAAGAGACAGTGAAAGCTCTTAGGGAGCATGAGGAAGCTGTGAGGTTTATCAGTTAATGAGAAAGAGAGTTCCTTGCCATTTTCCATTTCCTGAAAATATATATAAGTAAAAGATGCCTCTTTTGGAACTGACAGCTTCTTTTCCAGAGAAAGTGCATGTATCAGTTTGCTAGGGTTGCCATAACAAAGTGCCCAATACCAGGCAGCTTCAATATATGTTTTCGGCAACTCCTGGGTATCAAGTCAGTAATCAAAGGGTCAGCATATTTGTCTTCTGACATCTTTTTGGATTGTGACTGGCCATTGTTTGCCTTTGTCTTCACATAGTAATGTCCCTGTGTTGTTTGTGACTGATCTCCTGTTCTTATAAAATGCAGTTGTATTAACCCAACTACCTATATAGAGGCCCTATTTCCAGAAAAGTTCAGAAAGAAATTATATCTTATGGAGGTTGACTACATATAAAGTACAGAGAGTTAGAGATTCAACATACACATTTTGAGAGAATAAAACTTATTCCCTAATATCTAGTTTCTTTTTTCCACTTGGTACTGCTCTATCTGTCTCCCAGAGTTCACCCTATGAAGTAGCTCTTCACAACACAGAAAAGAAAAATGGATTGTCCAGGGGTAATACAGATGAAGACAAATTCAGAATTTATAACCAATCTAGAAATCCTCTCCTCAAATTCATAAGGCAAGGAAAGCATTTCTATCTTGGAGTAAGTATTAAACCATAATGTGATGCACATGATAAGCAAACTACTAAAAGACTGACAAGACAAAAGATATATTCTACATATGCATCCTAGAAAATCAACTCATTAAAAAATGAGACCTGATGACAAACTTTGTCACACTTTGTCCTAAATTCACCTGGCAATTGGGGGAGATATCAGTGTCTGCTAATTTTCCTTACACAGAAGGAAAAACTGCTCATACTTTTCTGAATGTATGTGGTTTTGAAATGAGGCATTCTCTCAGAGAGTCTGTTTACCCTCCATAAACTTGAGAGATAACGTGCTACTGTAACCAACCCATGCACCCAACACCCTTAGGCCAAGCAATATTGAAACATTGGAGTTTAAAGTAGAAATATGTTTTATTGCAGAGCCATGCAAGGAGATGGGTGGCTTATACCTTTAAAAATCGGAGTCTACCTACAGAAACAAAAGACCTACATATAAAAAACTATAAAACTCTGATGAATGACAAAAATAGATGGAGAAATAGACTGTCTTCTTGGAATGGAAGGATCAATATAGTGAAAATGAATATACTACCCAAAGCAATCTATAGGTTCAATGTAACCCCTATTAAGCTCCTAGCAGTATTTGTCAGAGAACTAGAACCAATAATTTGACAATTTGCATGGAAATCCAAAAAAGCTCGAATAGCCAAAGCAATCTTGAGAAAGAAGAATGGAACTGTAGGAATTAGCCTGCCTGACTTCAAGCTATACTACAAAGCAACAGTCATCAATAGAGTATGGTACTGGCACAGAGACAGAAGCATAAATCAATGGAACAAAATAGAAAGACCAGAGATAAATATCCGCACCTATGGACACCTTATCTTTGACAAAGGAGGCAAGAACATACAATGGAGAAAAGACAAGCTCTTCAACAAATGGTGCTGGGAAAACTGGTCAACCACTTGTAAAAGAATGAAGCCAGAACACTTTCTAACACCATTCACAAAAAAATAAACTCAAAATGGATCAAAGATCTAAACATAAGACCACAAACTATAACATTCCTACAGGAAAACAGGCAAAACACTCTCTGAAGTAAATCACAGTAGGATCCTCTATGACCCACCTCCCTGAATAATCAGAATAAAAGCAAAAATAAAACAAATGGAACATGATTAAACTTAAAAGCTTTCACATAATGAAGGAAACTATAAGCAAGGTGAAAAGACAGCATTCAGAATGAGAGAAAATAGCAAGTGAAGCAACTGACAAGGAACTAACCTCAAAAATATAAAGCAACTCCTGCAGCTCAAATCCAGAAGGGTAAGCGATGCAATTTAAAAGGGGGGGGAGGGGCAAGAACTAAACAGATATTTCTCCAAAGAAGACATACAGATGGCTAACAAACACATGAAAAGATGCTCAATATCACTGATTATCAGAGAAATGCAAATGAAAACCACAATGAGGTACCATTTATTTATTGTCACACATATCTATTTATTACCACAAAAGTCTGTTTATTTAATGTTTATTACCAAACATCTATGTATTACCACGATGAAGTACCATCTATTTATTGTCCACAAACAATAAATGCTGGAGAGGGTGCCGATAAAGAGGGAACCCTCTCACACTGTCAGTGTGAATGCAAACTAGTACAGCCACTATGGAGAACAATATAATGATTCTTTAAAACCAGGAAATAGAACTGCCATACGACCCAGCAATCCCTCTGCTGGGCATAAACACCAAAGAAACCAGAAGTAAAAGACACATGTGCCCCAGTGTTCATTGCAGCACTGTCTACAACAGATAGGACGTGGAAGCAACCTCGCTGTCCATCGGCAGATGAATGGAGAGGAAAGTAGTGGTATATATAGACTGTGGAGTATTACTGACCTATTAAAAAGAATGCATTTAAATCGATTCTAATGAGGTGGATGAAATTGGAGCCTATCATGCAGAGCAAAGTAAGTCAGAAAGAATAAATAACACATATATATGGAATTTAGAGAGATGGTAGCAATGACCGTATATGCGAGACAGCATAAGAGACTCAGAAGTAAAGAACAGACTTTGGGACTCTGTGGAGAAAGCAAGGGTGTGATGGTTTGAGAGAATAGCATTGAAACATGTATATTATCATATATAAAATACATTACCAGCCCAAGTTCGATGCAAGAGACTCGGTGCTCAGGGCTGGTGCACTGGGATGACCCTGAGGGATGGGATGGGGAGGGAGGTGGGAGAGAGGGTCAGGATGGGGCACACAGGTACACTCATGGCTGATTCATGTGAATGTATGGCAAAACCCACCACAATAATGTAAAATAGTTAACCTCCAATTAACAAAATTTTTAAAAAGAGGTAAAACTAAAAAGATTAGAAAATATTGTAACTGAGTGAGAATAAAAACACAGCATATCAGAATTCGTGAGATGCATATCTAGAAGTGCTTATAATTTCAAATATTTGTATTAAAAACAAATAAAAGTGTAAGCCAGTGGGGAAAAAAATCACAAACTCCCTCAAATCTTTCAGCAAATGCCACATATAGGAAACGTGAGGGAGGGGTGTGATTAGCTGACGCAAACTTCTTGCTGACAGATCTTGTGTTCTTGAGGTAAGGTGGTGGTCAGCTAACTGTGTTCTTATAATCCTCTAGGGAAACAAATATTATCCCCTATGCACTGAAAGGAGATTCTCAAGATTGACTTTCACCCTCCATGGTCCTGGTTGTGAGGAGAGGTCCCTGTGTAGGCCAGTTATCCTGTCTGAGAGCACTCATCTAGCATCCAGTCTTGCTACTTCCAGCAGTGCACAGTCCCAGTTGGAAGAGGCAGTTCTCAGTTCTCTGTGCCCTCCTTGTACCAAAGCACCCACACCTTCAATACCCAGCCAGGGAGGCCTGGTGTGTTGCAATTCATGGGGTCGCAGAGAATCGGAGACGACTGAGCGACTGAACTGAACTGAACTGAACACACCATTGTGTATCTGTACTCCGACTTCCTTATCCCTTCATCTGCCATGGGCATCTTCCATGTCCAGCTATTGTAAACAGTTCTACTTGAAGACTGGGATACGTGTTTTTTAGTACGTGCTTAGAGGAAATGTAAACGTTCACAGACTCTCTCCTCTAGGAACTCACTTGAAATATTAAAGCTGTTGTTAATGTTTTCAGAGAGGATACGTTTACAGATATGTGTCTCTCTCTGTTTTGAAAGGCACCACTCCCCTCCCACCCCTGATTCTGAGAAACCTATGATGGAGTGTCTCCCTTTACCTAAAATAGAAAACCGAAGAAGCTGTGAAGATCAATGACAAGCATAGTTCTCTCAGATGGGAAAGTAATGAAGAGTGGTCTGGTTCTGAATTGGATTGACAGGGAGACATAATTAACCTGAAATGATTTTGAAAGATAAATAAAATGCATCAGCTACATGTGTCTGTATATTTAGGGAGCAGGTCCTCAGGACAAACACGTCAGTTGCATGTAGGCTTCTCAATTTTAGTTCAGTTCTATTCAGTCGCTCAGTCATGTCTGACTCTTCACGACCCTATGAATCTCAGCATGCCGGGCCTCCCTGTCCATCACCAACTCCTGGAGTTCAATCAGACTCACCTCCATCGAGTCAGTGATGCCAACCAGACATCTCATCCTCTGTGGTCCCCTTCTTCTCCTGGCGCCAATCCCTCCCATTATCAGAGTCTTTTCCAATGAGTCAACTCTCTGCATGAGGTAGCCAAAGTATTGGGGTTTCAGCTTCAGCATCATTCCTTCCAAAGAAATCCCAGGGCTTAATCCCCTTCAGAATGGACTGGTTGGATCTTAAAAGTCTTCTTCAACACTGTGTGGGAATTATCAGTCCATGGAGATTTGTAGAGGGGTTAAGTTCTATGTCGTGGTTGTGTCAGGGGACACAGTTCTTCCTTTGGGGTGGGGGTTGGGGAGGATGGAGAAAGAAGATGAGGGGCCCATTAACTTTGGGTCTGGCAGTTATATGAGGGCAATGTGGATGTTCATGGAAAGGGTCTGGTGAACCAGGGCCAGAGATCGAAAGAATGGAATGCAATTTTGTTGGAATGTGGTGCCCCAGGTATCTTCTCTGTTGCATATCATCAGACTTCAAGCATACAGAACAAGGAGAAAGCCATAACATTCAACTCACTATGAACCTAGAAGGCCATATGTATATGCATGTGTATATGAGTGTATGGCCAGCTTTTCTGAGAGTCCACTTCCCAGAGCTAGATTTCCAGGTAACATCTTAAGGGGTGGGCATATAAGGTATATGGAGGGGGCGCTGTGGCCAAGGTAGAAAGTGTGGGGTGGGAAGGCAGTGAGGATATAGTTTCTGGCAAAAGTGACCGGGGGAAAGATAAATTGCCAGGAAACAGATAAACAAAAGAAAACAGATCCTATCATAATGTTTGAACTCATGTGAACTTTGTTATTTTCTCCAGGAACTCAGTTTAGGTACAAAGCATGCATGGGCAGAAGTTAGGAATGAGGATGTTAGGGCCAACCTACCCAGCCATGTGCTCTGTGTCTCATGCTGCTGCCACTGCTGCTGCTGCTGCTGCTGTGGCTGCTATGGCTAAGTGGTTAACATCCCTTTTTCCAGAAAGGCTTAAGCTCTTTGCCCAAGGCCCTCTATCAGGCCAAGGTATAGAAATAACATTTTTCTCAGGAACCCTCTGGTGACAGTGTCTCTTCCTTGCTGAATGGCTCAGCAAAGAATGTTTTCAACCACAAGGGACCTATCTCTCTTCTAGGGCTTTTTCGCTACTCTGTGAGCCAAGGGCCAATGAGAACACCTGGAGCATATGGAGCTCACTGAGGGACTGGTCAGCACTTAGGGTGGTCCTTCTGAAGTAGATGACCGCTGTCCAGAATTGTGTCCACCTCTGGATTGGGCAAAGGACAGACTGGCACAAATGGGGTATGGAGAGTTCAACATTTGTCCTCTCAGTGTTGTCTTCTCATCCTAGATTCAATGGCTCCAACGTGGACATGCCTGAGGGTTATATCCCACATGAAGTTCTGTCCCACATGAAGTTCTCACTATAAAACTTTTCTCTGTGAGCAGCATCTCTTTGGAGGGCAAAGGGTAAATGTTGAACATCAATGTTCACAGGTTTATGGATGTTCCATTCAAGATGTCCCAAATGAAATATCCTGCTCATGGCCAGGTTTTGCATTTGAATATCTAAACCCCAGCTTGGCCCCTTCTCCAGAGAAGCATCTACAGCTCTAGAAGACAAGGCTTGACTTTCTCTGGGTGATTTCTAAACAACCAGCCCAGGAGACACTGGAAACATGTCTTCTTACTTTTTTAACCTATAAACTTCAAAGAACACTTGAGGCTCCATCAGGCTGGTACCTGTCTTTCTCAGCTCTAGTTCAATACAAAACAAAGCCTAAACTATGGTGTAATAACTCTGCAGCAGGTGTGAGATGGCATATTGGGTCATGGTTTTTAAGACCTTAGACTGGGCTCATCTAAGGACTGCATGGCATTTATCCACATTTAGAAGTTTTAGCAAGGCATTGCAAAGAATTTAAAGACAAGAAAAGTTTAGGACAGGGTCTCCCAATGTCTAACATTTCCTTCTAGTTCTTCAGGACAAGGGGTGACTTTAGCTCCAACCTGTTCTGGAGTGAAGAGTGCCGAGATAGTCATGAATCAGTTAGTAAACTGAACTGTGGATGTTGACTGGACGGACATTCTCTGGAAACTTGCCATGACTTGTGTCCCAGACTCTTGAGGGCTTTCACTTAGGCCCTAAAGTCTAGGTGCTATTAGATTTGAGTGCACGCTTGGATGTGTTGTGTAAGGTTTTCTTCCACCGAATATCAATGCGTGTGAGACTTGGTGAATTAGTGATGAATTCATGAGCATTCTGGCTCAATCACCCTGAGCTGCATTTGCTTCCTGTGCCCTAGATGTGTTCATGTTTTCCTCTGTTTAGAATGAAGACTGGGTGTCTCCATTGTGTTTGCCCATGAATGTGAATTGATGTTTCTTCCTGTGGGTCTGCCTATACTCCTGTCTTCTTTCATGATGCACCCATGCTTGTGCTATTATGCACAGCTCTGCTGCCATAGCTGTCTGAGTTCTTGCACGTTGCTATTCAAAACACATGTAATGTGTTGCTCGTATTCACTCATTTTTTTTTTAAGTTTGTATATCTTTGTTAGACTGCATGTGAATTTGACCCTCTCTTTCATTCCTGGGTCAAAGGCTTCCAACATCTTGAACTGGACTTTTTAAAAAAAATATTTATTTTAATTGGAGGTTAATTATTTTACAATATTGTATTGGTTTTGCCATACATCAGCATGAATCCACCACAGGTATGCACGTGTTCCCCATCCTGAACCCCACCCCACCCCCCCTACTATCCCTCTGGGCCGTCTCAGTGCACCAGCCCCAAGCATCCGGTACCATGCATCGAACCTGGACTGGTGATTCATTTCATATATGATACTATACATGTTTCAATGCTATTCTCCCAAATCATCCAACCCTCACCCTCTCCCACAGAGTTCAAAAGACTGTACTATACATCTGTGTCTCTTTTGCTGTCTCGCATACAGGGTTATCGTTACTATCTTTCTAAATTCTATATATATGCCCTAATATACTGTATTGATGTTTTTCATTCTGGCTTACTTCACTCTGTATAAGAGGCTCCAGTTTAATCCACCTCATTAGAACTGATTCAAATGGAGAAAAGGGAACCCTTTTACACGGTTGGTAAGAATGCAAACTAGTACAGCCATTATGGAGAACAGTGTGGAGATTCCTTAAAAAACTGGAAATAGAACTGCCTTATGACCCAGCAATCCCACTGTTTTCATACACACCGAGGAAACCAGAATTGAATGAGACACGTGTACCCCAATGTTCATTGCAGCACTGTTTATAATAGCCAGGACATGGAAGCAACCTAGATGTCCAACAGCAGATGAATGGATAAGAAAGCTGTGATACATAAACACAATGGAGTATTACTCAGCCATTAATAGAATTGGAATTTTTAAAAGGGTTCCATGATATTTCTGCACAGCAAGAAATGCTTTATCACAGAAATAGTTAACAGTGACCCACATGTGGAAACAAGAATACCCACACCCTTACATTAATGTCCAACATGCAAGAATATCACTTGTCGAAATGAGAATGTTAATTAGGATCACAAAGGTCAAAGATGTCGCAGGAATGTATCTGTCAGAAAATATTTATCTATCAGGAAAGATTTGGGGTTGGCTTGTTAAGTGTTCTACAAACACTACTGAAGGATTGAAATACATTAAATTTTACCCCTACCCATGTATTCTTGTATTGATCATTAAACTGACATTACTGATGCAGAATTTCTTCATGATTTTAAGTAAATCATCATCCAAGTGATAGGAATTGGGGCTTCCTTTCTGTAAAGAGAAAGTTGTTAAAGAATTCTTGTCCCAGGAACAAGGGGTGCATGACCAATTTCAAGTTCAAAGTCCCGTACTCTTTCTGCGTCGTTTCTGGAAGGAAAGCACAGGGAATGGAATCACACCAACCTGATTGGCACTGTGAGCCAGTCCAAGGCGACAGGAGTAGAGAACATAAGTATATGTCATTCCACTGTCCATAGTAAGGACTTTCAACCACGCCAACCTCTGCATGTCAATCACCCTCATGAGTAAATCCCATTCACCTTTCAGGATATATCATAGAAGTAGAAGAAGACACTGACTTGATCAACTGCAGAGTGAAACAAATAACTGGGACATAAAAGAGGGGTGCTTACAAAAATCCATATACTGAACAAGTAAACCAATGCCGGAGTTCAGCTCCAGCAGCCAGGGAATCAACCTGAAGGGATGGGCGGTGTTGGCGAGTAATGATATAGCCTCTCATTTAGTTTTTTTGGACTGCATGTTTATTTCAAGCTTTAGATTCTGTTTTGTACTTTGACAAAAGCATTAGGTTAGAGGTTTGACATTTTCAATTTCCCCTCACCCAGATTTACTATCTCCATAAATCATTGTTGTCCTTCAAGCAGAGTTTCTGCTGCAGCAGTTCTCTCGGAATTGTGTTTACTTAAACTCATGATTACATTGTAACTCATGCTTATATCTGGGCTGCATACCACAAACCTCAGTTTATTTCTTATCTTTCTAAATCCTGTGTGCCCCTAGTATCCTGATCTCACTGTCTCTTTAAAAGCCTTCTGGATATTAATATCTCTAAAATTCCTAATCTCTATAAGCTATAGAAAAATATGCTAATATTAAAACATTCTTTAAATAATGGAGTATTACTCAGCCATTAAAAAGAATTCATTTGAATCAGTTCTGATGAGATGGATGAAACTGGAGCCGATTATACAGAGTGAAGTAAGCCAGAAAGAAAAACACCAATACAGTATACTAACACATATATATGGAATTTAGGAAGATGGCAATGACGACCCTGTATGCAAGACAGGGAAAGAGACACAGATGTGTACAATGGACTTTTGGACTCAGAGGGAGAGGGAGAGGGTGGGATGATTTGGGAGAATGACATTCTAACATGTATACTATCATGTGAATTGAATCGCCAGTCTATGTCTGACGCAGGATGCAGCATGCTTGGGGCTGGTGCATGGGGATGACCCAGAAAGATGTCATGGGGAGGGAGGTGGGAGAGGGGTTCATGTTTGGGAATGCATGTAAGAATTAAAGATTTTAAATTTTAAAAAATAAAAAACTAAATCTTTAGCTTCTGTTTTTATATTCATAAACCCTTAATTCATCAAACTCCTTTGCCAGAAACATTCCCCTCACAGGTAAGTTTCAGAAAACAATCCTTCCCATGGCCTCAAGCTGCAGCCTACATGGTCATCCTGGACCACTCTTTTGTAAAGATACTTTAATAAATGTCAATAATTAACTTTATGAATTATTCTCTGAGCAAAACTGCAGAAGGCTTTGTGCCTTCCCATGCTCCTCTCGAGAACAATAAGCACCTTAATATTCTTTTTAGTCAACTTAACCAAGGAAGGGAAAATTCAAGTCAGAATCACACGGCCTAACTCCTTCATCTCAGGTCTGTGCCTGTGGGACAAAGAGAGGGAGTTGGGTCATGCCTCCATTTTGTCAGTAATGTGTAGTGTGGCTCCTGACAAATCAATATTTCCCCATATATGCAAGTTTCGTTTCAGAATTGTTGCGTGTGTGTATGTGCATGCACACCCATGTGCACTGGCGAAAACTGTGTGAGTTCTCTGATCTGGCCTGGCTGCGGGATGGAAGAGGAGACACTGAAAACATGAAAGAGCTTGTGTAAGGTACAAAGATCTTGGGGCAGCAGAAGCACAGACATCCTGGAAAATGGCCCAGAAATCTCACCACCCCCTCCAGTATTCTGGCCTGAGGGATTCCATGGATTGTATAGTCTATGGTGTCACAAAGAGTCAGACACGACTGAGAGACTCCACTTCACTTTAGTTTATAAAGAGGCATCTCTGTTAGCTCTACCTCCTCCTGGCTCACTAAGAGAGGGCGACCCTAGACTAGGAGACTCTAGTTCTTGAAGAAGAACGAGTGACTGTGAAAAATTCTACGGGTGTGATTATTGACTGTTGCCAGAAATGGGGGTCACTACACATGGGGGGGGGCCTGCTTCATTGCATATCTTAGGCTTGAATGATTTTCAAATGTTCTACCAGATAGCTAAGTAAGTACAAACCCATTCATGAGAACCTGAGTGGAGACCCCTTATCTGCACTTTGTCACCTATATTTAGTAAAAGTTTTCCAGGGCTGCAATTATTGTGTAAACTGGAGAAGTCTATATTTTGTCCTATTCAGAGCCTAACCATGGGCTGCTCTGCAGTTTGTGGCAATCACATGATGGCCACAGTACCTCGATGGCTTTGTGAATGGCTGAGGCTGCACACTTGTGTCCTCCTGCATTTGCCAGGCTGAATACTCAGTGATGGCACACTTGGGTGCAAGGCTGTGTGCTCATACATTTACCTACTGGAGCACACGCTATTGTGAGTATAAATACATGTGTGTTCTCAGTCGTGTCCAACTCTTTGTGATCCTATAGACCCCAGGCTCCTCTGTCCACAGGATTCTCCAGGCAGGAATACCAGAGTGGGTTGCCATGGCCTCCTCAGAGGAGCTTCCTGACCCAGGGATCAAACCTGTGTCTCTTATGTCTCCTGCATTAGCAGGTGGATTCTTTACCACTACTGCCACCTGAGGAACCCTTGAGTATAAATGAACTTCTCTATTTCTTAAAAAATTTTTTAATGTGGACCATGTTTTTTTCTTACTGCTGTTATTTTTATTGTCTTACACTTATTTTTGCAACATAGTTTTATTTTTATAATCAATGTATTCATTTTAATTGGGGGCTAGTTACTCTAAAATACCATAGCGGTTTTGCCATACATTAACATGAATCAGCCATGGGTGTACATGTGTTCCCCATCCCAAACACCCCTTCCACATCCCTCCGCATCCCATTTCTTTGCGTCATCCCAGTGCACCAGCCCCAAGCACCCTGTCTCATGCATCGAACCTGGACTGGCTGTTGCACATATGATAATATACATGCTATTTTCATGTGCTATTCTCGCAAACCAACCCACCCTTGTGTTCTCCCAGAGTACAAAAGACTGTTCTATATATCGGTTTCTCTTCTGCTGTCTTGCATATAGGGTTATCACTACTACCATTCTAAACCCATAGATATGCATTAGTATGCTGTATTGATATTTTTTCCTTCTGGCTTACTTCACTCGGTTTAATAGGCTCCAGTTTCATCCACCTCATTAGAGCTGATTCAAATGTATCCTTTTTAATGGCTGCATAATAGTTGACTGCGTATACATACCCCAGCTTTCTCATGCATTCGTCTGCTGATGAACATCTAGGTTGCTTCCAATTTTGAGCTCTTTATTGAATTATCTTTTTTTATTTGTTTTTTATTTTTTTATCTTTTAAATTTTTACTTTTACTTTATTTTACTTTACAATACTGTATTGGTTTTGCCATACATTGACATGAATTTGCCACAGGTGTACATGAGTTCCCAATCCTGAACCCCCCACCTCCCACCCCATATCATCTCTCTGGATCATCCTTGTGCACCAGCCCCAAGCATCCTGTATCCTGTATCAAACATAGACTGGCGATTCATTTCTTAAATGATAGTATACATGTTTCAATGCCATTCTCCCAAATCATCCCACCCTCTCCCTCTCCCTCTTCCTCAGAGTCCAAAAGTCCGTTCTACACAACTGTGTCTTTTTTGCTGTCTCACATACAGGGTCATCATTACCATCTTTCTAAATTCCATATATCTGTGTTAGTATACTGTATTGGTGTTTTTCTTTCTGGCTTACGTCACTCTGTATAATCGGCTCCAGTTTCATCCATCTGATTAGAACTGATTCAAATGTATTCTTTTTAATGGCTGAGTAATACTCCATTGTCTATATGTACCACAGCTTTCTTATCCATTCATCTGCTGATGGACATCTAGGTTGTTTCCATGTCCTGGCAATTATAAACAGTGCTGAAATGAACATTGGGGTACACGTGTCTCTTTCAATTCTGGTTTCCTTGGTATGTATGCCCAGCAGTGGGATTGCTGGGTCATAAGGCAGTTCTATTTCCAGTTTTTAAGGAATCTCCACACTGTTCTCCATAGTGGCTGTACTAGTTTGCATTCCCACCAACAGTGTAAGAGGGTTCCCTTTTCTCCACACCCTCTCCAGCATTTATTGCTTGCAGACTTTTGGATCACCGCCATTCTGACTGGTGTGGCATGGTACCTCATTGTGGTCTTGATTTGCATTTCTCTGATAACGAGTGATGTTGAGCATCTTTTCATGTGTTTCTTAGCCATCCGTATGTCTTCTTTGGAGAAATGTCTATTTAGTTCTTTGGCCCATTTTTTGATTGGGTCGTTTATTTTTCTGGAATTGAGCTGCATGAGTTGCTTGTATATTTGTGAGATTAGTTCCTTGTCAGTTGCTTCATTTGCTATTATTTTCTCCCATTCAGAAGGCTATCTTTTCACCTTGCTTATAGTTTCCTTTGTTGTGCAGAAGCTTTTTTTTTCTAATTAACAAAGTTTATTAATAATAATGATAAAACATCTCTTTGCTATTCACCCCTCCTACTCATGAACATGTTATCAATTTATATAGAAAATCTTCATGTGTTTCAATTTAAAATGAGACCATTCTATTAAAAAATTTTTTTGTCTAGTTGTGTCTCTAGGATATTATGGTCTATGTGTCTCTTACTAATGGAATTGGTTTTATTTTATTTTTTTATTAGTTTTTTATTTTTTAAATTTTAAAGTCTTTAATTCTTACATGCGTTCCCAAACATGAACCCCCCTCCCACCTCCCTCCCCATAACATCTCTCTGGGTCATTCCCATGCACCAGCCCCAAGCATGCTGCATCCTGCGTCAGACATAGACTGGCGATTCAATTCTTACATGTGCAGAAGCTTTTAATTTTAACTAGATCCCATTTGTTTATTTTTGCTTTTATTTCCAGTATTCTGGGAGGTGAGGATCGTAGAGGATCCTGCTGTGATTTATGTTGGAGAGTGTTTTGCCTATGTTCTCCTCTAGGAGTTTTATAGTTTCTGGTCTTATGTTTAGATCTTTAATGCATTGAGTTTATTTTTGTGTGTGGTGTTAGAAAGTGATCTAGTTTCATTCTTTTACAAGTGGTTGACCAGTTTTCCCAGCACCACTTGTTAAAGAGATTGTCTTTACTTCATTGTATATTCTTGCCCCCTTTGTCAAAGATAAGGTGTCCCTGTGTGTGTGGATTTATCTCTGGGCTTTCTATTTTGTTCTATTGATCTATATTTCTGTCTTTGTGCCAGTACCATACTGTCTTGATGACTGCGGCTTTGTAGTAGAGCCTAAAGTCAGGCAAGTTGATTCCTCCGGTTCCATTCTTCTTTCTCACGACTGCTTTGACTATTCGAGGCTTTATGTATTTCCATACACATCTTGAAATTATTTATACTAGTTCTGTGAAAAATACTGCTGGTAGCTTGGTAGGGATTGCACTGAATCTGTAGATTGCTTTGGGTAGTATACTCATTTTCATTATATTGATTCTTCTGAACATGAACATGGTATATTTCTCCATGAGCATGGTATATTTCTCCATCTATTAGTGTCCTCTTTGATTTCTTTCATCAGTGTTTTATAGTTTTCTATATATAGGTCTTTAGGGAAGTGCAGGCAGAGTGCAGGCCTGACCGAGTTGGAACATGCGAGTCCGAGCTGGGAGGGAATGCCTCCTCAGGAGTGAGGCTGAGGCTGGAAAAGGATTAGTCCAAAGAGCTGAGCAAGAGAAGGAGCCTTCCAGGATGCTGGGATGATATATGCAAAGCTTTCTAGCCTTCCCTCTCTGGAAAACCTCCCTCAGGACCTTCCAGCTTCTCGTGGGTTTTATCTGCTGAGAACCTAAACATTTTTGTGTTTCCTTAGAACCTGTTTCTGTGGCAGGAAGGGGGAAATGAGGTCCCCCAAATTAAACTTTGGGACATTAAGAATCCACTTCCCAGGACTCTGGGTGGGGTGGATGTGAAGTGGGGGTGGCAGGCTCTCGGATGGTGCAGACATGTCCAGACCCAGGACTTTACCAGCTCATCCTTTTCCAAGAACAGAGCTGTGGCCACCATAAACCCCACTGCGATAAGCCCTTGCATCACAACTTAAGAGTTGTGGAACTGTGACTATACTTAACCTGTGTCACATTAGTCATTTCAAGCCTTCTCTTTAAAAGCCCTTTCTTAACGTACAAGACAGTGCCCTAAGTGATATAAGTAGGCTACCTGGGTGGGGCCGCATTTGGAGTGTTGACCTTTAAGAAATTCACTTCTTTTTGAGAATATAGGTGATTATATACTCCCAAAGTTTTAGGACAAATGTAATTTTCCATTGCCTTTCCTCCCTCCTGCCCCTAAGTAAACCATCAGTATCCTTTAGAAATTAGAAAAAAAAATAATTATTGTCTAAATTAAAACCCCCAGAGTATGTCAAGCCTGGAATGTTTTCAGCTTGCATACTTCTGTTTTTGTTGCTGTTGTCGTTTGTTTGTTTTAATTTGGAAAAGAGCTGCAGTGGGACTCTATCAAAGGAGTACCAAACTACAAAGCCATCTATTTGCTTTTGTAAGATGAGAGAGAGAAAGATCCTTTTTGTGGTTGCACTTTGCGCAAGGAGGTATTGGCCTAGCTAATAAAAAAGGACAGTATATTTTTTAATCTCATGGCAGAAAAGAGAGGCACTAGGGTTGCTTTTGCAACCCTATAAGCCTTGCCTTTGGGATCTCTGCCTTTCATAAGGGCCAAGCTCAAAACCACTTCTGCCCCTGCAAGGGGAAGGGGCAGTGGCTGTGACCGATATCCAAAAGGTTGTCCTAGGAAAGGATAGGGGCTCCTCACTCTAGGTAGAGATCTGCTCCCAGCCCCACCCTGTGTTCCTGCCCAGGATGTTGGCTGAATTCTTCCCCAGAGGAGCAAAAGGGCCAGCCAGTTGTGTAACAACCAAGACACCCCCACACCCAGGCAGAAAAATCAGCCTGTCAGCACACTTTTCCTTTCACACCCTTTGGTTGTCACAGACCCACAGTTAACTGAAACTTTCCCCTACAATAATCAAGAACTCCTGTCTTTTCTGGGTGATAGAAATCTAAAAATGACAGGCATGGAGTCATGCAGCAGAAGCATGTTGGGCCCTAAAAGAGGTGTTGTCATTAAGGGCTTCCTTGGTGGCTCAGATAGTAAAGGATGTGCATGCAGTCCTGGAGGCCCAGATTTCTTTCCTGGATTAGGAAGTTCCCTTAGGGAAGGAAATGGCAACCCACTCCAGCATGCTTGCCTGGGATATCCCACGTACAGAGGAGCCTGGAGGGCTACAGTCCATGAGGTTGCAAAAGAGGTGGACACGACTGAGTGACTTCACTTTCAGTCCTTATTAAAAGTGTGTGGCAATGTGTCCAGGCACATCATCTGAGATCAAGGATGCTGACTTGCACCAGTGTTTTATGTGTGAACCCGAGGGGACCCCCTCTGAGGGGTGCATGTTCATCTCTCTAATGCCAGCATTCATAGCTGACCCCCTTCCCCTCACAGATGAATACTCATGTGGTCACCCCTCTCTGCTGCTCAGTGCTTCAGGCAGGTTCTAACCTGCCTTCTAGCCAGCACTTCTCACTGCCTGTCCTCACTCACCCAACTTCTGCCTATTCCTGGGCATTTCTTGGCTAAAACTGTTTTCCAAATTTTCCCTGCTGCTGTTGAAATCCTGCCATCCACATCCATAGCCCAGTTCCTCCATGTAGATACATTTCAAACTCTAGTCACTTGTATTCTTTTTTTTTTTTTTTTGTCATTCCCAACCTGCTGGTACAATTACTGCCTTAATATATTTTTTATATGAAGCATCTGCTCTTTAAAAAAGATCAATTTCAATTTTGGACTTACACTTGATTACAAGACAGTAGGGAAAACAGTATTTTGTACTCTGCATAAAAGATACACAATGGATAACTGCAGTCAAAACAAAAGCAATGCTTCTAAATACTCCATAAATACCATTGTGCTGGGGATGGTTCTGTCCCTGGTGTGGAGTTCCCTTGAGTGTTATGGGTCAAGGTGCCAGGCCATGCTGAGACTATTCTGGTAGGAATTAGAAGAAATGAAAGACAATACTATTCCTTCTGGGTGATTCATTGTTGTTCATTGCTTTGGCCACTGAGAGGCTGTCTGATTTTTGGGGGTGCATCCTCTGTAGATTTCCTGACCAAGGAAAGATTTTCTCTTAATATCCAGATGGACTTTAGCTAAGTCCTTCTCAAAGTGCTTACTGAATTCTAACTTTGTAAAACAAGGTACTTGCAAGATTCTGTTCATCCACTGGGTCGACTAGCAGATGGGCAACTCCAGGGCAAGGGCTGTGTTATATTGGCCTCAGTCCCCCAGAGAAGTTGGCAAGTATCTCAAATGTCAGCAAGCATGTAACCCAAGGAGGCTGATTTTTTTTAAGCTAGCACATGCTGCAGAAGTGGCCTAAGCATATAAAATGAGAATGTGCTCATTATCGGGGAGGTCCATGGCATGGTATCCTGGGATGGTGACCTAGAACTCACTGGCCTGGAGACCCTGCAGTTCAGCCTGAGTCCCATTTACCTTCTGTTTTGTTTTTTCATGTGTTGGCTTCAGTTGTAGGTAAAGTTCCACCATCCACAGCAACAGGCAGCCAGACTCCCCCTAAGGTGCTGGTCCTCAACCTCTCATCCTCCCAAACTCCCACGGCTGGGGTCACGGCCACCACCAGCAGCACCTGTATGGTCATGGCCAAGCTGCCACTACCACCAGCACCATGGGAAACCCAGTGAAAAAGCAGAGGCCGCTTTTACCAAAGGAGACTGCCCCAGCCATGCAGCTGGCTGTGTGTAACTCATCAAGTAGTTTCAAACGACCTCCCAGAAGTGGCCCATGCAGAACATGCAGCGCCTGCAGCAGCAGAAGCAGCAAAGCCAGCAGCAGCAGCCTCCATCTTCCCATATAACTTCACAAAGATATTAGTTTTATTTTTTCTATTTGAAAACATCAAAATGGTAAATTCTTTGCCTTTTCCTCCCCCCACCTTTCAGCATGTGTTGGAGGTCAATCCGTGTTAGTGCATGTAGCTCTCTCTTTTTCTTTTGCACTGATGTATAATATCCCACAGTTTATTTAATAAAGTATTCACCTGCAGATAGACATTTTGGTTGCTTCCAGTTTTTATGTGTTGTAAGCATTGCTACAATGAATACCTTTGTATAAGTTTCCTTGTGCATGTCTGTGAACCCCCTGGGCATAACTTTTGAAAGAGTACAGTATGAGAAGTGGATGATAAAGGATGCCTTACTAACTAGGGATTAGCACCCACCAGCCAATGCAAAAGAGCCAGCATCAAGAACCATTGTCATAGTACAGAATGACAGCTCCCAGCTGGAGTCTCTTTCTGGGATGACAAAAGCAGAACAAAGCACTGATCTGATGGGGACTAGTTTGTCTGGCTCTCATGAGGACTGGTACTGGTCTTGTTTCGTGAGGAAACCTGCATTGAGATCCTTCATTATTGGGCTCTTGGATTGAAACTCTCACATACTGAGTGCACCATCAGGAGGAGAACAGGTAAGAGTTGCAGCAGGTTGTGAAGTGAAGGAATAGCCAGATATGGAACTGGCCCCCAGTGAAACTCTTCAAAGACTGGGGTGGAGGAAGACCATAAGATTGGACACCGAGTGGGGGAGTACAGCTGGACTGATCCTGCTGTCTGAAGTTTTGCTGTGGCAGAACCGAGTCTGGATGGGGAGTTCCACACTGCTGAATCACAGCCCTTAAGTATAATGAGCCTTCCAGGGGAACTTGCGAGCTGGCAAGGAGCTCATTGATGGTGCGGTTCCTAATTCCTAGATTGTCCTGTTAAAGATTAAAAAAAACTGGCCAGAACTAGTTGAAGTAGTTAGGATAGATTTTAATCTGCTATTTACTTTTGAAGTAGGGCAAAACGTCCTGCATGAACTGAAGTCAGTTTCAATGTGTACACAGTGCACTGGGGTTTTAAAAGGAGAATAGGGAATACGGAGGGGGAATCATGGGAATTCTATAGAGTCAGAAAATGACAATTTTACACAAAGTGGGAAAGGGGTGTTGGTCCATGTGAAATATCTTAGGTTGCTAACTCAGTTACCTCTTAAAGGTAGGCTCCTGCCCTCTCATAGAGACAGGGCAAATGGCCCTATCCTTAGGTATTGACGGGAGCAAACAGGCAATTCTATTGGCAGCCTTGAGTTTTCTTAGGTGGGACTTTAAAGGGGTGTGGATAATCCTAGGGATGCAGCCTTGAGCTGCTGGAAACTGTATTAGTCCTTAAAGACCTACGTGGAGGCCTTGCTGAGAAAGGACTCCTTGGAGCTTTGCTAAAGTTTGGCCAATGGGAGAATCATTGTCTCTGGAAAGCAGGGAAACTCGAAGAGTGTGGATTGGGACAGGCTTCCTCAGGCAGTGGGGTGACCAAGAACCATTTACTTTCACAGCTGTCCAGCACAAAGAGATCACACAGAACCCATCCACTTCCACCAACACCCTGGTGACCAGCACCTAATCGTTGCTCCTGGTCAACAGCTCAGGGTCCACGAGCACTCTTGCATCTTCGATCAGTCCCACCCATCGCCACCACTTCATCTGAAGTCACTGCAGACTCTGCTAAAATACACTAGCCAAGTGAGTGCCAGAGGTGGGATAGGGGAGGGCTAGCCTTGGGTCTTTCCAGGAATTAAAGGGGACCTGAAAGTGGTGGAGTCCCTTCCCACCTCACCTGTCCTCTTGGCATGCTCCTTGTTAGGAACGTGGTGGGCAGGCATGCCTGCTCTGTGTTCACCTGTGGGAACACTATACATTTAGGTTCTGTCTTCTAAAGTTTATTTTCTTGAAGTATAGGTGATATACAATGTATTAATTTCTACTGTAAAAGAAAATGATTCAGTTATATACACATATATTTTTCATATTCCCTTAAATTATGGTTTAGCACAGGACATTGATTCTAGTTCCCTGTGCTATACAGGAGGACCTTGTTGTTTATTCTATGTATGATAGTTTGCATCTGCTAATCCCAGATTCCCAAAGGGTCCTATCCACCACCCAAGCCCTCCTCTCTACTTCTCTCCTAATTTTCCAAGTGCTTTTATGCTCACTGATTAATCTGGGCAAGTAAAGCTTCCAGATCTCCTTGCTGTTGGATGAGAGTACTCTGGAGTGATATGCAGGTTCATGTCTGTAGAATCCAGTGAGTGAAAATCACCACCAGAATTGCAGCTCTCTGGGGAGTCCCTTCTGCTCCTTGCTGGGGTCTAGGACAGTAATTGCTACATAGTTGTAGAATGAAAGCAGGTTGCTGCCCAATGTCTCATTGGGCTTCTTATCAGTAGTATTTTTTTAATGTGTACAGTTTTTAAGTCTTTTATGAATTTGTTGTAATATCACTTTATTTTCCTTCTTTGAAAACTTTTCTTTTTATTACAAGGCACATGGAATTACAAGGCACATGGAATCGTATCTCCCCTAGTTGGGAATCAAAGCCATACCCCCATTATTGGAAGGCAAGGTCTCAACCACTGGAGGTCCAGGGAGGTCCTCACACCCATTTTATAGATGAGCACACTGAGATCTGGCCAGGTCAAACAGCTTGTTCAGGGTCAAATTATCCGTGGATGTCTAATTCGCATTCGAATGCTAGTAGCCAGGATCTACGGAGAAGGCAATGGCACCCCACTCCAGTATTGTTGCCTGGAGAATCCCGTAGACGGAGGAGCCGGGTAGGCTGCAGTCCACGGGGTCACTAAGAGTTGGATATGACTGAACGACTTCACTTTCACTTTTCACTTTCATGCATTGGAGAAGGAAATGGCAACCCACTCCAGTGTTCTTGCCTGGAGAATCCCAGGGATGGGGGAGCCTGGTGGACTGCTGTCTCTGGGGTCACACAGAGTTGGACACGACTGAAGCAACGTAGCAGCAGCAGCAGCCAGGATCTAGAATACCCTCTTGACTGTCTTTGAGCTCACTTGTGAATTCACACCAGGCCTGCTGACCACAGCTGTCCAGGTTCACAAACTGGTTGTTCTTACACGTGGCTTTTTAAAGCAACCCCGCTGAAGAGTAAGTGTGGCTAAAGAGATAAAATCCAGGTCTTGGGGTTACATCTCTTATTTAGTATATCTGTTCCCCCCATTTTGAATAAAAGAAAAATTTTTTATCAGGTCTCTGAGTTTCAGAACAGGAAGTGTTCAATTATTAGGTGTGATCACATCCTCAAAGTTTTTAACATACCAGTTCACCACCTTGAACTAGAATTGACTTCATATTTTAATTTATAATCACTCCATACCTCAGGCATGAAAATCACTCTATGTATGAAATAAAAAATTCCATATTTCTTGTAGGAAAATTGATGCCAAATCTTTCCATTGTTAAGTATACAGTATTCTGTATTTCATGAAGGAAAGTCAGCACACAGATTTTCAAATGAGAATATGAAAAATTCCATTTTCATGTTACCTTCTTTATTCCCAATTCAATGTGAAATACAAGAATTTCATACTTCATAGGAAAAAGCTCTGTGCCTAGAGTTTCAAATGCCAAAGTAGAGAAATCCACATTTCATGTAGGAAAATCAGTGCCCAGATTTTCATTCGTTAAATACACAGAACTAGATATTTCATGTAGGAAAATAATAGGTGCGTACTTTTCATACAAAATATGGAGAATTCCATTTTTGCTTTGGAAAGTTTGTGGTGAGATTTTCACAGGTGAAATATAGAGAATTCCATTATTCATTCAATAAAACTTAATGTGTGTATTCTTATGTGAAATAATGAGTTCCATGCTTCATATACGACACTTTTGCCCACATGTCAAAATATAACACAAACATGGAATTCTCTATGTAGAGAGAGATTCATCTCTAAATCCAGAGATGCTAAGAAGAGTGTCTTGCTAAGAGCCATGACTCACCAGTGCCAGAGGAATTGAAATCTGCCCATTTATTGTACAGAGTTCCTTTCAAAGGAGTTCTGTTCTTATCCAGCCTCCAGGTGAGAACACACCCCAGCCTACCCCATCAGCCCAGGCCTGTTGCACTGGGAGGGGTGAGAGGATCAACCTAAGACACCCTTTTAAGGAGTGATGTTTCAAGCTGGCAAACTCTGTAGCTGCTTATGCTACAGAGCCAAGAGTCTCCCAAACCTAACAGGAAAAGGGCAAGCTGTGTTCATATGGCTGGTCATGTTGTGGAAAGAGTGCTCCTTCACTTGAGGATAGAAAACCCTTTGTAGCCGGGTGCCTAGGGGCTGTGTGTAGCCCCTCTTTTGTGCCTGGGAATCTGGCCCATTCTGCTCCTTTGTATCTTCCATGACTGCCCCCAGGTGCTTTTGGCCTGCCTATCCTTTCTGTTCCGGAATCCATGTTTACACTTACATACCTGTCTAGACATACAGCTTGCTCCATCATGAGATCCCTGAGCTTTTTTGCAGGGCATCAGTGCTTCTGCTCTGGCAAGATCTTTATACCTTATACAGACTCTTTCAGGTTTTCAGTGTCCATTCTTCCATCCCCCAGCCAGGCCTGTTCAGAGAGCTCACACACATATTTTTGCCAGTGCACATGTGTGTGCACTCACACACACACATATACACACGCCCAACAATTCTGAAACAAAACCTGAACACCTGAAAAACTATTGGTTTACTTATCCAGTATAATGGACTTTGGTATGCACCCCTCTTTTTTGTCCCAGTTAATTTTTTTCACTCACTAGTTGATCAAGTACTGTCCTCTTCTATGACATATCCTGGAAGGGGAATGGGATTTGCTCACAAGGTGGACTAACATGCAAAGAGGTTGGCAGGGTTGGAAGTCCTCACTGTGGACAGTTGAGCGACGTATACCTGTGTTCTCTACTTCTGTCACCATGGAGTATTTCACAGTGCCTATAAGGTTGTTGTAATTCCAGTCCCAGTGCATTTCTTCCAGAAACGACACAGAAATAGCAAGGGAATTTGAAATTGAAACTGATCACGTACCCCTTCTCTCTGGGAAAAGAATTCTTTAACCACTTTTTCTTTACAGAAATGCAGCCCCAATTCATATCACCTGGTGATGATTTACTGATAATCATGAAGAAATTCTGCATGGGCAATGTCAGTTTAATGATCAATGCAAGAATACACGGGTAGGGGTAAAAGTCAATGTATTTCAATGCTACAGTATTGTTTATAGAACACTTAACAAGTCAATGCCAAATCTTTCCTGACAGATAAAATTTTCCTGACAGATGCTTTCCAGAAACATCTTTGCTCTCTGTGATCCTAATTAATATTCTCACTTCAAGGAGTGATATTCTTGCCCATTAGGCATTAGTGTAAGTATGTGGATATTCTTGTTTCCAGATGTGGGTCATGTTAACTATTTTTGTGATGCAGCATTTCTTGATGTGCACAAATATCATGGAAGTCTTAAAAAGTCACAATTCAAGATGTTGGAAGCATTTGATCCAGCAATGAAAGAAAGGGTCAAATTCACGTGCATTCTAACAAAGATACACAAACTTTAAAAAAAATGAGAGAATATGAGCAACACAATGCATATATGTTGAATAGGGATGTGCAAGAACTCAGACAGCTATGGCAGTAGGGCTGTGCATAGTGGCAAAGCATGTGTGCATCATGAAAGACAGGAGGCATACACAGATCCACAGGAGGAAACATCAACTCACATTCATGGGCAAACACAATGGAGACATCCAGGCTTCATTCTATACAGAGAAAACATGAACACATCCAGGGAACAGGAAGCAAATGCAGCTCAGGGTGATTGAGCCAGAATGCTCATGAATTCATCACTAATCTGCAAAGTTTCACATGCATTGATATTCAGTGGAAGAAAACCATACACAACACATCCAATGTGCAGTAAAATCTAATAGCGCCAAGACTTTAGGGCCCAAGTGAAGCTCTAAAGAAACTGGGACACAAGTCATGGCAAGTTTCCAGAGAATGATCATCCAGTCAACCATCCACAGTTCAGTTTTACTAACTGATCCAGGACTCTCTGTGCTCTTCACTCCAGAACAGGTTAGATCTAAAGCCACCCGTGGTCCTGAAGCATTGGCAGGAAGTATTAGGCATTGGGGAACCCTGTCCTAAACTTTTCTTGTCTTTAACATCCTTGCGATGCCTCAGTAAAACTTGTGAATGTGGATAAATGCCATGCAGTCCCTAGAATGAGCCAAGTCTAAGGTCCTGAAATCCATGCCCCAATATGCCACCTCACAGACGCTGTAGAGTTATTACATAATAGTTTCTGCTTTAGTTTGTCTTGAATGAGCGCTGAGAAAGACAAGTAACAGCTTGACGTTTCTCCTAGGGTTGTTTGAAGTTTATAGGTTAAAAAAGTAAGAAGAGAAGTTTCCTGTGTTTCCTCTGCTGGTTGTTCAAAAAGCACCCAGAGAAGGCAAAGCCTTGCCTTCTAGAGCTGTAGATGTTTCTCTGTATAAGGGGCAAACCTGTAGTGTAGATATTCAAATGCAAAAGCTGACACTGAGCAGGAGATCTCATTTAGGGCACCTTGACGGGGACATTCACAAACCCGCAAAATTTGACGTTCAGCATTAACCCTTTGCCCTCAAAAGAAATGCTGCTTTAGGGAGAAAAGTTGTGGAGTGGGATCTTCAGGTGGGACAGAAATTCATGTGGGACATCACCCTCAAGCATGCCCACGTTGGAGCCATTCTATCTGGGATGAGAGGACATGTGGTGGGGGACAATGTTGAGCTCTCCCTACTCCATTTGTGCCAGTCTGTCCTTTGCTCAATCCAAAGGTGGACACAATTCCAGAAAGCAGTTATCTACTTCAGAAGGACCACCCTAAGTGCTGACCAGTCCCTCTGTGAACTCTGTATGCTCCAGGTGTTCCCATTGGCCCTCGGCCCAGAGAGTAGTGACAAAGCCCTAGAAGGACAGGTCCCTTGTGGTTGAAAATAGTCTGTGCTGAGCCATTCAGCAAGGAAGAGACACTGGCACTGGAGGGTTCCTGAGAAAAATGTTATTTCTTCACCTTGGTTTGATAGAGGGCCTTGTGCAAAGAGCTTAAGCCTTCCTGGAAAAAGGGATGTTAAGCACTGAGCCATAGCAGCAGCAGCAGCAGTGTGGGACACAGAGCACATGGCTGGGTAGGCTGGCCCTAACATCCTCATTCCCCTCACTTCTGCCCATGCACACTTTGTACCTAAACTGAGTTCCTGAAGAAAATAACAAAGTTCAAATGACCTCAAACATCTATGATGGGATCTGTTTTCCTTTATCTAATTCCTTGAAATTTATCTTTTCTCCTGGTCAATTTTGCAAGAAAATAATATCCTCACTGCCTTCCCAGCCCTCACTTTCTCCCTAGGTCACAGCCCCCCTCCATATACCTTATACCTGATCCCCTAAGATGTTGCCTGGAACACTAGCTCTCTCTAGTTTGCCCTAGCGAACTCTCAGTAAAGCTGACCGTGCACTCATATATACACTCATATCCATATGGCTTTGTAGGTTCATAAAGTGTTGAATATTAAGGCTTTCTCTTTGTTCTGTACTCTTAGAATATCTGATGATATGCAACAGAAAAGATACCTGGGCCCCAACCTTCCAACAAAATTGCATTCCATTCTTTCGATCTCTGGTCCTTGTTCACCCGACCCTTTCCATGAACATCCACATTTCCCTTGTAAAACTGACAGACCCACAGGTAATAGGCCCCTCATCTTTCTCCATCCTCCCAAACCCCTACTCCACAGGAAGAACTGCATCCCCTGACAAAACCCCAACATATGACTTAAGCCCTGCTACCACTCTCCATGTACTGGTAATTCCCACGTGGAAAACTGAGAATCCTACATGCACCTGAACTATTTGTCCTGAGGACCTTCCCAAACAATACACAGACACATGAAGTTGATGTTTTTTATCCTTTGGAAATATTTCAGGTTTACTTGTGTCTCCCTCTCGATCTGTTTCAGCACCAGACCACTCTTCATTACTTTCCCATCCAAGATAAATATGCTGGCCATTGATTCACATAAAGCAGCTTCATCAGTTTTCTATTTTAGGTAAAGGGGGACACTCCATCATAAGTTTCTCAAAATTGTGGGGCAGGGAGGCTTCCTCTCAAAACAGAGAGAGACACAGATATGTAAACCTACCCTCTCTCAAAACACTAAAGACAGCTTTAACCTTTCAAGTCAGTTTCCACAACAGAGAGTCTGTGAACTTTTACATCTCCTCTAAGCATATACTAAAAACACGTATCCCAGTCTTCACCCTAGAACTGCTTACAATAGCTAGGACATGAAAGCAACCTATATGTCCATTGGCAGATGAAGTCATATGGAAGTTGGAGTACAGATACACAATGGTGTGTTACTCAGCTCTAAAAAGGAACGTGTCAAAGTCAGTTCTAATGAGATGGAATGAAAGTAGAGCCTACTATACTGAGTGAAGTCAGTCAGAAAGAGAAAAACAAACACTGTACGTTAACACAAATATATGGAGTTGAGGACCATGTAGGTTGTACTGAACATCCAACATGCAGGGCAAAAATAGGACACAAACATAACAGATTTTGGACTCAGTGGGAGATGGTAATGGTGGGTAAATTTGAAAAAATAGACTTGAAATATTTACATTACCTTATGTAAAATTGATAATCAGTGCAAGTTTGATGCGTGAAGCCAGGCAACAAAGTCATGTTGTGGGACAACCCATAGACAGGTAGGGGAGGGCGGTGAGTGGTGAGTTCAGTATTTGGGGGGACATGTGTATACCTATGGGTGATTCATGTTGGGCAGTGTACAGCAATATCTGTCAAAGTATTGCAAAGTAATTATCCTACAGTTAAAATAAATAAGAGACTATTCTCCATAATCCTGCACAGTGGTCAGTATTTCAGAATGAAGGTGCCAGTGTGATTATCAAAATCGAATCAAATTATGGGTTAGTGGGGGAATTGCCTTGCACAAAGGAGAATCACTGTCTTTTTTGGAAAGGACACTTCATGAGGAATAGTAGATGAGCCCCAATTTAAGAGGAGCCTGAAGGTGGACTTGTTGGCCATGGAATGACAGTTCGGAGATGTGCAGCTGACTCAGATATAAACTGGAATGACTTTGGCCTGTCCAGGCTACTTCAGCTACCTCAACCTTCTATAGTTAGAACCTGTTTTTTCTGTACAGTTTTCTACACTTGCTCTTACTGATTCCCTCATGTCCTGGTGTCACTCTCTATTCCAAGGAGTCTCACTTTCTTCACAAGTGAAATAAATGACCGAAGTTGCTGGACAACACTTATACCAGTGCTCAGTCCCGGGGGCCCCAACTCTCGTCCTCCCGGGACGTCTCGTGTTGGAGTCTTCCTCTTTACATAGTACTGCAAAGGATTGCACCGCAGATCCTTTATGATGATCTGCCAGGGAAATGAGCAAGGTCAGCACAGGGCTGGCCAGTCCATGAGCCCACCCGTGCACCACCAAGAAATCCAATATAAATCACCAATTTTGGCCCAGTGGCCACGTGGTACCCCACCTCAGCAATCCAGTCAGATCCTGCGAAGTCGTGGTCAAAGAAGCAGTTGAAGAAATTAACGCTGGTGCCATGGTGCCTGCAGCTGTATGCCTTACATTCAAACCCCTGGTACCACTGAATGGGAGTGGAATGAGATGCTTGGTATCCTGCAAGAAAAGGAGTATGGGAGAAAGACCTAAATCACTTTCCAATGCAACCTACACTTTTCTGTTCCCACCCTCAAGATCCAGGGAGCTGCCTCTTGCCAGTGATGTTAATCAGAAACTCCTTAAAAATCACTTAATTCTGGAAATACCTATTCCTCTGAAAGGACAATGTGATCTTGTAGTGTTGAGTGGGATGCCTGCATTCCTCCACCTGCCAGGACAAAGTGTGGGCGGTGGGGTGGTGGGGTGGGTGTGAAACCTCTTTACAGAAGAGCTGTCCTTTCCAGTTTTCAGGGATAAACCATGTCCTCTCCCCTCCTTGGTCACCTCTGCTCCACAATCATCAGTGTCCCTGCCTGACCTTCAAGTTGGTCATGAAGTGAAGCATGTCTTCATCTTGGTTGCTCATCAAAACTAACATTTGTGGGTAGTTCATAAACTGCTTTAGGTGAAGGAGCCTCTAGATGCTAGAGGTAAAAGTCCTGGAAGAACAAATCTAGCCTAAAGTGTAGAATGACATTGTTATGACTTCAACTTACTACTAGTTAACTTGTCACATTTATGTTGACACAGACTGTATGAACGCCGAACAAGGCCCAAGGCTGTGCCTATGCATGCACAGAAGAGGTTCTGTTCCTAACAGGAAGGCCCTAAGTTGGACCTCAGCATCATGAAAGTTAGCTTTCTTCTGGAAAACAAGCACTCCTAGCTAGAACCAATATGACCCCTTAAACATCCCAACCTAACTGTTAAATTCACTCAGCTTTTCAGAGTAGATGTGGATTCCAGACAAGCCTTTTCTCTGAAGAGTCCCTGGTGCTAATGACAATTCTGACTGGAACCTCTGCAAGAAAGGCCCAAGTATCAATTTGTGGTAGCCAGAACAGCAAGAATATCACACCTAATATCAGGAACAGATATGCTGGAAGGTAACTGTTCAGTTCAGTTCAGTTCAGTTCAGTTCATTCACTCAGTCGTGTCTGACGCTTTGCGACCCCATGAATTGTAGCACACCAGGCCTCCCTATCCATCACCAACTCCTGGAGTTCACTCAGACTCACATGCATCGAGTCAGTGATACCATCCAGCCATCTCATCCTCTGTCGACCCTCCTCCTCCTGCCGCCAATCCCTCCCAGCATCAGGGTCTTTTCTAATGAGTCAACACTTTACATGAGGTGGTCAAAGTACTGGAGTTTCAGCTTTAGCATCATTCCTTCCAAAGAAATCCCAGGGCTGATCTTCTTCAGAATGGATTGGTTGGATCTCGTTGCAGTCCAAGGGACTCTCAAGAGTCTTCTCCAAAACTGCAATTCAAAAGCATCAATTCTTTGGTGCTCAGCCTTCTTCAAGTCTGGCTCACACATCCATACATGACAACAGGAAATACCATAGCCTTGACTAGACTGACCTTAGTCAGCAAAGTAATGTCTCTTCTTTTGAATATGTTATCTAGGTTGGTCAAAACTTGTCTTCCAAGGACTAAGCGTCTTTTAATTTCTTGGCCGCAATCACCATCTGCAGTGATTTTGGAGCCCCAAAAATAAAGTGTGACAGTATTTCCACTGTTTCCCAATCTATTTCTCATGAAGTGATGGGACTGGCTGCCATGATCTTCTTTTTCTGAATGTTGAGCTTTAAGCCAACTTTTTCACTCTCCTCTTTCACTTTCATCCAGAGGCTTTTTAGTTCCTCTTCACTTTCTGCCATAAGGGTGGTGTCATCTTCATATCTGAGGTTATTGATACTTCTCCCAGCAATCCTGATTCCAGCTTCTGTTCCTTCCAGTTCAGCATTTCTCATGATGTACTCTGCATAGAAGCTAAATAAGCAGGGTGACAATATACAGCCTTGACGTACTCCTTTCCCTATTTGGAACCAGTCTGTTGTTCCATGTCCAGTTCTAACTGTTGCTTCCTGACCTGCATACAGATTTCTCAAGAGGCAGGTTAGGTGGTCTGGTATTCCCATCTCTTTCAGAATTTTCCACAGTTTATTGTGATCCACACAGTCAAAGGCTTTGGCATAGTCAATAAATCATCCAAAAATGTAAATTTTATACCAGAACTGCCAGATCTATAAACACTTTTGCAATAGCCCAGGTTAAAAAAATAAAATAAAAAAATCACAAGCACCAAACCAAGGGATACAAATTTGACACAGAAGACACGGATTCCCTGGATGATGGCACTCTTCTATGTTCTAGATGCATCTTCCGCCTCTCACAGGTCCTATGTTTCAGGCGAGTGTGCACCCTTTGGGCTTTCTTATTAACGGGATCCAGCGCCAGCTGCAGGGCCATCAGCTCCGCAGTGCAGGCCAGTCACTCGGGGTTCTGGGCCCTGCCTGGTCAGTATAAGCACTGAAATGAGGCTCAAGAGTATTTTCCGGGGTTGAACAAGTGCAGGATTCAGCCTGGTTCAGTGCAGGGTCCGAGAGTGAGGCTCAGGAGTGTTTGCAAGGGTCTTGCACAAGGTCTGCCCCAAACCTGATTCAGTGTCGGTACTTAGATGTCAATTCAAGAGTATTTGTTGAGGCTTCAAGATAGGCAGAACTTAGCGCAGTTCAGTATAGGGACCAAGATGCGGACTCAGGGGTATTTGTCATGGTCTTGAACAAGGGCATGACCAAGCATGGTCCGTATAGGGATTGAAATGTGGGCTCAGGAGTGTTTGCTGGGGTCTTGCACAAAGGCATGTCGATCCTTGTTCAGTGCAGTGAGTGAGATGCGGGATACAGAATGTTTCCTGGGGGATGGACCAAGGGCAGGAAACACCCTATCTCAGAGGGAGGCAGGCAGCGAGTTGCGGGCTCAGGATTATAGGTCGCTGGCTTGAATATGGCCAGGACTAGCCTGAGAGTCAGAGAGAGTCTCAGCAGTGTTGGCCGGCACCTTGAACACATGCAGAACCCATCCTAGGTCAGTGCAGAGATGATGTTGTGGGCTCAGGAGTGTTTGTCAGGGCTTGAATAAAGGCAGGGTCCAGCCTGCCTGAGTTCTGGGAATGAGATATGGGCTCAAAAGTGTTGGTCAGGGCATGGAACTGGTGCAGGACCCAGCAGAATTCAGTTCAGGGACCATGATGTGGGCCCAGGAACGATTGTCTGGGGCTTGAACAAGGTCAGGACCCAGTCTGGATCAGTAGAGGGATCGACATGTGGGCTCAGGAGCATTTGCTGGGGGTGCAACAGGGGCAGGTCCCAAAATGCTTCAGTGCCAGGCTCTAGATTTTGGCTCAGGCCTGTTGTTAGGAGTCATGAACCTGGGCAGCACTTAGCCTTGTTCAGTGCTGGAACAGACATTTGGGCTCAGGGTTGTCTGTCAGTGCTTGAACATGGGAAGGAGTTAGCCTGGTTCAGTGCAGGGACCAAGAAGTGGGTTCAAGAGTATTTGTCATGGTTTCGAACAAGAGCAGAATCCAGCCTGGTCAGTGTAAGCACCGAAATGAGGTTCAGGAGTATTTCTCGGGGTTGAACAAGTGCAGGACCCAGCCTGGTTGGCGCAGGGACTGAGAGGAAGGCTCAGTACGTTTTTCAAGTGTTTTTCACAAGCTCTGGGCAAAGTCAGGTTCAGTGCAGGTACTTAGATGTCGATTCCGGAGTATTCGCTGACGCTTCAAGATAGCCAGAATGTAGCCTGGTTCAGTACAGGGACCGAGATGTGGGCTTAGGAGAAATTTTCATGGCTTAAACAAGGGCAGGACTGAGCATGGTCAGTGTAGGGATCTAAATGTGGCCTCAGCACAAAGACAGACCAATGGAACAAAATAGAAAGCCCAGAGATAAATCCACACACATATGGACACCTTATCTTTGACAAAGGAGGCAAGAATATACAATGGAGTAAAGACAATCTCTTTAACAAGTGGTGCTGGGAAAACTGGTCAACCACTTGTAAAAGAATGAAACTAGATCACTTTCTAACACCGCACACAAAAATAAACTCAAAATGGATTAAAGATCTAAATGTAAGATCAGAAACTATAAAACTCCTAGAGGAGAACATAGGCAAAACACTCTCAGACATAAATCACAGCAGGATCCTCTATGATCCACCTCCCAGAATTCTGGAAATAAAAGCAAAAATAAACAAATGGGATCTAATTAAAATTAAAAGCTTCTGCACAACAAAGGAAAATATAAGCAAGGTGAAAAGACAGCCTTCTGAATGGGAGAAAATCATAGCAAATGAAGCAACTGACAAACAACTAATCTCAAAAATATACAAGCAACTTATGCAGCTCAATTCCAGAAAAATAAACGACCCAATCAAAAAATGGGCCAAAGAACTAAATAGACATTTCTCCAAAGAAGACTTACGGATGACTAACAAACACATGAAAAGATGCTCAACATCACTCATTATTAGAGAAATGCAAATCAAAACCACAATGAGATACCACTTCACACCAGTTAGAATGGCTGCGATCCAAAAATCTGCAAGCAATAAATGCTGGAGAGGGTGTGGAGAAAAGGGAACCCTCCTACACTGTTGGTGGGAATGCAAACTAGTACAGCCACTATGGAGAACAGTGTGGAGATTCCTTAAAAAATTGCAAATAGAACTACCTTATGACCCAGCAATCCCACTTCTGGGCATACACACCGAGGAAACCAGAATTGAAAGAGACACATGTACCCCAATGTTCATCGCAGCACTGTTTATAATAGCCAGGACATGGAAACAACCTAGATGTCCATCAGCAGATGAATGGATAAGAAAGCTGTGGTACATATACACAATGGAGTACTACTCAGCCGTTAGAAAGAATTCATTTGAATCAGTTCTGATGAGATGGATGAAACTGGAGCCGATTATACAGAGTGAAGTAAGCCAGAAAGAAAAACACCAATACAGTATACTAACACATATATATGGAATTTAGGAAGATGGCAATGACGACCCTGTATGCAAGACAGGGGAAAAGACACAGATGTGTATAACGGACTTTTGGACTCAGAGGGAGAGGGAGAGGGTGGGATGATTTGGGAGAATGACATTCTAACATGTATACTATCATGTGAATTGAATCGCCAGTCTATGTCTGACGCAGGATGCAGCATGCTTGGGGCTGGTGCATGGGGATGACCCAGAAAGATGTTATGGGGAGGGAGGTGGGAGGGGGGTTCATGTTTGGGAATGCATGTAAGAATTAAAGATTTTAAAATTAAAAAAATAAAAAACTAAAAATAAAAACAATAAAATAAAATAAAAAATAAAAAAATAAAAAACTAAAATTTAAAAAAAAAGAATGAAAAAAAAAAAAAGAATGATAAATGTGGCCTCAGGAGTGTTTGTTGGGGTCCTGCACAAGGCATGTCGAGCTTTGTTCAGTGCAGCTAGTGAGATGTGGGATCGGGAGTGCTTCATGGGAGATTCACCAAGGGCAGGACACACCAAAGTTCAGAGGCAGGGAGCGGGTTGCAGGCTCAGGATCGTATCTCGGTGGCTTTAATATGGCCAGGACTAGCCTGAGAGTCAGAGAGAGGCTCAGTAGTGTTAGCTGCCACTTTGAACAAGTGCAGGACCCATCCTAGGTCAGTGCAGAGAGGATGTTGTGGGCTCAGGATTATTTGTCAAGGCTTGAATAAAGGCAGGGTCCAGCCTACTTCAGATCTGGGAGTGAGATATGGGTTCAAGACTGTTGGTTGTGGCATGGAACCAATGCAGGACCCAGCATAATTCAGCTCAGGAACAGCAATGTGGGCTCAGGAAAGATTGTCTGGGACTGCAATAAGGTCAGAACCGAGTCTGGATCAGTGGAGGGACAGAAATGTGGGCTCCAGAATATTTTCAGAGGGCTTGTGCAAGTACAGGATGCACCCTGGTTCAGAGCAGGGACTGTATGTGCGATCATGAGTGTCTCTCAGGCTCTGAACAAGCGCAGGACCAGCCTGGGTCAGTGAAGGGACCCAGATGAGGGCTCAGGAGTAGTTTTCAGGGGCTTGGACAAGTGCTGGATCCAGCTTGGTTCCGTTCAGGGACACAGATGTGCGGTAAGGAGTATTGTAGTTGTCTTGCACAAGGGAAGGAACCAGCCTGACTCAGGGAAGGAACCAGCCTGACTCAGGGAAGGGACATAGTGGTGGTCTCAGGAGTATTTTAGAAAGCTTCAACAACAGATGTGTGTTGGAGAGTCTTTGCTGGAGGCATGATCAAGTGCAAGATTCAACCTGGTTCACTGCAGGGACCTAGTGGTGGGCTCAGGAGTGTTTGTCGAGGTCTTGCTCAAAGGTATGACCCAGCCTTCTTAAGTGCAGCGAGTGGGATGTGGGATCTGCAGTGTTTCCTGGGGGACTGAACAATAGTGGTTCACACCGTAGTTCCAAGGCATCGAGCTACTTGTGAGCTCAGGATTTCTTGCCAGTAGGTCGAATAAGGACGGGAACTAGCATGAGAGTCAGATACAGGCTCAGGTATGCTGGTCTGGGCCTTGAATAAGTGAAAGACCCAGCCTGGTTCGTGGCAGGGACAGAGATGCGGATGCAGAAGTGTTTCTCGGGGGCATAAACAAAAGCAGGACCCAGCATGGTTCATTGCCAAAACCGAGATGTGAGCTCAGTAGCGTTTGTCGGGGGCTTGAACAAAGGCAGGGCCTGGCCAGGTTCAGTTCAGGGCCCATGATGTGGGCTCAGGAGCATTTGCTGTTTTGTAACAGGGGCAGCTCCCAAAATTCTTCAGTGCCAAGCTCACAATGTTGGCTCAGGCCTGTATTAGGGTCATGAACATGGGTAGCACTTAGCCTCGTTCTGTGCAAGACCCGACTTTTGGCTCAGAGTTGTCGGTTGGTGCTTGCACAGTGGAAGAATCTAGCCTGGTTCAATGCAACACCGAGACATGGGTTCAGAAGTATTTGCTGTGGCCTTGAAAAAGGGCATGACCCAGCCTGGTCAGCATAAGCACTGAAGGAGGCTTACAGGGAGGCTCACCGAAGGCATATTTCACGGGGTGGAAAGAGGGCAGGACCCAGCCTGGTTCGGTGCAGCCACCTGGAGGGAGGTCAGGAGTGTTTGCAAGGGTCTTGCACAAGGCCTGGACCCAACCTGGGTCACTTCAGGTCCTAAGATGTCAATTCAGGAGCATCCGTTGAGGCTTCAAGATGGGCAGAACATAGCCTGCTTAAGTACAGGGACTGAGAGGTGGGCTCACGGGTATTTAGCGGTCTTGAACAAAGGTAGGACCGAGTATGGTCCACGTAGGTATCAAAATGGGAGCCCAGGAGCATTTGTTGGCGTCTTGCACAAAGGCATATCGAGCCTTGATCAGTAGAGCGAGTGCAATGCCGGATTGGGAGTATATCCTGTGGGGACTGACCAAGGGCAGGACACACGCTAGTTCAGAGTCAGGGAGAGAGTTGTGGGCTCAGGATTGTAGGTCATTGGCTTGAATATGGCCAGGACTAGCCTGAGAGTCAGAGAGAGGCTCAGCAGTGTTGGTCGGCACCTTGAACAAGGGCAGGACCCATCCTAGGTCAGTACAGAGATGACATGTGGGCTCAGGAATATATGCTGGGGCTTGACTAAAGGCAGGGTCCAACCTGCATGAGTTCTGAGAGTGATATATGGCCTGAGGAGTGTTGGTCAGGGCATGGAACCAGTTCAGCACCCAGCAGAATTCAGTTCAGAGAATGCGTTGTGGGCCCAGGAGCAATTGTCTGGGGCTTGAAGGAGGCCAGGACCCAGTCTGGATCAGTAGAGGGACCGAAATGTGGGCTCCAGAATATTAGTCAAGGGCTTGTGCAAGTACAGGGCCCAGCTTGGTTCAGTGCAGGGAACATATGTGGCCTCACACGTGTCTCTCGGGTCAGAACAACCTAGATGTGGGCTCAGGAGTCTTTTTCAGGGGACTGAACAAGCACAGAATCCAGCTTGGTTCCATTCAAGGCAACAGATGTGCATTAAGGAGTGGTGTAGGTGTCATGCACAAGGGCAGGACACAGCCTGATTCAGTGCAGACCTAGAATTGGGCCCAGGAGTGTTTTTCGGAACTTTGGACAACAGATGTGTGCTGGGGAGTGTTTTCCAGAGGCTTTATTCAGTGCAAGACTCAGGCCGGTTCACTGCAGGAACTAGTGTCCTAGGGCTCAGGAGCGTTTCTCGGAGTCGTGCTCAAAGGCATGACCCAGCCTTCTTGAGCGCAATGAGTGGGATGTGGGATCACCAGTGATTACTGGGGGACTGAACCATGGCAGTACACACCATAGTTCAGAGGCATCGAGCTACTTGTTGGCTCAGGATTGCTTGCCGGTGGCTCAAATAAGGCCGGGAACTCACATGAGAGTCAGATACAGGCTCTATGTTGGTCAGGACCTTGAATAAGTTCAGGACCCAGCCTGGTTCATGGCAGGGACATTGATGCAGAGTCAGGAGTGTTTCTCGGATGTGTAAACAAAGGCAGGACCCAGCATGGTTCAGAGTCTGAACTGAGTTGAAAGCTCAGGAGTGTTTTCCTGGGACTTGAACAAAGGCAGGGCCCTGCCAGGTTCAGTTCAGAGCCCAGGATGTGGGCTCAGGAGGATTTGCTGTGGTGCAACTGGGGCATTACCCAAAATGCTTCAATGCCAGGCTCAAGATGTTTGCTCAGGTCTTTATTAGGGTCATGAATATGGGCAACGCTTAGCCTCGTTCCATGCAAGACCTGACATTTGGTCTCAGGGTTGTCTGTCAGTGCTTGCATATAGGAAGAAGCTAGCCTGGTTCAGTGCAGAGACCGAGATGTGGGTGCAGAAGTATTTGACATGATGGATGGCAGGACCCAGTCTGGTCTGGGTAAGCACTGAAATGAGCCTCAGGACTATTTGACGGTGTAGTAAAAGGGCAGGACCCAGACTGGATCAGTGCAGCGACCTTGAGGAGGCTCATGAGTGTTTGCAGGGTCTCACAGAAGGCCTGGACCGAGCCTGGGTCAGTGCAGGTACTTAGATGTCGATTTAGGAGTATCCGTTAAGGCTTCAATTGGGCAGACCTTAGCCTGGTTCAGTACGGGGACCAAGATGCAGGCTCAGGGGTATTTCGTGGTCTAGAACAAGGGCAGGACCAAGCATGGTCTGCGCAGGTATCGAAATGTGGGCATGGGAGCATTTGTTGGGATCTTGCACAAAGGCAAGTCGAGCCTTGCTCAGTGTAGCAAGTGCAATGCCAGATTGGGAGTGTTTCCTATGGGAATTGACCAATGGCAGGACACACCCTAGTTCAGAGTCAGGGAGCGAGTTGTAGGCTCAGGATTGTAGGTCAGTGGTGTAAATGGCCAGGACTAGCCTGAGAGTCAGAGAGAGGCTCAGCAATGTTGGCTGGCACCTTACCTTGAACAAGGGCAGAACCCATCCTAGTTGAGTGCAGAGATGAGGTAGTGGGGTCAGAAATGTTTGTTGGGGCTTGACTAAGGGCAGGGTCCAACCTGCGTGAGTTCTGGGAGTGAGATATGGGCTCAAATGTGTTGGTGAGGACATGGAACCAGTTCAGGACCCAGCAGAATTCAGTTCAGGGATCACGATGTGGGCCCAGGAGAAATTGTCTCAGGCTTGGAGAAGGCCGGGGCCCAGTCTGGATGAGTAGAGGGACTGAAATATGGGCTCTGGAATATTTGACGTGGGCTTGTGCATGTGCAGGACCCAGCTAGGATCAGTGCAGGGATCACATGTGGCCTCACACATGTCTCTCAGATCTGAACAAGCGCAGGAGAAGGCTAGGTCAGCAAAGGGACCTTGATGTGGTCTCAGGAGTCGTTTTCAGGGGCTTGAACAAGAGCAGGATCCAGCTTCGTTCCGTTCAGGGACACAGATGTGTGCTAAGGAGTGTGTAGGTGTCATGCACAAGGGCAGGACTCAGCCTGAATCAGCGAATGGACCTAGAGTTGGGCCGAGGAGTATTTTTTGGAAGCTTGGACAACAGATGTGCACTGGGGAGTGTATGCCGGAGGCTTTGTCCAGTGCAAGATTCAGCCTGGTTTACTGCAGGAACCTAGTGTCCTAGGGCTCAGGTGTGCTTGCTGGGGTCTTGCTCAAAGGCATGACCCAACCTTCTTGAGTGTAGCAAGTGGGATGTGGGATCGCCCATGTTTCTTGGGGGACTGAACAATGGCAGTACACACCATAGTTCCAAGGCATGGAGCTGCTTGTTGGCTCAGGATTGCTTGCCAGAGGCTCGAATAAGGCCAGGAACTAGCATGAGTGTCCGATACTGGCTCAGTTATCTTGCTCGCTTCCTTGAATACCTACAGAACCCAGCCTGGTTCATGGCAGGGACGGAGATGCAGGCGCAGGAGTGTTTCTCATGGGCCTAAACAAAGGCAGGACCCAGTATGGTTCAGTGCTGGACCAGAGCTGTGAGCTCAGGAGTGTTTGTCAGGGGCTTGAAAAAAGGCAGATCCTCCCCGGCATCACTGCACGGCACAGGATGGGGGCTGTGCAGGAGCATTTGCTGGGGTGCAACAGGGTAGCTTCCAAAATGCTTCAGTGCCTTGCTCAAGATGTTGGCTCAGGACTGTTATTAGGGTTCATGAACATGGGCAGCGCATGGCCTCGATCCGTGCAGGATACGACATTTGGGCTCAGGGTTGTCTGTCATTGCTTTCACGACAGAAGAAGCTAGCCTGGTTCAAAGCAGTGACCGAGAAGTGTGTTGAGAAGTATTTGTCGTGGCCTTGAAGAAGGGCAGGACCTAGCATGATTCGGTGCAGAGACAGGGAGGGAGGCTCAGGAGTGATGCAAGGGTCTTGCACAAGGCCTGGGCCCAGGCTGGGTTAGTGCAGGTCCTTAGATGTCGATTCAGGAGTATCCCTTGAGGCTTCATGATGGCTGACCTTAGCCTCATTCAGTACAAGGTCCGAGATGTGGGCTCACGGGTACTTCTTGTGGTCTTGAACAAGGTCAGGACTGAGCATTGTCCTCATAGGGATCGAAATGTGGGCTCGGGAGTTTTTGTTAGGGTCTTGCACAAAGGCACATCGATTCTTTTTCAGTACAGTGAGTGTGATGCCAGTTGGAGAGTGTTTCCTGGGGGCACTAACCAAGGGCAGGACACAAGGACATACACTAGTTCAGAGTCATGGAGCAAGTTGTGGGCTCAGGATTGTAGGTCGAGGGCTTGAATACGATAGGCCTAGCCTGAGAGTCAGAGAGAGGCTCGGTAGTGTTGGCTGGCACCTTGACAAGTGCAGGACCCATCCTAGGTCAGTGCAGAGACGACGTTGTGGGCTCCGGAGTGTTTGTCGGGTCTTGACTAAAGGCAGGGTCCAGCATCAGTGAGTCCTGGGAGTGAGATATGGGCTAAAGAGTGTTAGTCGGGGCATGGAACCAGTGCAGGACTCAGCAGAATTCAGTTCAGGGACAGCGATGTGGGCCCAGGAGCAATTGTCTGGGGCTTGAAGAAGGCCAAAACCCAGTCTGGATCAGAAGAGGAACTGAAATGTGGGCTCCGGAATATTTGTCAAGGGCTTGTGCAAGTACAGGGCCCAACCTGGTTTAGTGCAGGGACCATATGTGGGTCACGCGTGATTCTCCAGATGTGAACAAGCGCAAGACCAGCCTCGGTCAGCAAAGGGAGCTAGATGTGGACTCAGGAGTCGTTTTCAGGGGATTGAACAAGCGCAGGATCCAGCTTGGTTCCATTCAGGGATACAGATCTGCTCTTAGGAGTGTTGTATGTGTCTTGTACAAGGGCAGGTCTCAGCCTGATTCAGTGCATGGACCTAGACCTGGGCCCAGGAATATTTTTCGGAAATTTCAACAACAGATGTGTGCTGAGGAGTGTTTGTTGGAGGCTTTATCCAGTGCATGATTCAGCCTGGTTCACTTCAGGGACCTAGTGTCCTAGGGCTCAGGAGTGTTTGTCGGGGTCTTGCTCAAAGGCATGACCCAGCCTTCATGAATGTAGTGAGTGGAATGTGGGATTGTCTGTTTCCTGATGGACTGAACAATGGCGGTACATATCATATTCCAAGGCATCGAGCTACTTGTCAGCTCTGGATTGTTGGCCAGTAGCTCGAGTAAGGCCAGGAACTAGCGTGAGAGTCAGATGCAGGCTAAGCTATGTCGATAGGGGCCTTGAATAAGTGCAGGACCCAGCATGGTTCATGGCAGGGACATTGATGCGGGCGCAGAGGTGTTTCTTGGGGGTATAAACAAAGTTAGGACCCAGCATGGTTCAGAGCCGGAACCAAGATGTGAGCTCAGGAGTGTTTGTTGGGGGCTTAAACAAAGGCAGGGCCCTATTGGGTCAGGGCAGGGCCCAGGATGTGGGCTTAGGAGCATTTGCAGGGATGCAACAGGGGCAGCTCCCAAAATGCTTCAGTGCCAGACTCAAGGTGTTGGCTCAGGCCTCATATTAGTTGTCATGAACATGGGAAGCACTTAGGTTCATTCTTTGCAGGACCCGACATTTGGGCTAAGGGTTGTCTGTCAGTGCTTGCACGTGGGATGAAGCTAGGTTGGTTCAGTGCAGAGACCAAGATGTGGGTTCAGAAGTATTTGTCGTGGTCTTGTAGAATGGCAGGATGGAGCCTTGTCTGGGTAAGCACCGAAACGAGGCTCAGGCATATTTGTCGGGGTGGAAGAAGGGCACACCCAAACCTGGTTCAGTGCAGTGACCAGGAGGGAGGCTCGGCAGTGTTTGCAAGGGTCTTGCACAAGGCCTGGACCCAGGCTGGGTCAGTGCCGGTCCTTAGTTGTCGATTCAACAGTGTCTGTTGAGGCTTCAAACTGAGCAGACCTTAGCCTTGATCACTTCAGGGACTGAGATGCGGGCTCAGAGGAATTTCTTGTGGTCTTGAACAAAGGCAGGACTGAGCATTGTCCACATAGGGATCGAAATGTGGGCTCGGGAGTGTTTGTTGGGATCTTGCACAAAGGCACGTCAATCCTTGCTCAGTGCAGTGAGTGTGATGCCGGATTGGGAGTGTTTCCTGTGGCGGGGGGGGGGGGCTGACCAAGGGCAGGACACACCCTAGTTCAGAGTCATGGAGTGAGTTGTGGGCTCAGGATTGTAGGTCAGTTGCTTGAATATGGCCGGGCCTAGCCTGAGATTCAGAGAGAGGTTCAGCAGTGTTGGCCAGCACCTAAAACAAGGGCAGGACCCATCCTAGGTCAGTGCAAAGATGATGTAGTGGGCTCAGGAATGTTTGTTGGGGCTTGACTAAAGGCTGGGTCCAACCTGAGTTAGTTCTGGGAGTGAGAAATGGGCTCAGGAGTGTTGGTCAGGGCATGGAACCAGTTCAGGACCCAGCAGAATTCAGTTCAGGGACCACGATGTAGGTCCAGGGAGCGATTGTTTGGATTTGAAGAAGGCCAGGACCCAGTGTGGATCAGTAGAGGAACCGAAATGTGGTCTCTGGAATATTTATCAAGGGCTTGTGCAAATAAAGGTCTCAGCTTGGTTCAGTGCAGGGACCACATGTGGCCTCATGCGTGTCTCTCGGGTCTGAACAAGCGCAGGGCCAGACTGGGTCAGTGAAGGGACCTTGATATGGGCTCAGAAGTCATTTTTAGGGCCTTGAACAAGCAGAGGATCCAGCTTGGTTCTGTTCAGGGACACAGATGTGCGCTAAGGAATGTTGCAGGTGTCATGCACAAGGGCAGGACCCAGCCTGATGCAGTGCACGGACCTAGAGGTGGGCCCAGGAGTATTGATCAGAAGCTTGAACAGATATGTGCTGGGAAGTGTTTTTTGGAGGCTTATCCAATGCAAGATTCAGCCTGCTCACTACAGGGACCTAGTCTCCTAGGGCTGAGGAGTGTTTGTCGGGTTCTTATTCAAAAGCATGACCCAACCTTCTTGAGTGCAGTGAGTGGGATATGGGATCACTAGTGTTTCCTGGTGGAATGAATAAGGCGGTACACTCCATAGTTCCAAGGCATGGAGCTACTAGTAGGCTCAGGATTGCTTGCCGGTGGCTCGAATAAGGCCGGGAATTAGCATGAGAGTCAGATACAGGCTCAGGTATGTTGGTCGTGGCCTTGAATACGTGCAGGACCCAGCCTGGTTCATGCAGGAGTGGAGTTGCAGGCACAGGAGTGTTTCTTGGAGGTATAAACAAAGGCAGGACCCAGCATGGTTCAGTGTCAGACACGAGTTGAGAGCTGAGGAGTGTTTGTCGGGGGCTTGAACAAAGGCAGGGCCCCGCCGGGTACAGTGCAGATCCCATGATGTAGGCTAGGGGCATTTGCGGGGGTGCAACAGGGGCAGCTCCGAAAATGCATCAGTGCCAGGCTCAAGAAGTTGACTCAGGCCTGTTATTAGGCATCATGAACACGGGCAGTGCTTTGCCTCGTTCCATGCAGGGCCCAACATTTGGGCTCAGGGTTATCTGTCCATGCTTTCACTTTGGAAGGAGCTAGCTGGGTTCAGTGCAGTGACCGAGACATGTGTTGAGAAGTATTTGTCATGGCCTTGAAGAAATGCAGGACCTAGTGAAGCTCGGTTTAGGGACCAGGAGGGAGGCTCGGGAGTGTTTGCAAGGGTCTTGCACAAGGCCTGGACTCAGCCTGGTTCAGTGTATGTCCTTAGATATCAATTCAGGAGTATTCGTTTAGGCATACAGATGGGCAGACCTTAGCCTGGTTCAGTACAAGGACCGAGATGCGGGCTCAGAGGTATTTCTCGTGGTCTAGAATAAGGGCGGGACCCAGCATTGTCCACGTAGGGCTCTAAATATGGGCTCGGGCATGTTTGCTGAAGTCCTGTACAAAGGCACGTTGATCCTTGTTCAAAGCAGCGAGTGTGATGCCGGATCGGGAGTGTTTCCTGGGGGGACTGACCAAGGGCAGGACACAAGGACACACCCTAGTTCAGAGTCAGGGAGTAAGTTGTGGGCTCAGGATTGTAGGTCAGTGGCTTGAATATGGCCAGGACTAGCCGGAGAGTCAGAGAAAGCCTCAGCAGTGTTGGCTGGCACTTTGAACAAGTGCAGGACCCATCCTAGGTCAATGCAGAGATGACGTTATGGGCTCAGGAATGTTTGTTGGGACTTGACTAAAGGCAGGGTTCAACCTGTGTGAGTTCTGGGAGTGAGATATGGGCTCAAGTTGTTGGTCAGGGCATGGAACCAGTTCAGGACCCAGCAGAATTCAGTTCAGGGACTGCAAAGTGGGCCCAGGAGCAATTGTCTGGGGCTTGAGAAGGCCAGGACCCAGTCTGGATCCATAGAGGGACTGAAATGTGGGCTTCAGAATATTTGTTGAGGGCTTGGTCAAGTACAGGGCCCAGATTGGTCTGTGCAGGGACCGTATGTGGCCTCATGTGTGTCTCTGTGGTGTGAACAAGCTCAGGACCAGCCTGGGTCAGTGAAGGGTCCTAGATGTGGGCTCAGGAGTCGTTTTTAGGGGCTTGAACAAGTGCAGGATCCAGCTTGGTTCAGGGACACAAATGTGCAGTAAGGACTGTTGTAGGTGTCATGCACAAGGGCAGGACCCAGCCTGATTCAGTGCGCGGAACTAGAAGTGTTCCAGGAATATTTTTTGGAAGCTTATACAACAGATGTGTGCTGGGGAGTGTTTGCCAGTTGCTCTATCCAGTACAAGACTCAACCTGGTTGACTGCAGGGACCTTGTGTCCTAGGGCTCAGGATTGTTTGTTGGGGTCTTGTCAAAGGCATGACCCAGCCCTCTTGAGTGCATCGAGTGGGATATGGGATGGCCTGTGCTTCCTGGGGGACTGAACAATGGTGGTACTTACCATAGCTCTGAGGCATGGAACTAGTTGTCAGTTCAGGATTGCTTACCGGTGGCTCGAATAAGGCCGGAAACAAGTATGAGAGTCAGATACAGATTCAGGATTGTTGGTCGCGGCCTTGAATACCTACAGGACGCAGCTTGGTTCATGGCAGGGATGGAGTTGCAGGCCAGAAGTGTTTTCAGGGGTGTAAACAAAGGCAGGACCCAGCATGGTTCAGTCCCAGACCCGAGTTGTCAGCTCAGGAGTGTTTGTCAGGTGCTTGAAAAAAGGCACAGCCCCGGCGGGATCAGCAGGGCCCAAGATGTGGGCTCAGGAGCATTCGCTGGGGTGCAACAGGGGCAACTCCCAAAATGCTTCAGTGCCTTGCTCAAGATGTTGGCTAAGGCCTGTTATTAGGGGTCATGAACATGCGCAGCGCATTGCCTCATTCCATGCAGGACTCGACATTTGGGCTCAGGGTTGTCTGTCATTGCTTGCACGTCGGAAGAACCTAGCCCTGTTCAGTGCATTGACCGAGACGTGTGTTGAGAAGTATTTGTTGCAGCCATGAAGAAGGGCAGCACCAAGCATGATTTGGTGTGGATACAGGGAGGGAGGCTCAGGAGTGTTTGCAAGGGTCTTGCACAAGGTTGGGCCCAGCCTGGGTCAGTGCCAGTTCTTAGATGTTGATTCAGAAGTATCCATTGAGGTTTCAATATGGGCAGACCTTAGACTCGTTCACTACAGGGAACAGCCGTGTAGCGCGTGGAACTATATATGGGCTCAGAGGTAATTCTTGTGGTCTTGAACAAGGGCAGGATCGAGCACGTAAGCATAGGTATCGAAATGTGGGCTCAGGGGTGTTTGTTGGGATCTTGCACAAAGGCACATCAATCCTTGTTCAGTGCGGCGAGTGCGATGCTGGATTAGGAGTGTTTCCTTGGGGAACTGACCAAGGGCAGGACAGAGGACACACCCTAGTTCAGAGTCAGGGAGTATGATTTGGGCTCAGGATTGTAGGTCCATTGCTTGAATGTTGCCAGGCCTAGCCTGAGAGTAAGAGAGTCTCATCAGTGTTAGCTGGCACCAAGAACAAGGGCAGGACACATCCTAGGTCAGTGCAGAGATGACGTGTGGGCTCAGGAGGGTTGGTAAGTGCTGAACTAAAGGCAAGATCCAGCATGCATGAATCCTGGGAGTGAGATATGGGCTAAAGAGTATTGGTCGTGGCATGGAACCAGTGCAGGACCCAGCAGAGTTCAGTTCATCAGGGAAAGTGATGTGGGCCTAGGAGCGATTGTCTGGGGCTCTAGAAGGCCAAAACCCAGTGTGGATCGGTAGAGGAAGCAAAATGTGGGCTCCGGAATATTTGTCAAGGACATGTGCAATACAGAGCCCAGCTTGGTTCAGTGCAGGGACAAATGCGGCCTCACGCTTGTCTCTCGTGTCTGAACAAGCGCAGTATAAGCATTGGTCAGCGAAAGGACCTAGATTTGGGTTCAGGTGTCGTTTTTAGGGGCTTCAACAAGTGCAGGATCCAGTTTGGTTCCATTCAGGGACATAGATGTGTGCTAAGGAATGTTGTAGGTGTCATGAATAAGGGCAGGACACAGCGTGATTCAGTACACGGAACTAGAGGTGGGTCCAGGAGCATTTCTTGGAAGCTTGAACAACAGATGTGCACTGGGGAGTGTTTGCCGGAGGCTTTACCAGTGCTAGAATCAGCCTGGTTCAATGCAGGGACCTAGTGTCCTAGGGATCAGGAGTGTTTGTCGGGGTCTTGCCCTAAGGCCTGACCCAGCCTTCTTGAGTGTAGCGAGTGGGATGTGGGATGGCCTGTGTTTCCTGATGGACTGAACAATGGCGGTACACACCGTAGTTCCGAGGCATCAAGCTACATGTCTGCTCAGGATTGCTTGCCATTGCCTCAAAAAAGTCTGGGTGAGTCTAGCGTGAGGGTAAGATGCAGGCTCAACTATGGTTGTAGGGGCCTTGAATAAGTGCAGGACCCAGCCTGGTTCATGGCAGGGACTTAGATGCGGGCACAGAGGTGTATCTCTGGGGCGTAAAGAAAGACAGGACCCAGCATGGTTCAGAGCTGGAACTGAGATGTGAGCTCAGGAGTGTTTGCTGGGGGCTTGAACAAAGGCAGGGCCCTGAGGGTCAGTGCAGAGCCTAGGATGTGGGCTTAGGGGCATTTGCAGGGATGCAACAGGGGCAACTCCCAAAATGCTTCAGTTGCAGACTCAAGATGTTGGCTCAGGCCTGATATTGGCGGTCATGAACATGGGAAGCACTTAGCCTCATTCCATGCAGGACCCGACATTTGGGCACAGGGTTGTCTGTCAGTACTTGCACTTGGGAAGAAGATAGCCTGGTTCAGTGCAGAGACCAAGACGTGGGTCAGGAGTATTTGTCATGGCCTTGAAGAAGGGCAGGACCCAGCCTGGTCTGGGTAAGCACTGAAAATAGCCTCAGGAGAATATTTCAGGGTGGAAGAAGAGCAGGACGCAACCTGGTTCAGTGCACCTATGGGGAGGGAGGCTCGGGAATGTTTGCAAGTGTCTTGCACAAGGCCTGGACCCAGCCTGGGTCAGTGCAGGGCTTAGAAGTCAAGTCAGGAGTATCTCTTGAGGCTTCAAGATGTGCTGACCTTAGCCTGGTCAATACAAGGACCGAGATGCAGGCTCAGTGGTATTTTGTGTTTACGAACAAGGGCAGGACCGAGCATGGTCCGCATAGGTATCGAAATGTGGGCTCGGGAGCGTTTGTTGGGGTCTTGCACAAAGGCACTTCGAGCCTTCTTCAAGGCTGTGAGTGCGATGCCAGATTGGGAGTGTTTCCTATGGGGACTGACTAAGGGCAGGTTCCACCCAATTTCAGAGTCAGGGAGCGAGTTGTGGGCTCAGGATTGTTGGTCGATTTGAATATGGCCACGACTAGCCAGAGAGTTGGACAGAGTCTTAGCAGTGTTGTCTGGCAGCTTGAACAAGGGCAGAACCCATCCTAGGTCAGTGCAGAGAGGACGTAGTGGGCTCAGGAATGTTTGTCGGGCATGACGAAAGGCAGGGTCCAACCTGTGTGAGTTCTGGGAGTGAGATGTGGTTTCAAGTTGTTGGTCAGGGTATGGAACCAGTTCACCACCCAGCAGAATTCAGTTCAAGGACCATGATGTGGGCCCAGGAGTGATTGTCTGGGGCTTGAAAGAGGCCAGAACCCAGTCTGGATCTGAAGAGGGACCAAAATGTGGGCTCTGGAATATTTGTCGAGGGCTTGGTCCCGTACAGGGCCCAGCTTGGTTCAGTGCAGGGACCATATGTGGCCTCTCACATGTCTCTCAGGTCTGAACAAGCACAGGACCAGCCTGGGTCAGGGGAGGGACCTAAATGTGGGCTCAGGAGTCATTTTCAGGGGGTGAACAAGCGGAGGATCCAGCTTGGTTCTGTTCAGGGACACAGATGTGTGCTAAGGAGTGTTGTAGGTGTCATGCACAAGGGCAGGACCCAGCCTGATTCAGTGCAAAGACCTAGAAGTGGGCCCAGGAGAATTTTTTGGAAGCTTAAACAACAGATGTGTGCTGGGGAGTGCTTTCCAGAGTCTTTATCCAGTGCAAGACTCAGCGTGGTTCACTGCAGGGACCTGGTCGCCTAGGGCTCAGGAGTGTTTGTTGGGTTCTTGTTCAAAAGCATGACCCAACCTTCTTGAGTGCAATGAGTGGGATGTGGGATCGCTTGTGTTTCCTGGGGGAATGAACAATGGTGGTACATGTTAGGGACCAAACGACAGTCTCTAGGACCTGAGTCATGTTCACCAAAAAGAGACAGGATATGCGCTCATCCTGCCTGGCCAGTCATGTAACGCCAGCTATTCCTGTAACTGAGACAAAGGACTGCCTGTATATAAGCCACCATACTCCTTTGTTCCGGGCTCTTGTCGGATTCCCTTGTGTGGGATGAGACTTGGGCCCTAGCTTGCTAGAGATAAACTCCCTTCTTGTTTTTGCATTACTGTGGTGGACTTGCTCTCTCGGTCGGTTCGGAGATACAGGCTCAGAGCATAACATCTGGGGGCTCATCCGGGATCTTCGTCCTGCCGGGAAGGACAACTCTCCTGATAAAAGGGAGTAACCTCGTTAGGAGATAAGAGCTCTGAGCACCGGTGCTAATGTTGCAGAAGCCCAGATTAAGTCCGGGGTCCAGTTTCATGCTGGGGAAGCATCTGGGTGTAAAGTGCAGAGGTAAGCCCAGTGTAAGGCCGGGGCCCGGTTTCATGCTGGGGAGGCGGCTGGCTCTGGTTACTGGATTAAGCCCAGCATAAGGCCGGGGCCCAGTTTCATGCTGGGGAGGCAGCTGGCTCTGTGAACATCCTGCAGGTAAGATTGAGTACATTGTTTGTGGCCACCTTGTGTTTGTTATCTGTTTGTCTATTCGTGGTGTCTGTGGTGCTCTTTGTGTGCTCTGTTGGCTCCCAGTGTACTTTTCTGTGATCAAGGGACAAACAGCTTCTACTCCTTTATCTCTTATGATTAACCACTTCTCTGATTTCAAGTCTAGAGTACAAAATATATCATTGCTGGTAAAAAAAAAAAAAAAGCAAGTTAGTAACTTTTTGTTCTGCTGAGTGGCCTGCTTTTGATGTCAGCTGGCCACAAGAAGGCACCTTCAGCCTGCCTACTATTCGAGTGGTCAGAGAAAAGGTGCTCGCCCCCTACACTTTGGGACACACAGCCAGACCAAACTCCATACATTTTGGTCTGACAGGACCTGGTGGAAACCCCCCTGGCCTGGCTAAAACCTTTTGTTTTTCAGCCCCTCACTTCCCTTCCCTCTTCCCCACCCTTGCTTCCACAGGTTCCACAGGTTTCATCAGGAAAAGCCAGAAAGAAAACCAAGACTTCAGCTCCTCCCAGGAAAAGGGGCCCTGCCTAGGGAACTCGAAAAAAGGCCAAAAAAAAAAAAAAATGGCCGGCGTAGCAGAAGAAGACCCGGAGTTTCCCTCCTCCACCGTTCATGTGTTTCCGGTCTGGGCGGGGCCAGCCAGAGAGGGTAGAAAACGGACATATCAGTATTGGCCCTTCTCCACTAGTGATTTGTACAATTGGAAAACCCAGACTCCCTCCTTCTCTGAAAAACCGCAGGGTCTTATTGAACTTTTAGAGTCTATCCTGTTTACTCACAATCCCGCTTGAGATGATTATCAGCAACTGTTACAGGTACTTTTTACTACAGAGGAGCACAAATAGATCCTGTCAAAAGCCCGGAAAAATTGTGCCAGAGGTGGATGGGAGGCCCACAATACAGCCTAACCTCATTGAGGAGGGGGTCCCCTTGGTGCGACCCAACTGGGACTTTGAAAGTGCTAAAGGTAAGGAGCGTCTCCGAGTGTACCGTCAGACTCTCATGGCTGGCCTTAGAGTCACCACCAAAAAGCCAACTAAATTGGCCAAAACAAATTCAGTGAGATAAGAGCCAAATGGGAGCCCAGCAGCCTTCCTGAAAAGGATAATGGAAGGTTTTAGACAGTATACCCCTATGGACCCACAGGCAGATGAGTCACGAGCGGCAGTTATGTTAGCATTTATAAATCAAGCAGCCCCAGATATTAAAAAAAAGTTACAAAAGATAGAGAGGTTAAGTAAACAATCCTTGCAAGATCTAGTGAGGGCAGCCAAGAGAGTTTTTAATCATAGAGAGACCCCAGAAGAGAAAGAGGACCACATTAAAAAAAAATTAGAGCTTAAAAAAAAACATAAAAATCAAAAAGACCTGGCCCAGATATTTTTTGCTGGGGTTAAAAACAAAAACAGGTTCCAGGGGAAAAAAAAAATTGGACTCAAAAACTGAAAAAAACAAAAACAAAAACGACAAGGCGTAAGCTTGAAAAAAACCAATGTGCGTTTTGTAAAGAGTTTGGACATTGGAAAGATAAATGCCCCCCCCAAAATCTAAAAGAGGGGCCCAAGAACCCCAAGGATGTGACTCCCTCTCCAGACAGTCATATCCTCTATGCGGGTGAGGATAGCGACTAGGGGGGTCAGGGCTCAAAGCCCCTCCCCAAGTCCTGGGTAACTATAAATGTGGAGGAAAAACTGATTGGCTTCATGGTGGATACAGGAGCTCAATACTCAGTCTTAAACCAAAAAGATGGACCCATGTCTAAGAAAAGTAGCTGGGTGCAGGGAGCAACCGGGACTAAGTGATACGGATGGACTACAAAACGGCATGTAAACTTGGGGGCCCACCAAGTGACCCATTCCTTTCTGGTGACATCTGAGTGTCCAGCGCCCTTGTTGGGAAGAGATTTGCTGTCTAAAGTAAATGCCCAAGTTCATTTCGACCACGGGCAAGTGTCAGTTTTAGATGAAACCGGGCATCCTCTTCAGGTCTTGTCTCTGGCATTAAAAGATAAATACAGACTGTACTTGACAAAGGCCCCAGCGACAATAAGTCCAGAAGTACAGCCATGGGTTCAGAGATACCCTCAGGCCTGGGCTAAAACAGCAGGAATGGGACTGGCCAAACTGAGGCCCCCTATTATTGTGAAACTAAAAGCCAGTGCCTCACCAGTGAGAGTGCAACAATATCCCATGAGTCAAGAAGCTCGGCAAAAAAAAAATACTCCTCACATACAATGCCTCATAGACGCTAGGGTCTTGAGAAGGTGCTGGTCCCCATAAAACACTCCCCTGTTGCCTGTGAAAACGCCTGGGGGAACTGATTTTAGACCGGTTCAAGATCTATGAGAAGTCAACAAATGGGTAAATGATATTCATCCTATGGTTCCTAACCCTTATACATTGCTAAGCAACTTACCTCCAAACTACATTTGGTACACTGTTTTAGATTTAAAAGATGCCTTTTTCAGTTTGCCTCTTGCCCCCACAAGCCAAAAGATCTTTGCCTTCAAATGGCAGGAAGAAGGTGGTCAGACCCCTGTGCAGCTGACAGGGACTCGCTTACCACAGGGTTTCAAAAACTCGCCCACGTTATTTAACGAGGCCCTGGATGAAGACCTCCATGAGTACTGGGTTGAACACACTACCGTTGTTTTATTACAATATGTTGATGACCTTATGCTGGCAGCGGCTACAGAAAAAGAGTGCCAAGAGGCAACAGGTGACCTTCTCCAAACCTTGGGGACTTTGGGTTACAGGGCCAGTGCCAAAAAGGCCCAGATTGCCAAGCAAGAGGTTACATACCTCAGTTATAAGATAAAACAGGGCCAGAGGTGGCTAACACAGGCTATTAAAAAAACCATCCTCCAGATCCCTGAGTTGGCTAACACTAGACAAGTGAAAAAATTTCTGGAAACTGTGGGATATTGCTGGTTATGGATCTTGGGGTTTGCAAAAAAGGCCAGGCCCCTATATAAGGGGACCAAAGAAAAAAAAAAAAAACAAACAAACAAGGACTAAAAATGGACTGAGCCAATGAAAGAGGCCTTCCAAGAGCTCAGGCAAGCCTTGCTAGAGGCTCCTGCCCTTGCCCTCCCTGATCCATCTAAGCCTTTCCAATTATTTGTAGATGAAAAGCGGGGGATAGGAAAAGGGGTACTAACACAAAGATGGAGACCATGGAAGCGACCTGTAGCTTACCTTTCCAAGAGACTGGACCCAGTGGCAGCTGGATGGCCACCTTGCCTCCGTATCATCACGGCCACCACGCTCTTAGTCCACAATGCTAATAAACTGACTTATGGACAGAGACTCTTGGTCTACACTCCTCATGCCATAGAGAGAGTTTTAAAGCAACCCCCAGGTAAATGGATTTCTAATGCCCGCTTGACACACTACTTAGGCCTTGCTACTTGACACCCCAAGGATTCACTTCCAAACACCCTGCACTCTAAATCCGGCCACTCTTTTGCCCAATCCGGAGGAAAATAGCCCCCTCCATGATTGTGATGAGATACTGGCTGGGGTAACAGCAATGCGAAAAGACTTAACCGATACTCCACTGGATAACAGTGAGCTAACATGGTTCACAGATGGCAGCAGTTGTGTAAAAGATGGACAGAGATGGGCAGGAGCCACAGTAGTAGATGACTCTGGACAGACGATATGGGCAGAGGCCCTTCCCCAGGATACCTCAGCACAAAAGGCAGAGTTAATTGCCCTGATTCAAGCATTAGAGAGAGCCAAAAATAAATAAATAAACAACTATTTTCACTGACAGTCGCTATGCTTTTGGCACGGTACACATCCAGGGCCCAATATATCGGGAATGGGGGTTTTAACAGCTAAAAAGAGAGAAATTAAAAACTTGCCTAAAATCTGTAGACCTTTAGAGGCTGTACAGATGCCTCGGGCTGTGTCAATAGTACAGGTACCTGGACATCTGAAGGATGACAGCCCCACGGCACGAGGGAATCGTGCCGCAGACCTGGCAGCTCAAAAAGTAGCTGATGAAGATTTCATCACCCCTGTGTTGGCGATTGGACTTCCACCTCCAGGTATGAGAACTCTGCCCCCAACCCCTGAGTATTCATCCACAGACCTTGCTTGGATCCAAAAACACACCAACCTTCAAAAAGATAAAGATAGATGGTACCAAGACTCAGACAGCTACTTGATACTCCCTGCTCAGTTGGGACGGTAACTATGTGAGCATTTATACTTGTCTACTCATCTGGGAAAAAAAAAAAAAAAAGACTCTGATGCTCTTTCAAACTGCGTGCCTGCGATTTCCCCGGCACCAGACAACTGTAAAAAACATAGTGCATGATTGTAAGGTGTGTCAACGGATGAGGCCAGGAAAAGGACAACATGCAGGACTGAGGTATTGGGGAAAAGGACCAGGGCAACACTGGGAAATAGATTTCACCGAGGTAAGGCCAGGCAAATATGGTTACTGATACTTGTTAGTGTTGGTGGATACCTTCTCAGGGTGGATGGAGGCTTTTCCTACAAAGGAAAAAACCGCAATGATAGTGGCAAAAAAAAAAAAAAAAAAGATTAAAAAAAAAAAATAGTTCCCAGGTTTGGCCTGCCAGTGACCATCGGCTCTGATAATGGACCTGCTTTTGTGAGTCAAATAGTTCAGAGCCTTGCCCTAGCCCTGGAGACTAAATGAAAGTTACATTGTAAATACAGTCCACAGAGCTCAGGACAAGCAAAAAAAAAAAAAAATGAATCAGACTCTAAAAAAACTTTAACTAAATTGGCTATAGAGACTGGCGGGGACTGGGTGACCCTCCTTCCCTTCGCCCTATTCCGTGTGCGTAATACTCCTTATCAACTTAATCTGACCCCATTTAAAATTCTGTATGGGAGACCTCCCCCTGTATGTCCAATATTAAAAAAAAAAAAAAAACACTACCACCTCCCATGCTGGGACAATTCCAAGAGGCCTTGATGGCCTTAAGCAAGGTACACTCTCGGGTCTAAAAACTGCTCCAGGAAATACATGTGGGTCAAAATAAGGGAACTATTCCCTCACATGACATTGGCCCAGGAGATTGGATATGGGTCAAAAGGCACCAAACCAAGGCACTAGAACCCAAATAAAAGTGCCCTTATGTTGTTCTTCTTACCACCCCAACTGCCCTAAAGGTCGACGGTATTGGGCCTTGGGTGCATTGCAACCACGTACGCCCAGCTGCTTCAGCAGAGCAAAAAGATGCTAAAAAAAAAAATGGAAAGCATCTCTGCACCCGTCCAACCCCTGAGGCTAAAGCTTCAAAGGCGCCAACAGGACCAGGACAGCTCAGCTGGGCCGTCTTCTGGATGACCCAGTTACTCTGCTCCGGAGCTGCCAGTGTGAACCTGCATCAACCCGTCAAAATCACCTGGAAGCTGCAAAATAGACTAACACGTGAGATGCTTAACTCCACCACTGCAATACATCCACCAATACTTGGTGGCTAGACTTATACTTTGACCTTAAGCCAGTGGTAAATGTACCCTGAAAGAGGGGCAAGCTCCCAAATCATGCATTCTGGGCATGTCCAGGTGCACCCAGGCAAAACTAAAAGATGTGGAGAGATACAGAAAAGACTCTGTGCTGCCCTAAAAAAGAGTGTTGTTTTTATGCTGATCACACAAAAATAGTTTTAAAAAAATCTATGGCCAAAGTAAGAGAGAGACTAGCCCAACATAAACGAAAACGTGAGGCTCAACAAGGATGGTTTGAGTCTTGGTTTCAACAATCCCCTTGGTTGACCACCCTAATCTCCACCTTGCTGGGAACCCTGCTACTACTTCTACTGATGCTTACCTTTGGCCCATGTATTATCAATAGACTTATAGCCTTTGTAAAGGAACGCATAAATACAGTACAGCTGTTTGTTCTTCAACAACAATATCAAACTGTGTCTTAGGACCAAGAGGAAGATTCCTCTATATGATCTAAGGACAGGGGGGAATGTTAGGAACCAAACGACGGTCTCTAGGACCTGAGTCATGTTCACCAAAAAGAGACAGGTTATGCACTCCTCCTGCCTGGCCAATCATGTAACGCCAGCTATTCCTGAAACTGAGACAAAGGACTGCCTGTATATAAGCCGCCATACTCCTTTGTTCCGGGCTCTTGTCGGATTCCCTTGTGTGGGATGAGACTTGGGCCCTAGCGTGCTAGAGATAAACTCCCTTCTTGTTTTTGCATTACTGTGGTGGACTTGCTCTCTCGGTAGGTTCGGAGATATGGGCTCGGAGCATAACAGTACACTCCCTAGTTCCAAGGCATGGAGCTACTTGTAGGCTCAGGATTGCTTGCCGGTGGCTTGAATAAGGCCGGGAACTAGCATAAGAGTCAGATACAGGCTCAGGTATGTTGGTCGGGGCCTTGAATACCTGCAGTACCCAGCCTGCTCATGGCAGGGACGGAGATGCGGGCACAGGAATGTTTCTTGGAGGCGTAAACAAAGGCAGAACCCAGCATGTTTCAGTGCCAGAACCGAGATGAGAGCTGAGGAGTATTTGCCGGGGGCTTGAACCAAAGCAGGGCCCCACCGGGATCAGTGCAGGGCCCATGAATTGGGCATAGGAGCATTTGCTGGTATTTTATAACAGGGGTAGCTCCCAAAATGCTTCAGTGCCAGGCTCAAGAAGTTGGTGCAGGCTTCTTATTAGGGTTCATGAACAGTGGCAGCGCTTTGCCTCCTTCCATGCAGGACACGACATTTGGGCTCAGGGTTGTCTGTCAGTTCTTGCACGTGGGAAGAAGCTAGCCTCATTCAGTGCAGAGACTGAGACATGGGTTCAAAGGTATTTGTCGTGGCCTTGAAGAAGGGGAGGACCCAGCCTGGTTCAATGCAGCAACTGGGAGGGAGGCTTGGGAGTGTTTCCAAGGGTTTTTCACAAGGCCTGGACCCAGCCTAGGTCAGTGCAGGTCCTTAGATATCAACTCAGGTGTAGGCGTTGAGGCTTAATTGGGCAGAAAGTAGCCTGGTTCATTAAAGGGACCAGGATGTGGGCACAGAGGTATTTCATGGTTTTGAACAAGGGCAGGACCGAGTGTGGTCCATGTAGGTATCGAAACGTGGGCTGCAGAGCATTTGTAGTGGTCTAGTGCAAGGGCACATCGAACCTTGTTCAGTGCAGCCAGTGCGATTCGGATTGGGAGTGTTTCCTAAGGGGACTGACCAAGGGCAGGAAACATCCTAGTTCAGAGTCAGGGAGAGAGCCTAGCATGTGGCCTGGCACGGTAAGTAGGTGGTTTGATATGGCCAGGGCTAGCCGGAGAGTCACACAGAGGCTCAGCAGCGTTGGCCGAAACCTTGAACCTGGGTAGGACCCTTCCTAGGTCAGTACATAGACGATGTAGTGGAATCAGGAATGTTTGTCGGAGCATGCCCAAAGGCAGGGTCCAACCTGCGTGAGTTCTGGGATTGAGATCTGGGCTCAAGTTGTTGGTCAGGGCATGGAACCAGTTCAGGACCCTGCAGAATTCAGTTCAGAGACCACGATGTGGGCCCAGGAGCCATTTTCTGAGGATTGAAGAAAGCCAGGAGCAAGTCTGGAGCAAAAGAAGGACAGAAATGTGGGCTCCGGAATATTTGTCGAGGGTTGCTCAAGTACAGGGCCCAGATTGGTTCAGTGCAGGGACCATATGCTGGGAATGACCCAGCCTGGTCCGGGTACGCACCGAAATGAGCCTCAGGAGTATTTGTCGGGGGGAAGTAGGGCAGGACTTAGCCTGGTTTGGTGCAGCAACTGTGAGGGTGGCTCGGGAGCCTTTGAAAAGGCCTTGCACAAGGCCTGGATCCAGCCTGGGTCAGTGCAGGTCCTAGATGTCAATTCTGGAGTATCCGTTGAGGCTTTAAGAGGGCAGAAATTAGCCTAGTTCAGTAGAGTGACTGGAATGCGGGCTCAGGGGTATTTTGTGGTCGTGAACAAGGGCAGTTCCAAGCATGGTACGTGTAGGTATGAAATGTGGAATCGGGTGCGTTTGTTGGGATCTGGCACAAAGGCCTTTGATTCTGGTTCAGTGCTGCGAGTGTGATGCCAGATAGGAGTGTTTCCTATGGGGACTGACCAAAGGCAGAACACACCCTAGTTCAGAGCCAGGGAGCAAATTGTGGGCTCAAATTGTAGGTCGGTGGTTTGAATATGGCCAGGAGTAGCCGGAGAGTCAGAGAGACACTCAGCAGTGTTGGCTGGCACCTTGAACAAGGGCAGGACCCATCCTAGGTCAGTGCAGAGACGACTTAGGGGGCTCAGGAATGTTTGTTGGGGCATGACTAAAGGCACGGTCCAACCTGCATGAGTTCTGGGAGTGAGATATGGGCGCAAGTTGTTGGTCAGGGCATGGAACCAGTTCACCACCCAGCAGAATTCAGTTCAGGGACCATGATGTGGGCCCAGGTGTGATTGTCTGGGGCTTGAAGAAGGGCAGAACACAGTCTGGCTCAGAAAAGGGACCGAAATGTGGGTTCTGGATTATTTGTCGAGGGCTTTGTCAAGTACAGGGCCCAGATTGGTTCCGTGTATGGGGCATATGTGGCCTCACCCGTGTCTCTCGGGTCTGAGCAAGCACAGGACCAGCCTGGGTCAGCAAAGGGACCTAATGTGGGCTCAGGAATCGTTTTCAGGGGCTTGAGCAAGCACAGGGTCCAGCTTTGTTCTGCTCAGTACCAAAGATATGCACTAAGGGGTGTTGTAGATGTCATGCACAAGGGCAGGACCCAGCCTGATTCAGTTCATGGAATAGAAGTGGGCCCAGGAATACTTAGTCAAAGCCTGAAGAACAGATGTATGCTAGGGAGTGTTTGCCGAAGGCTTTATCCAGTGTAGATTCAGCCCTGTTCACTGCTGGGACTTAGTCTCCTAGGGCTCAGGAGTGTTTCTCAGGTTCTTGTTCAAAGGCCTGACCCAGGATTCTTGAGTGCAGTGAGTGGGATGTTTAATCGCTAGTGTTTCCTGGGGTAATGAACAATGGCAGTTGTCTCCATAGTTCCACGGCATGGAGCTACTTGTCGGCTCAGGATTGCTTGCCGTTGGCTCGAGTAAGGCCGGGAAATAGCAGGAGAGTCAGATACAAGCTCAGCTATGCTGGTCGGGGCCTTGAAAAAGTCCAGGACCCAGTCTGGTTCATGGCAGGGGTGGAGTTGCGAGCGCAGGCATGTTTCTCGGAGACGCAACCAAAGCAGGACCTACATGGTTCAGTGCTGCAACCGAGTGCAAGCTCAGGAGTGTTTGTCGGGGGCTTGAACAAAGGCAGGGCCCTGAACAAAGGCAGGGCCCTGTCGGGAGCTGTGCAGGGCCCATGAAGTGGGCATAGGAGCATTCACTGGGGTGCAACAGGGGTAGCTCCCCAAAATGCTTCAGTGCCAGGCTCAAGAAGTTGGCGCAGGCTTGTTATAACGGGTCATGAACATGGGAAGCACTTAGCCTTGTTCTGTGCATGACTTGACCTCTGTGCACTGGGTTATCTGTCAGAGCTTGCACGTGGGAAGAAGCTAGCGTGGCTCAGGGCAGAGACCGAGACGCGGGTTGAAAAGTATTTGTCCTGGCCTTGAGGACCCAGCCTGGTCTGGGTAAGCACTGAAATGAGCCTCAGGAGTATTTGTCGGGGTGGAAGACGAGCAGGATGCAGCCTGGTTCGGTGCAAAACTGGGAGGGTGCCTCGGGAGTGTTTGCAAGTGTCTTGCACAAAGCCTGGACCCAGTCTGGGTAATTGCAGGTCCTTAAATGTCAATTCAGGAGTATCTGTTGAGGCTTCAAGATGGGCAGACCTTAGCCTGGTTCAATACAAGGACCTAGAGGCGGGCTCAGGTGTATTTCGTGGTCTTGAAGAAGGACAGGAGTGAGCATGGTCCACTAGGTATGGAAATGTGGGCTCGGGATCATTTGTTGGGGTCTTGCACAAAGGCACGTTGAGCCATGTTCAGAGCAGTGAGTGTGATGCCAGATTGAGAGTGTTTCCTATGGGGACTGACCAAGGGCCGGACACACCCTAGTTCAGAGTCAGGGAGTGAGTTGTGGGCTCAGGATTGTAGGTCTGTCCCTGAATATCGCCAGAGTCAAAGAGAGGCACAGCAGTGTTGGCCAGCACCCTGAAGAAGTGCCGGACCTCTCTTAGGTCAGTGCAGAGACGACGGTGTGGGCTCAGAAGTGTTTCCCGGGGCTTGACTGAAGACAGGGTCCCACCTGCGTGAGTTCTGGGAGTGAGCTATGGGCTCAAGAGTGTTGGTCAGGGCATGAAACCACTTCAGGAAGCAGCACAGTTCTGTTCAGGGACCGTGATGTGGGCCCAGGATCGACTGGCTGGGGTTTGAAGAAGGCCAGGACCCAGTCTGGATCAGTAGAGGGACCAAAATGAGGGCTCTGGAATATGAGTCGAGGACTTTTGAAAGTACAGCACTCAGCTTGGTTCAGGGCAGGGACCATGCCTCTCGTGTCTGAACAAGAGCAAGACCAACCTGGGTCAGAGAAGGGATCTGGATGTGGGATCAGGAGTCCTTTTCAGGATCTTGAACAAGCTCAGGATCCAGCTTGGTTCCGTTGAGGGCCACAGATGTGCACTAGAGAGTGTTGTACGTGTCATACACGAGGGCAGGACCCAGCCTGATTCAATACACAGACCTAGAGGTGGAGCCAGGAATATTTTTCAGAAGCTTGGACAACAGATGTGTGCTGGGGAGTGTTTGCCAGAGGCTTTACCAGTGCAAGAGTCAGCCTGTTTCACTGCAAGGACCTAGTGTCCAGGGGCTCAAGAGTGTTGGTCTCAGTCTTGCTCAAAGCATGACCCAGCCATCTTGAGTGTAGCGAGTGGGAAGTGGGATCGCTGTGTTTCCTGATGGACTGAACAATGGCAGTATGCACCATAATTCCAAGGCATGGAGCTACCTGTTGGCTCAGGATTGCTTGCCGTTGGCTCAAAATAAAGCCGGGAATTAGCATGAGAGTCAGATGCAGGCTCAGCTATGTTGGTAGGGGCCTTGAATAAGTGCAGGACTCAACCTAGTTCATGGTAGGGCCTTAATGATGGCACAGAGGTGTATCTCCGGGGCGTAAACAAAGTCAGGACCCAGCATGGTTCAGAGCCAGAACTGAGATGTGAGCTCAGGAGTGTTTGTCAGGGGCTTGAATAAAGGCAGGGCCCTGCCAGGTCAGTGCAGGGCCCAGGATGTGGGCTTAGGAGCACTTGCAGGGATGCAACAGGGGCAGCTCCCAAAATGCTTCCTTGCCAGAGTCAGGATGTTGGCTCAGGCCTCATATTAGGGGTCATGAACATGGGAAGCACTTAGTCTCATTCCCTGCGGGACCCAACATTTGGGGCAGTGTTGTCTGTCAGTGTTTTCACGTTGGAAGAAGCTAGCCTGGTTCAGTGCAGAGACCGAGACGTGGGTTCAGAAGTATTTGTCATGGCTTTGATGAAGGGCAGGACCCAACCTGATTTGGGTAAGCACTGAAAAGCTCCATAGGAGTATTTGTTGGGGTGGAAGAAGGGCAGGATCCAGCCTGGTTTGGTGCAGCGCCCGGGAGGGAGGCTCGGGAGTGTTGGCAAGGGTCTTGCACAAGGCCTGGACCCAGCCTGGGTCAGTGCATGTCCTTAAATGTCAACTCAGGAGTATCCATTGAGGCTTTCATTGGGCAGAAAGTAGCCAGGTTCAGTAAAGGGACCAAGATGTGGGCACAGGTGTATTTCGTGGTTTTGAACAAGGGCGGGACGAGTATGGTCCGCGTAGATACCAAAATGTGTGCTCGGAAGCGTTTCAAGTGGTCTTGCTCCAAGGCATGTTGAACCTAGTTCAGAGCAGCGAGTGCGATGCCGGATTGGCAGTGTTTCCTATGGCGACTGACCAAGGGCAGGAAACACCCTAGTTCAGAGTCAAGGAGCGAGCTGTGGGCTCAGAATTGTAAGTAGGTGGTTTGAATATGGCCAGGAATAGCCAGAGAGTCTGAGAGAGGCTCAGCAGTGTTGGCCAAAACCTTGAACAAGGGCAGGACCCATCCTTGGTCAGTACAGAGATGGCGTAGTGGGCTCAGGAATATTTCTCAGGGCATGACCAAAGGCAGGGTCCAACCTGCATGAGTTCTGGGATTGAGATATGGGCCCAAGTTGTTGGTCATGACTTGGAACCAGTTCCGGACCCAGCAAAATTCAGTTCAGAATGATGTGGGCCCAGGAGCCATTGTCTAGGGCTTGAGGAAAGCCAGGACCAAAACAGGATCAAAAGAGGGGGAGAAATGTGGGCTCTGGAATATTTGTGGAGGGTTGCTCAAGTACAGGGCCTAGATTGGTTCCATGCAGGGACCACATGTTGCCTCACGCGTTTCTCTGGGGTCTGAACAAGCGCAGGACTGGCCTGAGGCAGGGAAGAAACCTAAATGTGGGCTCAGCAGTCGTTTACAGGGCCTTGAAGAAGTGCTAACTCCAGCTGGGTTCCTTTCAGGGCAACAGATGTGTGCTAAGGAGTGTTGTTGGTGCCATGCACAAGGGCAGGCCCCAGCCTGATTCAGTGCACGGACCTAGAGGTGGGCCCAGGAGTGTTTATCAGAAGCTGGAACAACAGATGTGTGCTGGGGAGTGATTGCCAGAGGCTTTACCCAGTGCAAGATTCAGTCTCAATCCAGGGACCTAGGCTCCTAGGGCTCAGGAGTGTTTGTCAGCTTCTTGTGCAAAGGCCTGTCCCAGCCTTCTTGAGTGCAATTAGTGGGATGTGGGATCCTTAGTGTGTCCCGGTGTAATGAACAATGGCTGCACAATCCATAGTCCCAAGACATAGAGCTGCTTGTCGACTCAGGATTGCCTGCTGGTGGCCCGAATAAGGCTGGGAACTAGCATGAGAGTCAGATACAGACTCAGGTATGTTGGTCGGGGCCTTGAATACGTGCCAGACCCATCCTGGTTCATAGCAGGGACGGAGATGCCGGTGCAGGAGTGTTTCTGGGGGGCCTAAACAAAGGTGGGACCCAGCATGGTTCAGTGCCAAACCAAGCAGAGAGCTCAGGAGTGTTTGTTGGGGCCTTGGCCAAAGGGCCCAGTGCAGGGCCTGTGATTTGGGCATAGGAGCATTTCCTGGGGTATAAACGTGGTAGCTCACAAAATGGATCAGTGCCAGGCTCAGGAAGTTGCCGCAAGCTTGTTATTAGGGGTCATGAACATGGGCAGCACTTTGCCTCCTTCTGTGCAGGACGCGACATTTGGGCTCAGGGTTGTCTGTCAGTGCTTGCACGTGGGAAGAAGCTAGCCTGGTTCAGTGCAGAGACCGATACGTGGGATCACGAATATTTGTCATGGCCTTGGAAAGGCAGGACCCAGCCTGGTCTGGGTAAGAACCGAAATGAGGCTCAGGAGTATTTGTTGGGGTGGAAGAAGGGCAGGACCCAGCTTGGTTCCGTGCAGAGACTGGAAGGGGGGCTAGGAAGTGTTTGCAAGTGTCTTGCACAAGGCCTGGACCAAGCCTGGGCCAGTGCAAGTCCTTAGATCTCAATTCAGAAGTATCTGTTGAGGCTTCAAGATGGGCAGACCATAGCCCGGTTCAGTACAGCGACCGAGATGCCGGCTAAGGGGTCTTTCATGGTCTCAATCAAGGGAAGGACCGAGCATACTCCGCATAGGTATTGTAACGTGGGCTCGGAGGCGTTTGTAATGGTCTTGCACAATGGCACGTCGAGCCTTGTTCAGAGCTCGAGTGATGTGCCGGATAGGGAGTGTTTCCTGGAGGGACTAACCAAGGGCAGGACACATCCTAGTTCAGGGTCAGGGAGAGAGCTGTGGGCTCAGGATTGTATGTCGGTGGATTGAATATGGCGAGGACCAGCCTGAGAGTCAGAAAGAGGTTCAACAGTGTTGGCCAGCAACTTGAATAACTGCAGGACATATCCTAGGTCAGTGCAGAGATGACGCTGTGGGCTCAGATGTGTTTGTCGGGGCTGACTAAATGAATGGTCCAGCCTGCATGAGTTCTCTGAGTGAGAAATGGGCTGAAGAGTGTTGGTCAGGGCATGAAATCAGTTCAAGACCCAGCAGAATTCAGTTCAGGGACATAGAGGGGGGCTCAGAAGCGATTGTTGGGGGTTCAAGAAGGCCAGGACCCAGTATCAATCAGTAGAGGGACTGATATGTGGGCTCCAGAATATTTGTCGAGGGCTTGTGCAAGTACAGGTCCTTGCTTGATTCATGGCAGGGACCATATGTGGCCTCACATATGTCTCTTGGGTTGGAACAAGTGTAGGACCAACCTGGGTCA